>NC_135809.1:115290906-115890906 GCF_964213995.1 Mustelus asterias
CGTCAGACCCAATCTGCAGAACTGTGTTCAGTTTTGGGCATCATCCCTTAAGAAGGATATAGGGTGAAGTGCAGATTCGCCAGAATGGTATGAAAGTTCCTTTGGCACTCTCAGAAATAATTTGGCACATAGCGAGGCTAAAGGTAATTGGTTATATAAACAATGGAACTGGTTAGCGTGTGAGCACAGCACTGGCTGGTTCCAACCTAAAGTGACAACTGAGGCCCTTTTTACCATACAGCGCCCTGGCAAGCTGTCCATCTGTTAGGGTAAATCAATAGATTTAGTAAAGGTGGGGGAAGAGCTAAGAGTAAAGAGTGCATGTTAGTTAAATGCTTATACCCCAAGTGAACTTGAGCCTGAGATCAGCCAGAACCTTGGGTTGTTTACCTCAGAGGAAATAGTCTCCAGCTCGGAGGAAATAACAGGCAAGCTCTGGATAAAGGTTTAATGATAAAACTACATATACAGGATCAGAATTTTAAAACAATGGTCTGTGTATTGACTAACTGTATAAAAAGTGTGTATCTGTAGAGGAGAGAGCTATATTTGAATGCTCTCCTTGTATTAGAAGGAGCTTAGGAGGTTTCTCTGGGGTAGTACCCTCCATGCTTGAATCATGAATAAACCATTGGAACCTGTCCCTGGTTCTCCAAGGCGGGTACTTTGGGCACATGAGGGGAGGCCACTTTCAAAATGGAACCAGCCTCACTTCTGCCGATGGGACAAGAAGGCTAACTGAGCTCATTTCAAGGCTGTTACTATCACACTATCACCAGCAAAGGGAATGGAAATGGACCCCAAAGTTTTATTTCTCTCATTCATAGATGACTTCATCCATTATTCCTACTTTATTATCTATTTTATCATCGGGGAAGTGATGGCCCAGTGCTATTATCACTGGACTATCAATGCAGAAACTCAGCCAATGTTCTGGGGAACCGGGTTCGAATCCCACCATGACAGATGGTGGAATTTGAATTCAATAAAAGAAATTTGGAATGAAGAATCTACTGATGACCAGGAAACCATTGTATAATGAACCAGCTCTGACGGAGGGTCATCCAGACTCGAAATGTTGGCACTTATTCCCTCTCCAAGGATGCCTTCAAGCCTGCTGAAATTTTCCAGCATTTTCTGTTTTTGTTGCAGGAAACCATTGTCGATTGCTTGAAAAACCTGTCTTGTTCACTAATGTCCTTTAGGGAAGGAAATCTGCCATCCTTACTTGGTCTGGCCTACATGTGACACGAGATCCACAGCAATATGGTTGACACTTAACTGCCCTCTAAGGACAACTAGGGATAGGCAATAAATGCTGGCCAGCCAGTGACGCCCATGTCCCATAAATGAATTTTTAAAATCTTGAGTGCAAGATAGGCCATAGTGAGTTGGAAATGAACTGTGTGACTTCAATTAGAGCTAGAAAATATGATTCCGATTCTAGTTTTGACAGACCAGCTCTCTTGGAAAGGAGGGAATATACCTGTAAACTTTAGTGAGAAATTGATTTGTTTAGCTCTGGTGCCAGTTCTTTTGATGTCAAGATTTATTTTGCTTTGCATCATCCAGAGTTCATACATCCTCCTGTAAACTTGGTGAGTTCTGCCAAGATGTTGTAATTTTTATAAACTTCCTTTCAACAAGCTATGATTACCTCTGTTTTGGGGAGAGTCCAGAATAAGGGTACATAATTTTAAGAGGAAGTTACATGTTCACACCCCGAAGGCTGGTAAATTCTCTTGCTCAAACTCCTGAGGGGTCAATCGAAGATGCCAAAACTGAGGTTGACAGACTTTTGTTCTTATTCTTCTTAGTCTTTACACTCCTTGACAGAGCAGAGACCACAGACAAATCCATTCCATCCAACCCTGTTTTGGGCCAAACTTTCCAGCTGTTGTCTTGTATAACCCTCGGCTCTTATCACCTTTTCTGTAACCGGCACGGTGGTACAGTGGTTAGCACTGCTGCCTCACAGTGCCAGGGACCCGGGTTCGATTCCCAGCTTGGGTCACTGTCTGTGCGAAGTCTGCACATTCTCCCTGTGTCTGTGTGGGCTCCCTTCCCGTGCTCTGGTTTCCTCTGAAAGATGTACTAGTTAAGTGCATTGGCTATGCTAAACAGGCGCGGAGTGTGGCGACTAAGGGATTTTCAGAGTAACTGCATTGCAGTGTTAATGTAAGCCTACTTGTGTCACTGATACATAAACTTAAATTTCCCTCCTCCATGTGTTTCTTGGTCTACCTTGCTTTCTCTTTCTTTCTGTTAGGAAAGGATATTAAAGAGTATGGAATCAAGTGTGATGGTGATGTGGGGGAGGGGGTGGTGGTGTTGGGTAGATGGAGTTAAGGTACGGAACAGCCATGATCTAATTGAATCACAAAATTGCCTTGAGCGGTACTCCTCACATTCCTTAAAGGCTAAAGGGATTTTTTTTGTGTGAGTTCTCTACACCTAAATAATTGATTCCTTTTGGGATCAGTTAAAAAAAGTCAATTCAGATAAATAATATATTACTCTGATATAGTATACAATCTGACAACTGTCCCACAAGGCTTCAAGCTATTTATACAGTGAAGGTATGGCATTGACTATGAAAATTAATGAGAAGTCAGTGAATCAGGGTCCCATAAAAGATGGATTTTATTAATAGATATATATTATTCCATGGCATCTGACACAAAAGTTTTATATTACTTATAAATTTCTTAGCATTGAGAAGTATTTAATTACTGCATTGAACAGTTGATCTTCCAACACTGAAAATTTAATATTGTTTTTAAAGCACTGAAAGATGTATAACTTTTGTCAGTTTTCAGTTGTTATTTTTTATCTGTGCCAATTCGCAATGTGAAACGACAATGTGCCTGAAAACCCCCAACCCCTGCCCTCTGGATATATTTTCCCGGGGACGGAGAGAGCTAGATTTCAGCTGGTGAAATGCAATTTTTACGTCCCCTTTGTGCGTTTGGTTGCCTGGGGAAAATTGGAAAGCGGGAAGAAAAAAAGATGAGAGGCTGGTAATGAAATAAAGGCATCTTTCTGCCCGTATCGAGCTGTGGATTTATTACTAAGCTTCCAGCTCATACACTCTGTGTCAGGTTGTAATAAGTGCATATAGCTGATCTATTAAATAAGTTGGAGAGCAAGGTTAAGGTGTGGAGGACGTGGGGTGAGGAGGCAAGATGGTGCACTTTGTCCAGGAGCTCTTCTAGGTTTGGAGTCATGATGGTTGAAGCCATCATGGGTATAGAGGGATATGAGCCAAATGCGGGCAATTGCGACTAGCTTAGGGGTTTTAAAAAAAAAGGGCGGCATGGACAAGTTGGGCTGAACGACCTGTTTCCATGTTGTAAACCGCTATGACTCTATGGCTCTAAGCAAGTTTGAAGTGTGACATCTCTTTTCTTTTTGCCCCCCTCTTCTTCTCTGCCTTCTTCATTTTGTTTTTATCCTTCCCTTCCTTCTGATATAGAAAGAAGGGAAAGGATAGTTAGGAAAGATTTTTGATTTGATTTATTGTTGTCACATGTATTAGTATACAGTGAAAAGTATTGTTTCTTGTGCACTACACAAGGCATACCGTTCATACAGAAGAAAAGGACAGAGTGCAGAATGTAGTGTTACTGTGATAGCTAGGGTGTAGAGAAAGATCAACTTAATACATAGTAGGTCCATTCAAAAGTCTGATGGCAGCAGGGAAGAAACTGTGGGGAAAAAAAGGTGGAAGGCAGTATGTCCAGGGTGTGTGGGATCTTTAATCATGCTGGCTGCTTTTCTGATTCAGCGGGAAGTGTTGATGCGCGACAATCAAGCACGAGGTACAAGGCTTCAGCGATTGAAGGCTTTTATTGACAAACAATGGAACTATCTAACACGAGTACACCAATCCAGACTGAAGGGGTCCCGCCTGAGCAGAGGGTCTTATACCTCTCCCCAGGAGGCGGGGCCCGACCGGGATGTGCCATAACAACATCCACCACAGGTATATTAATCCCACAGTGTAAATACCCTAACCCAACAACATTATAACAACCCCCACAGTGGCAACACCCTAACCCAACAGTAACATTGGAATAACCCCACAGTGGTAACCAACGATGGTTCACCACAAGTGTAGACAGAGTCAATGGATGGGAGGCTGGTTTGCATGTTGGACTGGGCTTCACTCACGACCCTTTGTAGTTTCTTGCAGTCTTGGACACAGCAGAAGCCATACCAAGCTGTGATACAACCAGAAAGGATGCTTTCTATGGTGCATCTGTAAACGTTGGTGAGAATCGTAGCAGACATGTTGATTTTCCTCAGTCTCCTGAGAAAGTAGAGGTGTTGATGGGCTTTCTTAACTATAGCATTGGTGTAGAGACCAGGACAGATTGTTGGTGATCTGGATACCGAGAAACCTGAAGTTCTCAACCATTTCCACTTCATTCCCGTTGATGTATAATAAGAAGTCTCACAACACCAGGTTAAAGTCCAACAGGCTTATTTGGAATCACGAACTTTGGGAGTGCTGCTCCTTCATCTGGTGAGTGGGGAGGTAGGTCAAACCTAAATCTCCATTCATCTGATGAAGGAGCAGTGCTCCAAAAGCTCGTGATTCCAAATAAGCCTGTTGAACTTTAACCCCTGATGTTGTGCGACTTTTTACTGTGCCCACCCCAGTCCAACGCCGGCATCACCACATCATGGCTACCCGTTGACACAGACAGGAGCATGTCCTCCACTGCACTTCCTGAAGTCGCTGACTATCTCCTTCGTTGTACTGATATTGAGGGAGAGATTATTGTCATTGCATCGTCGAAAGAGGATGTTATGGATACAAACTATGTTGCTTTGAATGTTCTTGCATCCTATTTTCTTAATGTTGATGCCCTGCATGTTTCAATCTGCAAAGTAACCCAGTCTGGTCCTTTGGGTTTGTAAAAATGGGGTTGCCTTCTTATCCACAGAATACAGGTGTCTAGCGTTGTTTCTTTTTCTTTCCTGGGAGGTGGGCATCAATAGAAAGGTTAGAAATGTTTAAAAAATCATTCACAGAATGTGGGCATCACTGGCTAAGCCACCATTTATTGCCCATCCCTAAATTGCCCGGAGAAAGGTGGTGGTGAGCCACCTTCTTGAATGCCACTGAGTGACTCGTTAGACCATCTTAAAGGGCAGCTGCGTGCCAGCTACATTGCTGTGGGTCTGAAATCACACATCAACCAGACGGAGAGGGTGACGGATTCCCTTGTCTAGGATGTGAATTTTACTGCAAATGTACAGGGCGTTGGTGAGACCACACCTGGAGAATTGTGCGCAGTTTTGTTGTCCTTATCTGAGGAAGGATGTCCTTGCATAAGAGGGAGTGCAGTGAAGGTTTACCAGGCCAATTCCTGGGACAGCAGGTCTGTCATATGAGGAGAGACTAAGTCGGTTAGGATTATATTCATTGGAGTTTAAAGGAGTGAGAGGGGATCTCATAGAAACACATAAATTAGACAAGGTAGATTTAGAAAGAATGTTCCCGATGGTGGGGGAATCCAGAACTAGGGGGTCATAGTTTGAGGATAAGGGGTAAACCTTTCAGGACTGAGGTGAGGAGAAATTTCTTCACCCAGAGAGTGGTGAATGTATGGAATTCACTACCACAGAAAGTAGTTGAGGCCCAAACCTTGTGTGATTTCAAGAAGAAATTAGATATTGGGGCTAAAGGGATCAAGAGATATGGGGGGAAGGCAGGATCAGGATATTGAATTTGATGATCAGCCATGATCAAAATGAATGGCAGAGCAGGCTCGTAGGGCTGAATTGCCTACTCCTGCTTCTAGTTTCTATGTTTATTTGAGCTACATGGGTTTTTACGATAAACTGGTCACCATGACTTAAGTGAGCTTTTATTTCTGATTTATTTAATTAACTGAATGAATATTCCCAAATGCCATTGTGGGATGTGAACATGTCTCTAGATCATTACCCAGGTCGTTGGATTAATTGGCATGTAATTAGCCTCCATACTACTGCTCTGGCTAATAAGGCAGCAGATCATCTTCCAATAACTTTGTCCATGGGATCTTCCAGCACATGGCATCCATGAATACCTGGCCTGCACTGGTTTCCAATCATAGGCTGAAGAGAGGGAAGCTGGATATGATAATTTAATCAGGATCCTCGTCACATTTCCAGAACAATTTGAGGCACTCAAGATCCTTTTGGTTTCTAATCTCCAGCAGTACCCAGAAGGCCAGCATGTCAGAGGTCTTCCATTCCTCGACCTGTGCTTAAAATTCCTGTTCAGTTTTCAGGCGCAAAGGCTGATGGGCATTCGTCTCTTCTCAAGAAGATGCATTGTTCTGCTGCCATGGAGGAAAATCACTTAGTGAAAGGGGAATTTTATGAATGACGCACAGCCACCATGATTAATTTCACCTAAATATCATTTAGGTGAAATTAACCATTGCATTGCTTGGGTGTATTTGTGATTTAAATAGTGGAGTGCTAACTCAGTCCTTTTATAGTGAATGGGCCACACCAAATGGCTATGCTTTTTGGTTGGCATGAGAGGATGGGGTAGTTTGACTCTGCATTCCAGTGTGGAATGAGTGACAGCAAATTATACTTCTCTCCCAGGCTTTTCTTCCATGATGGCCTATGGTACTATTGCTAAACAATTAATCCAGAAACTCATCAAATGTTCTGGGGACCCAAGTTCGAATCCCGCCATGGCAGATGGTAGAATTTGAACTCAATTTTAAAAAATTGGAATTAAGAATCTACAGATGACCGTGAAACCATTTCCGATTGTCGGAAAAACCCATCTGGTTCATTAATGTCCTTTAGGGAAGGAAATCTGCCATCCTTACCTGGTCTGGCCTACATGTAACTCCAGAGCCACAGCAACGTGACTGACTCTCAACTTCCCTCTGAACAAGGGCGACTAGGGATGGTCAATAAACGTTGGATCTCCAGTGATGCCCATGTCTCGCGAATGAATAGAAAAAAGCTCAGACACAAATGGGGATGGCGTGGGTGGGGGGGAGATGCTAGCTCAGCTGCCAACTCACTATCACCCATCTGGACGGCATGGTGGCACAGTGGTTAGCACTGATGCCTCACAGCACCAGGGACCGGGGTTCAATTCCCAGCTTGGGTCACTGTCTGTGTGGAGTTTGCACATTCTCCCCGTGTCTGCTTGGGTTTCCTCCGGGTGCTCCGGTTTCCTCCCACAGTCCAAAGATATGCGGGTTAGGTGGATCAGCCACGCTAAATTGAGCCTTAGTGTCAGGGGGACTAACTAGGGTAAATGCATGGGGTTATGGGAATAGGGCCTGGGTGGGAATGTGGTTGGTGCAGACTCAATGGGCTGAATGCCCTCTTGCTGCACGGTAGGATTTTTATGATTCTATGATCTTGGGCAGTTGCACAATGTCTAGATCTACCATCCCTTGATGCTAAGGAATCCTTGATGTCCTGCTCTTGCTTGACATGCCAGAGGGACAGCGAGTATTGTGCTTTCCAAATGCTCTTTGTCTTCATTCCCCTGAATGGCTGGTGAAAACTCTCACCGTTTGAGTTTCATTATTCAAATCATGCATTCCGAATCTTAGAACAATGGGTTGGCTGAACTCAAGTTAAAACTTCACAGGCCAGCGATTTAGTCATTTTGTAGTGGAAAGTAATTACTACACTCGAGTTAGCAACTGAGACATTCTGATTAAAACAGGTCAACAAGTCACTCGATCGAGGGACAAATCCCATGTCGATTTGCTGAAAGCACTACACACTTTCATTATCAATGGCAGCTGAATGGCAAGATCAGCTACATGTCTTCTCCCCAATGCAATTCTCCATTAAGAATATGTTTGGGTTTCAGAGATGCAGCACAACAGAATGCTCTCAGCTTTATCAACGCTTTCTGCGGAGGAGGAATTTAACAGCCTCGGTTTCAAAATGGTTTAAAGCTTTTTTTTCCCAAATTGACATCCTGAGGAAGATGAGAATTGGTCCTCAAACTCTATTTATTGAATGTTATATCGAGGGTAAGACCCTTCATCCTGCAGAAAGTTCAGGAGAAATTATAGAGGGTGTGGAGGACATTTGCGAGGATATTGCCAGGACTGGAAACGTTTAGCTCTGAGGAACAGAGGTGACTGGGGACTGAAAGAGTTGGGGGGGAGATTCAATTCAGGTGCATAACATGATGAAGGGCCGAGATAGTGTAGAGAGGTAAGCAAACCTATTTTCCCTTAGCATGGAGATATAATCCCTACAGGGCAGAAGGAGGCCATTCAGCCCATCAATCCTACACTGACAATCCCACCCAGGTACCATCCCCGTAACCCCACGTATTTACCCTGCTAATCCCCCTGACTCTAAGGGGCAATTTAGCACCGCCTATCAACTTAACCCGCACATCTTTGGACTGTGGATGGAAACGGGAGCACCCGGAGGAAACACACATGGGGAGAATATGCAAACTCCACACAGACAGCGACCCAAGGCTGGAATCGAACCTGGTTCTTGCACACTGTGAGGCAGCAGTGCTAACCACCGTGCCACCGTGCCACCCAGGTCAGGGGGCAGTGAACACCAGCCACCTCTCAAGCACTGAACTGTGAGTTCAAGCATTTGGTGGCACTTTTTGAAGACATGAAGAGTGCTAGAATTCCCAGAAAGCACAACATGTACCTGTGACGGGTCCCAATTACCCTGCCATGCTTGCTAATAGTTATTTCAAATTGTTGTTTTATTCTAGCTTTATAGATATTTAACTGTTTAGCTAACAGCAAAGCACTATAATTCTAAACACTAAAGAAATCCCACAAGCAATTAAAAACACTAACCGATAAATTAAATACTTACATTAACTATCAGCAGGAAATTACTTGTGCAGCTCTACTCTGAGCTAACTATAGAACAAAGAACAAAGAAAATTACAGCACAGGAACAGGCCCTTCAGCCCTTCAAGCCTGCACCGACCATGCTGCCCGACTGAACTAAAACCCCCTACCCTTCCGGGGACCATATCCCTCTATTCCCATCCTATTCATGTATTTGTCCAGATGCCCCTTAAAACTCAGTATCGTATCTGCTTCCACTACCTCCCCCGGCAGCGAGTTCCAGGCACCCACCACCCTCTGTGTAAAAACTTGCCTCGTACATTTCCTTTAAACCTTGTCCCTCGCACCTTAAACCTATGGCCCTTAATAATTGACTCTTCCACCCTTGGAAAAAGCTTCTGACTATCTACTCTGTCCATGCCCCTCATAATCTTGTAGACTTCTATCAGGTCGCCCCTCAATGATGAGATTTTTCTTCTCTGTTTGACTAACATCTGCCACCCTTTGTTCTCTTGATAAATTCAGCTAATCTTTCTTCCACTCTCTTTATTTCTCTTTCTGTGTTTTTAAAGTCTATTTATTAGTGTCACAAGTAAGCTTACATTAACACTGCAATGAAGTTACTGTGAAAATCCCCTAGTCGCCACACTCCGGCGCCTGTTCGGGTACACTGAGGGGGAATTTAGCACGGCCAATGCACCGAACCAGCACATCTTTCAGACTGTGGGAGGAAACTGGAGCACCCGGAGGAAACCCATGCAGGCACACGGAGAACTGCTCATAAACTTAGAATTAACAATAGCGAGGGTCCTTGTCAGCTTAAAAATATCAGAGGATAGATTGTCAAAGTGCTTCATAAAATGCAGATCCGCCTATTCAAGAAGGCCTCTGATTTGGGGACCAATGTGAATTTAACAATAGCAGGACTGTTTGGATCACTTCAGATGAAGGACTGAAGATTTTGCTCTTTGCTGAAACCCCTGAAACTCTTCAACATCGCGTCTCAAATCCTGAATAGGCCCAGACTGAAGCCATCTCTATGGCAACAACTTGGAGTGCGCAACGACGCTGGCACTCGATGGCTTCAGATGATGTCATGGATCTTGAGACCAGAGTCTGTGCATTTTACAACCAGCACCCGGTAACTAAGAGCAAACTTGTTTCTCCCAGTGCACTCATTTTTATTCATCCTTCTGATAGTTGCACCTTTCCTTCCTGTGCCAGCTTCCTGATCCCTGCCGTGCCATTAAATCATGAAAGTTGTCAAACTTTCCCTGGCACCACAAAATAAATAGTATCATCGTAAAGGAGATGTAGGAACAGAGAGACCTGGGAGGCATAAATACAAATAAATCTTTGAATGTAGCAGGACAAGCTGGTGAATGCTGGGAAAAAGGCACATGGGATCATTGGCTTTACAAATAGAGGCATAGAGTCCAAAGCAATGAAATTATGTTAAATCTAACTGTTAGGCCTCAGCTTTGGCCGGAATCTTATGGAGGCAACCGGAGCTCCACATACCCTCTTTTCAGGATGACCTGCCACGTTCTCGTTCCACTCAGGCATTCGACTGTCCAGCATCAAGGCCCCTGAGGAGGAAGTCCCACCTGCTAAGAGCTGTCAGCCAACCAGAGACCGACTGAGGCGGTGTCTGCGATCAGTAGTGGATCCCAGGCCGCAGGTGAATGATGGCAGGAAGGGGTGGGTGTGCGGCAGGTATCATGGGAAGGAGGAGAAGAGGGTCAGTGGCAGGGGCAGAGCTACCCCCTTTCCATTGTCAGCTCCCTTGATCAGGCACTGGGTGCTTTTGAATGAAGGATACTGCTTCGAATCTTACAAGAAACCCAACATTGGTTTGCATGTCGCATTCCCTGCAAGGCGAGGACCCCAATAGCCCTTGGGTTGATACCTATAGTGGTGGGATGACGCTCGTAAGTGAGCATTGATTGCCCACTGAAGGACTTCAATTGGCAACAGGGTGAGAAGACCATCCATGCCTGATTAAATGCCCCTCCCTTGAACCAAACTCACCATGGGGAAGGGGGGGGGGTAGCGTTGGTAAAAGATTCAAGCTATTGGTGTCTAATTCTGGGGACAACATCTCAGGATTGATGTCAGGAATTTGTTGAGGCTACACAGGAGATTCATAGAATCATAGCATCATAGAATCCCTACTGTGCAGAAGGAGGCTATTCGGCCCATCGAGTCTTCACCGACCACAATCCCACCAAGGCCCTATCCCCATGCATTTACCCTAGTTAGCCCCCTGACACTAAGGCGCAATTTAGCACGGCCGATCCACTTAACCCGCACATTTTTGGACTGTGGGAGGAAACCGGAGCAACCAGAGGAAACCCATGCAGACATGGAGAGAACGTGCAAACACCACACTGATAGTGACCCGAGGCCGGAATTGAATCGGGTCCCTGGCGCTGTGAGGCAGCAGTGCTAACCTCTGTGTCACCGTGCCACCCCAACTACTCAGTAGAATAGTTCCAGGGATGTGGGATTCCAGTTGCAGAGAAGCAGACACTCTTACACGTTCAGCAGAGATGAGATGTAATAAAGGTGCTCAAAATCATGAGGGGGCTTGAAGAGTAAATAGGAAGCAGCTGTTGCCACCAGCTGGCAGGAAGATTGGTAACCAGAGACCCCACAGATTGAAAGCAATTGGCAAATTAATTAGTGAGTGGGGAATGGGGAGAACTTTCTCTGCAGTCATCATGATCTGGAATGCATTGCCTGAATCAGATTCAATTGTAACATTCAAAAGAAATGGAATAAACTTATTGCAGGGTGTGGTGAACCATAGATGGTTACCACTATGGGTACTTGTATATATGTTACTCTTGTTACTGTTGGGGTTAGAGTTTGGGTGTTCCACCTGTTATTATTGTTTATGTGGTACACTCCGTTCGGCTCCGCCTTCTTACTGGAGTATAAAGGTCACTGCTACTTCCTAGTAGTCTGGGATAATATTGTTGAGTAGTGTGCTCCTATTTTGTCGTGAATAAAAGCCTTTATTCCTGGGTACGTTCTAGCCTCCCGTGTGAATTAATCGCGCATCACAGGGGTAACAGGAAATATTTCAGGGTGTGGTTTTGAGGTGAGTGGGATGAATTGGATAACTCTTTCAGTATGCTAGCACCGACACAACAGGCCAAAGGCCTTTCTCCCATGCTGTATGTTGTGGCTGACCATGCACCTTTTGCTTTTAGTCACATGATGGCAGTTTATCTTTCATACAAGATTATGGGGCAGAAATTCATGCTGGAATGGAATGGAACTCAATGGAAAGAAAATCGAGGGGGTGAGTGTGGGGGAGAATGTAGCTAGTGGCCAAAGCACTACCGTCCATTCTGCACTGTCTCCAAGACGGCCTTCCAGCGCCCCATCTATAAGTCAGGATTGTCAGAGGAGTCATGGTGGAGTGTGTGGGGAATATTCAGGGATGGGATAACCACAAGCTCTGAATGAGAGATATGAAATGCTAATTCGTTTGGAGCAGCAGTGAATCATTGGACATTTGGTCAGAACCCGAAGGAAGCTGAGAGAATTCCAAAGGGGAGTCTCCAGAGTCATGAAACTTTATTTTCCTCTCCCGTTAGACTTCTTTATTTTTCCACACACTTTGGGGGCAATCAAAGTCTGTCCTGGTGAGAAAACTGTCACAGAGCTCTCCAGCTCCACTGGCCTGTTTTCTTCCAGAATAATCTCACCTTGACGGCTGAAGGAAAGAGTGGGTGGGGTTTTGCGATGTTAGTCTGACGGGGTGGGGACTCTTCAAGCCGGCAGAGCCAGCTGCACAGAGATTGGGGGTCGCTTTTATGGGGCGCCCAGATCCAAATAGAAGGTTAATTCCCCCACCCCCCCCCCCCCAACCTATCCCCTCTCCTCCCCGACCATCAGGGGCTGTCCCAAACATTACTCCCACAATGATCATAATTGGTATTACCTTCACCCTTCAGTGTTCACTCTTTCCCCCACCACACATAAATGAACCCCCGCCCCCCTCCCTCAATGGGGATCCCACTCGGGTCTATCCCTGGCAGTGTCCCTTGATACAGGTTGGCACTACCAGCTCAGCACCTGGCAGTGCCTATCTGTGCTGAGAGCATTGTCAGGACCCTGCTTGGCCATGTCCTTCTCCCCCAGGGCCTACACTTACCTTAGTTCTCCCATATTCATTCGTGGGACATGGGCGTCGCTGGCTGCACAGCATTTATTGCCCATCCATAGTTGTCCTTGAGAACGTGGTGGTGAGTTGCCTTCTTGAATCACTGCAGTCCATGTGCATGTGGGTTGACCCACAATGCCGTTCGGGAGGGAATTCAAGGATTTTGACCCAGTGGCTGCAAAGGATAGTGAAATATTTCCAAGTCAGGACGGTGAGTGGTTTGGAGGGGAACTTGCAGGTGGTGGTGTTCCCATGTATCTGCTGCTCTTGGATGTGGGGATCCCGGCGTTGGACTGGGCTGGGCACAGTAAGAAGTCTCACAACGCCAGGTTAAAGTCCGACGGGTTTATTTGGAATCACGAGCTTTCAGAGCGCTGCTCTGGATCAGGTGATGAAGGAGCAGTGCTCCGAAAGTTTCTGATTCCAAATAAACTTATCGGACTTTAACCTGCTTCCAGATGGAGGTAGTTGTGTGTTTTGGAAGGTGCTGTCTAAGGATCTTTGCTGAATGAATATTCAGTGAGGGGGGGTGTAATTTGGCAAGGGGACAGGTAAGTGATATGCAAATTTCTTAAAATGCCTTAAAATCAGGCTCTCATCCATTATGCCCCAATCTTGAAGATCACGAACAAAAGTTTTTATGGCCACGAGAATCACACTGCACCCACGGTGGCCTTCCTCTGATTCGCCCACCCGGATCGACTTAATCGCTGGGGAGCTTCAAGTAAACGGCTTCCCAGCACTTGTTCCAGATCCATTGCAGGGGATGGCAGCCAGGAAGCCCACATCTCGATTCTAAGAGGGTGCCCTCAGCAGAATGCTGCATGGAGTGCAACAGAGGCAGGAGGTTACTTCAAAATCGGGAAACACGATCTCGCTGGTGAGATTCCCAGAATGTTTCAGTATTTACAGGGAGTTCCCAGAGTATTTCCATATTTACAGGGAGTTCCTAGAATGTGTCAGTATTTTCAGGGAGTTCCCAGAGTGTTTCAGTATTTACAGGGAGTTCCCAGAGCGTTACAATATTTTCGGGGAGTTCCCAGAGTGATTCCATATTTACAGGGGGTTCCCTGAGTGTTTCAGGATTTACAGGGACCTCCCAGAGTGTTGTTGTATTGACAGGGAGTTCCCAGTGTGTTTCCATATTTACAGGGAGTTCCCTGAGTGTTTCAGTATTTTCAGGGAGTTCCCAGCGTGTTTCAGTATTTTCAGGGAGTTCCCAGAGTGTTTCACTGTTTACTGGGAGTTCCCAAAGTGATTCCATATTTACAGGGAGTTCCCAGAGTGTTTCTGTTTCTGTATTTGGAACAAAGAACAAAGGACAATACAGCACAGGAACAGGCCCTTCGGCCCTCCAAGTCTGCGCCGCTCATGTGCCCAACTAGACCATTCTTTTGTATCCCTCTATTCCCAGTCTGTCCATGTGGCTATCTAGATAAGTCTTAAACGATCCCAGCGTGTCCGCCTCAATCACCTTGCTTGGCAGTGCATTCCAGGCCCCCACCACCCTCTGTGTAAAATACGTCCCCCTGACATCTGTGTTGAACCTTGCCCGCCTCACCTTGAACCCATGACCTCTTGTGTTCGCCACCTCCGACCTGGGAAAAAGCTTCCCACTGTTCACTCTATCTATGCCCTTCATAATTTTATACACCTCTATTAGGTCGCCCCTCATCCTCCGTCTTTCCAGGGAGAACAACCCCAGTTTACCCAATCTCTCCTCATAGCTAAGACCCTCCATACCAGGCAACATCCTGGTAAACCTTCTCTGTACTCTCTCCAAAGCCTCCACGTCCTTCTGGTAGTGTGGCGACCAGAACTGGATGCAGTATTCCAAATGTGGCCGAACCATCGTTCTATACAGCTGCATCATCATATACCAACTTTTATATTCTATGCCCCGTCCAATAAAGGCAAGCATGCCATATGCCTTCTTCACCACCCTCTCCACCTGTGCTGCCACCTTTAAGGATCTGTGGACTTGTACACCCAGGTCCCTCTGTGTGTCTATACTCCTGATAGTTCTGCCATTTTTTGTATAGCTCCCCCTTACATTAGATCTACCGAAATGCGTCACTTCACATTTATCTGGATTAAATTCCATCTGCCATTTCTCCACCCAATGTTCCAGCCTATCTATATCCTGCTGTATTCTCAGACAATGTTCATCACTATCCGCAACTCCAGCAATCTTCGTGTCGTCTGCAAACTTACTGATCACACCAGTTACATCTTCCTCCAAATCATTTATATATATCACAAACAGCAGAGGTCCCAGTACAGAGCCCTGCAGAACACCACTCGCAACACACGCAGGAATTGGTCGCCCGATTCTCCTGGCTGTTGTCTGCGAGTAGCCAGAAGATGTCTGGCGTAGATTACATTCATCTGTTTGTTGTACTGGCCTTTTAAAAGTTCGATCACATCCTCGTAAGTTTCAGCATCTCTAATCATCGAGAATACTTGATCGCTTACCTGGGCGTGGAGCACGTGTAGCTTGTTTCGGTCCGGACGACGGAGGCGGAGGTGGTGAGGAAAGTTTCGAAACATCGCAGCCAGTGATCGAAGCTGTTAGAGGCTCCTACGGCTTGAGGATCCAATTCTGATCTATCGGGTTTTAGTATCTGCTCCATCCCAAAACTACGGCTTGAGGATCCAATTCTAATCTATTGGGTTTTAGTATCATAGAAACATAGAAACATAGAAACCCTACAGTGCAGAAGGAGGCCATTCGGCCCATCGAGTCTGCACCGACCACAATCCCACCCAGGCCCTACCCCCACATATTTACCCGCTAATCCCTCTAACCTACGCATCCCAGGACTCTAAGGGGCAATTTTTAACCTGGCCAATCAACCTAACCCGCACATCTTTGGACTGTGGGAGGAAACCGGAGCACCCGGAGGAAACCCACGCAGACACGAGGAGAATGTGCAAACTCCACACAGACAGTGACCCGAGCCGGGAATCGAACCCAGGACCCTGGAGCTGTGAAGCAGCAGTGCTAACCACTGTGCTACCGTGCCACCCAATCTGCTATCTGCTATCAATCAAGCAAAAACTAGTTTGTATGCAAGAACAAATAGGCTTTTATTCGCAAAAGGCTTGGAGCACACCCATGCTGATGAACTGGTCCGGCGACTGAGGCAGGGGGGTTGGGAGCAGTCACCTTTATACCTGGACCAGGGGGGGAGGAGTCTCAGGCAGGGCCAGCAGTGGCATGCCCCAGGCATGTCATACATACACACAGGCAATAAGCTTAACAGTGGTTTACCACACAGTATCTACAGGGAGTTCCTAGTATGTGTCAGTACTTTCAGGAAGTTCCCAGAGTGATTCCATATTTACAGGGAGTTCCCAGAGTCTTTCGGTATTTTCTGGGAGTTCCCAGAATGTTTCAGTATTTACAGGGAGTTCCCGAATGTCTCAGTATTTACAGGGAGTTCCCAGAGTGTTTCAGTATTTACAGAGAAGGGAGATGGCATTGGTGCATTACAGGGGATAAATGAGGGGACATTGATTACTTTTTTGAAACTTGGAGAATGACAGAGTGTCTTGCAGATTCTCATGTTTGTCTGCTGCCTCCCCTTCACTATCAGCGCAGAAATGCTCTTCCTCCTTCCCGGCCAGCTCGAGTGCAAGCTCCTCAGATTGTGCGAAGATTCTGAGCTCCGGCACTACTCACAGATAGGGAGAATGTAGCTGGGGGTGTTGACATTTAAGGTGGTCATGAGGTGTGGCAGACGTGGGTTTTGAGCGGGAGCTGGAGTGTGAGGAGAATGGGACTGAGTGGAGGGGAGCAGGGAGGGGGGAGGAGGATCTTCTTATAGGTGTTGGCAAGTGACTGGATGAGATGAAGATGGGGGGTGCGCGAGGGGGTCCAGAAAAGACTGTTGACTTACCCTGGCTGAGCGAAGAAGATTGTTCATCATCTTGTCGGACTACTGCCCTGTTGTGTTTTGCAGTGAGCTAGCACTTACTGAGCTGTCACTGCATCTCAGGCGGATGCGGTGACCTCGGTGGAAGGCCTTCTCCTGGAGCGGGGGTAGAGTATATCCCACATCTGTTACACTCCATCCTGCATTCTGCTGAGGGCTCCCTCTGAGATGGTGCGGGCTTCCTGGCTGCCATCCCCTGCGGTCGCTGTGGAAGGAGTGCTGGGGAGCCGTTTATAAGTAGCTCCCCAATGACTGCCACAATTAATTTGAGCCGGGGCGGGTGAATCAGAGAGAGGTTGCCACGGGCATGGTGTGATTCTCATGGCCATAAAAGCCTTTGTTAATGAGGCTCAAGATTCACTGCGAAATTATGCCAGAGCCATCAGCGGGGTTGACTCCATTTTTCTCACCGGAACCAACACATTACCAAATTCTGGTAAGATTGCCACCATTTGTCTTTGATGTGAGGCTATGGATGCTGACATGTGTTTTTGTAAGGGATTAAGTAGATGAGTAACATGTTTGTTTTTATGAGGGCTTAAACGGTTGAAGAATTTTAAATGTATTGAATAGGTTTTTTATGAATAAGAGAGTGGAATTCTGCCCTCTGATGGCAGGATCAATAGTGGAGTGAGGGAGATTTTGGCGAGCGGCCCCAAGTTTGGTTTCAGGATGGCTTGACTTTACATTGGGATGTTACGATGGTGCCCAACATGGTAGATTGGATAGGCTTGTGTGAAACTGATATGTTTCCTGCTAATGGGATGAAAATGAGACCCAACCAGAGTGTTCCCCTCAGACTTGATTCCCCATTACGTCAGTGGGAAAAAACGTCCGTCCAGAATAGGCCTGAGCCAACGTGGTGTGAAATGTCTCCTCGGAAGGAACTCTTCAAATGTAGACAATAAAAATATAACAAAACTTACTCCAACCGGTAAATCAAAGAAAAGGTTTAATAAATAAACTTAATTACTCCAAACTTGGGGCCTCGCCCTGGGCCAATCCAAGCTCCCCACAATTCCCAACAGGTTCTTATTTATAGTGAGTCAGCTGGTCAGCTGACCATCACAGCTTGTTACCATTGGTCACATTACATCCAATACAAAATTGTCATCGGTTAACATGAAGAAGTCGGGACTTACCTGAAGAAGGCCTGAGGCTGTCAGTGCAGTTTGGGATGGAGGATGCCCTTGATCCTGACTCTGGCAGGCCCCCCAGCAGTGGGTGGGGGGAGTATCCCCCCCGTTCCAGTTGTAGTGTTTTCCAGGAGCTCCATCTTCTTTCTTCAGGAGGTCCAGCATATTCTTTTAATGGCGGCAGCTCAGTGATATTGGTTGCCTTTTCAATATGGCACCCAGGCCTGATGATGGGAGGTGCAACATTGAGAATGCTCAACCACCGTGCAAACCCCCAGATGCATAATTGATTATGCTGGGGATTGAAGATATCACGTGGTTTCCCATTGATAACTGCAGCAGGAAACACTCCCCATCCCCATCCCCACCATGGGACTTAATCCCAGGTGGGACTGTGCAATAGTCACTTAGAACTTCATTCAATTTCATCTCAGAATGACTCCTGAGGTTTGCCCATAGTGGATATTGGGTGAGTTGGCATGGAGGGTGGAAGGAAAAAAGGTAGTGGGTGAGGAGCATAGATTACATAAATTGGCACAAAGTTGGTATGGGAAATATAAAGGGCCATGTGGTTGGGTGAAAGGGAATAGGTTGGTGGGAAGGGTTTAGAAGGACTGTAGAGGGTCATAAGCTGGCATGAGTTTGTGTATGAGCCATGGCCAGTGTATAGACATAGAGGAAGGCAATTCATATAACTGGCAGTCATAGAATCCTACAATGCAGAAGGAGGCCATTCGGCCCATCGAGTCTGCACCGACCACAATCCCATCCAGGCCCTATTCCCATAAACCCATGTATTTACCCTAATATTTCCCCTGACACTAAGGGGCAATTTAGCATGGCTAATCCAGCTATTCACATCTTTGGACTGTGGGAAGAAACCGGAACACCCGGAGGAAACCCACGTGGCCATGGGGAGAATGTGCAAACTCCACACAGACAGTGACCCAAGCCAGGAATCGAGCCCAGATCCTTGGTGCTGTGAGGTAGCAGTGCTAACCACTGTGCCACCGTGCTGCTGTACGTGGGAGAGGATGTGATGGGAGGGGAGTGAGGGCCAGAGGGCTGTTTTGTGTATTTTTTTAATAGGTCTCAGTTATCAACAGCCTTCCAACTCTGGCCCACTGATGCATTCATTAACCAACAAACACATGCTCCCGACACATCTCAGGCAGTGACAGATCTTTCAGATATTTGACTTAACCCCATCTCAGGGCTTATGCCTTTGAAGCACTTTGTTGTGGAGAGGCTAGAGAAACTGGGGGGATTTGAGCTAATAAGGTGAAGGGGAGATTTAATAGAGGTGTTCAGAATCTTGAAGGGTTCTGACATAGAAGATAGAGAGAAAAAAATTCCACTGCCGTGAAGGTCAGTAACCAGGGGACACAGAGTTAAGATAATTGGCAAAAAAAAATAAGAGTAGAGATAAAGAACAAAATATTATGCAACAAGTTGTTACAATCTGGATTGCACCGTCTGTCGGAATGCTGACAGCAGATTTAAGAGAAGCTTTCAAAAGGGAATTGGATAAATACTTGAAAAGGAAACATTTGCACAGCTAGGTGGCAAGAGGAGTGGATGTGAGGCTAATTGGATAGTACTTTGAAAGAGCCAGTGCAGACACAATGGGATGAATGGCCTCCTTCTGTGCTGTTTCATTCTCCGTTGGGGCCAATTCCTTTACAACAATAACTCACCCATCTCAAAATCTCTCTTTTGGATTGGCTCTCCTAATTGTCCCACTCACTCTCACTGGGATCTATATCCTTTATTTAGAATCCCTACAGTGCAGAAGGAGGCCATTTGGCCCATCGAGCCTGCACCAACAACAATCCCACCCAGGCCCTGTTCCTGTAACGCCACATATTTGACCTACCAATCCCCCTAACACTAAGGAGCAATTTAGCATGGCCAATCACCCTAACCCGCACATTTTTGGACTGAGGGAGGAAAGCAGAGCACCCAGAGGAAACCCATGCAGACACAGGGAGAATGTGCAAACTCCACACAGTCACCCAAGCCAGGAATTGAACCCAGGCCCCTGGCGCTGTGAGGCAGTGGTGCTAACCACTGTGCCACCCTGTTAAAAGCACAACACGATGGAAAGTCATAGCTGGACTGTCTCTTGTGGCAGTCTCCGAGAAATCGGTTTGTGGAAAGACTGGGAATCAGCACCCAGATGGTTAATGAAGGGGAGAATTCCTCCTTTAAAGTGCGATTAGAAATAATGGGCTCAGAACCTAAGAGTAAATCTATTTGTAAAAAAAAAGACAGAACAGTCATGTCACTCATCTCACCTGAACATAAATTGTTTTTTAACAGCTGTACCAGTGGAAGCAGTTGCCGAAAAAGCTACCAGTGGAAGCAGTCGGAAGTCTCTCTGATAGTAATTCCGTAACGCAGTGTGTTAAAAAATCGCAAATTGTTAGGGATCACTAAGCAGCTAAAAATACCGTAATTTTTCCTAAAAAGGAGACACTAATCTAATTAAAATAGAACTAATTGAGAATACAAATCAGAGATGTGGTTAGTTCTGAAATTTCCTGAAATCTTACTGTCACTGAGGATGCTGCAGAGATCTGTCTCAGCATCAATGATCTAATCTGGCACTCGGCTTCCTACAGGCACCAATTTAGAAGGAGAACAATTTAAGTGCTTGCTGAATTCCCCATCTCCGTGGCTCAACCTTTTATTCTTTCCACTCCTTGCTGATAATCCCACACGCTATCTGCCCTGCTGGCCCATTAGTGCAGAACTGCAGATCTAAACATATTCATAGTCCAACAGAGGAATATGCAGAATTGGACATGAATGCACATATAATTGGAACACTCACAGAATCTTATACATCAATACCTTCAGAACGGGGCATGTGGATTTTTGACAAATCTGTCCTGTGCTCAGCTAGGTTCCGTGTTCTGATTACACACACAACCTGATGCATGAACACAGAACATTCAGGTTACACAACACCCGAGTGCTCGCTGTCTGAAATTGGCTCGCAACCTCAATCTAAGAACTCTCATTCTTGTTGTCAAATCCCTCCAGGCTCTCACCTCCTCCCTATCTCTAAAACTTCCTCCAGCTCTACAACCCTCCAACAGCAGCACGGTGGCACAGTGCTTAGCACTGCTGCTTCACAGCGCCAGGGACCCGGGTTCGATCCCCGGCTTGGGTCACTGTCTATGCGGAGTCTGCACATTCTCCCCGTGTCTGCGTGGGTTTCCTCCGGGTGCTCCAGTTTCCTCCCACAGTCTGAAAGACGTGCTAGTTAGGTGCATTGACCATGCTAAATTCTCTCTCAGTGTACCTGAACAGGCGCCGGAGTGTGGCGACTAGGGGATTTTCACAATAACTTCATTACTGTATTAATGTAAGCCTACTTGTGACTAATAAATAAACTTTAAACTTTACTAGTCTTGCTGCCTCATACCGCCAGGGACCTGGGTTCAATTCCAGCCTCAGGTAACTGTCTGTGTGGTGTTTGCACATTCTCCCCGTGTCTGCGTGGGTTTACTCCGGGTGCTCCGGTTTTCTCCCACAATCCAAAGATGTGCTTGTTGAGTCGATTGGCCATGCTAAATTGCCCTTAGTGTCAATGAGATTAGCCGGATAAATACATGGGGTTACTGGGTTAGGGCCTGGGTGGGATTGTTGTCGGGGCAGGCTTGATGGACTGAATGGCCTCTTTCTGCACTGTAAGGATTCTATGATCTCTGGGTTCCTCCAATTCTGGTCTACTTCCCATCCCCAATTTTTATCGCGTATCAATTATCAAGACTGTTATTTGGAGTGCCTTGTTGAACAGGCCTGAAATATGTAGCTTGAGAAAAGTAAAGGTTAGATATAGTCATTTGTTAGTACTGAGCTTGGATATTGCTGAAAAAGAGACATGTCGAAGCTTTTTACCTTGCACTCATCAGGACACGACGCAAGAATACCAGTATAAGGAAAAGAGAGAAATTTATACTATATAAGTCAACGAATGGCTGTCACTTATTTTATTTTGCTGAAACAGGCACAATGTGTGCACATGTTCTTTCTGTCTACAAAGAACAAGGCTCTACTTATTAACATATGACAGCCAATCGCTGATTCATTCCTCAGGGCAATGCCTTGACCAATCAAGATCAAGCTGCCTGGTTTAAATTTGAATCAGTGCTTGGCAGTTAACTGTCAGTCACTATCAACTGGTGCATTATCCTGCAAACACCTCTACCAATCAGAGTCCAATTGTCAAACAATTACCACTCTCTCGTCATAAAATATAAACTGTTGTTTTCCCCCGATATTGGTATTCATGCACCTTGTCCCAGTGAGTACAAAGTGAAAAGCTTCAATATGTCTCTTTTTTGAACAATATTAAAGACGAGAAAGTTGTGAAATGGCCTTCGGCAGAAGGATGGTGTAGGTCAGTTGGAGAAAAGCAATGAAGAAGTTCTCAGGATGGTGGAAGGGGCAAGAGTTGTATCATGATAAGGGAGCCTTGAATCACAATGGTGATTTAATGAAGGAAAGGTCAACTATATACAATCAAGGCCATTGCAGATACAGGTCTAGTTCCACTGAATCCCGGGCTCACACCGAAGGTTGAATCCAACCAGGACACACTCTCTAATACCTCATACAAGACATTTTGTGCGCTTGAGATTTATCCGGCTAATCTCATTCCCCCGCGGGCCGATAATATAAGATACCGGGGCAGCCTTTCGCATTATCTTCCAGTGTACCCAAGCTAGTCCCCCCACAAAGTTTCCAACAAAAACCAAATCATTCACGTCAAATGACATGACTCCCTTAACACAATCATGAGACTCCATCTGCGAAGCTTGCTTAGCCTCCACCTTCCCGTCAAAATTGGGAAAACGAGGTCAAGGCGATCACTCATCGACAATGCAGCTGGCGTAACCCCTGTAGTGGCATGGGTGGGGAATTGGGGGGTGGTATTATGAGTGTAGGAAATTGGCCAGTTATAAGGGCAGTGTCTGTTTCATTGTTTCCTTGAAGGTTTGTATAGCCCTTTCTGCCAAACCGTTGGAAGCAGGGTGGTATGGGGCTATGTGTTTGTGTTGGATGCTGTTCCTTCTGACAGTGTTGAAACTCTTTGGCTGTAACAATGGTGCCATTGTCAGAAATGATTACCTCTGGTATGCCGTGAATTGGTCAAATTTGTTGCAGCTTGTCCACAGTGGCTGACGGGGTCATGGATCTCATGATTTGCACATCAAGCCACTTCGAGCTGGAATCCACCACGACCAAAAACATCATCCAATGAACCAGCAAATCAATGTGCAGCCTTGTCCAAGGTCACTCTCAGGGGTGTAAGTTTGCCGTGGGCAGGAAGGACTACTGCATTTGACAATGCTGGCAAGAGTTGACCACACCTTCTATCTCCTCCTCAATTCCTGGCTATCAAATGTAGCTCCGAGCCAACACCTTATCTTGGTCTGCCCAGGATGTACTCTGTGCAGCAACTGCAGGAGTAGTTGTCGCTGGGACACGGTACTATCACTTGGCTCCCCCACAAAAGCACTCTGTCTTCACAGCTGATTTCATCCCTACGCCTCATATAGGGCTGGACTTGTTCAGACTGGTCAAAATGCCAGCCTGTCAAAACCATTCTCTTAGTTTTTGAAAGGACTGGATCCCACCGGGTTCATGTCTTGACGTGGGCCGATGGAATGGGAGTGTCCAGAAAATTCAAAGCAAGAAACATCTCCTGTGGAACAGGAGGCAAAGATACCGTCTACGGAAGTGGAAGCTAACTTAGAGCATTGGCATTAGAGATCCGTGTCCTTGGCCTATGCTGAAACGTGTCGTTGTAAGCTGCCAAAAGGAAGGCCCATCTTTGTACCCAATGTGATCGGTGGGACTGGTTTATTTTCGTGGAATAACCCTAGCAATGGCTTATGGTCCAAACTGATGGTGAATTGGTGGCCATACACATACTGATGAAACTTTTTAACAGTGAATATAACTACCGGACTCTCCTCATCAAACTGTGAATATCCCCTTTCGGCATCAGACATGTTCCCAGAAGTAAAGGCGACAGGCCGCACCATGCCATCTGCCATTTTATGAGAAAGTACAGCCCTTATACCGTAAAATGATGCATCACACATCATTATTTGCCTTGTACATTGTACATTGGAACTGTAACTTTGTACATTGGAATAAACCCTTGTGTGTATTAAAGATGACAAATTTCCTCGAGTCTTCCAGCTCAAGCTGTTGGTACGCGTGACTTAAGTCCAATTTTGTGTACTTGACACCTCCTGCCAGTTTAACATAAATATCTTCCATCCTGGGATAGGACATCTATCTACTTGGGGTGCTCTGTTCACCATCAGCTTGTAATCACCACAAATCCTCAGTGTGGTTTGGTTTTAACACTGGGAATATGGGTGCAGCCCACTCTGAGAATTGTACCTGTTAATTATTCCTAGGTCTTCCAACCACTTCACCTCCACCTCAGCCTTTTGATGCAGGGAATAAGGGATAGGCTGGCTTCTGAAGAATTTGGCATTGACCCAGGATTCACATAATATTTGCCTTAACTCCCCGTATGCACCCCAACTCTCTCTGAGAAACTTCTTGATACAAACACAATCCCATCCATGGTGCTGAATATTTCCAGCCAATTCAATTTCCTTTGCTTCAGCCAGTCTTGTCCCATAAGGCTAGGCCTCTGTCCTTTCACTACCGTAAGAAGTCTCACAACACCAGGTTAAAGTCCAACAGGTTTATTTGGTAGCAAATACCATAAGCTTTCGGAGCGCTTCCCCTTCGTCAGATGGAGTGGATATCTGTTCTCCAACAGAGACACAGAAATCAAGTTAACGAATACTAATTAGAATGCAAATCTCTACAGCCAGCCAGGTCTTAAAGGTACAGGAAATGTGGGTGGAGGGAACATTAAACACAGGTTAAAGAGATGTGTATTGTCTCCAGACAGAACAGCTAGTGAGATTCTGCAAGATCAGGGGGAAAGCTGTGGGGGTTACTGATAATATGACATAAATCCAACATCCCGATTTAGGCCATCCTCATGTGTGCGGAACTTGGCTATCAGTTTCTGCTCAGCGACTCTGCGCTGTCGTGTGTCGTGAAGGCCGCCTTGGAGAACGCTTACCTGAAGATCCAAGGCTGAATGCCCGTGACTGCTGAAGTGTTCCCCAACAGGAAGAGAACAGTCTTGCCTGGTGATTGTCGAGCGGTGTTCATTCATCCGTTGTCGTAGCGTCTGCATGGTTTCCCCAATGTACCATGTCTCAGGACATCCTTTCCTGCAGCGTATCAGGTAGACAACGTTGGCCGAGTTGCAAGAGTATGTACCGTGTACCTGTCTGGAGACAATACACATCTCTTTAACCTGTGTTTAATGTTCCCTCCACCCACATTATCTGTACCTTTAAGACCTGGCTGGCTGTAGAGATTTGCATTCTAATTAGTATTCTGTAACTTGATTTCTGTGTCTCTGTGCACTGTTGGAGAACAGATATCCACTCCATCTGACGAAGGAGCTGTGCTCCGAAAGCTTATGGTATTTGCTACCAAATAAACCTGTTGGACTTTAACCTGGTGTTGTGAGACTTCTTACTGTGCTTGTCCCAGTCCAACGCCGGCATCTCCACATCATGACTTTCACTACCACCAGGGGTAGCTGACTTGATTGGTGCTGCTAAGCCATCGGTGTTGACATCATGCCCAATATCTTCAGTGCCTCCCCCGTATAGGTTGCCAACTTTGCCATGGTATTAGTGAGCCTCAAAGGTCCCTGTAAGCACTTGTAGGTTTGTTCACTTATTACTGCGGCCGAAGCATGCGTATGGACCTCCAAAGTTAATGGATGCCTGTTAACCATAGGAGAGATTTTGATGGGGGTGTTTTGTTTAACTTTACAACGTTGAACTTACAAACATCAGACTTCTCTTCGAATCTTCCTCAATCTTGTTCACTGGAGTCCTCGTTTAATTTTCTGGAAACTATGCACTGTCTGTTTGGCTCTGCTTCTGGCTTGTATGCGGCCCTTTCTATTGCATCTGAAACAAATGAACTCTTTACGTTCGCATCTGTCTTGGGGCTGGTCTTCCCTCACAACAATAACACTTGTAAAACCTGTGCGGCTGATGATTTCTCTACCGTCTCTCAGGCTCTGATGGGTCCTCGCTATCGGTATTCTTAACGGCTGCTGTTTCCCGCCAAATTTTGTTCACCTCTTCCTGCACGCCTTGCAGTTCAAAAGCACTCTGTTCAGCACTCTCGATCACTGCTTTATACAGGGAAATTTTAGTTTCTGCAAGCTGCTTCATTTGGATGTTCAAACTGTTAATATCGCAAACAAGACAATCCTGCAATGTATCATTTATGGATGGGCCAAACTCAGTGTTCAGTCATTTGGCAAAGCTTTGAAACTTTCTCCCCGTGTCCCTAACGGCTGAGTGGAATTTATATCGCTGCAAAATAATGGAGGTTCGGAGATTGCAGTGGTCCTTCACTAGTGCGACTAGTTGGTCAAAGGATTTTGTATCCGGTGCCTCTGGAGATGTAAGGCTACTTACGAGGTTATATATTTGAGAGCCACAAACTGAGTAAAAAGCTTTCTGCTTTACCATGGAAGTTATTTCATTGGCTGCAGAAAGGTAGCGAAGTCTTTCAATGTACTGACCCCAACCTTCAACCTCCGTTTAAAATGGATCAAATTTCTTGAACAGTGGCATAGCTACTCGACTACAATTGTCACAACAACATTCATCCTTCCTTGCAGGTTTACGGGAACTAACTCCCCCACCACCACACCCTCTCCCAGATGTTGACGTCTTAGCGACCAGACAAATTTATTCTCGTCACCAATATTGTAACGCAAGGTACAGGACAATGAAGCCTTGAATCACAGCAGTGATTTATTGAATGAAAGATACGCTGCAGACGAACAATCTCAGTACAGATACAGGCCTAATCCCACCAATTCCCAGGCTCACACTGGAGGTTCCCTCCTATCAGGACCTGTGCTCTCACAACCGATCGTTGACAGTTTGCATGCTTCCTTCTGATAGGTCCCAGGAGCTTCATGTGATCCACAAACACCCGCCCCTTAAAGGGTCCACACTGCCACAAATATTACTAGGAAAAGGCAACAAAGTTTGATTGGCTCTATTAAAAGCCATGAGACTTTGTTGAAGGAGGTAATTGAAGAAAATTCGAGGGATTTGGACCTAAGTGGGAGAAAGAGAATGATGATGTTGGAAAACATGAAGGTGAAAATGGGAAGCTTCTAGAAGCAACTGATGAGGAAAGTGTAATAAGTCATTGGAGGCAGAAGTCCCTTCACCAAAATCCCTTTACTTACAAACTCTAACAGCAGTACAGAGAGTGCTAGTAGTTTGCAGTCTATCCCCAGGGAAATCAGAGGAACTGACAAGGCAAGTACAAGGCAAAGACTCCCCGATTGGCCCATCAATTGGATCCTTAACCAGGGAGTTCATACTCCAATAGGCCAACCTCAATGGCCTGATTGAAATCATTGCAGAAAGTGCAAGATTGCAAGGTGTGGAGAAATGAACCTTCGACCATCACTGCTATAGCATTGTAAACCTGGTCTTGACTCTGTATGAATCTGATACTGAGGTCCTCAGCTCTGGAATTTGTTTCCTGAACCTCAATGCCTCTCTACCTCACTCCCCTCCTTTAAGCTGACCTCTTTCGTCAACCTTTTAGTCATCTGTCCTAATAGCTCCTTCTGAGGTTCAGTGTCATATTTTGGTTGACAACATACCAGCATGCAGAATCTGACATTTGAATGCACACACAGTCTGGTACATGGATGCATTGACCTATGGGTTTAGCCATCATCGCTGTGTACGCTGACCTACATTGCCTCCTGGTCTGGCAACACTTCAATTTTAAAATTCTCATCCTTAAGTGCCTGGAGGCATTTTGAAATACAAATCATTGTGTGATATGGCCCAAGGGTTGCCAATTCAGACTGCAGGTATCATAGAATCCCTACAGTACAGAAGGAGGCCATTCAGCCCATCGAGTCTGTACTGACTACAATCCCACCAAGGCCCAATTCCCATAACCCTCATTTACCCTGCTAATCCCCCTGACACGAGAGTCAATTTAGCATGGCCAATCAACGTAACCCGCACATCTTTACACTGTGGGAGCACCCAGAGAAAACCCATGCAGACAAGGGGAGTGCAAGTGCAAACTCCACACAGACAATGACCCAAGGCTGGTCCCCGGCGCTGTGAAGCAGCAGTGCTAACCGCTGTGCCACCCTGGAGGTATCCCTGGAGGTTTCATCATATGACCTCCTGCCTCCAACTGCCCCGCCCTCACATTCATGCCATTGGTTGCTCAACACATCCATCATCTGGCTTCTCATGCTGATTGGAAGCCCAAAGGATTATTCTTGACTTTTAGTCAAAGCGACCTTCCCCTCCCACCCTATCTTCAATTCAGGGATCCAGATTCAACTCCGGCCTTGGGTCACTGTCTGTGTGGAGATTACACGTTCTTCCCGTGTCTGCGTGGGTTTCATCCAGGTGCTCCGGTTTCCTCCCACACTCCAAGATGTGTGGGTTAGGTTTATTGGCCATGCTAATTTGACCCTAGTGTCAGGGGGACTAGCAGGGTAAATGTGTGGGGTTACGGGGATATGGCCTGGGTGGGATTGTTGTCGGTGCAGGTTCAGTGGGCTGAATGGCCTCCTTCTTTACTGTAGGGTTTCTATGGTTCTATGATTATTAGGATGAAACAAAAGCATTCAAACAAAATAAAATAAATTCTCACTTTAAAAATAAAATCCCTGTGAGTTTTGTTTTGCTGGGGTTGCTTGCAGTTGATTCCTGGAGATTAATCTTCAATTTCTGGAAACTCTGGGGCAAGCCTTGAGGGTTGGTAACTCTATGCATGCTGCTTTTGGAGCTTGCAAGTTACTGCAAGGGCCCAGGCAGACTGTAACCATTTCCCTTTGGACCAGGATGGATAATCTTGGATAATCACACGCACACACAGAAAGGACAAAAGGAACGTCCCTGCAGCCATTTTGTGAGCGGTTCCTTTAAAGATACCTAGTGCACGTGAGCATTACGACCCACTTGAGGTGGAAAGTTACAAGTCATGGTCCTGCTTAAGTCATAGGACACCAAACTGGATGTTGCAGTTGACTCCTGTCCCCCACACAGTGCTCTCCCAGTCCCTAAAGGTGGCAGATGCTTTGACCACCTCTCAATGGGGACATGGTCCTGATCTGTGATGACTTCAATCAGGCAATTGAGATGGGCCAGCTTGAGTGTGAACTCTTAATTGATGGCCCAATCAGGGAGCCCCATGACCTGTATTTAAACAGGAGTGTCAGTCTCTCTGTACACCTGATGCAGATAGTGCACGCGGTATGTTATGGTGAGATCTTGTAAATAAAGGAACTTTTGGTGACGGGACTTTCGTCTCCACGGACTTATTACAGACCTCTTTCTGTATCAATGATCTAATCTGGTACTTGGTTTCATACCAGGACCAATCTAGCAAAACGAGTTTAGTGTTTTCTTGATTAATGTTCTCTCTGTAGCCTTTGTTTCATCTATTTGATATTGATAACTGCAAGTGTTGTGTGTTCTATCAACTTACTGATACAGAATTTATTTTAAAAAAAAACAAATTCCCTGAAAATCTAAATACATTCACAACTTGTCGTGTGAATGAAATCAGACATAGGAATGCATGCACGGTCTGATGTAAAAACCATCTCAGGGCTCAATCCAAGATGGCCGTGGCAGGCCCTCTGGAACAAACAAGGTGTGAAGTGAGCTGACAGTGTTTTCAGATCTCGGGTGACTCTGGCGGAATAAACGGAGGTCAAGCCAATGTTGACTGCACCAAAATATTTTCTTGAAAAATTCACAGAGGGTCTTGGCATCCATTTGAAATATGAAAAGGTCACTGCTCCAAGCCTTGGCAACCAATGACAGCACTGGCATTTACCAGTCTATTCTTTTGGTTGCAGTATCGGAGAAACATAATCATCAGTGAGGCTTTTTGGACCTGGATAGTCGAGCAATGCTCCTTAATAAGACTATTCAGCATTGAAAAAAAGAGTCAGGGCAACCAAGTGCTTGAATTTAATTCCTGTTTCATTAGATCTTAAATGTCAGTAAGGAAAGGATCAGGTGTCAAGGCACATAGCGCATTCATTATTCAAGGGTGTGTGTTATACAGAGCTATATACAGTGTTTGAAAAAATCTTACAACCCCAGCACTTCCTGACGATTATTACTCTGAGTTGGTTTATTATACCCGAAACTACAGGCTGAACTTTCCTCACAGACATCAGGACTGCAGTACCAATGGTAAAAATGGGCTCAAAGGCTGGAACAGGAAACTGGGATAGCAGCCAATTATATGAATACGGTGGCACAGTGGTTAGCACTGCTGCCTCACAGCGCCAGGGACCTGGATTCGATTCCTGGCTTGGGTCACTGCCTGTGCGGAATCTGCATGCTCTCCCCGTGTCTGCGTGGGTTTCCTCCGGGTGCTCCGGTTTCCTCCCACAGTCCGAAAGACGTGCTGGTTAGGTACATTGGCCATGCTAAATTCTCCCTCAGTGTACCTGAACAGGTGCCGGAGTGTGGCGACTAGGGGATTTTCACAGGAACTTCACTGCAATGTTAATGTAAGCCTACTTGTGACATTAATAAATAAACTTAAACTTGATTTACATGCTTGCCCATCGCCATACCTGATCTCATCAGAGCCTTGAAATTCAGCCCTACATCTGTAAAATTGTTGGGGTAGAAACTAGCATGCTTGCTTTCTGTCCACTATTTGGGGGCCTCAGAAGCTCCTGCAGTGTCTGATAATTGGCTATTACGTGATTCAATTTAACTTCTCAAATATGAAATAAGCAATTAACTGTTAAATTATCTATTAAAGCATCTGATTGTCTTGACTAGATGAATTTGAAGAACTATTTTAAGAAGAACAGATCTATCCCTTAAGATACCAAAACAGGTCATCATTGCTATGCGTGAGATCTTACCATGTGCAAAGTGGCTTTAGCCTTACCTTGTAACAGTGGCTACATCCAGATGCACGCTGGGATACCCTGAGGACATGATTGAAACTATATATAAATGGAAGTCTTTTCTTTCTATTGCCTCTTGCATTAACGGGAAACACTAAGAGCGGAATTTTCCGGCTTCGCTCGCCCAAAACTGGAAAATCCCGCCTAAGGTCAACGGACCTTTTCATGGTCCGAGTCCCATGGGATCTGTGGGATGGGAAAATTCCACTCTAGCAGTTTACCGATGAACACAAGGCATTTTCACAGCATCAGTACAGCCCCAATGTGTTTTACACCAGCGAATGGTTTTTTGAAATGCAATCACTGAGACAGGGGAGGGTAGTATCTCCATTGCCAGCGCTGTGAGTTCCTCTTCCCTGAAGGACATTAGTGAATCGGATGAGCTTCTACCAGTTTAATTGAATTCAATCTCACCACCCACCCTGGTGAGGTTTGACCAAGTACAATATAGCCCAGTATAGCACTCACGCTATGCCACAGTACAGCTTCCTAAGACACTGACCTCAATCTAACTCTTCTTCTTATTTCTCAAGTAATAAAAGGGGATTAGTGTACCAGCAACATTTGCCAACAGCAAACTTGTTCTGGTCAAAAATCACACTGTAAGGAGACACCAAATTCTGTGCAATATTTTCATCCCACTTTTTTCTGTAAGTTAAGCTTTTATGATTACTTTTCATGAATCCTTCTCACTTCCCCACATTCTAGGAACGGACAGCATCTTCTTGCTCTTTTTTTTATTATTATTCCTTGTTTAATGGCCATGAAATTGCCAAATCCAAAAGTAAGACACTGAAATTATGCCAAAAATAAAAAATTAAGTTCATCCATCACTGTTTATGAGGTGTGGAGAGGGAAAGGAGGAACTTGAATAAATCTTGGAATGGAAGATAGCCATTGCTCCAAAACACCTAAAGCATTGTTGGTCTGCACAGACAGACCCTCCAGCTAATAGACAGGGGATGCCACCACCCACCCACACCTGACCATACCCTGTACACACATACACCCACACATACACAAACACAAACCTGTCCCCAAACGTCAATCTTTCCTCCGCTGCCTCTATGTGTGACTTTCCCTTCAAGTGCTGTCGCTGATTTGTTAGTCCCTTTCGTTTTGTACAGTAGTCCGTGAAATATCTTCCAAAAGGTCAGCGTGTGAAATATGACATTTTTTTGCTCATCAGAGAAAGACACATTGTAGGAATTGTCTGGAATGCTGCACTAATCAAGGGCATAAAAAAAGAGAGATATATATATATAAATGAGATAATTTTCCACACAGTGCACAGACCTTGTGTAAAAGAGAGTGCTGGAACCAGCCAGGGACGCTAACATTTCTCTTATTACACCTGTCATTTTAAAAGGCCCCATCGCCCATGTCTACACCCACGTCAACGAAAAAAATGGTAAATTATCTGACAAAAAGAATGACAGAATTCAAGCCATTACCATTGAAAGTGCAACATTCAAGTGTCATCAAACAGGGGAGGCAATGGCCGACTGGTGTTATCGCTAGATTATTAATCTAGAAACTCAGCTAATGTTCTGGGGACTCAGGTTCGAATCCCGCCACGGCAGATGGTGGAATTTCAATTCAATCAAAAATATCTGGAATTAAGAATCTACTGATGAAACGACCATGAGGTGATTGTCGGAAAAACCCATCTGGTTCACTAATGTCCTTTAGGGAAGGAAATCTGCCATCCTTACCTGGCCTGGCCGACGTGTGACTCCAGAGCCACAACAATCATAGAAGCCCTACAGTACTGAAGGAGGCCATTCGGTCATTCGAGTCTGTACCGAGCACAATCACACTCAGGCCCTATTCCCATAACCACACGCATTTACCATGCTAATCCCCCTGACATTACGGTCAAATTTAGCATGGCCAATCAACTTAACCTGCACATCTTTGAACTGTGGGAGGAAACCCACGCAGACACAGGGGGAAAGTGCAAACACCACACAGACAGCGACCAAAGCCAAATTGAACTTGGGTCCCTGACACTGTGAGGCAGCAGTACCAACCACTGTGCCATCAGCAATGTGGTCGACCCTCAACTGCCTTCGGGCAACTAGGGATGGGCAATAAATGCTGGTCAGCCAGTGACATCCATATCCTGCGAATGAATAAAAAAGACACATCTAGTATCCACTAATTTCAATCACTATAAGCAAATGACCTGGCCATTGTCTCCTTGCATTTTGTGTGAGCTTTCTGGGCCCAAACTGAATGTCACATTTCCTACTTTACAACAGTTGTAATTGACTGTAAAACTCTTTGGGATGTCCTGAGGCTGCTATAGAAATGCACGATCTTTCTTTCTACCTGATTTTGTTCCTAGAATTAATGCAGAGGCCTTTTTTATTAAAGAACATAAGTTTAATTTCTATCCTGTTGGGGTGGCTATAAAGCTGTGAGACTGTTGTAAAATCTCAACTGCTTCAGTAATGTTTTTGAAGGAACAAAAACTTGTTGTCCTGACCTAGTCTGGGCTTTGATGTGATTCCAGTCCCACATCTAGGGTGGAATCTTGTGGGGGTGACAGGTATTTTGCTGGATCATGAGCCAGAAATAGACTGACGTTGTCTCCTTTGGAGAAGGTACATCGAACCAGCAGTATGCAGGCAGTCGAGGGACCGCCAATGTGACTTTCCCCAGCACCAAGTCCCAACGGCAGAGGTCCCAGCTACCAAAATGTGCTGACCAATCAGAGGCTAGATTGTTGGTGGTTGCGGCCGGAATGACAGCCACTTGAAACCCAGGATTGAGGAACGACCCAGGCCAGAGGTAAGTAATGGTGGGAGTGGATTTGCCAGGTTGGGGTCGCAGGGTAGGGGGAGGGAGGAGGGGTCTGCAACAAGGCAGGGGGAAGAGGCGCCTCTTAGAAGGGTCGCTCCATCCCAATGTGGCACAGTAGCACAGCAGTTAGCACTGCTGCCTTACAGCACCAGGGACCAGGTTCGATTCCTGGTTTTTTGTAACTGTCTATGCGGAGTCTGCATGTTCTCCCCGTGTCTGCGTGATTTTCCTCTGGGTGCTCCGGTTTCCTCCCACACCCCAAAAATCATGCTGGTTAGGTGCATTGGCCATGCTAAATTCTCCCTTAGTGTACCCAAACAGGTGTCAGAGTGTGGCGACTAGGGAATTTCCACAGTAACTTCATCACAGTGTTAATGCAAGCCTACTTGTGACACTAATAAATAAACTTTAATAAACAATATTAGACTCCTCGCTCAGGCACTGAGTAATTTGAAGAAGGGACGCTCCACACTCCACACCAGAAGATGACAAGTAGCCTGCACATGTTTACTTGTTGTGTCCCCTGTGTTGCAACAGACCTACTTACAGCCAGATTAATACTAGCCACAACAGGATGAGGTCATTGAGTGGTCATTGAATGGCCACTTAAGGGCCTCAACTGCTGATGGGGTGGGAAGGCTAACCTGCTGGTCGGACTTAATCAGGATGAAGGGGGAATGTTGGCTGCGTTCTCATCTGCCACTCTCCCTCCTGCTTGAGTGCCCTCACACCTCCAAACATGCCACTGGAGATGGCAGAAAATTCAGCCCCCCATGTCAACGCTTCTTAATCTTCCTCTTAAATGGCTTATCAAGACACTGCATCAGGGATGGGGACTAAATGTTAGGCTAGTCAGCAACAGCCACATCCATGAGCCAAGGGCCAGTTACCATGGTGATGAGCAGCATGGGTTTGGCGTATATAGCATGCACCTCACCAATCAAACAGATCACTGGGCTCCACTCTAGATGCATCCTAACTGTGAGGCAGACATGTTCCCTGGAGATGTCGATAGGCTTGACATTTCCCGCCATTCAGTTTGTTAACGTCAGGAAAGAACAAATGGCAAAAAAATAAATCAACCAGAAATGGGCTTCACTTCTGAAGCCCTAAATGACTTATGGCCCCGTAGACAAGCCTTAACAGGCACTTGTGCATTATTCCAGCCGGCTGAATTTATTCAAACCAGCTTCAGCACTTTAGACCACCTCTGAGAGAAGATGATGGCTCTGTGCAATCGAGGGTTGGAAATCATGTTGAATATGTATGACTCAGTGTAGTGAGCAGAATGGCTGTCCCATGCTGCGGGCACTATGATGTGCTTTTCACATCTGTTGAATGGAATTGAAAGCTTCTGAAAATGTTGAACCGGCTAAATTTTAACAAACGTTTCCCCACTGGTTTCACGGCACTGAAAGAGGTATTTATTTGATATTCAGTCAGTGCCTGTGTCTTTAATGCACTGGGAATGGGAAGGTACTGGATGGTAAAAGACAGCTTAAGAAAGAAGCTTTATCGTAGGTATATCTAACCCAGATAATTGAAGCGAGTTAGGTCCACATGATCTGTTGGGATTAGCAGAAGGGAGGGTATATTAAACCCTGGCCCTTTACAAGTGGCAGCAAGTGGGCTAAGTTATATCTTTAACGAGGCCATTTAGGACGGAGGTGAGAAGGCATTTCTTCACCCAAAGGTCCTGTGGAATTCATTACCACAGGAAGTAGTTGAGGCCAAAACATTGAATGTATTCAAGAGGCAGCTGGATATGGCACTTGGGGCGAATGGGATCAAAGGTTATGGGGAGAAAGTAGGATTAGGCTATTGAATTGGAGGATCAGCTATGATCGTAATGAATGACAGAGCAGGCTCGAGGGGCAAAATGGCCTCCTCCTGCTTCTAACTTTGATGTTTTTATGTTTCTGTGTAATTAGGAATGGTTGTGTCCAGGTCCTGACATAATTCCTGGTCCTTCAATCCATTTGTTGTGAGCTGTTACGTCCTTTTGGTTAAGTTCAATTTGAAGTTCCAAGGCAAGAAGCAAAGCTAATAGGCGGGATCTTGAGTCCAGTCTCTCCATCCGTGGGAATGGCAGTGCGGGCTCAAAATGCAGAGAGTAATTTTAAATGCAAAAGTAATTTTATAAAGTAGCCAGGCTGACTGAGATAGATATATATTTCTTCCTCTCCTCTGTCAAGACACCATGATTCTCCCAAGTTGAGTGACTCTTGGAAGCATGTTCACTGTATGTAGTCACCACGTTGACCCTGAAGAGCTACAAATGTCAAAAGATTACACTTGGAGATAAAAAAGAATGACTCACAGCAGTTGAAAATGCTTCCATTGGCATCGGAGCCAAGAGCTTATATCTTCGTCACTGACAAGATTGTCAGTGTGAGCAATCATATTCTGGTTTCCCTCCCATATGATATAATGACACTGAGCAAAGTGAATTTGCCAGCTTTAATGTGCATTTAAGCTAATTGGCAAAAGAACCAAAGGAGAGATAAATTGGCGCAGAAGGTCCAGCCTAGTAATTAACAAATGTAAATGCCATTTTAATGCGATAGCCCTTCATGACTGACAATCAATCTTTTTTGCCCAAAAAGTGAATAATTAAATAGTGTGAAAGTGAGGGGAGGCGATGGCCTAGTGGTATTATCACTGGAGTATTAACCCAGAAGCTCAATTAATATTCTTGGGACCCAGGTTCGAATCCTGCCATGGCAGATGGTGGAATTTGAATTCAATTAAAAAAAGAACCTACTGATGACCATGAAACCATTGCCAATTGTCGGAAAAATTCATCAGGTTCATTAAAGTATTTTAGGGAAGGAAATCTGCTGTCCTTACCTGGTCTGGCCTACATGTGACTCCAGAGCCACAATGTGGTTGACTCTCAACTGCCCTCAGGCAACTAGGGATGGGCAATAAATGCTGGCTAGCCAGTGATGCTCATGTCTCATGAATGAATAAATAATAACTTCAGGTTCTGAATGGCTTTAGAAAATTTCAAATTTTATTATTTTGTTTTTTCATTTCTCTCTTAGTCCAATATTTCTTTCCCTCTTTATTTTTCTTTCAGTACCTGATTGGACTTTAATGCACCCTCATTCTCAGTCACCATTCCGCTTGTTCCATAATTCTTTTATCACATTGTCTACTGTGAGGTACCATTGGTGCCATCGTACATCGAGGTGTCAGATGCCCCTTTGCTCTGTTATCAACTCACATTTCCTGAAGCCTTCTGGCCAGATAATTTTAAAACTTAAATGTACACCAACAAGTCGAACTATACATCGGAACCTAGGAACTAGGAGTCGAAGTAGGCCATTCTGCCCTTCGAGCCTGCTTTACCATTCAGTAAGTTCATGGCTGATCCTTGGTCTCAAATCTACCTCCCCACTTGTTCCCCAGGTCCCCTTATCTATTTTTAAATTAGAAATATATCGATCTCCTTCCTGAAACCATTCATTGATTCGGACTCCTCCGCGTTATGGGGCATCAAATTTCGCAAATTCACCACCCCCTGTGAGAAGTAGTTCCTTCTCATCTCAGTTTTAAATCTACTGCCTCTCAACCTATACCTGTGACCTCTTATCTTAGATTGCCCCACAAGAGGAAACATTTGGTCTACGTTTACTTTATCAATCCCTTTTAAAATTTTATATACCTTGATCAGATCCCCTCTCAGCCTTCTAAACTCCAGTGAGTATAAGCCCAAACTGTTTAGTCTCTCCTCAGATGTCAACCCTTTCATCCCTATCTGTGTCACGCTATGAGATGCCCTGCTTTATTCTGGGCCATTGTGTCAGGATTCAGTCCAGAAGCAGCAAAGGTTATCCCACTTTCCAGTACAGAATCTCCTCCCCTCACTGAACTAACCCTTTAAAAGAAAACACTCTTGAAATAGATCTGTTGTGAGTTCATTAAATATTCATTAAGCCAACTTTGATGAGTTTCATAATATAATATTAATTTCAGTGTGACTAATGAATTAACCAAATTGAGCCTCTTGTGCTTAAAATATTGTGACTGTTTCAAACAGCTGGAGCTCTAAAACCATCAAGTATTTTGCCCTTTGGAGTATTCTCAGAACTTTCTTCAAGAAGTGAGAAATCATACTGATATCACCAGGTAGCAGTGGCTGGTTTAGGGAGAGATTCCAACGGAACTGCCACAATATCTCTTCCCACATATTTCTAAGTAGTGTTTGTGAAAAAAGGGCAAGCTTCAGCAGCTGATAAGGAGACTGAAGGTGTAACTGTCCCATCAACCGTGGTGTTTTTCTGTTCCAGCATTGGATCAGAGGAAAAGAGGAAGGAACGTAGGTGCAGGAATGGGCCATTCAGCCCCTCGAACATCGTTTATCTCACAGCTGATCTGCATCTTAACTTCAATTATCCACCTCGGTTTCATAACCCTGAGCCTTCTCGGCCTTCTGGCTAAGATCAAGCGTCAGATCAAGCCCATGATGTGTTGCAATGCCTTAGCTTGTCAGCTTGGATCTTGTTTGTCTCGCTTGTGGGGACCATGAATTGGATTCAATTTGAATTTGGTTTTTGGAGCAAGCAAGGAGATGGATTCAGGTCTGCCCGGTCCACTCGGAGCATTGGCTTTGTAACTTTAAGAATGGAGTAGAAATTTAAAAAAAGACTTGCTGAGTAAGTACAGCTTGATAGCACTGTCAGTGACATTTTCCATCACTTTCCTGATGATTGAGAGTAAACTGATGGGACAGTAATTGGTAAGATTGGATTTGTCCAGTTTTTATCAACAGGAAATAGATTGGTAATTTTTCATATTGTCAGCTATATGTCAGTGTTGAAGCTTTACTGGAACAGCTTGGCTAGGGGCATGGCTAGTTCTGGAGCGCCAGTCTCCAGTCATACTGCCAGCAATTTGTCAGGGCACCTAGCCTTTGCTGTATCTATTGCCCTCAGATACTGCACTTAATATCATGTGGACTGAATTGAATCAGCTGAAGACTGGCAGCTGCGATGCTGGGCACCTGATGGGGAGGTCAGAATAGATCATCCACTTGGCATTTCTGGCTAAAGATGGTTGCAAACTCGCCAGCCTTATCTTTTGCATTGACATGCTGGGATCCGGCGTGATTGAGGTTGGGGATCTTCATGGAACATGCACCTCCCGTTAATTGTCTACCAACATTCATGACTGGATATGGCAGGACTACAGGGAGTTGATTTGTTCCGTTGGTTGTGGGATGGTTTAGCTCTGTCCATCGGATTCAGTTTCCATTGTTTAGCAAGGTACCTTTTAAGGTACAATCATAGGAATTGCTTGTCTGAAGAAAAACTAAAGTCCATTTATTTTCCCTTCCCCTTAGGACGGCACGGTGGCACAGTGATTAGCACTGTTGCCTCATGGTGCCAGGGACCCGGGTTCAATTCCCGGTTTGGGTCACTGCCTGTGCAGATTCTGTACATTCTCCCCGAGTCTGCCTGCTCCAGTTTCCTCCCACAGTCCAAAAGACATGCCGGTTAGGTGCATTGGCCATGCTAAATTCTATCTCAGTGTACCCAAACAGGTGCCAGAGTGTGGCGACAAGGGGATTTTCACAGTAACTTCATTGCAGTGTTAATATAAGCCTACTTGTGACACTAATAAATAAACTTAAATCAACTTAAATTGCTACCATCTTGGTAGTCACATGATAAAATGATAATGGAGCTGTTGACTAATCTATCTCTATCAACTAGCCTGTGAAAGGCCCAGACATGAGGCGAAGATAATCCCCAGTGGTGGAAAGATTTGGAAATCATAGGATAGTCACCAGTTCTGCTAAGAGGACAACATTTACATGACAACCTGTTAAGTTACTGGCGTGCTCTATCCCAAAACATTGTTCTCTGAAAGAAATCTACCTACTTTGTATTTGAATGAATCAATTCTCCCGGCTTCCACCATTTGCCCAGGGAGTCTGGTCCATAGATAGACCATTCACCCATTGAAATAAAGGCCTCCGATTGTATTGGTGAAGAGAGAGCTGGTGAGTACAGGAAGGATGTGGATGCTTTGGAGAGGGTGCAGAAGAGGTTTACCAGGATGTTGCCTGGTCTGGAGGGTATTAGCTATGAGGAGAGGTTGGCAAAACTCGGTTTGTTCTCACTGGAACGATGGAAGTTGAGGGGCGACCTGACAGAGGTTTACAAGATTATGAGTGGCATGGACAGAGTGGATAGTCAGATGTTTTTTCCCAGGGTAGAAAAGTCAAGTACTAGGGTATATAGGTTTAAGGTGCATGGGGAAAAGTTTAGAGGAAATGTGCAAGGCAAGTTTTTTTACACAGGGGGTGGTGAATGTCTGGAACGCGCTGCCCAGGGACGTGGTGGGACCAGTACAAGGGCAGCATTTAAGGGGCATCTAGACAAATGCATGAATAGGATGGGAATGGAAGGATGTGGACTCCGTTAGTGCATAGTTTTAGTTGAGGCAGGCATCATGATTGGCGCAGGCTTGGAGGGCCTGTTCCTGTGCTGTACTGTTCTTTGTTCTTTGAAGCATAAACCAGGTTGGTGATGGTACACTGAAACAGCAATGTGGAGCCTTAACTGGTGCGGTCAATAACGCTAGATTTGTCAGCGACGCCAATATCCATAGAATCATAGAAACCCTACAGTGCAGAAGGAGGCTATTCAGCCCATCGAGTCTGCACCGACCACAATCCCACCCAGGCCCTACCCCCACATATTTACCCACTAATCCCTCTAACCTACGCATCCCAGGACTCTAAGGGGCAATTTTTAACCTGGCCAATCAACCTAACCCGCACATCTTTGGACTGTGGGAGGAAACCGGAGCACCCGGAGTAAACCCACGCAGACACGAGGAGAATGTGCAAACTCCACACAGACAGTGACCCGAGCCGGGAATCGAACCCGGGACCCTGGAGCTGTGAAGCAGCAGTGCTAACCACTGTGCTACCGTGCCGCCCTTGAGGAATATTTCAATAACAATTTCACCTTATATCTAATCACCATGGCAACTTCAGAGGCAGCCTCCGTCTCTGCTTCTTAGCTTGAGAATAAGGCACGGAATTAAGCTATTTTGGATTTGGGAATTATCTTCAAATTTGCTGCCTGTATGATGGAGGCTTCGCGAGCCTATGGCGAGAGTAGAGGCTGCTTTGTGTTGACTGATCCTGTTGCCAAGTTTAATGCCTTGTTTTAATGCAACATTAACTAACCCAATTTTTAGATATTGGCACTTAGCCACCAATTAAACTAGCTTGGGCCATTCCATTACAAGTGGTTGCCATTCAGGTCATGAGTGATGATAGCCTGATTAGAACACTCAGATTGGGAAAGCCATACTGTGTAATTATAGTTTCAGCTTGGCTTTGTCAAGCTAATTTGGGTGTTATCAAATTGTCAGACGCCTCTGTTACTGTTATTTGATTTGAATGAATTCAGTTCCCTTTTTAAATGAAGCATGCGCTCCTTTGTATTTTATGACAGGAGCTCAGAAATGAAGCGACTCGGTAATAAAATGGATGTCAGTTGCTCTTTAAGCAGGTTCGAGAAACAAAAGTCGAGGAGTAACTACGAATAAAATAACTGAAGTCACAAAGGTTTTTCAAAAAAAAAATCAAAATGATCCTGTCACGCGTGTACCGCGTGAGTGACAGTCAGCAGGGTAAGCGATTAACCTCATGGAGTCTGAGGAAAGTACTACTCCTGTCCAAAGGTACAATGTGTTTGCTTTCTGTGAGGAGAGGGCAGAGGATTGCGGGGAGGTTAACAGCATGATGGAGTGGAAGCAATCAGAGAAAGAGAGAGAAAAAAAGAGAGAGAAAGAGAGAGAGAAAGAGAAAAAAAAGGGAGTGGAAGAAAGAGAGAAAAAAAAGAGAAAGAGAAAGAGAGACTGTTTAAAGTTTATTTATGTGATGACTTCAGCCAGGCTAATGACGTTGGCTTGCTGGAGTATGAACTACCTGATGAGTCCTTCTATGTTTTATGTTATAGGTTGCACACCCTTTTTGTTTACCTGAAAAACCTTTTACTGATGTTTTGTTTGCACTTCAGCCCCACGCTCCTGATCTACGGGCACCTGGTGCGGAGAGAGCCGGGTCAGGAGGGCGACCTCCTTGTGAACCTGTTCCTGGGCCTGGCGAGGCGAGCCATCAACAGGTCCAGGCAGCGGGCGATCGACGGGGTCGTCCATCCTGACTGTCTGCCCATCTACCGCGGCTACATTCGCGGCCAGGTGTCCCTGGAGAGGGAGCATGCGGTGTTCACGGACGCAGTTGATGCCTTCCGCGCCCGTTGGGCATCACAGGGGCTGAGGTGCATTATTGACCCCGATAACCACATTTTAATTTGATGTTTTAAGTTTCCTTTCTGCTTTGATTTTTGTTTTGGGCAGTTCCCCCTCCTTTAAGGGAGGTGCCCCTTTTTGCTTTGTCCCTAAGTTAATTTGATTTTGTTTAATTAGTTGGTACACAAAAAGAAGTACCTGATGAGTCCTAATTGATGGTCAAATCAGGGAGCCTCATGCTCCCTATTTAAAGCAGGTGTGTCAGACTCCCAGCCTGCATTCAGCAGGGAGCAACTGGAGAGCTGGCTGTGTACAGATGTATGGTGTAAATAAAGTAATTTTTGCCTCCATGGAGTTATAACAATTTATTAGTGTCACAAGTGGGTTTACATCAACACTGCAATGAAGTTACTGTGAAAATCCCCCAGTCGCCACACTCCAGCACCTGTTCGGGTACACTGAGGGACAATTTAGCATGGCCAATGCACCTAATCAGTGTGTCTTTTGGACTGTGGGAGGAAACTGGAACACCCGGAGAAAGCCCACGCAGACATGAGGAGAACGTGCAGACTCCACGCAGACTGTCACCAAGCTGGGAATTAAACCCGGGTCCTCAGCGCTGTGAGACAGTATTTCTAACCACTGAACCACTGTGCCGGCCCAAGGAGGAAGACAAAGAAAAAGAAAGAACAAGAGGGAATGAGAGAAAGGGAGAGTGAGTGAATGAAAGAGAAAGCAAGAGAAAGAGGGAGAGAAAGAGAGTGAGAGAAAGAAGGAGAAACAGAGAGAGAAAGAAAGAGAGAAATCAATTAGTCAATTAATCAATCAATAAATCACGAGTCCACGGACATGTCTTTCTACCCAAGGCCCAAGGCTATGGAAAGCACCAAATGGCTGGAAAATTGGAGTAAAAACATTTGTTGTTGCCCTTGATGGGATCAAAAACATGGGAAGAAGTTGGGGGAGATCTTGCTAATCGAAAATCAGGAGTTAAATGAAAACACAAGATCTCCAGGGTGATAATATCTAGAACACTGAACCACATCCTAATTGACATAGGGACAAATAGATCAGAAAAGTAAAAGTATCACTGATAGACTGGAATAGGCAAGAGGGATTCCATTCAATGGGACATCAGGTGCCAGTACTGGGACAGGGAGGGAGATTTGCCACTCGGATGGGCAGCAGCCTTACTGAGCTGAAGGAGTTAAATCGGCCTCGCAGGTAGAGGAGGTGGTTAAGAAGGCATATGGTGTGCTAGCCTTCATCAATCGAGGGATTGAGTTTAGGAGTCGAGAGATAATGATGTAGCTTTATAAGACCCTCGTCAGACCCCACTTGGAGTACTGTGCTCAGTTCTGGTCGCCTCATTACAGGAGGGATGTGGAAATGATTGAAAGGGTGAAGAGAAGATTTACAAGGATGTTGCCTGGATTGGTTGGCATGCCTTATGAGGATAGGCTGAGGGAGCTCGGTCTTTTCTCCTTGGAGAGACGGGGGATGAGAGGTGACCTGATAGAGGTGTACAAGATGTTGAGAGGTATAGATCGGGTGGATTCTCGGAGGCTTTTTCCCAGGGCTGAAATGGCTGCTACGAGAGGACACAGGTTTAAGGTGCTGGGGAGTAGGTACAGAGGAGATGTCAGGGGTAAGTTTTTCACTCAGAGGGTGGCGGGTGAGTGGAATCAGCTGCCGTCAGTGGTGGTGGAGGCAAACTCGATAGGGTCTTTTAAGAGACTTCTGGATGAGTACATAGGACTTAATAGGATTGAGGGTTATAGGTAGGCCTATATGTAAGCCGAGGTAGGTAGGGACATGACCGGCGCAACTTGTGGTCCGAAGGGCCTGTTTGTGCTGTATTTTTTCTATGTTCTATGGAGGGGAGATACAGAACTGTAAAAGGGCTTTCAATTGATGGCAAAGAAACAGGCTGAGAATTGGTGATTGTGGATCTTCAGGTAGAAATAATTAGTTGAAGAAAAGAAAAGATGCAAGAGCAAAGATCAGAGTTCAGAAAATACGAAAGACAGTAAGAATGTACCAATAACAGAAAGGGTTACAGGAATAATAATAAATTATTTGATAAAATTAATGTGGAGGATGGTAGATGGGGGGATTTAACCCAGTGCCGGAATTCTACTGGCACTCCCGCTCCTGAATCGGGGCGGGTGAGGCTCGCAAAACAGCATTCTTTGTTGGCGGGATCTTACGAGCCTTGGGAGAGCAAGGCAGTAAAATTCTGGCACGTATATTAATTCCGTACCCCGCTACAAGTAGCGCAAAAAATAAAACAAATGATTATAAATTCAAACTCATGAGAAAGGGTACAATTCTGTACATATCACTGAGACCTGGCTACAAGCCGGGCATGGCTAACAGCTAAACCTTCCAGGCTGGAAGATCTCCTTTTGACATTTCTTTTGGTCTCCATCCCAAAGGAAGGATGTACTTGTCTTAAGGGAGGTGCAATGAAGGTTCACTGGATTCACTTCTGGAATGAGAGAAAATGAAGAGAGATTCTGTAGAATGGACCTTTATTCTCTAAAGTTCAGAAGACAGAGAGGTAATTTAATTGAAATATATAAGAGGCTGTTTCCCCTGAGGATGTCTAGATTACAAAATTGGCTTCTTGACAGAAGCCAGAGGGTGGTTGTAGAGAGTTGTTTTTCAAACTGGAGGCCTGTGATCAGCGGTGTGCCTCAGGGGTCAGTGCTGGGCCCACTGTTATTTGTCATTTATATTAATGATTTGGATGAGAATATAGGGGACATGGTTAATAAGTTTGCAGGTGACACCAAGATTGGTGGCATAGTGGACAGTGAAGAAAGTTATCTCCAATTCCAATGGGATCTTGATCAATTGGGCCAGTGGGCTGACAAATGGCAGATGGAATTTAATTTAGACAAATGCGAGGTGATGCATTTTGGTAGATTGAACCAGGGCAGGACTTACTCAGTTAATGGTAGGGCACTGGGGAGAGTCACAGGTGGACAGAGTGGTGAAGAAGGCATTCGGCATGCTTGGTTTCATCGGTCAGAACATTGAGTACAGGAGTTGGGACGTCTTGATGAAGTTGTACAAGACATTGGTAAGGCCACACTTGGAATACTGTGTGCAATTCTGGTCACCCTATTATAGAAAGGATATTATTAAACTAGAAAGAGTGCAGAAAAGATTTACTAGAATGCTACCGGGACTTGATGGATTGAGTTATAAGGAGAGGCTGAATAGACTGGGACTTTTTTCTCTGGAGCGTAGGAGGCTGAGGGGTGACCTTATAGAGGTCTATAAAAATAATGAGGGGCATAGACAAGGTAGATAGTCGATATCTTTTCCCAAAGGTAGGGGAGTCTAAAACTAGAGGGCATAGGTTTAAGGTGAGAGGGGAGAGATACAAAAGTGTCCAGAGGAGCAATTTTTTCACACAGAGGGTGGTGAGTGCCTGGAACAAGCTGCCAGAGGTAGTAGTAGAGGCGGGTACTATTTTATCTTTTAAAAAGCATTTAGATAGTTATATGGGTACGATGGGTATTGAGGGATATGGGCCAAATGCGGGCAATTGTGATTAGCTTAGGGGTTTTAAAAAACAAAGGGCGGCATGGACAAGTTGGGCTGAAAGGCCTGTTTCCATGCTGTAAAGCTCTATGACTCTATTAGAATTGGGGGACATACCCTCAGAATAAGGGATCAGTCATAGTGTTCAATTCTGGTCACCACACTACCAGAAAGATGTGGAGGCTTTGGAGAGGATACAGAAAAGATTTACCAGGATGTTGCCTGGTATGGAGGGCATTAGCTTATGAGGAAAGGTTGGAGAAACTTGGTTTGTTCTCACTGGAACGATGGAGGTTGAGGGGCGGCCTGATAGAAGTCTACAAGATTATGAGGAGCATGGACAGAATGGATAGTCCGAAGCTTTTTCCTCGGGTGGAAGAGTCAATTACTAGGGGGCATTGGTTTAAGCTGCGAGGGGCAAGGTTTAAAGGAGATTTGCGAGGCAAGTTTTTTACACAGAGAGTGGTGGGTGCCTGGAACTCGCTGCTGGGGGAGGTTTGTGGAAGCAGATACGATAGTGAGTTTTAAGGGGCGTCTGGACAAATACATGAATAGGATGGGAATAGAGGGATATGGTCCCCAGAAGAATAGGGGCTTTTAGTTAAGTCGGGCAGCATGGTCGGTGCAGGCTTGGAGGGCCGAAGAGCCTGTTCCTGTGCTGTAATTTTCTTTATTCTTTGTTCTTTGTCATTTAGGACTGAGATGAAGAGAAATTTCTTCACTCAAAACATTGTGAGTCTTTGGAATTCTCTGCCCCAGTGATCTGTGGATACTTATTAAATATACTAAAGGCTGGGAACAATAGACGTTTGGACTCAGTGGGAGCCATGAAATAGAGGGATTGGTTGGGAAAGTGGAGTTCAAGTTGAAGGTGTAATGCACGGCTCGAACTCCAGTCAGTGAACTAACAAAGGTTTATTAACAGATAACTATACACATTAGAGAGCAAGGGGAAAGGTCTGAACTCTACTGGCCCAAAACTCAGAATCCAGGAACAAGCCCAGGCAAGTCTGAGTGAGTCCCCAACTCGGCTCTCGATTGGACCAGCGGGTCACATGATCCTTTCAGGGAACCACCCCATAAAGGGCCACAGGAGGTCAGCCATGATCTTGTTGGATAGCCTACATCAGTTCCTGATTCCTATGTTTTCATATTTAAAAAGGAATGCTCTCCTCAATGACCTTTCCCCATTGGGACTTCAGTAGTCAAGAAGGAGGTTGCTCACCAACACCTTCTCAAAGGGCAACTATAAATACCACCCTTGCCAGGGGAGCCTGAATTTGTGAGACTGAATTTTTGTTGGGATACTGTCAGAAAACACAGCGGCAGGTGGAGTGGATCACAATGACAGGGACAGAAGTAAGATTGTTTAGAAATTCTGCTGGAGAAGGTTCTCAGCCTCAATGATCTGAATGACAGGCTGCAGCGAGGGAGGACCTCAGCTGTGTTTTGTACAACAAATCTGCTCCAGGGTTTCGCTGTAATCCCCCAAGTATACTTGGCAGCACATAGCAGGGATCAAAGTCAGGGTTTCATTAAGAGCGAGCAGGCAGCAAGAGAATTTCAGAGCCTAAACTTGAGTCTAGCTTCTACAAAGCACATTATTACACCTCTCCTGCTAGTTTGTCTGATGTTAAACTTAATTAAAGAACAAAGAACAAAGAAAATTACAGCACAGGAACAGGCCCTTCGGCCCTCCAAGCCTGCACCGACCGTGCTGCCTGTCTGAACTAAAACCCCCTACCCTTCCGGGGACCGTATCCCTCTATTCCCATCCTATTCATGTATTTGTCAAGACGCCCCTTAAAAGTTACTATCGTATCTGCTTCCACTACCTCCCCCGGCAGTGCATTCCAGGCACCCACCACCCTTTGTGTAAAAAACTTGCCTCGTATATCTCCTTTAAACCTTGCTCCTTGCACCTTAAATCTATGCCCCCTAGTAATTGACTCTTCCACCCTGGGAAAAAGCTTCTGACTATCCACTCTGTCCATGCCCCTCATAATCTTGTCAACTTCTATCAGGTGGCCCCTCAACCTTCGTCGTTCAAGTGAGAACAAACCAAGTTTCTCCAACCTCTCCTCATAGCTAAAGCTAAAGCTCCCAAGATTGAATGTTCCTCCTATCTCCAGCTTTTAACATAGGTCTGCATTCTGGCATGGTTACAAGAAGCAGGGACTTGCATTTATATAGCACCTTTTACCACCTTAGGACACCCAGAGCACTCTACAACCAATGAAGAACTTTTGAAACATAGGAAACACAGCAGCTCATTTGGAAACTCCCATAAACAGCAAGAAACCATCACACAAACCAACCTCCCACCCACTGACTTCATCTGCACTTCTCGCTGCTTCGGAAAAGCAGCCAGCATAATTAAGGACCACACACACCCCGGACATACTCTCTTCCACCTTCTTCCGTCAGGAAAAAGATACAAACGTCTGAGGTCATGTACCAACCGATTCAAGAACAGCTTCTTCCCTACTGCCATCAGACTTTTGAATGGACCTACCTTATATTAAGTTGATCTCTCTCGACACCCTAGCTATGACTGTAACACTACATTCTGCACCCTCTCCTTTCCTTCTCTATGAACGACGGTATGCTTTGTCTGTATAGCGCGCAAGAAACAATACCTTTCACTGTATACCAATACATGTGACAATAATAAATCATAACAAATCAAAAATCAAATGATAATGGCCAGATAGACTTTGTTTTGTTACACTTTCATTGGATTTGTATCTGTGTCAAAGGCTGCATTTATTGTTCATCTCTAATTGTCTCCTGAGAAGGTGGCAGTGAGCTGCCTCTTGAACTGCTGTAGTCCATGTGATGTAGGTACACCCACAGTGCTGAAAGTGAGGGGGTGCTAGGAGTTTGATTCAGTGACAGTGAAGGAGTGGCAATATTATTTAAAGTTACAGGCAGGTCTTGAGTAGTGTCCCTGCCTTTGAGCCAGAAGCTCTGGGTTCAAGTCCCACTCCAAGGCTTGTTGACCAAGGAAGGTGCATTCACCTTGTGGCCAAATAGGTTGAGGAGCAACCTGCAAATCTATCCAGTGTATCTATGATAGGGTGTTAAGAGCAGCAGAGTTTCCTGGTCAGCCAGAACGGTGTGGTAGTTAGAATGTAATCAGCCTCACTATTTTAAGAGACTCCATGTGCAAGCTCTTGTCATGGGATGCACTCCTCCTCACTTCAAAGAACTACAAACGTTTTTCATTTATTTTTTGTTTGAATGTGGGCATCACTGGCTAGGCCAGCATTTATTTACCCCTAACTAGGGTTGTGAAACATGCTGAACATTGTGCAATCATCAGCAAACTTCCCCACTTCTGACTTATTGATGTAGGGACGGCATTGACAGAGTAAATGAAGATGTTTGGGCCTAACACACTATCCTGAGGAACTCCTGCATCAATGTGCTGGGGTAAAATGATTGGCTACAAAAATCACCACTATCTTCCTTTGTGCCGGGTATAACTCCAGCAAGTGGAGAGTTTCCTCCCTGATTCCCTTTGACTGCAATTTTGCTCAGGTTCCTTGATGCCACATTCGGTCAATTGACTTGATGTCAAAGGCTCACCTCACCTCACCCCTTAAGTTCAGCTCTTTTGCTTATGTTTGCACGAAAGCTAGAATAAGTTCAGGATCCAAGTGGCCCTGGCATAGCCCAATCTGAGCATCAAGGATAAGTTTGCTGAGTAACATTTGTTTGATAGCACTGTCAATTATCCCTTCCATTACTTTGCTGATGATTGAGAGTAGACTGATGGGACTGTAATTGGCCGGGTTGGATTTGTCCTGCACTTGTGGACAGTACATATCTGGGCAACTTTCCACACTGCTGGGTAAATACCAATTGTAGCTGTAATGGAACAGCTTGGCTACGGATGCGACTAGTTCTGGAGGGCAAGTCCTTAGTACTATTGCTGGAATATTGTCAGGGTCCATAGCCTTTGACGAACTCAATGTCTTCAGCCATTTCTTGAATCAGTGAATCAGATTGGCTGAAGACTAGCATCAGTAATGTTGGAGACCTCAGGAAGAGGCTAGAATGTATCATGGAATCATAGAATCCCTACAGTGCAGAAGGAGGCCATTTGGCCCATCGAGTCTGTACCGACCACCCAGCCCCTATTCCCGTAACCTCACATATTTACCTTGCCAATCCCCTGACACTAGGGTCAATTTAGCATGGCCAATCAACCTAACCCACACATCTTTGGACTGTGGAAGGACACTGGAGCACCCGTAGGAAATGCACGCAGACACGGGGAGAATGTGCAAACTCCACACAGACAATGACCCGAAGCCGGATTTGAACCCGGGTCCCTGGCACTGTGAGGCAGCAGTGCTAACCACTGTGCCACCGTGCCGCCCAGCATCACTGGAAGAATGGATCATTCACTCGACACTTCTGGCTGAAGATGGTGGCACATAATTAATCCTTGTCTTTCTCACTGATGTGCTGGGCTCCTCCATCATTGAGATTGGGGATATTTCTGTAGGCTTCTCCTCAGGTTAGCTGTTCAATTGTCCACCATCATTCATGACTGGATATGGCAAGACAGCAGAGCTTTGATTTGATCCATTTATGTTGTCATTTAACCCTGTCTAACCTGGTTTAGTAATGTTAGTGCAAGGATAAATATTGGGCTGGGACATCAGGGAGAACTCATCTGCTCTCCTTTAAACTAATATCACAGGATGTTTGGCATTCACCTGAGAAGGCAGATGGATCTTGGTTTAACTTCTCATTCAAAAGACAAAGGGGGGGGATTTTCCGGCCGCGCTCACCTTGAAACCGGAAAATCCCGTCCGAGGTCAACGGACCTTTCCATCGTCCACCACTCACCCTCTACGATTCCCATGGCAGGCAGAACAGGAAAATTCACCCCAGTGCCTCCCATATTTCTCCCTCAGTATTGCACTGGTGCCTCAGCCTAAGTTATGTGCTCAAGTCTTTAGAGTCAGGCTTGAATCCACAAATTTCTGACTTCCAGAACCTACTTCAAAGAAGAACTGAGGAGCTCCCCCCATTTCCCCGGCCAATATTCATCCTTCAAGCAACAGCACATGAAACCGATAACCCGAACATTAATCGTCGCTGTTTTTGGGAGCTTGCTATACGCAAATTGACTTCACATTTCTTATCTTACTACATTACAACAGTAATTACATTTCAAACATACTTAATTGGCTGTATAGCATATTTGGGATGTCTTGGGAATGTGAAAAGCAATGCATAAATGTAAGTTATTTCATTGTTACAATAGTGATTGTAGCATTTTATGGGGACAGATCTTAGCAATGTCTCCAAAGGCGACAATGCAGGTGATTGCAGTTGACATCATGATCAGGAACGTATTCGTAACACCCATTTCTTTGAACACAACCAAACTGTTCTGCAAGAGGACAGAACCTTTTATTCTTAGTAGCTCATTGTGGATTTTAGGGAGCAGGCTGGAACATATTGTAAGTAAGGCATGGTTCGTTCTCATTATGACTTCAAATATATGACATTTTAAGGGCAATTTATATCCAGCTAAGTGTTCCAGTACATTATGTTTCCTTTTCCTAAGCTTCTTCCATCTCCTGACTTCCCTGCCTTTTATGCTCATTTAAGATTCGGCTCCAGCAAGCTGATTATTGTCAGTACAAAAATAAATTTCATTCAATAAAGTGGAGAGTGACAGTTGGTGTCTCACTGTGGGAGTGCTGCTCGGGCTGCAGTGGAGAGTGACAGTTGGTGTCTGATGCACTATCAATAAGGCGAAAGACTACCGATATGCCAATATAAGTGTAGGCTTTTATTCACAACAGAATCAGGAGCAGATCCCAACAATTAACCGACCTGGACTGAACAAGGGGGAGGAGACAGCCACCTTTATACTAGGTGCTGAGGGGAGGAACCAAACTGGAAGGGGATGTGTCCAGGTATGACAAACACACACAACGGTGGTCCATATAGGACAAAGACACAACTGAGGTCCACCACAGTGTCTCAGTGAGGGAGTGCTGCTCGGGCTGCAGTGGAGAGTGACAGTTGGGGAAGTGTGGGGAAGTTTTTTTTTTTTGTTTTTTTTTTTCTTTTTTTTTTTTCTTTTTTTTCTTGCTGGTAATGGCTTCAGGGATGGCAGTTCAGGCAGTATGCTGCATCTCCTGTGGGATGTATGTGGTGAGGAAATCCAGTAGTGTTTCAGGAGATTTTAGTTGTAAGAAGTGCATTAGATTGCAGCTTCTGGAGGAGCGTGTAAAGGAGCTGGAGGGGGAGGTAGAGGAACTCCGCATAATTCGGGAGGCGGAGGTGGAAGTTGATAGGAGTTATAGAGAAATAGTAACTCCTAGAAATGAGGCTTGGGTCAATGCCAGGAGGAGGGGTAAGAAGCAATCGGGAAGACAATCCCCTGGGGCGGTTCCCCTCCATAATAGGTTTTCGGTGCTGGAGGCTACAGTTGAGGAGGAATCAACTGAGCATAGAGAGCAGATCTCTGGGGGTGAGCCGAGTGAGAAAGCTCAGGTGGTTAGGGGCTGTAAAAGACTGGGCCTTGTGATTGGGGACTCCACAATTAAGGGGACAGATAGGAGGGTCGGAACTAAAGGTAGGGACTCAGGGTTGGTGTGTTGCCTACCAGGGGCTGGGGTCCGGGATGTGTCTGACAGGGTATTCAGGATTCTTAGGGGGGAGGGAGATAAACCACAAGTTATTGTACATGTGGGGACACACGACATAGGGAGGATAGGGGAAGGGGATATTAGGCAGGGATTTATGGAGTTGGGGTGGAAACTAAAGGCCAAGACTGACAGAGTGGTTATCTCTGGACTCTTGCCTGTACCACGGGATAGTTTAGAGAGGAATAGGGAGAGGGAAGGTTTGAATTCATGGCTGAGGGGATGGTGCAGGAGGGAGGGGTTCAGGTACTTAAGCAATTGGGGCTCGTACTGGGGAAGGTGTGACCTCTATGAGAAGGATGGTCTACACCTTAATCAGAAGGGGACCAATATCCTGGGGGGTAAATTTGCTAAGGCCATGCAAGGAGGTTTAAACTGATTCGGGGGGGGGGAGGGATCCTGAGTAGTGGGGCTGAAAGTGAGGGATGCATGGATGGGGACTGCAATGCACGGCATTGCAGAGGTGGGGTGGAGCAGGGTTTGAAATGTGTATACTTCAATGCCAGGAGTATTCGCAATAAAGTGGGTGAACTTGCAGCGTGGATCAGTACCTGGGACTTCGATGTTGTGGCTATTTCAGAGACATGGATAGAGCAGGGGCAGGAATGGATGCTGCAGGTCCCGGGGTTCAAATGTTTTAGTCGAAGTAGGGAATGAGGTAGAAGAGGGGGAGGGGTAGCATTATTGGTCAGAGATTGTATCACAGTGTCAGAGAGGAGGTTTGATGAGGACTTATCTGTTGAGGTAGTATGGGCGGAGATTAGAAATAGGAGAGGAGAGGTCACCCTGTTGGGAGTCTTTTATAGACCTCCTAAAAGTTCTAGAGAGGTTGAGGAAAGGATTGCGGAGTCAATCCTGCTTAGGAGTGAAAGTAATAGGGCAATTGTTATGGGGGATTTTAACTTGACTAATATTGACTGGAATTGTTATAGCTCTAGCTCGTTAGAGGGGTCAGTTTTTGTTCAAAGCGTGCAGGAAGGTTTTTTGACTCAGTATGTAGACAGGCCAACTAGAGGTGAGGCTATATTGGATCTGGTGCTGGGAAATGAGCCAGACCAGGTGCTAGACTTGGAAGTTGGTGTGCATTTTGGTGATAGTGACCACAATTCGGTTACGTTCACCTTAGTGATGGAAAGGGATAGGCATGAACCTCGGGCCAGTGGTTTTAGCTGGGGGAAGGGTAATTATGAGGCTATTAGGAGAGAATTAGGAAACATAGGTTGGACTAGGAGATTACAGGGACTGGGAACGTCCGACATGTGGAGTTTTTTCAAGGAGCAGCTACTGCGAGTCTGTGATAGGTATGTCCCTGTCAGGCAAGGAGGAATTGGTAGGGCTAGGGAACCGTGGTGCACCAAAAAAGTTTCTTTGTTGGTTAAAAAGAAAAAGGAGGCTTATGTTCGGATGAGACGTGAGCACTCGGGTAGTGCACTAGAAAGCTTTAGATTGGCTAAGAGGGAGTTGAAGAGCGAGCTTAGAAGGGCTAAAAGAGGACATGAGAAGACTTTGGCGGATAGGGTTAAAGAGAATCCTAAGGTGTTCTATAGGTATGTCAAGAACAGAAGGTTGGTTAGGGCAAGTTTAGGGCCAGTTATAGATGGCAGAGGGAAGTTATGTGTGGAACCGGAGGAGATTGGTGAAGCATTGAACCAATATTTCTCTTCGGTGTTCACGCAAGGGGACATGAATATAGCTGAGGAGGACACTGGGTTGCAAGGGAGTAGAATAGACAGTATTACAGTTGATAAGGAGGATGTGCAGGATATTCTGGAGGGTCTGAAAATAGATAAATCCCCTGGTCCGGATGGGATTTATCCAAGGATTCTCTGGGAGGCAAGAGAAGTGATTGCAGAGCCTCTGGCTCTGATCTTCAGGTCGTCGTTGGCCTCTGGTATAGTACCAGAAGATTGGAGGTTAGCGAATGTTGTCCCATTGTTTAAGAAGGGGAACAGAGACTTCCCCGGGAATTATAGACCGGTGAGTCTCACTTCTGTTGTCGGCAAGATGTTGGAAAAAATTATAAGGGATAGGATTTATAGTTATTTGGAGAGTAATGAATTGATAGGTGATAGTCAGCATGGTTTTGTGGCAGGTAGGTCGTGCCTTACTAACCTTATTGAGTTTTTTGAGAAAGTGACCAAGGAGGTGGATGGGGGCAAGGCAGTGGACGTGGTATATATGGATTTTAGTAAGGCGTTTGATAAGGTTCACCATGGTAGGCTTCTGCAGAAAATGCAGATGTATGGGATTGGGGGTGATCTAGGAAATTGGATCAGGAATTGGCTAGCGGATAGGAAACAGAGGGTGGTGGTTGATAGTAAATATTCATCATGGAGTGCGGTTACAAGTGGTGTACCTCAGGGATCTGTTTTGGGGCCACTGCTGTTTGTAATATTTATTAATGATCTGGATGAGGGTATAGTTGGGTGGATTAGCAAATTTGCTGATGACACCAAAGTCGGTGGTGTGGTAGACAGTGAGGAAGGGTGTCGTAGTTTGCAGGAAGACTTAGACAGGTTGCAAAGTTGGGCCGAGAGGTGGCGGATGGAGTTTAATGCGGAGAAGTGTGAGGTAATTCACTTTGGTAGGAATAACAGATGTGTTGAGTATAGGGCTAACGGGAGGACTTTGAATAGTGTGGAGGAGCAGAGGGATCTAGGTGTATGTGTGCATAGATCCCTGAAAGTTGGGAATCAAGTAGATAAGGTTGTTAAGAAGGCATATGGTGTCTTGGCGTTTATTGGTAGGGGGATTGAATTTAGGAGTCGTAGCGTTATGTTGCAACTGTACACAACTCTGGTGCGGCCGCACTTGGAGTACTGTGTGCAGTTCTGGTCCCCACATTACAGGAAGGATGTGGAGGCTTTGGAGAGGGTGCAGAGGAGGTTTACCAGGATGTTGCCTGGTATGGAGGGGAGATCCTATGAGGAGAGGCTGAGGGATTTGGGATTGTTTTTGCTGGAAAGGCGGCGGCTAAGAGGGGATCTTATTGAAACATATAAGATGATTAGAGGTTTAGATAGGGTGGATAGTGATAGCCTTTTTCCTCTGATGGAGAAATCCAGCACGAGGGGGCATGGCTTTAAATTGAGGGGGGGTAGTTATAGAACCGATGTCAGGGGTAGGTTCTTTACCCAGAGGGTGGTGAGGGATTGGAATGCCCTGCCAGCATCAGTAGTAAATGCGCCTAGTTTGGGGGCGTTTAAGAGATCCGTAGATAGGTTCATGGACGAAAAGAAATTGGTTTAGGTTGGAGGGTCACAGTTTTTTTTTTAACTGGTCGGTGCAACATCGTGGGCCGAAGGGCCTGTTCTGCGCTGTAATGTTCTATGTTCTATGTTCTATTCCCCACAAGCTGACTTTATGCTTCTCTTTTTCCACCCCCAGCTCAACTCTCAATGTCATCTCATTGACTCCCTGAGCATTTCTCTCCCTTTGCTGTCATTTCTTTAAAAACAATCAATTATGAAAGCACATTGACATGTCGGCGAAACTGGCAAATCAATTTCTTCAAATTAACAGTAAATGACATCTGAGTTGGCAAGTATACATTCTGCAGTGATAATAATGCAAATTCATTGGAATATGCTTGCTTAAAGTGACATGGGGCTCTCAACATTTCATTACTTAATTATTTCATTTGCCCCAGCCAATGTTCCACAATTTCCTACATAATGGTTCATTACTGGTGGATCTGGCCTCTTGCAACTGCACGTTATACATCTTAGATCAGAAGCATGATATTTCAGAGCATCCATTTCTGCTAAACTCGTGTTTGCCCCTGAACGTAAAATCTTTAAAGAATAACATCCAAGAAGTGAGACAAAAGGCACACTTCCAACAGGAGTGATTAGCACTGCTACTTCACAGTGTCAGGGACCCAGGTTCGATTCCTGGCTTGGGTCACTATCAGCGAGGAGTCTGCATGTTCTCCCTGTGTCTGCGTGGGTTTCCTCCAGGCGCTCCGGTTTCCTCCCACAGTCCGAAAGACGTGCTGGCTAAGTGCATTACCCATGTCAAATTCTCCCTCCATGTACCTGAACAGGTGCTGGAGTGTGGCAACTAGGGGATTTTCACAGGAACTTAATTGCTGTGTTAATGTGACTAATAAATAAACTCTAAAACTTTAAGGTGTTATAATCCTTTGGTAAAATGGTCTCTCCGTATTATCTTATAAATTGTTCTACAAAACTGTCTTGATAGTGTAGTGCTTACCTTAAGGAAAATTAGCATCTAGAATCATAGAATTATAGAAACCCTACAGTGCAGAACAAGGCCATTTGGCCCATCGTGTCTGCACCGACCACAATCCCACCCAGGCCCTACCCCCATATCCCTACATATTTACCCGCTAATCCCTCTAACCTACGCATCTCAGGACACTAAGGGGCAATGTTGGCATGGCCAATCAACTTAACCCGCACATCTTTGGACTGTGGGAGGAAACCGGAGCACCCGGAGGAAACCCACGCAGACATGAGGAGAATGTGCAAACTCCACACAGACAGTGACCTAAGCCGGGAATCGAACCCAGGTCCCTGGAGCTGTGAAGCAGCAGTGCTAACCACTGTGCTACCATGCCGCCCACTGTGCTACCATGCCGCCCACTGTGCTACAGTGCCACCCACTGTGCTACCGTGCCGCCCACTGTGCTACCGTGCCGCCCACTGTGCTACCGTGCCACCCACTGTGCTATCGTGCCGCCCTCTGTATTGATTAACTATGGCTGATGCCAGATGTTTTCTGTACCATTTTTCACGATCTTCACTCCACTACTGGTGAGGTTGACTTATTATAGAAATTATCATTATAGAAACCCTACAGTGCAGAAACAGGCCATTCGGCCCATCGAGTCTGCACCGACCACAATCCCACCCAGGCCCTACCTCCATATCCCTACACATTTACCCGCTAATCCCTCTAACCTACACATCTCAGGACACTAAGGGGCAATTTTAGCATGGCCAATCAACCTAACCCGCACATCTTTGGACATCTTATCTATAGAAACATAGAATTAGAAGCAGGAGTAGGCCATTTGGCCCTTGAGCCTGCTCCGCCATTCATTATGATCATGGCTGATCATCAAATTCAATATTCTGATCTCCCCTTCCCCCCATATCCGTTGATCCCTTTAGCCCCAAGAGCCATATCGTTCACAGCTGCTTAGTACTTCACCGTTGACTCAATGTCGTGTTCTTTAATTTGCAAGCCTGCTTCTTTTCAACATGGTAAAAGTTGACTGTTGAATGAAATGCACAATGACATATGTTAGAGGACATTAACAACCTCAAAATCTTCACCAAAGATTCAAGTTCTGCTTTTCTGATCTCACCTTGGCTGCAGTTCCTGTGACTGAGATAGAAACTACACACTGGCTGGAAAAATAAATAAATTTATAGTCTGGTGTTGAACTGGTTTGCGGGAAGAGGCTCAGAGCGATATGTTATCATCATCACCAATAATCCATTGAATCCATCCTTTGTGAAGCTCTTCACAAAGTTAAGGTGAGCTAGTGGGTGGAATTTATAGCCCTCTTCCATGACACGTTTGGTCATGGGAGGGCAGTTAATTGGGCAGGAGGGTGGGGGATGGGGACTCCAACATCTTCCCACCTCCACCTCAATTAAGTCTGGGATTGGAAGGGTTCATGTATGGCCTTCCCATACCACTGCCAGTTGAGGCCTTATGAGTGTCCAATTAATATCAACTCAAGGGCCTCATCCCAGACAGGGGACTCCCCATGTGGGGATCATGACAAGCAAACACTGCCATGTTTGCTTGCAGGCTCCCAGGCGGGTCCCCCATTCAAAAGCACTCAATGCCTGATTGAAGTCTTGGACATTGGAAAGGATGTCCACTGACAGGGTCCACTGACCCTTTTGTCCTTGCTGCCAAATTTCCTTCGGCACTCTGTGATGCCCAACCACGACTCCCTTCCTGCCATCATCATGTGTGCCTGGGTCCCTCTTCGATTCAAGGCCTGAGATGGGTGTCATACTGGCATAAACCATCGCCTCCATGGTGGCACTGCTGAGTACAGAAGAGCTGTTGGCTTTGATTGGCCAGCAGCTCTCGGTGGGCGGGACTTTGTCCCCCCCAACACCAACAGCAACTGAACACAAGTAAAGGCCTGTTGCTGACCCGCTAAAGCATGAAAAATACTAAGTTGGCTGGCCAGCTTTCCAGCCAGTGACCAAGAACACCTGTCACCTCCATTAAATTCCACCATTGTGCCCATTCCAGGACAGAATATTTTGGGAGGAATGAAGGATGAGAGACTCCAATTATGTTGGAGAGACTGGAGAAGCTGGGGTTGTTCTCCTTAGAGCAGGGGAGGTTAAGGGGTGAATTAGAATCACTGAATGATACAAAACAGGAGGGGGTTATTCAGACTGATGTGTCTGTTAGCTCTTTTAAAGAGTTATCCAATTAAACTCACCTTCCTGTGCTTTTCCCATAGCCTTGAAATGTTTTCCTCTTCAATTATTGATTCAATTCCCTTTTGAAATTTATTGAATCTGCTTCCTGTGCCTTTTTACCATGGCACATTCCAGATCAGAATAGTTTAATAGTTTAAATCCTACCCTCCCTTCCTTCCCTTAACCTTCTCTATTCCAAGCAGAACAATCTCAGATTTTCGAATTCCGTGTTACTGAATTCTTCCATTTGTGGTAACCATACTTCTCTGTTCCCTCTCTGAGGCAATGACATTCTTCCTGAAGTGTGGTGTCCGAAATTGGATGCAGTACTCCTAACCAGTATCTTACGAAGGTTTACCAGACCTTATTTGCTTTTGTACCCAATCCTTTTTCTAAAGCTAAGGATCCCATTTTTTGGGGGTGGCACGGTGGCACAGTGATTAGCACTGCTGCCTCACAGTATCAGGAATCCGGGTTCGATTCCTGGCTTGGGTCACTGTCTGTGTGGAGTTTGCATGTTCTCCCCGTGTCTGCGTGGGTTTCCTCCAGGTGCTCCGGTTTCCTCCCACAGTCCAAAGATGTGTGCCAGTTAGGTTGATTGGCGATGCTAAATTGCCCCTTAGTGTCAGGGAGATTAGCAGGGTAAATGTGTGGGGTTACGGGGATAGGGTGGGGTTGTTGTCGGTGCAGGCTCAATGGGCCAAATGGCCTCCTTCCATACTATAGGGATTCTATGATTTTTCCACAACCTTCTGAATTTATTCTGTCACCCTCAAAGACTTGTAAACTGGGGCTGAGAGTGGTGTAGTGGTAACATTACTAAATCAGTGCTCCTGGGTGCAAGCTGATGCAAGTTCAAGCCCCACCAAAGCAGCTGGTGGAATTTAAGTTACATTAATAAATCCTGGAATTGAAGGTTTCAGTAGTGGTCAGTCATGAAACTATCATCTCATCGTTGTAAAAAATCAATCTGATTCACTCATGTCCTTTACAGTATGAAATCTACCATCCTTACCTGGCCTAGACTACATGTGACTCCAGGTCAAGCTTAAAGTTTATTTATTAGTGTTACAAGTAGGTTTACATTAACACTGCAATGAAGTTACTGTGAAAATCCCCTCGTTGCCACACTCTGGTGCCTGTTTGGGTGCACTAAGGGAGAATTTAGCATGGCCAATGCACCTAACCAGCATGCCTTTCAGACTGTGGGAGAAAGCGGGAGCACCCGGAGGAAACCCACGCAGACCCGGGGAGAATGTGCAGACTCCGCACAGACAGTGACCCAAGGTGGGAAGCGAACCCAGGTCCCTGGCGCTGTGAGGCAGCAGCGCTAACCATTGTGCTACCGTGCCGTACCCCCTTCTCCTAAATGTGTGAATGCTATCGATGCCAACTGCTCCATGTGACACATTCTCACCCCACTCTGTGTAAATAAATTCTAGCTGAGCAGACTACAAAACTGGTAAAGGGCAGAATCAGGATTGATGCCAGGAAGCATGTTTTCACATAAGGTGTGACTAGTTCTTGCAGTGGGACCAGGCAGGAGAGCAGAGAAAGAAAAATCTGAATGAAATCAAGGGATGCTACAATGAAAGGACCAAATATTTCGATAGAATGATGGGTCAAGTGGTCTATTTTCACCCCGTACATTTCTCTGTGATCCTCTTTTCTTTGGCCTAATGGTAATACCCCTACAAATTAAAATAGATTTCCCAGTACTGAATTGCCACCTTTCCACCGTTCCAGTTTCCACCACCAAGCCAGAGTTCAGCAGTCGCTGCCAATCATCAGTTGGCAGTGAACGGTTTTACCCAGTCACACAGCAGTTGTTTATTTCTGTTTTTAGCTGTAGCTCAGTGTGTGTCATTCTCGCTTCTGAGTCAGAAGGTGGTGGGCACAGGTTCCACTCCAGAGACTTTGGGCACTGTCTAGGCTGATACTACAAGTGCAGCACTGAGGGAGTGGGACATTGTTGGAAGTGCCCTCTTTTGGATATGATATGAAATCAATGCCACCTTCTGCCCTTTCAGGTAGTCGTAAAGGAGTAGGGGAGTTCTCCCCAGCATTCTATCCAATATTTACCCCTCAACCAGTACATAAAGAATATTACTGGTCATTATTAGATTGGAGCAGCGCTCCGAAAGCTAATGGCATTTGCTACCAAATAAACCTGTTACACTTTAACCTGGTGTTGTTAAAACTCTTACCATTATTAGATTGCCATTGTATGAGAGATTACTATGTGAAAATTAGCAGCTAAATTTCCTACATAACAACAGTGATTCTTCTTCTTTGTCCCATTTTTCCAACGCTACACAGAGGGATAGAAACCTCGCATCGATGCAGGCTTGGTGGGCCGAAGGGCCTGATCTTGTGCTGTATTGTTCTTTGTTCTCTTTGTACATGGAGTTACCACAATGCTGGTTGATCACTCTTCTCCATCTCCATTCATATAAACCATAACTTTCAGGATTTGGTGGGTGATCTTTTTCACAACCAGACACCCTTTTTCCCCCTAGCCCACTCTATTAATCTGGTTGGGAATTGGCACCAATACACGCTGGCTTACCTGTGCCAGTTGTTGGGTACCCCCATAGTCAACAAGTCATCGAGTGGGGCTTAAGCCCAGACCATTCTGGGCTTGTCTTATTTATTGTTTTAGTTACCCTGAAGGAGGCTATTCAGCCCTTTGAGCCTGTTCCCAATCCAATGATATTATGATTGATCTCATAGGATCCCTACAGTGCAGAAAGAAGCCATTTGGCCCATCGAGTCTGCACCGACAACAACCCCAGGCCCTATTCCCGTAACCCCACGTATTTATTCTGCTAATCTCCCTGACACTGAGGGGCAATTGGACATGGCCAATTAACCTAACCTGCGCATCTTTGGACTGTGGGAGGAAACCGGAGCATCCAGAGGAAACCCACGCAGACACGGGGAGAACGTGTAAACTCCACACAGACAATCACACAAGGTGGGAATCTAACCCGGGTCCCTGGCACTGTGAGACAGCAGTGATAGCCATTGTGCCACTGTGCTGCCCACAACGTATGTCTTAGCTCTTCCATCACTCTTTGTCGATGTGTTGAAATCAGCACAATCTGCAATGGTTTGCTTGTCGGCTGCTGAATTTCACATGAATAACCTGGACTCCCTATGTTCCACAGTGTTTCATGAGGAACTGATTAAGCAGACTGAAACTATTTCTGCTGCAATAAAAGTAAAATACTGCAGATGCTGGCGATCTGAAATAAATGAGCTGGAAAAACTCATCAGATCTGGCAGCATCTTTGGCACGAAATACAGATTTAACGTTTTGATTCCAAGGTGACCCTTCTTCAGAACTGAAGAGAGTTAGAAGTGTGATGGCTTTTATGCTGTTGAAACAGGAGGAAGGTTCAGGTAGAAATCAAAGGAGGTTCAGGGATAGGGCGTACAGAGGAGATTCGCCAAGATGTTGCCTAGAATGGAGCATGTGAGCTATAAGGAGCGTAGATAGGCTTTGGATTGTTTTCTTTAGAGCAGAGAAGGCTGATTGAGGTGTATAAGATTATGAGGGGTATGGACAGTGTGAGTAGAGAGCAGCTGTTCCCCCAGTTAAGGGGTTAATCATGAGGGGGGATTGTTTTAGGGTAAGGGGCAGGAGATTCAGAGGGGATTTGAGAAAAACCCTTTTCACTCAGAGGGTGGTGGGAATCTGGAATGCACTGCCTGGGTGATGCGCGATTGATCCACACGGGAGACAAGGTCGTACCCGGGAATAAAGGCTTTTATTCACAACAAGAATAGAGCACAATGCTTAACAATACTATCCCAGACTAAGGGCTACTAGGAAGTAGCAGTGACCTTTATACCCCTGTAAGAAGGCGGGGCCAAACGGAGTGTACCACAGAACAATGCTAACAGGTGGAATACCCCAACCCTAACCCCAACAGCAACAAGAATAACATTGTGGTAACCATCTATGGTTCACCACATTCACCCCTCCTTTGAAAACAAAGGCCGGCGGGGTAAGGAGACAAAACGAACTATCCATATGTTCACACGTTCAGCCGTATTGGAGGTCCGCACCGTCTCTGCGACCTCCGCAGTACCGGCTCCGGTGTCGGTTCTGGTGACCGTGGTGACGACCCTCTCTCCGAGGTGGTGTCCAGTGACTTCTCCAGTTCCTCACACACCTGTGGACCTCGAGGTGGTGACAATCTCCTGGACTCAGGCAAGCTGTACACGGGAGTAAGAGGATTAAGTTGAGGTCCCAATGCTGGCCGCGCCGAGTCAGGAGGGGAGAGAATGGGCAAAGGAATCCTAACCAGGGGTGCAGGAGTAACGGGAATGTCCAGGTCCCCTGCAGGCGCCAGATCTCTGATAGAGACCGTGTCCTCTCGCCCATCAGGATATGCCACATAGGCATATTGAGGGTTGGCGTGGAGGAGGTGGACCTGTTCAACCAAAGGGTCGGACTTGCGGGCCCTAACATGCCGCCACAGGAGGACAGGTCCTGAGTACGTCAACCAAGACGGCAGTGAGGTCCCAGAGGAAGACTTCCTAGGGAAGGTAAACATCCGCTCATGTGGGGTAGCGTTGGTTGCCGTACACAGGAGGGATCGGATTGAATGGAGCGCATCAGAGAGTACCTCTTGCCAACGGGAGACTGGAAGACCCTTAGACCTCAAAGCCAGTAAAACAGCTTTCCAGACTGTAGCATTTTCTCTCTCGACCTGTCCGTTACCCCTGGGGTTGTAACTCATAGTCCTACTTGAGGCAATTCCCTTAGAGAGCAGGTATTGCCTCAAGTCGTCACTCATAAACGACGAACCCCCATCACTGTGGATATAACTGGGGTAACCGAACAGGGTAAAGAGACCCCGCAGGGCTTTGATGACCGTGGCAGAGGACATATCAGAACAGGGGATGGCAAAAGGGAATCGGGAGTACTCATCAACCACGTTGAGGAAATACACGTTCCGATCTGTAGAAGGAAGGGGCCCCTTGAAGTCGACACTCAGTCGTTCAAACGGGCGAGTGGCCTTAATGAAGTGTGCCGTCAGGCCGGTAGAAGTGCGGCTTGCATTCTGCACAAACCTGGCAACTTCGAGTTATCGACCTGACATCCTCGATGGAGTAGGGCAGATTCCGAGCCTTTACAAAATGGAAAAACCGAGTGATCCCCGGATGGCAGAGATCATTGTGGAGGGCCAGTAACCAGTCCTCCTGCACACTGGCACATGTTCCACACGACAGGGCATCTGAGGGCTCATTGAGCTTCCCCGGACGGTACATGATATCATAGTTGTAGGTGGAGAGTTCGATTCTCCACCTCAAGATTTTATCATTCTTGATTTTCCCTTTTAACGTGTTGTTGAACATAAAGGCCATGGACCTCTGGTCCGTGAGCAGGGTAAACCGTTTACCAGCCAAATAATGGCGCCAATGGCGTACGGCCTCCACAATGGCCTGGGCCTCTTTTTCCACAGAGGAGTGCCGAATTTCAGGGCCTTGGAGGGTGCGGGAGAAAAAGGCGACAGGCCTGCCCGCCTGGTTAAGTGTGGCGGCCAGGGCGAAATCAGATGCATCACTCTCCACCTGAAAGGGGATGGACTCATCGACAGCGTGCATCGTGGCTTTCGCAATGTCGGCCTTGATCCTTTCAAAGGCTAGGCGAGCCTCTGTTGTCAGGGGAAAAGAGGTAGATTTTATGAGCGGACGGGCTTTGTCCGCGTAATTGGGGACCCACTGTGCATAGTACGAGAAGAAGCCTAAGCATCTTCTCAGTGCTTTGATGCTAGTGGGTAGGGGAAGTTCAAGTTGCATACGGTCTGGATCGGGACCGTTGACCCCATTTTCCACCACGTATCCGAGGATTGCTAGGCGGTGCTTGCTGAATACGCACTTCTCCTTGTTATAGGTCAGGTTCAGGAGATTCGCAGTGCGTAGAAACTTCTGGAGGTGGGCGTCATGGTCCTGCTGGTCATGGCCGCAGATAGTGACGTTGTCCAGGTACGGGAAGGTAGCCCGTAGCCCGTTTTGGTCCACCATTCGGTCCATCTCACGCTGGAAGACCGAGACCCCATTAGTGACGCCGAAAGGGACTCTCACAAAGTGGTAGAGACGGCCATCCGCCTCAAAGGCCGTTTTTTTGCGGTCCTCTGGGCGAATGGGGAGCTGGTGGTAGGCTGACTTCAAGTCGATGGTGGAGAACACCCGGTACTGCGCAATCTGGTTGACCATGTCAGATATGCGCGGGAGAGGGTACGCGTCCAGCTGCGTGTACCTATTAATGGTCTGACTATAGTCTATGACCATCCAGGGCTTGTCTCCAGTCTTGACCACCACGACTTGTGCTCTCCATGGGCTAGTGCTAGGTTGGATGACCCCTTCCCTGAGGAGCCGCTGAACCTCAGATCGAATAAAGATCCGATCCTCAGCGCTGTAACGCCTGCTCTTAGTCGCGATGGGCTTGCAGCCTGGCACGAGATTTTCAAATAGGGAAGGCGGGGTAATTTTGAGTGTCGAGAGACTGCATGTGGAGCGTGCTGGGCAATTTGGAGGCTGCTGTGCTCCCACTGAAAGTGGAGGGAGTGGCCCATCGTACTGCAGGGTCACACTCCTCAGGTGGACCATAAAGTCTAGCCCCAGGAGTACCGGAGCGCAAAGGTGCGGTAACACGAGGAGCCTGAAGTTCTCATAAACTGTGCCCCGCACCGTTAAGGTTACCACACAGCTCCCAAGAATGACTATAGATCTGGACCTCGACGCCATGGAGATTGTCTGCCTGACAGTTTGCACACGGAGAGCGCACCGTTTCACTGTATCCGGATGGATAAAGCTCTCTGTGCTCCCGCTGTCAAACAGGCAATGAGCCAGACGTCCGTTTACCTCAATGTCCATCATGGACTTGTCGAGTCTGTGAGGCTTGGCCTGGTCCACGATGATTGACGCCACTGATGGATCCCAAGTGTAACTGCAGGCAGCTGAGATAGCCGACGACGAGGACCCCTGCTGGTCTTCTGCGACCGGTGTCGACCAAAATGGCTGCGCCCACGAATCGCACGTGGTCGATGATGTCGAAAATGGCGGCACCCGCAGGTCGCACGTGGCTTGCGTCGTTGTCATAGGAAATGGCGGCGTCCATGGCTCGCACGTGGCTGAAGACATCGACGAGGCCGGAGACGAGGAGATGGATCCTGGGGAGTCACACGCAGCACTGCTGGGCTCGGCACACTTTTGCATAGTGTCCTGTCTTTCCACAGGCGAAGCAAAACACCGTCCTGGCTGGACATCTCTGGCGAGGATGCTTCGCCAATCCACAGAAATAGCACCGTGGGCCTCCAGGAGCTGCCGCAGCCGTCAGGTCTGGAGCTGAGAGCATGATCGCGCAGTTCCGAGGAGCCGCCGAGTACAGTTGAGGTGGTGGCTGTGCTTGCCACGCTGTTCCCACGTGGTCAGTGGGGTAGGTTTCGAGACTTCTGGAGGCCGTTTCCATTGCATCGGCCAATTCTACCGTCTTAGCCAGGTCCAAGTTACCCTGTTCGAGCAGCCGCAGGCGAATATAGGATGAGCCGATTCCCGCCACGAACGCGTCTCGGATAAGATCGTTGGTGTATTGAGTAGCCGACACCTCCTTGCAGTTGCAGGCTCTGGCTAGCTGTTGAAGTTCGCGCAGGTACTGTCCCGTAGTTTCACCGGGCTGCCGCCGTCGAGTGGCTAATAGGTGATGAGCATGGATTTCATTCGGCTGTTTATGGTACAGCTTCTTGAGTAATTCGATGGCCTCTTTGTAATTTTGGGAATCACGGATTGTTGCATACACAGTGTCGCTCACCCTGGCGTGGAGGACCCGCAATCTGTCGGCGTCGGACTGGACTGCTGTCGAGGTGTCGATGTAATCTTCAAAACACTTCAACCAATGGTCGAAAGTGTTCGACGCTCCAGCTGCACGCGGATCTAAGGTTAGCCGATCCTGTTTCAGCATCTGCTCCATTTTTCTTCGAACAAAATTTTCGATTTTATTGTTGTGAATAAAATTGATGCGCAATTGATCCACACGGGAGACAAGGTCGTACCCGGGAATAAAGGCTTTTATTCACAACAAGAATAGAGCACACTGCTTAACAATACTATCCCAGACTAAGGGCTACTAGGAAGTAGCAGTGACCTTTATACCCCTGTAAGAAGGCGGGGCCAAACGGAGTGTACCACAGAACAATGCTAACAGGTGGAACACCCCAACCCTAACCCCAACAGCAACAAGAATAACATATGTACAAGTACCCATAGTGGTAACCATCTATGGTTCACCACACTGGGGAAGGTAGTGGAGGCCATAAACCTTACAACTGTTAAAAAATATTTGGATGAGCACTTGAAATATCATAACATTCAAGGATATGGGACAAGTGCAGGAAAATGGGAACAATGTGCCTTTAGTGGCAGATATTGTCAGTGTAGACCTGATGGGCTGAAGGGCCTTTTCTGTGTTGTTTACCTCTATGGGCGGAATTGTCCCATCCCGCCTGCCACGGGAATCATAGAGGGCAGGACACGGACCATAAAAAGGTCTGTTGATCTTGGGCGGGATTTTCCGATCTTGAGGTGAGCACGGTCGGAAAATCCCGCCCTATGGCTCCATGACTTCAGGTCAGAGGACAGGGAGATTAGGTACCAAAGATGTCATGGAACCAAAGGCAAAGGAATGGCAGTAGTAAAGAAACTGGTCCAGGGTAGGTGTTAGTAGGCCAGCTCGTTCCACAAACAAAAACGTGAGAACAAGATACATCCTGGCATTCAGGGGAAAATAATTGAAAATGGAGGTCAGAGTTGCTGAACTCGATGTTGAATACAGAAGACTGTCAAGTGCCCAATGGGAAGATGAGGTGTTGTTTGCCCAGCTTGCATTAGGCTTCACTGGAACATTACTGCAGGCTGAGGACAGGAATGTGAGCATGAGAGCAAATTCCACAAATATTTGTTTGTTCTGGGTCAGTGAGGGTGGTTAGCAGCTGGATAGTTCTTTGACAGCTCGACAGTTCTTTAACAGTTCCTTGACACCTTGACAGTTCTCCGACAGCTGGACAGCTCTTTAACAGTTTCTTGACACCTTGACAGTTCTCTGACAGCTAGATAGTTCTTTAATAACTTCAGAGCTTCAATGAGTTTGTGCATGGAAAGTGCATTATCTTGTTCACTTTTAATAATCCCAAAGGGTGTCTTACCTCACCCAAAGATGTCCTGGTACTCGATCTAAAGAGGTAGCTTACCTCTCCAAAGGGTTACTCTGGCTATCAAAATGTATCCACCAATTTCAGATCTCCTCGAACCTGTTCTCCGGGTTCTACACTTCTGTTACTCTGAAATCCCACTTCAGTGGAGCCAGCTGATGATTTAAATGGCCAGCTGCCTCCATGAATTGCACGTGAGTAAATCCTGGCCCAATTCCAGCGCCGCTCCCGTGAAGCCTTAGAAGTTTCAACCATTTCCAGGATATTCGCAACGAGGTCATTGTAAAAATCAGGACCCAAGTTACATCTCGTTCAATAAGGTATAACTTTTTCAGGGGCTTATAGGGTTAGTGAGCCAATGCAAAAGCAATTCAATTTTTTTTCAGGATTGTACTACAAGGGAACCTCAAAAGTGCCCCCTCAGGAGAAACATAGAATCACTGACAGTAAGGTCTATATTTCTGTGTTATTCTGCACATGCACAGACACCAAGGGTGGGATTTTCCAGCCCTGCTCGCCCCAAGGCTGGAAAATCCCACCCGAGGTCAACGGACCTTTGCATGGTCCATATCCCGCCCGCTACGATTCCCATGTCAGGCGGGACGGGCAAGTTCCACCTCCAAAGTTCTTCAACAGGTTCAGGTAGCATGTGTGGAGAGAAACAGAGTTAACATTTCGAGTCAAGATGACCTTTCATCGGAACAGAAGAAAGGCATGGATGACATAATCCAGAGAATGCAAGATCAAATCCCGCCATGGGCAGTTTGAGAATTTCAATTAAGTTCATTGAATATGGGAATAAAATGCTGGTATCAGTAAAAGTGATCATGACAAGCAACCTTGCTTTGTTGTTAACCTCAAAAGCTAAGCCAATAATTCCCCAAGTGCACCTCCCATCTTCACAATCGGAAGGATTTTTATAGTTCAGTTTTGGCTGTATTTTTATCACAGTTGCTCTGAAAATCATTTTATTTTTCTAACCTTCACTTATAGCCATTTATTTCTCTTTCCTGACAATTTTCTCCCCTCTATCCATTCCGCGGTCACTAAAGGCGTCGAACATAGAACATAGAACATTACAGCGCAGTGCAGGCCCTTCGGCCCTCGATGTTGCGCCGACCTGTGAAACCAATCTAAAGCCCATCTAACCTACACTATTCCAATATCATCCATATGTTTATCCAATGACCATTTAAATGCCCTTAATGTTGGCGAGTCCACTACTGTTGCGGGCAGAGCATTCCACGCCCTTACAACCCTCTGAGTAAAGAACCTACCTCTGACATCTGTCCTATATCTCTCACCCCTCAATTTAAAGCTATGTCCCCTTGTGCTAGCCATCACTATCCGAGGAAAAAGGCTCTCACCATCCAAGGAAAAAGGCTGAGGTTTTGAGTTGGGCACAGTTTTGCTATCTCAAGTCTTATGGTGCATAAAATGGGAACCAAAACCAGAATTCTACATTCCCAGTTGGCAAGCAGACAGGGAATCAGGATCAAAGGCCAGATTTTCATCTAAGAGGTGGGAATCGAGGTGCTAATCCAGCTGTTGTGATCCAGTTTCTGCTGCTAGGCAACAGGCCTTAATTGGCCTGGAGGCAGCCATGGCCTGAGGCGGAGATAAGAGTGGAATGATTATGGACTGGGCAGATTGAAAGTCTGCCTTCATTGCCAAAAAATATCGAGGGCGATTCTCCCATCCTGCTGCGCTGCTTTTGTAGTTCAGTGGGCTGGGAGACTCAAGCGGAGGCCATTTTGTGAGCTCCCCGTTGGGCGCCAGAACCTCCCTGTGTCTCCGGCAGCCAGATTTCCGATGCCATCTGCTCCCCACCAGAAATCGCCATGGAGCTGCATAATGTATGCAGATACTCATATAAATGTTATTTAAATAGCATTAGCAGGCCTGGGACTGAAATCTCTGGGTCCGCTAGCCTCTCCCCTCCTGCCAGGAGTAGTTCACTCCCACTTGCGGGGAGCTGGCAGCCTGACCCTGCAAGTGGGAGTGAAGAGGGGGCAATTGAGGCCCCCCCAGAGGTTCAGGCACCAGGAGGGTTTCCCCCAGGGCATTGCCACCTTGACAGTGCCAAACTGGGACCCAAGGGGCAAAGTGCCAATACCCAGGAGACACTTTGGCACTGCTCATCGGGCACAGGGTACATGTCGGCTCTGGGGGAGGGGGGTGATCAGTGGGGGTGTGAGGGGAATCCCACTTCCACTCTGCATTTGGGTTGAGTGACAGAGGGAGGGAGGCCAGTGATCGGGGCAGGCCATCAGGGTGGGGGCAGCCTGCTGGGGGGGTGTCAGGGCTGCCATGGGGTGAGGGGGGTTGGGACTGCAGGGTGCTCCTTATTGCTCCTTAAGTCGCTTAAATTGGGGTTAAGTTTATGGTGGGCTTGGTTTTATAGCTCTGCATTGTTCAGAGAAAAGGTCATGGGTTCTGGGCAGGTTTCTTTTCCTTCGTAGGGAGTTTAAAGTTTCATTTTCAGTTCTGAGCTGCAGGTTTTTTAGAAGAACATCAAGCTGGAAAGAAGTGGTTCTCTCTCTCTCTCTCCCTGGTTTTGGAAATTTTGCTGGCTAGCTGAAAGCCTTCCTGAAGTAGAAAATCTGCTGTTGGTGGCTTGGCCAGAACCTACCTGGAGTTCTGGGAAGCTGTTCTGATTTCAAACTGTTCTAGGTGTGTCGAAAGGATATTAGAACTTACAAGACTGAGAGTTTTCAATTCTCCAACAAAAGAACTCAATTCCAGTGTCACGTGAGCATTAGCCTTTGCTGTGTTGAACTTGTTTAAAAGGTTTTGTCGATGGAACGTGTTGGTTTGAATGGAACATCTTAGGTATATTTGTTAAGCGTTATACATTGTTGTGGTTGTTTTGTTTTTGTTTGTAATTGATAAAAGTTATTGCTAATTTTCTTTCCATACATGTTAACTAAATTCTTAAATAAACTTTGTTTGGTAAAAGCTCCCTAGTGGGTCATTTGAATCATACATGAGGTGAACCGTATCATGGTTATCCCAGCCAAATTCAAGGTGTAAAAGCTATGATCCAGGCAGGCTCCATAAAATACTTTGGATATTTTGACCTGAACCATAAAATTTGTTATAATTCAGGTCAGAAACTCTGAAGTCTTTTATGCTTTACTTCAGGTATGATTCAACTGACCCACTGAAGAGCTTTTATCAAACAAAGTTTATTTAAGTTAACATGTATGGAAAGAAAATTAGCAATAACTTTGACAAACTACAAACAAACTACAGAAAAAAAACAATCATGATATGGTAGAACCCTCAATGAATGTAGGGAATGTCCCAATCAAACCAATCCCATAAACAAAACCCTTTCCACAGGTTTAACATAGCAAAGACTAATGCTCACGTGATATTGGAACTTAGCCCTTTGGTTGAATGCTGCAGTTCTCTGGACGCACATACAGACAAGCTTGCTTCCGAAAACACCAGGCAGAGAGACTCTAACCAAGCCACCAACAGCAGACTTTCTACTCCAGGAAGGCCAGGAACCTTTTTTCCAGCTAACAGCAGAATTTCCAAAACCAGGGAGAAAGAGAGAGTGAAACATTACTTTCCAGTCTGATGGTCACCCCCTTCTAAACTAAAACAGCGGCTCAAAACTGAAAGCAAAAGAGCTCCTGTCACCAGACCAGTCAACCAGACTTCCCCCTAATGATGCATGGTCATAAAACTAATCCCACAAAATACCTGAAGCCCAATGTAAAAATAAACAAAACCCCATTTAAGCCATTGAAGCTGCAATAAAAGGACTTCTCCAGACAGCTCAGTAACAATGAAAAGAACTGAAGCTGTGATAGCTGCAGAGAACATGATTTTCTTTTTAAATTCTTAAAGACGCACTAACATCACAACATGCATCAGATAAAAATATCACTAAAAGCATTCGAATCAATGTCTTTCATGGCATGTGCTTCTGTTAGCTCACAGTCTGTAAGTCAGAGGAGAAAGAAAGAAAGACTTGCATTTATATTGCAACTTTCCCACCCTTTCCGGATGCCCCAAGTGCTTTACAGCTAATGAAGTATTTTTGAAGTGCAGACACTGTTGTAATGTAGGAAATTCAGGAATCAATTTGAGCACAGCAGGCACCCATGAACAGCATGTCGTAATGATCTGAAAATCTGCTTCACTGATGTTGATTGAGGGGTAAATATTCACCAGGGCACTGGAATGAACTCCACTGCTGTCCTTCAAGGCAGTAATGGATCCCCCATTAGAACATAGAACATAGAACATTACAGCGCAGTACAGGCCCTTTGGCACTCGATGTTGCGCCAACCTGTGAAACCAATCTAAAGCCCATCTCACCTATACGATTCCAATATCATCCATGTGGTTATCCAATGACCATTTAAATGCCCTTAATGTTGGCGAGTCCACTACTGTTGCAGGCAGGGCATCCCACGCCCTTACTACTCTCTGAGTGAAGAACCTATCTCTAACATCTGTCCTATATCTATCACCCCTCAATTTAAAGCTATGTCCCCTCGTGCTAGCTATCACCACCCGAGGAAAAAGACTCTCACTATCCACCCTATCTAATCCTCTGATCATCTTGTATGCCTCTATTAAGTCACCTCTTAACCTCCTTCTCTCTAACGAAAACAACCTCAAGTCCCTCAGCTTTTCCTCATACGACCTTCCCACCATACCAGGCAACATCCTGGTAAATCTCCTCTGCACCCTTTCCAATGCTTCCACATCCTTCCTATAATGCGGCGACCAGAACTGTACGCAATACTCCAAGTGCGGCCGCACCAGAGTTTTGTACAGCTGCAACATGACCTCCTGGCTCCGAAACTCAATCCCTCTACCAATAAAAGCTAACACTCCGTACACATTCTTAACAACCCTATCAACCTGGGTGCCAACTTTCAGGGATCTATGCACATGGACACCGAGATCTCTCTGCTCATCCACACTACCAAGTATCTTACCATTAGCCCAGTACTCTGTAATCCTGTTACTCCTTCCAAAGTGAATCACCTCACACTTTTCCACATTAAACTCCATTTGCCACTTCTCAGCCCAGATCTGCAGCTTATCTATGTCCGTCTGTAACCTGCAACATCCTCCCGCATTGTCCACAACTCCACCGACTTTAGCGTCATCCGCAAATTTATATCCTTCTACACCCTCATCCAGGTCATTTATAAAAATGACAAACAGCAGTGGCCCCAAAACAGATCCTTGCGATACACCACTAGTAACTGAACTCCAGGATGAACATTTCCCATCAACCACCACCCTCTGTCTTCTTACAGCCAGCTAATTCCTGATCCAAACCGCTAAATCACCCTCAATCCCATGCGTCCGTATTTTCTGCAATAGCTTACTGTGGGGAACCTTATCAAACGCTTTAGTGAAATCCATATACATCACATCAACTGCTTTTCCCTCATCCACCTTTTTGGTCACCTTCTAAAAGAACTCAATAAAGTTTGTGAGGCACGACCTACCCTTCACAAAACCGTGTTGACTATCCCTAATCAAATTATTCCTTTCTAGATGATTATAAATCCTATCTCTTATAATCCTTTCCAAAACTTTGCCCACAACAGAAGTAAGGCTCACTGGTCTATAATTACCAGGGTTGTCCCTACTCCCCTTCTTGAACAAGGGGACAACATTTGCTATCCTCCAGTCTTCTGGCACTATTCCTGTGGACAATGATGACATAACGATCTAAGCCAAAGGCTCTGCAATCTCCTCCCTAGCCTCCCAGAGAATCCTAGGATAAATCCCATCCGACCCAGGGGACTTATCTATTTTCACACTTTCCAGAATTGCTAACACCTCCTCCTTATTAACCTCAATCCCGTCTAGTCCAATAGCCTGTATCTCAGTATTCTCCTTGACAACATTGTCTTTTTCCTGCATGAATACTGACGAAAAATATTCATTTAGCGTCTCTCCTATCTCTTCAGACTCCACGCACAACTTCCCACTACCGTTCTTGACTGGCCCTAATCTTACCCGAGTCATTCTTTTATTCCTGACATAACTATAGAAAGCTTGAGGGTTTTCCTTGATCCTACCTGCCAAAGACTTTTCATGTCCCCCCCTGGCTCTTCTTAACTCTCTCTTTAGGTCCTTCCTGGCTAACTTGTAACTCTCAAGCGCCCTAACTGAGCCTTCACGTCTCATCTTTACATAAGTCTCCTTCTTCCTCTTCTCAAGAGATTCAACTTCTTTAGTAAACCACGGTTCCCTCGCTCGACCACTTCCTCCCTGCCTGACAGGTACATACTTATCAAGGACACGCAGTAGCTGTTCCTTGAACAAGCTCCACATTTCAATTGCGCCCATCCCCTGCAGTTTCCTTCCCCAACCTATGCATCCTAAATCTCGCCGAATCGCATCATAATTTCCTTTCCTCCAGCTATAACTCTTGCCCTTCGGTATATACTTATCCCTTTCCATCGCTAAAGTAAAAATTTGGGAGAATATTTCAAAATATATATATCCCCCCATCCATATTTTGAAATATTTTCCCAAATCTTTGACTGTCAGGTTTTTAGTTCCTGCGATTATAATTTTGACATTACCTTCCAAAGGGAATTCGTCTAATTCTGTGCAATGTTCAGATGAAAACAAGATTTATTCATCTCCTTGAATCTTATTTCCAACCAAGTTCCACCACGGGGACAATTCTTCCAAGTTCACCACAGGACTCTGAACATTTGAACATCAACAATCCAGTTACAGATCACAAATGTATTATACAGGTCACTAATTGGTTTAATTACCTTTCCCATAGATAATTAGGCAGCACAAAGAAGATGCTACATTATTTTCAGTTTGCAAGATTCTTCCACATCCATCCTCCCCCCTGCCAACCAGAGATCCATCTGAGCCCGCTGCCCCCCTCCCTCTCCGGTGGACGCCGGCGGAAGGCCAGGAAGGTACTGCAGGCTCTCGAAGGACTGCAGGTCGGAAAGATGGTGGAGGGAGACCAGCAATCGAGGTAGGTTGGGGGTGTGCTCTGCCGAGGGGGGCCTGCCTCCCAGAGGGGTCCGACCCCAGGGGGGGGGGGTCTGCCGAGGGGGGCCTGCCTCCCAGGGGGGTCCGATCCCGGGGGGGGGGGGGGGGGGTCTGCCGAGGGGGGCTTACCTCCCAGGGGGGTCTGATCACGGCGGGGGGGGTCTGCCGAGGGGGGCCTGCCTCCCAGGGGGGTCTGATCCGGGGGTGGGGGTCTGCCAGGGTGGTTCGCGGGGGGGGTCTGCGAAGGATGGTCAAGGAGGATGATGACTTCACAAGGGCAGAGAGGGCATTGGAGGTTCCCCTGCAGAATATAAATCCGCTTCGGACTTTTATTCTGCAGGTCGCTAAAAGCGCGGATCCGGAACGGGCCAGAAGACGGTAAAGTGGGATTTGGCGGTAGAGCTGGTCACGCGGTTCATTAAGTCGATTTAAATGCATGCTAATGCATTTAAATCGTCGGGCCGCCCGATCCGGGCGCGGACTGGACGCGCGCCCGAATTGGGTGTCGGTAAAGCCGCGATCTGCTCGGATTCGGGTGCAGATCGCGTTAAAGGCCCGACGCCGACTTTACCGCGATTTCACGCCCGAAAACGGGCGCGAATGTTTGGTAAAATCGGACCCGTAGTTTTCCAGAGTGGAATTAGGACCCACAGCCCTCTGATTCAGAGGAAGAGCGTTACACACTGAGCCATGGCTGAAACCTAAAATAAAAATCTAAAAGGATTTACAGACCTCTTAGTACATAAAAACTCATTTTTTTTACTGAAATGCTGTTGGATAACTATTTTTTCTTGTTTTATCTGTTCAATTAATGGGCGGTCTTGGCTGAGTAAAAGGCTGCACTTTAGAGTGTTTCAATAACTGCATGAATTCACTGTGCCATCGTGTTTTGGGGTATGAATCTCTACTTCAACAACAACTAAACACAATTCATTGCATCTGATGACTGATTTGTCTGCTCCGCTCTCTCGCTGCCAGCATGGCTCAGCTGCAAAGTACCAATTTCAAATAAATAAGTAATAAAATGGGATGCTGACTGCAGGCGGGACTAATGATTTCCCTGCTGAATAATACCATTCATCCGGAGTCCAGATCACAAATTAGAATCACTGGCTGTAAATGTAAATCACTGAGTGCACTCTCTTCAGAAAACACCTTCCCCATCTTTATCTTGGAAGACATGATTGAGCTTTTGTCTTTTTTCTGTATGAATGGATAGACACAGTTCCCCGAAGGGACTCTTCTTCTCATTTCAACCCTGCCACAAACTTTCAGCCCCTGTAATAAACATTGTCTTTTCTTACCGGGTGGGGAGAATCTTTAATTAAACGTTGATGCTCACAGATCAAAAACATTGGCTGCCTTGTCCGTACTCCTCCTATCCCAACAGATTGCCTTCAGAGTCATAGAGAATCATCAAATCCGACAGCGCAGAAGGAGGCCATTCAGCTCATCGAGCCTGCAACAACAACAATCCCACCCAGGCCCTATCCCTGTAACCCCACATATTTACTTTGTTAATTCCTCCTGACCCTAAGGGACAATTTAGCGTGGCCAATCAACCTAACCTGAAGTGTGGGAGAAAACCGGAGCACCTGGAGGAAACATGCGCAGACACGGGGAGAATGTGCAAACTCCACACAGTCACCCAAGGCCGGTATATCGAATCCGGGTCCCTGGTGCTGTGAGGCAGCAGTGCGAACCACTGTGCCACAGTATCACCCCCCCCCCCCCCCCCCCCCCGCTGCATGGAAAATTAAAAAATCCTCTCCGGTGGGTGTAAACGATCCCGTGGCCAGTATTTCAAAGAAGTGCAGAGTTGTAATCCCCTTTTGTCCTGGCCAATATTTATCTTTCAACCAACTACGCTTGAGAAGATTATGTGTTTATTGTCGCATTCCAGTCTGGGGGCACCAGCTGTGTGCAAACTGGCTATTGCATTTTCAATGTTACAACAGTGACGAAGAGGCGAACTTTTCTGGCCCTCTCCCTATTTTGGGGTATTTTCTGGTGATGGCAGTGACCCACCATTGACTTGTGGTGGGATCTTCCAGTCCTGCTGATATCGATGGGGTTTTGCATGCTCCTCACCCCGCCACTGCCGGAAAGACATGGCGGGAGGGAGAAGGGGGGGTCGCCATTGGCCAGACCAGATGATCTGATCCCACTGACGGGAAGAGCTGGGAAATTTTGGCCTAAACTTCAAGAACTTAATTGACTGTACAGCACTTTGGGACATCGTAAGGTTATGAAAGGCAGGATAGAAATGCGAGTTCCGTTTCTCTTGCTTAAGCGACTGCTCTTTAATGTTAGTCGAGAGATGACTATTGCCCCAGGAGTTAGATGAAAGATTATAGAACTGCTTCTCTAAGTTTGTTGATAATAGCAAGTTAGGTTTTCTTTGACCTTGAACATAATTTTCAAAATTTAATAGAAGGGTTGCAGGGACGTAAGAGCTGGCACTTCAGCCCACCAATAAAACTGCTACCTACCGCACTAATCCCGATGTCAGTGCCTGGAATTCCTTAAGGGACACATTGATGCTACTTTAATGGGCAGAATAAAAGTTAACATTCACGAGCTGCTGGTTGTAGTTTCTAATCTTTAAGATGTGCGCAACACAATGTTTATGACAATTTTTTCATTTCTGACCAGCAGGAAAACATTCACGGTGACACTGAGCTCCCCAGTCATGACTTGCAGTCAGATATTCACTGTGAATGCCCAGTGTGCATAAATAGAGTCATGGGGGGAATTTTTCCGGCCCGCCCGCCATGGGAATTGTAGTGGGCGGGGGGCGCGGATCATGCAAACGTCCGTGACCTCAAGTGGGATTTCCGGTTTTGGAGCGAATGCGGCCGGAAAATCCCGCCCAAAGCGTCATGCAGCGCAGAAAAGGCCCTTCAGCCCATCAAGGCTGCACTGACAATAACTACCGCACTTGCCACAAATGAAGCACCTTCTACACAGGTACGCATGCACACGCATATGTGCACATACACACACACACAGAGACACACACACACACACAGACACACACATACACACAGACACACATACACACACAGACACACACACACACACACACACACAGACACACACACACACACAATGGGATTTTACAGCCTTCCTTGTCGCGAAACCATAAAATCTTGCCCGAGGTCAACGGACCTTCCCATTGTCTGCCCCTCACCAGCTCCGAATCCCATGGCGGGTTGGGTGGTAGCATTCTGGCGATTGAGTGTTTCAAGTGAATATGCCACAGGAGGCATTCCATACAAAAGTACAACAGAGAAAGAGGTTATTTGGCTATCTGGCTCTTTTGTCAAGCAACCTGTTATTTTCATCCCTTGCTCTTTGCTCCATATTCCCGCAGTTTTTTTTCTCTTTCAGGAATTTATCCAATTCCATTTTGAAGTTTATTACTGAATCTGTATCTACTATCCAAGCATTCCAAATCCTGACCAGTAATTGCATTGGAAAGATTTTTAGCATGACACCTCTGGTTCTTTTGCTAATCATTTAATTTAAGGTGAGGCTGGATAAACACATGGGGAAGAAAGGTTTAGAAAGACATGTTGATCAAAAAGGAAATAGGATGGAAGGAGTCCTGTATGGAACATTCTATGTAAATTTTAGCAATATATTACAAAGGGTTTATGAATCTCCAATGTTCAAGGTATGAGGAGACAATGGCCCAATGGTATTGTCTCTAGACTATTAATTCAGAAATTCAGCTAACGTTCTGGGGACTCGGGTTCGAATCCCACCATGGAAAATGGTGGAACTTAAATTCAATATTTTAAAAAATCTGGAATTAAGAATCCACTGATGACCATGAAATCATTGTCGATTGTTGGAAAAACATATCTGGTTCATTACTGTCCTTTAGGGAAGGAAATCTGCTGTCCTCACCGAGTCTGGCCTATGTGTAATTCCAGGGCCACAGCAATGTGGTTGACTCTCAACTGCCCTCCAAGGGCGACGAGGGATGAGCAATAAATGCTGGCCAGCCAACGGCGCTCATGTCCCACGAATGAACACAAAAAAACTCCCAGAAAGGTTTTGGAAATGTCATGGTGTAAACAGTTGTGCTTTAAACTGGCAATTTGCTTCCAAGATGAAAGACAGTTGGGGTCTCAAGGATCGCAAGTCAGCATTTCTACCTGAATAGAGGGCCCATGTGATTCACATTGCCATCTAGATGGGCTTTTAATGAGGAAGGGTTGAAGATAATCCTGAAAACTCAAAGGCAAGGTTAATATGCCTGGTTCCAAGAGAGGGAGAGCAGCTCTATGCAGCAAGACACTGTGGTTCACCATGCAGGAAAGTGGGTGAGAGGTCATGCTCACATCAAAAAGACCAAATACGCAGGAGTTAAAATAAGGCTGGAGTATTCACCTAGGTTGCCCCAGAGGAAGAATTTCCATGGAAAGAAACCTTCCTGTGAAAGACATCTCTGAGGTTAAAAGTTCCCAGTCTAAGGGGGAAAAAAAAGCAGAAGTAAACACTCTGAAGCTAAGAATCACCTTTGACTGTTTCTGGGAGAACTGAATGACTGCTTAAAGGAGAATGTAGAGTACATCTGGGAAGAGTGATTTTAGTTGTGCTAAAGAAAAAGGATAATGTTCTTTTTGTGGTTCAAAGTACAAGTTGCTGACACAAATAGTGTTTCGTCAATGCTGCTCCTAGTTTGTTACAGTAAAAGTCTTAACATGTGAAATCATGTGATGTGATTCTTTCAGCTTTCAAACTGGAAATTCAAATTTCTTTTTTTTTAAGTTATTGGCTTCTACCAGGAGAGTAACACAATTCCCAAATAACTGGCTGACATTATACATGTCATCAGCTCCATCACCTTTCATTCTTTATTTTCTCCTGCCATTTCAAGGATACATTTGGAATATTGTGTGCAGTTCTGGTCACCTCACTATAAGAAGGATGTGGAAACGCTGGAAAGAGTGCAAAAGAGATTTACCAGGATGCTGCCTGGTTTGGAGGGTAGGTCTTATGAGGAAAGGTTGAGGGAGCTAGGGCTGTTCTCTCTGGAGCGGAGGAGGTTGAGGGGAGACTTAATAGAGGTTTATAAAATGATGAAGGGGATAGATAGAGTGAACGTTCAAAGACTATTTCCTCGGGTGGATGGAGCTATTACAAGGGGGCATAACCATAGGGTTCATGGTGGGAGATATAGGAAGGATGTCCGAGGTAGGTTCTTTACTCAGAGAGTGGTTGGGGTGTGGAATGGACTGCCTGCAGTGATAGTGGAGTCAGACACTTTAGGAACATTTAAGCAGTTATTGGATAGGCACATGGAGCACACCAGGATGATAGGGAGTGGGATAGCTTGATCTTCGCTTCAGATAAAGCTCGGCACAACATAGTGGGCCGAAGGGCCTGTTCTGTGCTGTACTGTTCTATGTTCTATGTTATATGATACCCTTATTCATCACATTTCCTATCCAACTTAAAGTTTGTGTCTATGGTAGTGTTATTCCAATGCCTCCATTCTTCCTTCTTCAATGCTCATGGTCCAGTTTTTATGTCCTGTACAATATGGTTGGTCACACATACCCCCAAAGCATTTAACCTCCCTTAAGCAGCTTGCTTTTACAATTGCTGTAGAGAAACCTTCATGTTGTTAAATGCTTGTTATTCAGTTGCTGTCTAATGTTTAGGTTGTCCGTCAATTCTGCCTTCCAATGTCAGTAAGATGCTCAAGCAAGATATAGGGCAGGATTTTCCAGCCATGCTCACCCCAAGACTGGAGGTCAACAGACCTTTGCATGGTCTTGTCCTGCCCCCTACAATTCCCATGGTGAGTGGGACAGGAAAATTCCACTGATGTTGTCCAATGTTCTATTTCCATAATATTCATTTCGAACTCATTGCTCCTCACTGTCTGATTACCATTGATCCTGTTGTCTCTTAGTTTTCAGGAGAAACATCTTTATAAAGAATGTAAAGAATTTATGGTAAACCTTTCAAAAACATTGGCTGGAATTCTCCCGTCCTGCCCGCCACAGGAATTGTAGTGGGGGTTGGGGTGGGGGGGTGGTGTAGGTGGGGGGCATGCGGGGGTCACCATTCTGGCTTCAACTGGAGAACTGCGTCCAATTCCGGGCATGAAAATTATGGAAGAATGTGGAGGCTTTAGACAGGGTGCAGAAAAGATGTACAAATATGTATGGGACATAGTGATGTAAATAGATCGGAGAAGATCATAGAGTCAAGTTTTACAGCACAAAAAGAGGCCCTCTGGCCCATCATGTCTGCACTGGCCATCAAACACCTATCATTTCTAATCTTATCTTCAGGCATTTGGTCCATAGCCTTGGTTCACAGAAGTCCTACAGTGCAGAAGGAGGCCATTCAGCCCATTGAGTCCACACCAACTCTCCAACAGAGCATCTTACCCAGGCCCTATCCCCGTAACCCTACATACTTGCTCCGCTAATCCCCCGAACCGACACATCTTAGGACTTAAGACAATTTAGCATGGTCAATCCACCTAACCCACACATCTTTGGATGTTCTCCTTAAAGAAGAAATCTGTTGAGAGAAGATTTGACAGAGGTGGAGAATTGTGTCCAAATCTGGGCAAGAAAATTATGGAAGAATGTGAAGGCCTGAGAGGGGGTGCAGAAAAGATTTGCAAAAATGGGCGGGACATAAGTGACATGGAGAAGATCATTGAGCCATAGGGAATCTGGTCGGAGCAGATAGTCAGGAACTATTCCCATGAGTGGAAGATCCGAGAACCAGAGGACTCAGTTTAAAGTAATTGGTAAATGAATCAAAGGTGAGATGAGGGAAAGTCTTTTAGTCCAATGAGAGATTGGCATCTGGAATGTCCCGTTGGAGAGTGTGGCGGAGTCAGATGCATTAGTGGCTTTCGAAAGGGAATTGGATAAGCACCTGAGGTGAAAGACTATGCAGGGCTATGGGGAAAGGGTGGGGGTAGAGGGTGCAGTCAAATAAAGTGGGAAAAGGAGAGCATTTGGAATGTGCGTGGAGATGATTGGCGAATCCTGGGCAGTCATGGGAGCCAAGACCTGTAAAGTTATTGATACAATTCCCTCAGGTTGTTGGACAGAATTTTTGATCAAAATTTAATATGCTCACCACCCTGAGTATCAATTTCTGGGGGGAGGTGAATGTCAAATGTATTAATTTCAATTTACATTTATTCTCCACCTTATTTAGATTGTTGGCCTGCATATTTATCTTCAGTCTCATGATGTTTATGAAGATAAATTAATTTTGCAACATCAAGCATCGCGCATGCAACAAATTGATGCAATCATAAACCACTTTGGAGCTGCCGCAATCAAAATTGGTGAAAGGAGAGGTGCAAAGTGCATAATATATTAACCAGTCTTAATACTGAGGATAAAAGCTTCAAGTCAGGAGAAATCTCAGTGTGTTCTGCAGAAACACTTCCCCATGGTGCCCAGTAATAAAGGTAATTGCTGTTTCTGAATTCACGATCCTTATTAATATTCCGCAGGCTGCTACTGATGAACCAATTGCCATCCTTGGCAGCTCGCTAAACACTCAAATGTTAATCGGGTTTTAAAGGACAAGCACTTTGCGAATAATAACTAACGATCATGCTTCTAACGCTTGATTCAGTCATCACCAAATCATCGGCATTAGACTTAAGTGACAAAGGGCCATTGAAATCTGCGCCCTGTGCATAATTCTGGCCTCCATATTCCAATATAGAAGCACTGGGGAAAGTGCAAGAAAAAGGTTTGCGAGGAAGGCACCAGAACTGAGAAATTACAACTATGTGGAAAGACTGGACCACTTTCTCCGTAAGGTCTTTAAAAGTTATGAAGGGGTTAGACGCTGTGAAGATATTTGCCCTTGTGCAATGGCACAGCTGCCTCACACCGCCAAGGGCCCAGATTCAATTCGAGACTTGGGTCACTGCCTGTGTGGAGTTTGCGCTCTCTGCGTGGGTTTCCTCCGGGTGCTCCCATTTCCTCCCACAGTCCAAAGATGTGCAGGTTAGGTGGATTGGCCATGCTAAATTGTCCCTTAGTGTCCAAAGATGTGTAGGTTTGGGGGATTAGCTGGGTAGATAGGCGGTGTTATGGGGATAGGGCCTGGGTAAGATGCTCTGTCGGAGAGTCGGTGTAAACCCGATAGGCCAAATGGCCTCCTTCTACACTGTCGGGATTTTATGAAAACTCAGGGCGAGAAATATCAGATAGTCACCAATAAATCCAATAAGGAATTTAGAAATTCTGTAACCAGCGAGAGTTTAGAATGTACAACTCACGACCAAATTAAGTAATTGAGATGAATAAAAGATACATTTAATGGCAAGTTATGCAAACACGTGAGGCAAAAACGTATAGAGGGTTCGGGCTGAGGTAAAGTAAAATGTTTCCTTTAACTTATCTCACTTCTTGCAAATAAAACGTGTGGCCATGAGTACCCACATGGGCCCCAGTTATATCTGTCTTTTTGTGGGTTATGTGGAACACTCCTTGTTCCCGTCTTACCCAGGCTTCCTTCCACAATTCTTCTTCATTTCATCAATGTTCTGCTTCATGACCTCATCCGGACCTGGAAAAATGTATTGATTTTACTCCTAATTTCCATCCGTCTCACCTTCACATGGTCCATCTTTAACACTTCCCCTCCTTGACCTTTCTGTCTCCATTTCCGGGAATTGATTGACCACCAATATTCATTACAAGCCCACTGACTTCCACAGCTACCTCAACCGCATCTCCTCACACCTTGCCTCCTGCACGGACTCCAGGGACTCCATCCCATTCTCTGGCTCACCGCATCTGTTTTGATGATGCCATTTTAAAACTCTCTTTTTACTTTACTGAGGTCCCCTATCATCACCGCCCCCACCCCCCCACCGCACACACACACGCCCCCCACCCAACCCCTGCACCAAGTGGTTAACAGTTCACTCAACCATGTCCAACCCATCCACCGCACCTCTGTCCCCAGCTGTTCCCCTCCATCCCAGGACCATGGTAAGGTTCACCTTGTCCTCACTTTTCACCCAACCAGATTTGCATTTGAAGGATCATCCTCCACCATTTCTGTCACCTCCAGCATGTTGCCACCACTAAACGGCCCCTCTCAGCTGCCTCCCCACCACCCATCAGCATTCCTCAGGGATTGTTCCATCTGTGACACCCTGCTCCACTTCTCCATCACCCCAACTCCTCATCCTTTTCCCACGTCACCTTCCCTTGCGATTGCAGGAGGTGTAAACACCTGTCCCTTTACCTTTTCCCGCTTCACCATTCAATGCTCCGAACCATCAAGTGAAGCAACATTTCACTTGCACCTCCTTCAATTTGGTCTACTGTGTTCTCTGCTTCCGATACGGTCTCCTGTACATTGGGGAGACCAAATGCAGACTGGGTGACCACTTCACAGAATACCTTCATTCAACCCGCAAGCATGACCCCAACCTTCCTGGTACTTGCTATTTTAACTCAGTATCTTGCTCTCATGCACCTGTCCAGCCTTGGCCTGCTGCAATGTTCCAGTGAAGCCCAACGCAAACTGGAGGAACAGCATCTCATCTTCCGAACAGGCACTTTACAGCCTTCTGCTCTCAACACGGAGTTCAACAACTTTAGACTGTGACCTTTCTCCTCCATACTGACACATATTTAATTACTTTTTTTAATATCAAAACTGTTTTTGTCCTGATGCACACATTCCACCTCCCCCACTGCGCCATCTGTCACTTGTTCTTAAGTATTGCTTTCACTGAGCACAATCCTTTATTCTCCCATTAACACATTCTGATATCTTACCTTTATGCAGCTATTAGCATCTTTTGCCATTAACGCTTCCTCTGGTGCTGACCTACACATCTTTGTTTTAATTTCTCCTAACTCCCACAACTCACTGACCTTCTACACTGCTCCAGCTACTACGCACCCTCTTTTAAACTATAAAATCCTTCACATTTACCCCTCCCTTTAGCTCTGAGGAAGAGTCAAATGGCCTTGAAACATTAACTCTGTTTCTCTCTGTGGGTGGCACGGTGGCACAATGGTTAGCACTGTTGCCTCACAGTGCCAGGGACCTGGGTTCGATTCCAGCCTTTGGTGACTGTTTGCGTGGAGTTTGCAAGTTCTCCCCATATCTGCGTGGGTTTACCCCGGTGCTCCGGTTTCCTCCTACAGACCAAAAGACGTGCTGGTTAGATGCATTGGCCATGCTAAATTCTCCCTCAGTGTACCCGAACAGGCACCAGAGTGTGGCGACTGGGGTATTTTCACAGTATTTCCATTGCAGTGTTAATGTAAGTTTACTTGTGACACGAATTAATAAACTTAAACTCTCCACAGAAGCTGCCACACCTTCTGAGCTTTTACAACATCCAAAAAGATGTGTGGGTTAGGTGGATTGGCCATGCTAGATTGCCCCTTGGTGTGAGGGGACAGCCTAGGGTAAATGATTGAGTTATGGGGATTGGGCCTGGGTGGGATTGTAGTCGGTGCAGACTCGATGGGCCGAATGGTCTCCTTCTGCACTGTAGAATTCCATGATTCTATGATTTTCTATTTTTGTATAAAATGAGGGAAGACTCTGAGCAGTAATGAACAAAGAACAAAGAAAATTACAGCACAGGAACAGGCCCTTCAGCTCTCCAAGCCTGCACTGACCATAATGCTACCTTATTGGCCTGTTCATCTGTTGTAAAATTCTACAAAGTTCTATGCACACAAATTTCCGTTATTGAATAGAATTTCCATTTGGATCTTTCACGAAAGTCAAAACTTATGGAAGTCCCAGGACTGAGGCAGACAATGTTTCAACCAGCATGATTCCCAGTTGGAGCATTGAAATGCTATTTATTGATGCTGAACGCACATATGAAGCCAGCCTACAGTTGAATATACTCTCCCAGTCAAAAGTTTGATTAATTGAGTTCAGTGAATATTCTGTTTCACATGCTAATTTGGTATTTTACCTATCGAGGACAATAAGTGTCTTCCGTTTACAAAGTAAAAGAGCTTGCTTGGTCGATGTTGTTGGAGGGAATAAAAGAGCAAATCTTATGAATTAACTAAATCGCCTGTCCTGTTCATTTTACGCCGTAGGATTAGCATTTAAAAAAAGCAGTCGCATAAATCTGTAGCAAATAGCTGTTACCGGCTCCAATACTGAATAGAGATTCCCTATTCAGCAGCATTATTGTTCACATGTATACCAGGGGAAAATCTTAACTAAGCGGAGTAATTGAGGAGAATAGCATTGATCCACTTTGGGGGAAGTTATATAATAATATGAGGGAGAAAGGAATGAAAGGATATGCTGATGGGTTGAGATGAAATAGGGCAGAAGGTGACTCATATGGAGCAAAAATACCAGCATGGATCGGTGGGGCTGAATGGCCCGTAGATTCTTAGCAGCATTTTGTAAAATGGTTAAGATCGATCTCATGCTATCAAATCCTTCACACCAATTCTGAAGACTTCTATTCTATAATTATTTGACTTCAGAATTGCTGAGATGTGCTGTAGGAACATATAGAGCAGGAAAGGATCTTTAAGGTCTGATGCGCTATTCAGACACGAGGCTTGAAGCTCAGTAAATGAAAGGCTTTTATTTACTGTTAACGAAGCTACCAGAACTTATATACACTATCCCAGACTGAAGGGGTCCCGGCCAGAGCAGGGACTCTTATCCCTCTCCCAGGAGGCGGAGCCCGACTGGGATGTGCCACAACACTACAGTACAAAGGTGTAACAACCCCACCCTAACCCCAACAGCAACAATAGCACAACCCAACAGTAACATATGTACATCCTTGTAGTACTGGCCAGCCCCAGGCTCAGCACTATCCAGTGGGAACCAACGATCGTTCACCACATTCACCCCTCCTTTGAGAACAAAGGCCGGCGGGGTACAAAAAACAGAATAAAGTGTCATCAGTCTATAAGTTCAGACGGTCAGGGGGACCGCACCGTCGTTGTGACCTCCTGAATACCGGCGGTGACACCGGAGTAGGCACTTGCGGTGGCGTTCTCCCCAAAGCGGCGTCCAGCTGTTCTTCCATGGACTCACAGGCCGGTTGACCCTGAGGTGACGGTAGTCCAGGGGATCCTGACACGCCCTGTGGTGGCGACCATCTTCTGGGCTCAGTCAAGCTGTACATGGGAGTAAAATGGTTAAGCAATGGTCCCGATGCTGCCCGCGCCATGTCCGGGGAAAAAACAAGAAATAAAGGGTTTGTTACAGGGGGTATGGGAGCGACAGGGGTTGCTACGTCCCCTGCTGGGGCCAGGTCTCGGATCGAGACCGTGTCCTCTCGCCCGTCAGGGTATGCCACATAGGCATACTGAGGGTTGGCATGGAGGAGATGGACCTGTTCGACCAACGGGTCGGACTTGCGGGCCCTTACATGTCGCCGCAGGAGGACGGGTCCTGAGTACGTCAACCAAGACGGTAATGAGGTCCCCGAGGAAGACTTCCGACGGAATGAGAACATCCTCTCGTGGGGAGTAGCATTGGTTGCCGTACACAGGAGGGAGCGAATAGAATGGAGTGCATCAGGGAGCACCTCTTGCCAACGGGAGACTGGAAGACCTTTTGACTTCAACGCCAGTAAGACAGCCTTCAAGACTGTAGCATTCTCGCGTTCCACCTGTCCATTACCCCTAGGGTTGTAGCTCGTGGTCCTACTAGAGGCAATCCCGTATGAGAGCAGGAATTGCCTCAAGTCATCACTCATGAACGATGAGCCCCTGTCGCTATGGATGTAGCTGGGGTACCCGAACAGGGTAAAGAGATCACGGAATGCCTTGATAACCGTGGCAGCGGATGTATCAGAGCAGGGAACAACAAAAGGGAACCGAGAGTACTCATCAATGATATTGAGGAAGTACACATTCCGATCTGTTGAGGGAAGGGGGCCCTTAAAATCGACACTCAGTCTCTCGAAGGGACGAGTGGCCTTGACTAAATGTGCCCGGTCAGGTCGGTAAAAGTGCGGTTTGCATTCCGCGCAAACCCGACAGCTCGTTGTTACTGACCTGACGTCCTCCACCGAGTAGGGCAGGTTGCGGGCTTTTATAAAGTGGTAGAGCCGAGTGATCCCAGGATGGCACAGGTCATTATGGAGGGCGTGCAAACGGTCCTCCTGTATACTAGCGCATGTTCCATGCGAGAGGGCATCCGAGGGCTCATTGAGTTTCCCTGGACGATGCATGATGTCGTAGTTATAGGTGGAGAGTTCAATTCTCCACCGCAAGATCTTGTCATTCTTGATCTTGCCCCTCTGCATGTTGTTAAACATGAACGCCACGGACCGCTGGTCCGTGATCAGGGTGAACCGTTTTCCCGCCAAGTAATCGCGCCAGTGCCTGACGCCCTCCACAATGGCCTGGGCCTCCTTTTCCACCGCTGAATGCCGAATTTCGGGGCCTTGGAGGGTGCGGGAAAAAAATGCGACGGGCCTGCCCGCCTGGTTAAGTGTGGCGGCCAGGGCGAAATCAGATGCATCGCTCTCCACCTGAAAGGGGATGGACTCGTCTACAGCGTGCATCGTAGCTTTCGCGATGTCGGCTTTCAATTTATCGAAGGCCAATCGGGCCTCTGGCGTTAAGGGAAAAGTCGTGGACTTAATGAGCGGACGGGCTTTATCCGCATAGTTGGGAACCCACTGCGCATAATAAGAGAAGAAGCCTAAGCATCTTCTCAGTGCTTTTGCACTAGCAGGTAAGGGAAGTTCAGAAAGGGGGTGCATACGGTCTGGATCAGGGCCGATGACCCCGTTTTCCACCATGTATCCTAGGATGGCTAAACGGCGCGTACGAAACACACACATCTCCCTGTTGTAGGTCAGATTCAGGTGAGATGCAGTGCGTAAGAAGTTCAGGAGCTTTGTGTCATGGTCCTGCTGGTCATGGCCGCAGATGGTGACGTTATCCAGGTACAGGAAGGTAGCCCGCAGCCCATTCGGTCCATAGCACGCTGGAAGACCGAGACCCCATTGGTGACACCAAAGGGAACCCTGAGAAAGTGATACAAGCGACCATCCGCCTCAAAAGCCGTGTATTGTCGGTCCTCTGGGCGAATGGGGAGTTGGTGGTAGGCAGACTTGAGGTCTATGGTGGAGAACACCCGGTACTGCGCAATCTGATTGACCATATCAGATATGCGCGGGAGGGGATACGCATCCAGCTGCGTATATCGGTTAATGGTCTGACTGTAGTCAATGACCATCCGGGGTTTATAGAACATAGAACATAGAACATAGAAAGCCACAGCACAAACAGGCCCTTCGGCCCACAAGTTGCGCCGATCACATCCCCACCTCTAGGCCTATCTATAGCCCTCAATCCCATTAAATCCCATGTACTCATCCAGAAGTCTCTTAAAAGACCCCAACGAGTTTGCCTCCACCACCACCGACGTCAGCCGATTCCACTCACCCACCACCCTCTGAGTGAAAAACTTACCCCTGACATCTCCTCTGTACCTACCCCCCAGCACCTTAAACCTGTGTCCTCTCGTAGCAACCATTTCAGCCCTTGGAAATAGCCTCTGAGAGTCTACCCTATCCAGACCTCTCAACATCTTGTAAACCTCTATCAGGTCACCTCTCATCCTTCGTCTCTCCAGGGAGAAGAGACCAAGCTCCCTCAACCTATCCTCATAAGGCATGCCCCCCAATCCAGGCAACATCCTTGTAAATCTCCTCTGCACCCTTTCAATGGCTTCAACATCTTTCCTGTAATGAGGTGACCAGAACTGCGCGCAGTACTCCAAGTGGGGTCTAACCAGGGTCCTATAAAGCTGCAGCATTATCTCCCGACTCCTAAACTCAATCCCTCGATTAATGAAGGCCAGTACGCCGTACGCCTTCTTGACCGCATCCTCCACCTGCGAGGCCGATTTAAGAGTCCTATGGACCCGGACCCCAAGGTCCTTCTGATCCTCTACACTGCTAAGAATGGTACCCTTCATATTATACTGCTGCTTCATCCCATTGGATCTGCCAAAATGGATCACCGCACACTTATCCGGGTTGAAGTCCATCTGCCACTTCTCCGCCCAGTCTTGCATTCTATCTATGTCTCGCTGCAACTTCTGACATCCCTCCAAACTATCCACAACACCACCTACCTTGGTGTCGTCAGCAAACTTACCAACCCATCCCTCCACTTCCTCATCCAGGTCATTTATGAAAATGACAAACAGCAAGGGTCCCAGAACAGATCCCTGGGGCACTCCACTGGTCACTGACCTCCATGCAGAGAAAGACCCCTCCACAGCCACTCTCTGTTCCCGCTCTTGACCACCATGACCTGCGCTCTCCACGGACTAGCACTGGGTTGTATGATCCTTTCTTTGAGGAGCCGCTGAACCTCAGATCTAATGAAGATCCGATCCTCAGTGCTGTAACGCCTACTTTTAGTCGCGATGGGCTTGCAGCCTGGCACAAGATTCTGGAACAAGGAGGGTGTGGTGATCTTCAGCGTCGAGAGGCTGCAGGCGGGGCGTGTTGGGCAATTTGGAGGCTGCTGCTGTTTTCCCACTGCCAGTGAAGGGAGTGGCCCACCGTACTGTAGGATTACACTCCTCAAGTGGACCATGAAGTTAAGTCCGAGAAGTATTGGCGCGCAAAGATACGGCAACACAAGGAGCTTGAAAAGCTCGTAAACTGTGCCTTGCACCTTCAAGGTTACCACGCAACTCCCTAGCACGGCAACAGACCGGGACCTTGATGCCATAGAGATTGTCTGTTTGGCAGGTTGAATCTGGAGTCCACACCGCTTCACAGTGTCTGGGTGGATAAAGCTCTCAGTGCTCCCGCTGTCAAACAGACAATAAATCACGTGGTCATTTACCTGGATATTCATCATAGATTTGTCAAGTCTATGAGGCTTGGCCTGGTCCAGGATGATCGATGCCACCGTTGGTTCATGAGCGCCACTGCAGGCAGCTGAAGTCGATGAGGAGGACCCCTGCTGGTCGTTCGTGGTCAGTGTCGACCAACATGGCTGCCCCCATGAATTGCACATGTATGAGGGCGCCAAACTCAGCGACCCCTGGTGGTCATACTCCTCCGACTCCGTCGACCGTAATTGCGTCGTCCTGGTCTCGCACGTGGACGAACCCCGTGACGACTTCGACGACGAAGACCCGAGCTCTGAAGAATCGTAGGCCGCACTGCCGTTCCTGGGTTTAGATCGGCATACTTTTGAATAATGCCCTTTTTTACCGCATGCAGTGCACAACACAGCTTTAGCGGGACACTTTTGCCGAGTATGCTTCGCTCCTCCACAGAAATAGCACCGCGTGCCGCCCGGGGCTGCTGCCGTCGTCTGGCCCGAATGGGAGCACGCCATTACACAGCATTTCGAACCCGAGGGACAAGGAGGGATTTGCGACTGCTCCTGCCACGTTGTCTCCACGTGGTCCTCCGGATATAAAACGAAGCTTTTGGAGGCTGACTCGAGCATCTCTGCTAACTCGATGGCCTGGGTAAGATTAAGGTTACCCTTCTCCAACAGTTTAAGTCGAATGTACGACGATCCGACCCCGGCCACAAACGCATCTCGGGCGAGGTCGTACATGCTCTGCTCAGCCGACACAGCTTTGCAGTCACAGCCCCTGGCTAGCTGTCGGAGCTCATTCGCATAGTCCTCCATCGTTTCGCCAGACTGCCGTCGTCGAGTGGCTAGGAGGTAACGAGCATGTATCTCATTAGGTGGTTTTGTATAGCGCTTCTTTAGAAGCTCGAGGGCCTTAGGATAATTGGTGGCCGCACGGATCGCGAGGTAGACAGTGTCGCTTACCCTCGCATGGAGGACCCGGAGTCTGTCATCATCTGTGGTGACCGCTGCGGAGGCTGCCAGGTAGTCTTCGAAACACTTCAGCCAGTGGTCGAAGGTGTTAGAAGCGCCCACCGCACGTGGATCTAGCGTAAGGCGTTCCGGCTTCAGAATGTGCTCCATACTCTCTCTTTTTTTTCTCGACGAGAGTTTAACGACAGTAAATAAAATTGATGCGCTATTCAGACACGAGGCTTGAAGCTCAGTAAATGAAAGGCTTTTATTTACTGTTAACGAAGCTACCAGAACTTATATACACTATCCCAGACTGAAGGGGTCCCGGCCAGAGCAGGGACTCTTATACCTCTCCCAGGAGGCGGAGCCCGACTGGGATGTGCCACAACACTACAGTCCCAACAGCAACAATAGCACAACCCAACAGTAACATATGTACATCCTTGTAGTACTGGCCAGCCCCAGGCTCAGCACTATCCAGTGGGAACCAACGATGGTTCACCACAAGGTCACTCAGATTGGTCCCAGTGATAAGTCCCTGCAGTCCCACACATTTCTTATGGCTAATTCATCTAACCTACCCATCTTGGGACAGTAAGGGGAAATTTTAGCATGGCCAATCCACCTAACCTGCGCATGTTTGGACTGTGGGAGGAAACTGGAGCACCCGGAGGAAACCAAACGCAAACATAGGGAGAACGCGCAAACTCCACGCAGTCACCCAAGGTCGGAATTGAACCCGGGTCCCTGGCGCTGTGAGGCAGCAGTGCTAATCACTGTGACACCGTGCTGCCCACTGAATGGGCATCGTGTCAGATTGCTTAAAAAAAAATCCCTTTGAATTGAATCGTGTCCCTTGCCTCCTCGATGGATTCCAGATGGTTTCTGAACTGAAAGGTGGCCATTCCTGGGCCGATTGCATGGAAAAGTCCCACAGTTCCAAACTTCTGCTGTGAAGATCAAATACCAGGAGTCAGGAACATATATCTCTAATAGTGACTTGATACAACAATAGTACTCCATTACAGCGAGGGAAGTTGTCTTCTCATTCCCTCTCCTTCCCTCTCGGAATTAAAATCTACCCATGTCTGGACAGGAAGGCGGAAAGCAGATGCACATTGCGGCACAGAAGGAACCCCTTCAGTCCATCTTGCCTGTGCACCCATTAATTGTTCAACAGGAGTTACTTTTACCCATTGCATTTCCCTGCCATTCTCCCATGTATTTTCAGATTCATCCTTTATAGTATATTGATCCAACTCCTTTTGAAATGGTATTATCCTTTCTTTCTCAGACAGAGGCTTGTGGTAAATCTTTCGATATCCTAATAATATTTTACTTCAAAAAAATTTCCACCTTTCCTTTCTTTGATTGTAGTGTTAGTAATCTAGCAATCCTGTGGCAAATAACTCACCTCCTGATTACCCAAAGTCTGTCCACCAAGTGGACGGCATGGTGGCATAGTGGTTAGCATTGCTGCCTCACAGCACCAGGTACCCAGGTTCAATTCCAGCCTTGGGTCACTGTCTGTGTGGAGTTTGCACATTCTCCCCGTGTCTGCGTGGGTTTCCTCTGGGTGCTCTGGTTTCCTCCCACAGTCCAAAAATGTGCAGGTTAGGTTGATTGGCCATGGTAAATTGACCCTAGTGTCAGGGGGATTAGCAGGGCAAATATATGGGGTTACAAGAATAGGGCCTGAGTGGGATTGTAGTCAGTGCAGATTTGATGGGCTGAATGGCTTCCTTCTGCATTGTAAGGATTCTATGATATTCTATGATCTATGAGGCACAAGGCAGGACTGTGATGGAATGCTTTCATCTTGCCTGGATGAGTTCCAACAGCACTCATGAAGTTCAACACCATCCAGGACAAAGAAGCTCTTGATTGGGACACTATCCACAAACGTCTGCTCCCCCCACCGCCAATGCTACAGTGGCAGCAGTGTGTAGCATTGACAAGATGCACTGTGGGAACTTACCAATATTCCTTGGACAGCACCTTTCAGACCCATGGCCATTACCTTCTGAAAGGACAGAGGCAGCAGACACATGGGGAATACCACAACCACCCTGATTCCAATTTTCTGTAAAACTTATGAGCGAACCTAAACTTGAACAGCACAAACAGTGGCAGAGCCAATCACAGTGTGAGATTGTGAATAAGAAGGAGGCTCCCCAGCAAGTGGATCAAGTGGTTTAAATGGTTCAGAAGGCAGATGGTATACTTAAGTTTATTAGCCGAGGCATAGAGTCTAAAAGCAGGGAGATTATGTTCGAACTATATAAAATATTGGTTAAGCCATAGCTAGAGTGTTGTGTACAATTCTGGAATCCGTATTATTGGAGGGATGTGAAAGGGTGCAGAAGAGATTTACCAGGATGTTGCATGAGCTGGAGGGATTTAGTTATGAAGAAAGATTGGACAGACAGTGGTTGTTTTCTTTGGAGCAGAGAAGACTGAAGGAGGACATGATTGAGATGCATAAAATTATGAGGGGCATAGATAAAGTAGACAGGAAGAAACTTTTCCCCTTGGTGGAATGACGAGTGGGCATAGATTTAAGGTAAGGGGCAGGACATTTAGAGCGGATGTGAGGCAAAGTCTTTCACACAAAGGGTGATGGGAATCTGGAACTCACTACCTGAAAAGATGGTGAAGGCAGAGACCCTCATAACATTTAATAAATATTTAGATGTGCATTTTGATGCGCGACAATCAAGCACGAGGTACAAGGCTTCAGCTATTGAAGGCTTTTATTAGCAAACAATGGAACTAACTAACACGAGTACACCAATTCAGACTGGAGGGGTCCCGCCTGAGCAGAGGGTCTTATACCTCTCCCCAGGAGGCGGGGCCCGACCGGGATGTGCCATAACAACATCTACCACAGGTAAACACCCTAACCCAACAACATTATAACAACCCCCACAGTGGCAACACCCTAACCCAACAGTAACATAGGAATAACCCCACAGTGGTAACCAACGATGGTTCACCACACATTTGCAATGCCATGACATACAACGCTATGGACCAAATGCTGGAAAATGGGATTAGAATTGCTGGCGGTTATCTTTGACAATCCCAGATATGATGGGCTGAAGGGCCTTTTTCTGTGCTGTAATGCCTCTATCACTCTATGACACCCGTTATTCCTTATGCTATTATCTGATTAAACCACCTGAATACCAAGTTATAGCTGTTTCTCTACATCTATATCAGCTGTAAGAGAAAGAGAGACTTGCTCTTTTATAGCTATGTGTCTGCACACCTAGATCCTATAATTCATCCATTTTGTAAACAATCTGTGTGTTTAGGCTACATGACTCTGCTCTTTGGCGGGAATTCTCCAGTCGTTCACACCCCAGCGAGGACGGAAAATATGGCAAGAAGCCAAATCTCCAATCACTGCAGCGGGACCGGAGAATCCCAGCTGCGGGCGAGGTCGGAGAATCCAGCCCTTTGATTAGTATTTTTTACAGATTTGTCTTTTGAAGTAATTACACTGAATAACCTCCCTGCAATGCACAAGAAGTGGCTACACTTGAATTAACAAGTGCTTTTCTGGCTTCTGCTGGCTACTTTTGGAGGTCCTCGGTGGATGTGAAAGACACCAGATCAACAGTTTGTTTTTCCTGCATCTTCACCCTTGGGTTCAGGGACAAAGACTGAACAGAAGGTTGAAAAAAATATTTACTTACCTTGAAAAAATACAAAATTGCATACATAATAGTGCTTTTCATGACCTAAAGGAGATAGGTCCCAAGGTTTTTTACACCTAATGGAATCCTTTTGAAGTCCAGTCACTGTTATAATGTAGGAAATGCGACACCCAATTTACACACAGCAAATTCCAATAATCTGTGTTCATGAAAAGAAAAATATTGCAGGTGCTGCAAATCTGAAATTAAAACAGAGAATACCAGCAATGGTCAATGGGTCTGGCAGTATCTGTGGAGGGAGAAAAGAGTTAACGTTCACTGTTAACTTTATTTCTCTCTTCAGAGCTGCTTCCCTGAGCTGCTGAGAATTTCCAGCATTTACTGCTTTTAAGTTGGGCGAGGGAAAACGTTGACCAGAACACCAGGAAATCTCCCTCACCGTTCTTTGAATAGCGCCACACTCTGAGTGAGATCTTACCTGCCGTTCCCGCCGCGCCCCCGGTGTAGGGAGGTTGTAGAATTTGGCAGCCAGCCAAATCTCCGTTCACTGTAGCGGGATGGGAAAATCCTCCCGGCGTGAATGGTGATAGGATTCTGGTTAATGTATTCTGCCCACTACGTGTGGGAGTAGTGGGGAAATGGTGGTGTAGAGGTATTGTCGCTGGACTAGTAATCCAGTAGACCCAGGGGTAATGATCTGGGGACACAGGTTTGAATCCCACCGTGGCTTTCAGGATAAGAGGGAAGCCTTTTAGGACTGAGGTGAGGAGAAATTTCTTCACTCAGAGGGTGGTGCATGGGTGGAATTCACTGCCACAGAAAGTAATTGAGGCCAAACCATTGTTGCGATTTCAAGAAAAAATTAGCTAAAGCGATCAAGGGATATGGGGGAAAGAGGGGCTCAGGATATTGAACTCGATGATCAGCCATGATCAAGATGAATGACGGAGCAGGCTCGAGGGGCCGAATGGCCTATTCCTGCTTCTAGTTTCTATGGCAGATGGTGAAATTTGAATTCCATAAGAATCTGGAATTAAAAGTCTAATAATGATCATGAAACCATTGTCGATTGTCATAAAAACCCATCTGGTTCACGAATGTCCTTTAGGGAAGGAAATCTGCTGTCCTTACCTGGTCTGGCCTACATCTGACTCCAGGACCACAACAATATGGTTGACTGTTAAATGCCCCCTCAAGGATACTTAGGAATGGGCAAAAAATACTAGCCCAGCCAGAGAAGCCCACATCCCATGAGAGAATAAAACAAAAGTAAAAGATGCTGGGGCCTCAGTTTATCTGAACAATGGGACCATTTGACAGTACTGTGCTTCCTCAGGACAACATTGGGACTGTTAACCTGGATTGTGCGCTTAAACGTCTGGAGTGTGACTGAAAAATCACTGACTGAGAGATGGGAGTGCCACCCAGTAAGTCATGCTTGACAAGATGGCAGTGCATTATCTTGTCCACATATGCGCCCAGACCCATTGAGCAGTTTCTCTTCTAGATCTCTTCTAGATCTAGGGCGGCACGGTAGCACAGTGGTTAGCACTGCTGCTTCACAGCTCCAGGGACCTGGGTTCGATTCCCGACTTGGGTCACTGTCTGTGTGGAGTTTGCACATTCTCCTCGTGTCTGCGTGGGTTTCCTCCGGGTGCTCCGGTTTCCTCCCACAGTCCAAAGATGTGCGGGTTAGGTTGATTGGCTATGCTAAAATTGCCCCTTAGTGTCTTGAGATGTGTAGATTAGAGGGATTAGCGGGTAAATATGTAGGGATATGGGGGTAGGGCCTGGGTGGGATTGTGGTCGGTGTAGACTCGATGGGCCGAATGGCCTCTTTCTACACTGTAGGGTTTCTATGATTCTATGATTCATCTCGCAAAGAGCTTCAGAAGGCAAAGCGGAGACAATTCTTCTTCAGACTTTGTCCTCCAGGATCCTGAGCTCCATAATGACAGTGCCAATATTTGTCCTGTGACACTCAAAGTCCAAGGGCATTCAGTAAACCAATGGACAAAAACATTCTCGCATGACAATTTTATCCAGAGCAAGGAATTTGGAAAGAAAATGTTTGTTTGCTTAAAGGGAAAAGGTTGAGATGGACAGCTAGGATGAATTTTGACAGCCCATCATTCCCCCTGCATGATTGGTGCGTGTACATTTTAACAAAGGCCTCCCAGTTATCTCCCAGTTATCATCGCTTTGAGTTTCTACAATAAATAGAATGGAACGTAGTCGACAAACCAACCATCCACTCCATGACTAAGCTGAATGATAGTGGCTAATCAGAACTAGCACTGAAGCAGCACATTCAGCAACATGCGGTCTGAATGTTGAGTGCAGCTTGCTGCAAAGACACTCTGCCAGAGGGTCAACCACAGCACTGACTTGCATTTCATCTAGTGTGGCTTCAGCAACGGCTGACTAAGAGCATCTAATTGAGCGGCATTAACCCCTGTCAAACCTCATCAGCAAACAAAAATCTGATGTTAGAAGTACCGTCTAAAATTGCGGAAAACAATTCTGCATCTCTTGCCAAGGATTTAAGAGGACTACGATGATATGATTCTAATATTGCCCTGGGCCAGTTTTTAGGCCCAGAACCTGCAACCGGGAGGACCTGGGTCAGCTGGTCTGAAAGTAGGGCCTTCTGCCCCACATTGAGAATTCACACAGCCCATGTCACACCCCCCACTGCTTGCCAACTCGGCAGGAGAAGTTTGAGCTGCTTACTCACAGAATCATAGAATCGTAGAATCATATAATCCTACAGTGCAGAAGGAGGCTGTTGGGCCCATCGAGCCTGCACCAACAACAATCCCACCCAGGCCCTATCCCTGTAACCCCACATATTTACCCTACCAATCCCCTAACACTAAGGGACAAGTTAGCATGGCCAACCCACCATAATCTTGTATGTTTTAAAATCTCATTTTTTTAACCTGCGAATATAAACCCATTTTCCACAGCCTCTCCTCATAGGTTAGACCATTTATTCCACTCTCAATCTAGTTACGTATAAGGATTGGGAGACAGGGGGAGTCTTGCCCCTTCCCTCACCTTAAGGCAGGAACAATATAGCTTTGTTGTAACCTGACTTCATTGAGACAGGTGATGGCCTAGTGATATTATCACGAGACAATTAATCCAGAAACTCAGCAGATATTTTGGTGATCCAGGTTCGAATCCCGCCACAGCACCTGGTGGAATTTGAATTCAATAAAAAGTATCTGGAATTAAGAATCTATTGATGACCATGAAACCATTGTCAATTGTCGGAAAAATCCATCTGGTTCACTAATATCCTTTAGGGAAGGAAATCTGCCGTCTTTATCTGGTCTGGCCTACCTGTGATTCCAGAGACACAACAACGAGGGATGGGCAATAAATGCTGAATTAAAAAAAAAGTCAGGACAAGTTTATGAATTTCTCTGATAAACCTGGGCAGTGATTTACCATTTAAAGTAAATTATACTAACTGTGTCGAGATTGGGACGGTGGAACACACAACTATTATATCTCGCAACTTTGATCTTTCTGCCTTCTCGCCCTCTCTCTCTCCCTCTTGTGTCTTGATTTGCTTGTTCTGTCTTTGAATGGTCTCTCTCCACTGTACAAAGACAAATTCAGAGCATCTTACACCTTACTGTGATCCAATTAACCCCTCCCTCATCCCAATCATCTTCAGCCCCATGTGTGTGAATGCTTCCCTTGGCCAATCAGGAATAGCTTATGTGCTGTTGCTAATCTTACAAGTATTTACATGAGAAATGCCCTTTTTAAGGATGCTTTTACATAGAACCATAGAAAATGACAGCTCAGAAACAGGCCTTTTGGCCCTTCTTGTCTGTGCCGAACCATTTTATGCCTAGTCCCACTGACCTGCATTTGGGCCAAATCCCTCCACACCTATGCCCTCTAGTTCTGGATTCCCCTACCCTGGAGAAAAGACCTTGGCTATTCACCTTATCTATGCCCCTCATGATTTTAAGTAGTTCTGTAGCACTCCACATCAAGCAAGGGGCAAGGTAAGGAGGCAAGCCTCCATGAGCTATCACAGCTACGATAGCATGGACAGATGGCACCATTCTGCTTCACACTCCAGCCATAATAAGACCATAAGACATAAGAGCAGAATTAGGCCACTTGGCCCACCGAGTCTGCTCTGCCATTCAATTATGGCTGATATTTTTCTCATCCCTATTCTCCTGCCTTTTCCCCATACCCTTCATCCCCTTGTTAATCAAGAACCTATCTATTTCTGTCTTAAAGACTCAAAGACCTGGCCTCCACAGCCTTCTGTGGCAAAGAGTTCCACAGATTCACCACTCTCTGGCTGAAGAAATTCCTTCTCATCTCTGTTTTAAAGGATCGTCCCTTTAGCCTGAGGTTGTGCCCGCTGGTTACAGTTTTTCCTACTAGTGGAAACATCCTCTCCACGTCCACTCTATCCAGACCTCACAGTATCCTGTAAGTTTCAACAAGGTCCCCCCTCATCCTTCAAAACTGCAACGAGTACAGACCCAGAGTCCTCAACCGTTCCTCATATGACAAGCTCTTCATTCCAGGGATCAAACTTGTGAACCTCCTCTGGACCCTTTCCAAGGCCAGCACATCCTTCCTTAGATATGGGGGCCCAAGATTGCTCACGATACTCCAAATGGGGTCTGACCAGAGCCTGATACAGCCTCAGAAGTACATCCCTGCTCTTGTATTCTAGCTCTCTCGACATGAATGCTAACTTTGCATTTGCCTTCCTAACTGCTGACTGAATCTGCACGTTAACCTTAGTGGCCATCAGGCCATTTAAGCTAATAAGAAACGCCCACACATCCTTACCATGCTCTGAGCCTGGAAGTTTCTCCTGTGTTCCCTATTGGATTTATTAGTGACTATCCCATATTTAGACATGCACAACAATTCATTTTACAAAACCAACAAACTATTTGATAAGAGATGAAAGTTTAATGTGTCAATGTCGAGTTTCTGCTCAGAATGTTGAAGCAACATGGAAGAGCAATGGAACCAGTCAAAACTTTCCAGGGAATATTTAATCAAGAGAAGTAATGAAGGATGCAGAGGAGCAACATCTTACCATAAAGGGAATTCTCAAAGAAATGTTTATGCTGTAGGTTTTCAGAGACATTAAATCACAAGCTAATTGATAACCCAGCTGCTTTGTTTCTCCAGATATATGTCAAGCCTATTAATTAGTTTCACATTCTGTCAAATATTCTGTAACGGTGCAGTAACACCGTGTACAACTGAACATGTTTAAAAAGCAAACGCAAGACTTTCATTCATATGACACCTTTCGCAACCTAAAGGCATTGAAAACTATGCAGTCAATGGAGGGAAAGATGACAATCAATTTGTACATGGCAAGGTCCCACAGACCGCACTGAGATAACTGATCAGACAACCTCTTTCTGTGATTTATTTTAGGGATAAATATTGGCCAACTCACCTGCCCCTCTGAAACATCTTGCATTCAGCTGAGCGAGCCAAGGGACCTCATTTTAACATTTCATCCAAAAGACAGCACCTCTGACAGAGCAGCACTCCTCATCATTGCACTGTCACAGAGTCAGAGAGGTTTACAGCATGGAAACAGGCCCTTCGGCCCAACTTGTCCATGCCGCTTTTTTTTTAACCACTAAGCTAGTCCCAATTGCCTGCATTTGGCCCATATCCCTCCATACCCATCTTACCCGTTTTAAAAGACAAAATTGTACTCGCCTCTACTACTACCTCTGGCAGCTCGTTCCAGACACCACCCTCTTTGTGAAACAATTGCTCCTCTGGACCCTTTCGTATCTCTCCCCTCTCACCTTAAACATATGCCCTCTAGTTTTAGACTCCTCTATCTTTGGGAAAAGGTGTTGACTATCTAGCTGATCTATGCCCCTCATTATTTTATAGACCTCTATAAGATCACCCCCTAAGCCTCCTACGCTCCAGGGGAAAAAGTCCCAGTCTATTCAGCCTCTCCTTATAACTCAAACCACCAAGTCCCGGTAGCATCCTAGTGAATCTTTTCTGCACTCTTTCTAGTTTAACTGGGAATCACAACCTTGATCAAAATGCTCAGGAATCTGGAATAGAGTGGAAATGAAAACTGCAACCTTCTGAATCGGACCAAGAGTGCAACCACATCCAAGCAGTAAGTAGGAATATGGTAAAATAAACACTGACAGCATATTATTTCAAAATCCCAAGAATGTTGGAAATCTGAGATAAAGGCAGAAAATACATGAAATACCCAGCAGGCCTGGCAGCATTTGTGGTGTTAACAGGCAGGATTTCACAGCCCTTCCCGCGGGACATTCCCGTTCTGCTGAAGGCAACCCATCCCCAATCGGGGGGTATGGGGGGGGGGGGGGGGTGGTTCCCCAGCGGCGAGACGGACAAGAAAAACGCCACAGACATTGGAGAGACCAGAAGACCCCACCAGCAGGCGAGATCCCACAATCTGTCTCCACCACCAGAAAACTCATCACGGAGTGGGGGGTGTGGGAGCCGGAAAATCCCTCCCATAGTTTCCAATCCTTGATATTTCTTCAGAAGCGAGGGAAGATAGAAATGCTTTGATGAAGGGTCATCTGGACTGGAAACGCCAGCTCTCTTCTCTCCTCACAGATGCTGCCAGACCTGCTGAGATTTTCCAGCACTTTCTCCTTTGATTTCAGATTCCAGCATCCGCAGTAATTTGCTTTTATGAAGAGAGAAATGTTTGCGCTTTGTGCAAGTGGATGGGGAGGAAAAACAAAAAAGTGCCAGTATGCGATAGGGTAGAGGGTAGGAGACATTAAATCGCCAAGATTTTGTGATAGAAAAGGGCGGCGGGAGTGGGAATGGCCGTAGTAAAGAAACAAGAGATTTGTCTAAAGTTGGTGTGAATGGCATAATAATAACAGTTGTGTTTGAAAGAGAAAAGAAAACATGGGGCTGAATTTTTAGGATGGCGAGTGTTTGGAAGGAGGTCCCACCTTGGAGAGCTCAGATTGGCGACAGCTCTCCAGTTCCAACAACAGCCAGCACCGCAGTGGCCAGGAGAGGAATTGCACGGAACTGCCTGAGGTTTATTTTGATTCATTCATGGGACATGGGCATCGCTGGCTGGCCGGCATTTATTACAGTACGAAGTTTACTGTGTTTCTTCTTACTGTGTTTACCCCAGACCAACGCCAGCATCTCCACATCAGCATTTATTTCCCATCCCTAGTTGCCCTTGAGAAGGTGGTGGTGAGCCGTCTTCTTGAAACGCTGCAGTCCATGCGTCGTGGGTTGACCCACAATGCCGTTAAAGAATGAATTCCAGAATTTTGACACAGTGACTGCGAAGGAACAGCGATATATTTCCCAAGTCAGGATGGTAAGTGGTTTGGAGGGGAACTTGCTGCTTGGTGGTGGTGTTCCCATGCGTCTGCTGTCCTTGTTCTTCTAGATGGAAGTGGTCATGGGTTTGGAAGGTGGTGTCTAAGGGTCATTGGTGAATTGCTGCAGTGCATCTTGTAGATTAAGGGCGGAATTCTCCCATTTTGTGACTAGTGACAAAAACCTCCGTCCTTCTTCACGGCTGGGCAATTACAACTCCTTCCGATGGGTCTTGACGCATTTTTTTTTATTCATTCGTGGAATATGGGCGTCACCGGCTGGCCAGCACATATTGCCCATCCCTAGTTGCCCTTGTGGGGGGGCCGGCGGTTGAGAGTCAACCACATTGCTGTGGCTCTGAAGTCACATGTAGGCCAGACCAGATTAAAACAGCAAATTTCCTTTACTGAAGGATATTCGTGAACCAGGTGGGTTTTTCCGACAATCAACAATGGTTTTGTGTTCATCGGTAGATTCTTAATTCCGGCTATTTTTATTGAATCCAAATTCCACCATCTGCCATGGCGGGATTCAAATCCGGGTCCCCAAAACATTAGCTGAGTTTCTGGATTAATAGTCTAGCATACCACGAGGCCATCGCATTCCACCACCCCCAACCCCCCCCCCCCCCCCAAAGAAACAAGTTATTCAACTCAACTACTCTATACCGGCCATTATACACCACATGAGCCGCCTCCTACTATACATCATCCAATTGTATCCACATATTCTCCCTCATGTGTTTATCCAGCTTCCCCTTAAATGCATCTATAGCATTTGCCTCAACAACTCCCTGCAGTCGGAATTTTCACATTCTCAGCACTTTCTGAATCAAGTTTTTCCTGAATTTGCCACGGGATTTATTCGTTACTATTTTATGTTTGTGGTCCCTTGTTTCAGATTCCTCCCAGGCAGGCGGAGTGCGCAGCTATCAGACTGAGACCACAGGCTGAAGTAGAATAACAACAAATCCACTAACATGACGGGGTTGATTACAAAACTGCTGTTGCAGAATAAACCGCCCATATTAGGGACCACCCGTCACTTATCTCTAATTAGCACAATCAAATGGCCTGCTTGGCTGTGCCTCAATCACCTCAGGACTAGTGTTGGCCACAGCAAAGCCCTTCTGCTAAACTGGGGATACAGCCAAATGAATTATTTCGACTGTGACTGTGAAGAGGCCATCCCCGACAAAGAAACATTTCCGAGGATGTTCCCTACTAATGGAACCACATTGTTCTGATGACCTGAAGGTCTTCAACCCTTTAATTCTTCAACTGGGACAGTGGTGAGGGATGGTGGAGTGACATGGCAATAAGTATTACAATCAAATCTCCTCTTCAAGATCTGAAATTAAAGAGCATTTCTTCACTTTCCTGATTGCAAGGCCCAAATCCATAGGAAATGCATGGCTAACAAGGCTGTCTTGGAATTCATAGAAACTCTACAGTGCAGAAGGAGGCCATTCAGCCCATTGAGTCTGCACCGACAACAATCTTACCCAGCAGCTATTCCTGTAACCCCATGCATTTACCCTGCTAATCCTCCTGACACTGTCAATTTAGCACAGCCAATCAACCTAACCCGTACATCTTTGGAGTATGGGAGGAAACCAGAGCATCAGGAGGAAACCCTTGCAGACACAGGGAGAACATGCAAACTCCACACAGACAGTCATCCAAGGCCGGAATTGAACCTGGTTTCCCGGCGCTGTGAGGCGGCAGTGCTAACCATTGTGCCATTATTTCTCCTTCATTTTTATTGCGAAGATGTTGTTCAACACATCTACGTCTAGTTGGATAGGTACACCTGCATCAACAAGCAAACATTTTCTGAACTCTCAAACTGTCTGTCCGTGACAAACTAAAATCTTTCTTCCAATGAACAAATATCTAATCCTTTACTAGGGTTTCTGAAGCTATGAATCTATGATTCTGAGCAGCACACTGTAGAAAAGACTTAACGCTTTGAAGAAGGTACAGAAGAAATTGACTAGAACTGCTGCAGGGATGAGGGATTACAGTTATGTGGATAGACTGGAGAAGCTGGGTTGTTCTCCTTGAAGCAAAGAAGGCTGCTAGGTGTTTTGATCGAGGTTTTTCAAATCATGAAGGATTTATTGAGTAAGTAAAGAAAAAACTGTTTCCAATGGCTGAAGGATTGATAACCAATGGCATAAATGTCAGGAGATACAACTTAGGGAAAAATGGTTTTGGATAACAAAGAACAAAGAACAAAGAACCTTACAGCACAGGAACAGGCCCTTCAGCTCTCCAAGCCTGTACCGACCATGCTGTCTGTCTGAACTAGAACCCCCTACCCTTCCGGGGACAGTATCCCTCTATTCCCATCCTATTCATGTATTTGTCAAGACGCCCCTTAAAAGTCACTATTCAATCTGCTTCCACTACCTCTCCCAGCAGCGTGTTCCAGGCACCCCCCACCCTCTGTGTAAAAAACTTACCTCATACATCTCCTTTAAATCTTGCCCTTCGCACCTTAAACCTAAGCTCCCTAGTAATTGAGTCTTTCACCCTGGAAAAAGCTTCTGACTATCCACTCTGTCCATGCCCCTCATAATCTTTTAGATTTCTAGCACCTCAACCTCCGTCATTCCAGTGAAAACATACCAAGTTTCACCAACCTCTCCTCATAACTAATTGCCTTCCATACCAGGCAACATCCTGGTAAATCTTTCCTGTACCCTCTCCAAAGCCTCCACATCCTCCTGGTAGTGTTGCGACTAGAATTGAACACTATATTCCAAGTGCGGCCTAACTATCGATTGTTGAGAATCTGGAAAATACTGCCTGATAGGAGGAGAGGAAGTTAAAATGTTCAGATTGAAGTTTCATAGTTTGGAAGTTAAATTGTGCAGAAGTTAAATTGTTCAAATTAAAATTTCATGCTTTCTCTGTACAATAGTGGAAAATGTTTATCAGCTTACTAACCTTCAAAAAGAAGTCAAAAAGCAGTCTCTGCTATTTTTTTGTAGGCCTCATAACATTTTCCTTTTTCGGCCTTCACCAGAAGGTGAGCAAGACCAGATTTTTTTCCATAACAAATACCAAAGGCGAGATATGGGGATATGCTATGTAGATGAAGGATTAGCAAAAGTTAATTTTTCATCGAATGAGAAAGAGCGAAAAGCCAGGATTTAATTGGCAAATATGCATGTCAATGAAAGATGTGAAAAATCTCTTGTTCCTGATTTGCTGTCATTGACTATAACTGCTGAGCTGTTTCTCTGTGAACTCAGAACTGCTCTGGCCTTTCCATGGACGGAGGAGATTCTCATTGTGCACAAGTAATTAAAGACCTGGCATTGGATGCATGATGTCCAGCACTGTTTGTGTTAGAGTCGACTGAGTGCCTTTAGATTGTGGTTACCCAAAGAACTCTGACAGGTGGAAACAGCCTTCAAAAGGGAATTGGATAAAGACTTGTAGGAGGAATAAGTTGCAGAGTCTGGGGAGTGAGGGAGAGAGACTTAACTGGATTGTTCTTTGAAAGAGCAGGTGCAGACTCAATGGGCAGAATGGCCTGCTTCTGTGAACTATTCTATGAAACAACGGTTTCCCAAGTGTAATTGATTTTCAAGATAAACGCCAAAGATCTCCATCCTCGTTCGTGGCTGCGATTCTCCGATGCCATTGAAAGTGAATGGACTTTTGACTGGAATGCCAAATTCTTTGTTCTCACTCGCAGCGGGGTGGGCACGGGCAAGATCGGAGAATCCCACCCAAAATCTCCAAAGACTTTCCAAATGATATTTTCATTGAGTCCCTTCAGTTCAGAAGGAAGCCATTTGGCCCATCGAGTCTGCACCAACCACAATCCCACCCAAGCCCTACCCTATTCCCATAACCCTCATTTGACTGCTAATCCCCTGACACTAGGGTCAATTTAGCATGGCCAATCAATCTAACTCGCACATCTTTGGACTGTGGGAGGAAACCGGAGAACCCAGAGGAAACCCACGCAGACACGGGGAGAAAGTGCAAACTCCACACTGACAGTGACTTGAGGCTGAAATTGAACACTGCTGTGAGGCAGCGGTGCTAACCACTGTGCCACCGTGCCGCCCCATTTGGAATGACAGAAACCATGCTACTCTGCATTATAATCATAGGTTGATCCACAATAACCATGATAATTTATTTCAAATTCTTTTGTGGAACATGGGCATCGCTGGCTGGCCAACATTTATTGCCCATCCCTGATAGCCCTTGGAGGACAGTTCAGAACATAAGAACATAAGAAATAGGAGCAGGAGTAGGCCATCTAGCCCCTCGAGCCTGCCCCGCCATTCAATAAGATCATGACTGATCTGAAGTGAATCAGTTCCACTTACCCGCCTGCTCCGCATAACCCTTAATTCCTCTACCAATCAGAAATCCATCTATCCGTGACTTAAACATATTCAGCGAGGTAGCCTCCACCACTTCAGTGGGCAGAGAATTCCAGAGATTCACCACCCTCTGAGAGAAGAAGTTCCTCCTCAACTCTGTCCTAAACTGACCCCCCTTTATTTTGAGGCTGTGCCCTCTAGTTCTGGTTTCCTTTCTAAGTGGAAAGAATCTCTCCATTTCTACCCTATCCAGCCCCTTCATTATCTTATATGCCTCTATAAGATCACCCCTCAGCCTTCTAAACTCCAACGAGTACAAACCTAATCTGCTCAATCTCTCCTCATAATCTACACCCCTCATCCCCAGTTGGGAGTCAACCATATTGCTGTGGCTCTGGATTGACATGTAGGCCAGACCAGGCAAGGACGGCAAACTTCCTTCTCTAAAGGACATTAGTGAACCAGATGAGTTTTTCCGACTATCGACAATGGTTTCATGGTCATCAGTAGATACTTAATTCCAGATTTTTTTTATTGAATTAAAATTAAAATTTGAACCCAGGTCCCTAGAACATTAGCTGAGCTGCTGGATTAATAGTCTAGCGATAATGCTACTAGATCATTGCCTCCCCAATATAGGACTGGAAGAAAACCAATCAGCCCCTTCAGTCTGCTCCACGTCTGGATAGGTTAGTTTCCTCCAATAGAGCTCATAGTGGTCCGTATGACAGTGGTTTACAGCGGTGACACGGTGGCACGGTGGTTAGCACTGCTGCCTCATGGCACCAGGGACCTGGGTTCAATTCCGGCCTCGGGTGACTGTGTGAAGTTTGCACATTCTCTCCGTGTCTGCGTGGGTTTCCTCCGGGTGCTCCGGTTTCCTCCCGCAGTCCAAGGATGTGCGGGTTAGGTTGATTGCCCAAGCTAAATTGCCCGTTGGTGTCCCAAGATGTGTAGGTTAGGGAGATTAGCAGAGTAAATATGTGGGTTATGGGGATAGGGGCTGGGTGGGATTGTTGTCAGTGCAGGCTCAATGGGCCAAATGGCCTCCTTCTGCACTGTAGGGATTCTATAATCCCTACAGTTTCACAATGAAACCATCATCGAGTGAGGACTTTCAGCTTGGTAAAGGACATGACACTGAGGAAATAGGGAATGGCAAGAAAGTGAGAAGTCACCTGTCTTCAGCGGTGTTCTTCCATGATACCTCTTCCACTGATCATACTCTGTTTCCCTGCATTTGCGTTGTGCCCAACGCATAGCACAGTCCTTCCACTCTCACAGGTCCACCCAAAGACCAGCACTGACGTTCATGTCTGGCAAAGCTGCCAGCAACAACACGATCACTTTTCACTCACAGGGAGCTCAGAAAGGAACTACACACTAATGGTCAGCCTAGCATGAACACCCCTTAATTGTTCTCTTAACACCCCTAGCAGGTAATCTCTGTGCTGCCCTCCTGAGGAGGTGTTACGAGAGTTGGAAAGCTGCCGTGGCTCAGATTAGTTCTCTTGAGAAGTCTGCCATTGTTAATCTCTGGGAGCTTGGACCAATTACTCTCCCACCCCAAGACATGTAATCATGTACGTTTTTATTCAATTTAGCCTCTGCCGCTGGTCTTTGTGTAATGAAATAATTCCTCCGCTGCTGACAGGAATTATGGTTGCCTTCACATTTTCTTGCCCTCTGACAATTCCTAATGAGCCCAGCCCATAACTAATTTATTTCCTGGCCCAACATTATATATTTATTTGCTTCTGTGATATTATTGGATTCTGGCCGCTTGTATTCTTTATTTAATCTTGTGACACCTTGCTACCTATTAATGGGCCTGGCCGATCCCTTGTCTATTTATTATTTATTTTTATAGCCCAATACCGACTCTGATATTATTGATTTAATTCTTGAACTTAATATGATTGCTTTAATTCCTCAGCCAAAAGCTGTTAATTATGTAACTTGTGTCTCAAATATGATTTGTTTTACAGGTGATTGAGTGAAATTGGGCTTTTATGTTGGTACACTGTGAGGCCATGTAAATAATGGAAATGGTGTCTGTGATGCGCTTGCATACCCCAGGGGTGTGATTTCCGCCACCCCCTCCCAACCCCACTCCACTTCCCTCTCCCCACCCCCTTCACCCCTCCCCCACCCTCCCCACCTCCCCCTCAGCTCCCCCCACCCCCCCGCCACTGTGACCTATTTTGAGGCGGTGAAGGAGGCCCATTATTAGCTGGCGATGGGGTCTTCCAGTCCCACCAAGGTATTATGTGCGCTGTATCTTCCACCCTCCACCACTGCGGAACATGCCCCGGGGAAGTGGGTGGAGGGGGGGCGGGGGGGGGGGGGGGGGGTCACCATTGACGGAACCGGAAGATCCCGCCAGCGGGAAGGGCCGGAAAATCTCGGCCCAGATATTTGTGAGCAGGTCACCATCTACTGAAGTGCACACAATCCTCACAACCATAGGAGGCAGATCACGTTAGTCAATGCCAGTGCTGCCATTTTGGTGCTTCACACTTCTGCCCGTGGGTTAACTCAGGGTTTATCGAATTTAACCTCTCTTGACAACAATAGTTTAGATATGATTTATTGATTCTAATTTCTGCAGTGTACTGCCTCAAGGAGTGCTGAAAGCAGATTCAGTTGTAACTTCCAAAAAGAAATTGGACAAATGTTTGAAGGGGAAAAAAAGGGGATAAAATTAGAAGGGAGAGGACTAATTGGACAGAACTTTCAAAAACACAGCACAGACATCATGGCTGAATTGCTTCATAGAAGTCATAGAATCCCTACAGTGCAGAAGGAGGCCATTCGGTCCATTGAGCCTGCGCCGACAACAATCCCACCCAGGCCCTATCCCTGTAACCCCACATATTTACCCCGCTAATCCCCCTGACACTGAGTGACAATTTTTAGCATGGCCAATTCACCTAACCTGCACATCTTTGGAGTGTGGGAAGAAATTGGAGAACCCAGAGGAAACCCACGCAGACACGGGGAGAATGTGCAAACTCCACACAGTTACCCGAGGCCGGAATTGAACCCGGCACTGTGAGGCAGCAGTGCTAACCACTGTGCCACTGTGCCTCCCAATGGGCTTCCTTGGGCAGAAACTTCCACTCTCGGAATCTAAGTTCGGTTGCAGGCATGGAAGTGGACGCAATTCCCACTTGGTGGGGGGTTGCGGGGGGGGGGGGGGGGGGGGGGGGGGGGGGGTGAGCGGGGGTGCGGGTGCAATATTGCGCTGGTCAGTTCCTTATCTACATTTCTGTGCAGATCATGGTGAATCTCATGGTGGGTGCGGTTGACAACTCACCAGAACTGCCCTTACCTTATGAGGTCGTAGGTCCAGGCGCCATATTTAGTGTGCATCCAGACAGCCATTCACCCACGGGGCTGACATGCAGCCCCACAACTCAGCAACCCCTCCCTGGAGACCCTCCTCCAGGCCATCTGAGAAAGACAGGAGGCACTGTTGCCCCGGATGGCAGAACGAAACCCTCCCACATGACAATGAAGGCCTGGACAGATGGTGCAGCAGAGGTAGCACCCGTGCAGCCAAGCACAGAAGTGCCCAGGATGACTGATCTACTGTGCTCTGCCAGGGCGAGTACAACCGTCCACTCTCACTCCAAACTGGCACTCATAATGGCAAGAGGCAGGGTAAGTGTGCAAGCGCACAGGGATGTCACACAAGACTTTGGTTGCAGGACTCACCAGCGGATTGGACACCTGCACTAAAGGTGTGCCAGTCACTTTCTGCTCTCCATCTTCTCTCAGTTTCAGGACATCCAGCTTTGAATCACTTGGGAAAGGCTCAACAGCTGCCGTAGGCCTGCATAGTCCTAAACTGCTCATGCACCCACAGAGATGACAATTAATCCTTCTCTCTGTCTGCAGGAGAAGAAAACCCACAAGATAGAGTAAGGGCAAGACCAGAGGCAGAACTCCGCACATTTGAGCCCCCACCTTGTCTCGGAGCAGGCCGCTGAGATAGCTGGGGAGGAGCAGGAACATGCCTGTTCTGAGGTGAGTTGGAACTCCTGCAGGAAGCTAGTGAGGGTGCCTCCAGTCTGTAGCTGTCAGACATGCCTATAGAGTAACACAGTGCTTTAATTAAGGAGCTTGCTTCGTCAAATGCTAAAGGCATTCTCCATTTTCTGCACGATCTTGGCTGAGGTGAGGAAATCGATATGCAGCCCGCAGGCTGCACAGTGCTTTTCTCTCCAGATAATCCAGAAACAAATCTGGAGGCACGGCCCACGGCATCACACTGGTGGGGCAAGGTTGGAAAGAGCTGGAAGCTCGCCTTCCTGCAGACATTGGGAACTCTTCCCCCCACATGCACAAGGGGAATCCCCCCAACCAATAAGGGGAACCCCTCCCCCCATCCCAATTGAGTTCAGAGGGCCCTCAGCACCGCCCCTTGGTGGGCAGTGCCAGGGCACAGTGTTGGGGCAGTGTCAGGGGGTTGTGCTGGGGCAGTGCCAGGGTGCCAGGGGGCAATGCCAGGGTACTGTCTGGTCATGCCCCTCCGAGGGGCTACATTTAGCTGTGCGCCACCGGCAGGTTTCCTTTACCAAGATCACATATTAGTGATGAGGGGTCGTTCCAAATGTGGGAGGAGGATATGACGAGGAATCCCGCTGATTATATTGAAATTTATTGAAATGAAGTTCCCTCTCTTCCTGGGCAGGAACCTTGTTCTTCACTGGTGGGGGTGGAAGGGGGCGGGGCGGGGCGGGGCGAGGGGGCGCAGTGGGGGGGGGGGGGTGGGGGGGGGGGCGGCGGTGGGGGGGGGGTGGCTGAAGAGTCCAGAAAAATCTCTGGCACAAAATCGCAGCATAAATCACTATTTTCCCCATTCCGGCCACGAGCAAGCTAAGGGGAGGCAATTAACGGGAAACAGCCCCAACTCCATTTCCGAGCCCACCTCTGAGGATAATGCCACAGAAACCTCAGAGGGTTCACCATCACGATGCTCACCTGCAACCTCCATCAGCACAGATACGTTCACCTCGCTGGGCCCAAGTTCTAGAATAGTCTCGGGGTCACAATCTGGTGAGCACATCGCTGATCCACAGGTCCACAGCTGGCTGAGGAAGTGTGACAGTTGAGTTCTCTGACACTCGGAGGACTGCTGAAGACCAAGCTCCAGCTTAGCCCCATTGCAGGTGACGAACCTTTGCACTCGGCACCGAGAGAAATGTTGGAGATGCAGTAAAAGGCAGGGGAACATTAGTGAGAGTGGCCATTGTTATAATGTAACCAACGATGACATTGGAATCTATTATAACATAGAAATCATAGAAATCCTACAGTGCAGAAAGAGGCCATTCGGCCCATCGAGTCTGCACCGACCACAATCCCACCCAGGCCCTACCCCCACATATTTTACCCACTAATCCCTCTAACCTACACATCTCAGGACACTAAGGGGCAATTTTAGCATGGCCAATCAACCTAACCCACACATCTTTGGACTGTGGGAGGAAACCGGAGCACCCGGAGGAAACCCACGCAGACACGAGGAGAATGTGAAAACTCCACACAGACAGTGACCCAAGCCGGGAATCGAACCCGGGACCCTGGAGCTGTGGAGCAGCAGTGCTAACCACTATGCCACCGTGCCGCCCGCCGACATAACCAAAGATAACATACTGTGAGGTAGACAATGTAACCAATGGCAAAATGTCAGTCAAATGTTGTCAGCAGACCAGCTGACCCGGTATTAATGGAAAGCAGATGGGGATTGTGGGTGCTTGTGTGATCCAGGGTGTGGCCTGAGTGTTGTGCAATGAAGTTTCTTTATTAAACCTTTTTCTTGATTTACTTTGTGAAGCTAGTTCATTTATTGCTTGCAACTCTATTATCCTTACTGCCAGATTAAGAGCCATAGGCCAGGCGGAGACTAGACTGAAGGCTGGAAGAGTCTGTCCACGTTCTGTCTGCTCCCATGGCTCTGATATGTGATTCCTCCATGGGGAGGGTGAGGCTGACTTGAAATAGAAATAGAAATAGAAACCCTACAGTGCAGAAGGAGGCCATTCGGCCCATTGAGTCTGCACCGACCACAATCCCACCCAGGCCCTACCCCCACATATTTACCCGCTAATCTCTCTAACCTATGCATCTCAGGACTCTAAGGGGCAATTTTTTAACCTGGCCAATCAACCTAACCCGCACATCTTTGGACTGTGGGAGGAAACCAGAGCATCCGGAGGAAACCCACGCAGACACGAGGAGAATGTGCAAACTCCACACAGACAGTGACCCGAGCCAGGAATCGAACCCGGGACCCTGGAGGTGTGAAGCAGCAGTGGTGACCACTGTGCTACCGTGAAGGCCCAGGTCCAACAGAATGCACAATGGGTTCTGGAATGTGCTCGAACCTTCACCCTATATTGTCCTCACCATGGGAGCAGTGCGGCACTGGCGGTGATGGGACATCTCAACCTCCCTCCAGGTGCTCCCTCTCACGGAGTCAGGGAAATGCGATTGGGCACTCAAAGGGAGGAGTGCCAACTTGGCACCCTGGTGGCTCCATCCCAGCACCTACCAGGAGTGTCCTACCGGTCCACCTCACCTCTGCCTGTGACCCCATTGCCTCCAGCAGGTAAGGCTGAGGAGGGTGCACTGTACCTGAGCATGCCAAGGCTATCAGGGCTTCAGGTCCCCAGAGGATGCCTGTCAAAGTCAGTACATTCAACAGACAGCCTCCCCCTCAGCTGTGGATGTCGGGGATTCTCTGAGATGTAGCAGGAGGCAATGAAAGATTAAGAATTATTGGAGGGATACACATGACATGCATATACAATTGTATATACTTCTGGCAATTGTAAATATATGCTCACTTGCACTCTCTGGAGGTTTCTAGATTGCATCTTACTGTTGGTTGCTTCAATGATCACAGGCATTTAAGGCTGTGGAATTGGACCCCCATCAGAGTCTGAGGATGAACAAAGAACAAAGAAAATTACAGCACAGGAACAGGCCCTTCGGCCCTCCAAGCCTGCACCAACCATGCTGCCCGACTGAACTAAAACCCCCGACCCTTCCGGGGACCATATCCCTCTATTCCCATCCTATTCATGTATTTGTCAAGACGCCCCTTAAAAGTCACTATCGTATCTGCTTCCACTACCTCCCCTGGCAGCGAATTCTAGGCACCCACCACCCTCTGTGTAAAAAACCTGTCTCGTACATCTCCTTTAAACCTTGCCTGTTGCGCCTTAAACCTGTGCCCCCTAGTAATTGACTCTTCCACCCTGGGAAAAAGCTTCTGACTGTCCACTCTGCCTGTGTTCCTCATAATCTTGTAGACTTTCATCAGGTCGCCCCTCAACCTCCGTCGTTCCAGTGGGAACAAACCAAGTTTCTCCAACCTCTCCTCATAGCTAATGCCCTCCAGGTAACTTCCTGGCAAATCTTTTCTGTACGCTCTCCAAAGCCTCCACATCCTTCTGGTAGTGTGGCGACCAGAATTGAACACTATATTCCAAGTGCGACCTAAATAACGTACTATGAAGCTCGTATAGATTCATTTCTCCCATGTTATCAACATAGTAAGTAGTCTCACAACATCAGGTTAAAGTCCAACAGGTTTATTTGGTAGCACGAGCTTTCGGAGCGCCGCTCCTTCATCAGGTGAGTGCAGGATTTGTTTCACAAACAGGGCATATATAGACACAAACTCAATTACAAGATAATGGTTGGAATAGTTATAGAGTTTGTGTCTATATATGCCCTGTCACCTGACCAGCACAGTATTTGCGAGAGATTGAGCTGTGTTATTGTTTGCACTGCAATCACTTCAATTGATGGGGGGGATGGGGATGGGGGTGGGGGTGGGGGTGGAGGGGCAAACTAGCAGAAGCTTGTGATTTGCTGGAGATCACATGACAGAGACAAGCATTAAGTTTTTGACCTGTGGCTTTTAAAATCAATTTTCTGCTGGGGAATAAACTGAGTAAGGGAGGCTTCCCTTAAGCATTCTCCCTCTCTCTGCCTTGCCTGAAACTGTGTGTGGTTATCAACCTGTAGCCAGTTAATCCTTATTTGAGTGGAACATCCGCATATTTGGATTTGCAAAGCTGAGACAGGAAGATATGATGTAGCTCTGTACGTATTCTTCTCCATGCTGAAACTCCATTGGTGAGAATTTCTTGACATCTACTGGGGTCACCCAGATCGACAGCATCGAAACCCTCCAAACTTCATCCTTTATTTTTAGATAGCCAATCCTGCAAAGTCCATCTCTGCAGAAACTCTATCTGTTTGTCCTTTCTTATCTGTGAGCGTGCCTGTATGTGTGCTGGGGGAACTTTTCAGAAGAGAAAAATGGTTATACTTCCAGATTACAATTGTATGTTAACCAGTTCTAGCAACTTGTTAAAGATAATTTTTTAAATAATAAACAATCATTCAGAGTTTATTGAAGGGGCCTGGTTAAAGTCTCTTTTATTCTGGGTGGAGGAGAGATCACAAGGGACCAAATGGTGTTCTCATGTTGCTCCTTCCTGCAGACCCAGATACCTGGTCCTGCGTGAAAGAGCTCTCTGCAAGGTTTGCCTCTCCCCCCACCATTGGGAGCAGGTGTGAGGGTGACATGAGTCCATGCCTGTCAAGGTTAGATTTGATATTGCTTCCGAGTTGCCCTACACCTGGAATTTGAGAGAGCACAGGAAAAATCTTGATTCTGCTCACAGTGCCTGAGGTCATGGGAGAATGGAGTGCTTTGCTGGTTCTAATGTGCACACTTAGCACCAGAGCTTTGCACATTAGCATACTTTGACACATAGAAAAGGCTCAAGCCTCCAGCAGGCCAGATGGCAACTATTGCAATTCAATTCAGCTATCATAAATCAAGTACATTAGAGAGAAGTTTAATATCTGTAACCAAAATGGAGCTGGGGCCTTCCAGCCAACAGAGGATAGAAATCCAAAAGGTTAAAGGAATGTGTCAAAAGCTTATTCTACCTGGAACCTAGAAACTAGCAGATTGGCACAGGCCTGTCTGCTGCATTGTAACCCTGCTATGACCTATGCATGGGTGGGATTTTACAGCCTCGCTCGACCCAAGACTGGAAAATCCTGCCTGAGCTCAACAGACCTTCCCATTGTCTGTCCCTCACCCGCTCCGATTCCCATAGTGGGTGGGGTGGTAAAATTCCGGCACATGTGTCTCAGTGACATCCTGGTCCTCACCAGATCCATCCCCTTCACCATCCTCATTGTCAGAGGAGTAATCTCACTCCTCCACGTCTACCCCAGCCAAGATATCACAACTTTGCAATGTGAAGTTGTGCTTAGGTGCAGTAGACAACAATGAACCGGGGCGCTCTGTATGGTAAGTATTGGAGAGCCCCACTTTACCTCTGGGGGTGTTAGAGGAACTGACACTCCCAGTTAAGTACAAGGCAAAGACTCCCTGATTGGCCTATCAATTGGATCCTTAATCAGGGAGTTCATAGGCCAACCTCAATGGCCTGATTGAAGTCATTACAATTAGTGAACCAGATGAGTTTTTCCAACAATCAACAATGGCTTCACAGTCATCAGTAGATTCTTAATTCCAGATATTTTTAATTGAATTCAAACTCTACCAACTGCCATGGTGGGATTCGAGCCCTGGTGCCCAGAACATTAGCTGAGTTTCTGAATTAATAGTCTCACGACAATACCACTTGGCCATCAGCTCCCCTCACTAGTGACAGTGAATGCTGTGATGTGGGAAATGCAGCAGCCAATTTTCACATAGCAAGCTCCCATAAACAGCAACACAGGAATAATCAAATCATTTGTTTTTAGGTGTCGGCTAAAGGATAAACCTTGGCCAGGACATGGCGAGCGCTCCCCTTTTCTTCAAATAGTGGCTGTGGGGTCTTTTACATCTTTGTGAGGGCAGACGGGACCTCAGTTTGACGTCTCAACCAAAAGATGACACTCCAAACAATGCAGCATTTCTTCTGTCCTGGAACGGATCATCAGCCTGGATTTTGTGCTCTCAAGGGTTATCAAAGTGGAGTCACCAGACTGGCCGAGGCTCTGTGATGTTAGTCTCAAGGTCATAACCTTATTGTTCACCTGCTATTAAAGTGCCTGAGTGTGGGATTTATGGCATTGTTGACATTTTGCTTTAATCATTCATGGGATGTGAGGGGGGCTGCCCCTAATTACCCTTCAGAAGATGATGATGAGCTGCCTTTCTGAATGCAACTTAATAACTTGCTGGGCCACTTCAGAGGGATGTTAAGAGTGAACCACAGTACTGCGAGTCTGGAGTCAAATGAAAGCCAGATCAGATAAGGACGACAGACTTCCTTCCTGAAAGCACATGAGTGAACCAGATGGACTTCTAGACAATCCAGCAGATACACAGGCACGATTACTGCAACTAGCTTTTTAATCCAGATTTATTTAATCGACTAAGTTTAAATTCCCCAGCTGTCACGGTGAGATTTGAAGTCATGTCTCTAGGTCACTGTAACCACTAACTACTATGCTGTAGTACCTACATAGCATGGTGGCACAGTGGTTAGCATTGCTGTCTCACAATGCTAGGACTCGGGTTCGATTCCAAGCTTGGGTCACTGTCTGTGCAGAGTCTGCACATTCTCCCTATGCCTGCGTGGGTTTCCTCCAGGTGCTCCGGTTTCCCCCCGACAGTCTGGAACTGTGTAGATTGGGTGGATTGGCCATGGTAAATGGGGTTACAGGGACAGGACCTGGGTGGGATGCTATGTTTGCAAGTCAGTGCAGACTCAATGGGCCGAATGGCCTCCTTCTGCACTGTAGGGATTCTATGATTTTCTGATACAAATAATGCACACCATATGATCCTGGTTACTACACAGTCAAAAAACAAGTTTATTGGTATTGGTGGAACTGTTTTCCTTCGGGCAGTGATATTTGGGAGTTCAGGGAAAGGGGTACTTAACGGTATGCAATATTTTTGTGATCGGATGTACCTCAGAGTGTGGTGATATTTGCAGTTTTTAAGCAGGAATTCCTCCACATTGATCTAGGATAGGCTAAGTTCAAGAACTTTAGAATTAACAATAAGCTAGTTTGCAGAGTAAATGCATTAGCATTCCCACGGAAACTCTGCCCTCTGCAACCAAGCATAATTGGTAAAAATGTCCACTCAAAAGCAAATGGATCAGCGTAACGCACAGTAATAGCTGTGGACTGTTAATTTTATTCCGTTACGTGATTTGCAGTTGGGAATTATTGTCATTTTTCCAAATGGGAACTTATTATATATCTAAGTGAGAAACAGTGGCTACTTCTTGAAGCAGAACAGGAGGTTGCAAGGTTGAGAGACACATTCTGCGGTGAGTTATGCAAAGTGGAAGCACTATTTGCACAGAAGCCACTTATCCTCAGCTCAGAGTTAATGAAACTTTATTAATGTGAAAGCGTCCAAGTTCAAATTCACTTATTATGCAAATTGCTAACTTCCTTCGTGAAATTTTGACAGCTGAACTTTCATGGTTTTACTGGCTCTCCCTACGTAAAAGATTTAAGGGTCATAGGCACTACCCTATGTGACAAAAAATGGGGCACTTTCATCTAATTTTAGCATGGCTGCGAGCTCCTTAAGTTTGCTCACTGTGCATATGCAATTAAAAAGATATCGCTGCACATATAGATGTCACGTCTGGCGCAAATGTTCCCCTTCGTTCCTTGGCTTCTCTGTCTCCCTTTCCGGATTTCGGCACAAAACAGATTGTCTGGTCGTTATTGCTGTTTGTGGGATCTTGCTGTGTGCAAATTAGCTGCTGTATTTCCCGCAGTGACTGCACTTCAGAAGTACCTCATTGGCTGGCCCGTTCAGTGGCCAGAAATGGAGCCACAGGAAAGCAATCCTTTCTTTCATTTTAGTGCACTGAGTCTGCTGATTTCCCACAACTGCTACAGCTGGATTCTGAAATAGGAACAGAAAATGGTGGACGTGCTCAGCAGGTCAGGCAACATCTGTGGAGCGAGGAACAGATCTGGTCTGGAATTCCCCACAGACTTCCGGATAGATCGGTGGAATTATGGATAGTGCAGAAGGTTGTCAAAGGATGCAGCGGGATCAAGATCAGTTGCAGATACGGGCGGAGAAATGGCAGATAGAATTAAATCTGGGCAAGTATGAGGTGCTGCACTTAAGTTTAAGTTTATTTATTAATGTCTCAAGTAGGCTTACATTAACACTGCAATGAAGTTACTGTGAAAATCCCCTACTCGCTACACTCCGGCGCCTGTTCAGGTACACTGAGGGAGAATTTAGCATGCCCGATGCAACTAACCAGCATGTCTTTCAGACTGTAGGATGAAACTGGAGCACCCTGAGGAAACCCATGCAGACATGGGGAGAACATGTAGACTCCACACAGTGACCCAAGCCAGGAATCGAACCCGGGTCCCCAACGCTGTGAGGCAGCAGTGCTAACCACTGTGCCACCATGCACTTAGGGTGCTCAGATATTAAGGGTAAGTATACAGTTAATGGCAGGACCCTGAAAGTATTGATGGACAGGGGAATATTGGGATTCAAGTCCTTAGCCTCCTGAAAGTGGCACACAAGTAGATAGGGTGGTAAAGAAGGCGTATGGCACGCTTGCTTTTATTGGTCGGGCATTGAGTACAAGTGTCAGGATGTCATGTTGCAGGTTTATAAAACTTTGGTTAGGCTGTACTTAAAGCATTGCGTTCAATTCTGGTCACCACATTACAGGAAGGATGTGGAGGCTTTGGAGAAAGTGCAGAAGAGGTTTACCAGGATGCTGCCTGGATTAGAGGGCCTGAGCTATAAGGAGAGGCTGGACAAACTAGGATTGTTTTCCGTGGAGCGGCAGAGATTAAAGGGAGACCTGATAGAAGTCTATAAAGGCATAGGTAAGGTTGACAGTCAGAATCTTTTCCCCAAAGTTGAAATGTCTAATACTAGGGGGCATGCACTTAAGGTGAGAGTGGGAAAGTTCAAAGGAGATGTGAAGGGCAAGTTTTCTACATAGAGAGTGCTAGGTGTCTCGAACGCGCTGCCACGGATGGTGGTGCAGGCAGAAATGATAGGGGCATTTAAGGGGCTTTTAGATAAGCTCATGAATATGCAAGGAATAGAGGGATATGGACCAACAGCAGGTAGAAGGGATTAGTTTAATTTGGCATCATGTCGGCACAACATCATGGGCTGAAGGGCCTGTTCCTGCGCTGTACTGTTCTATACTCTATGTTCTATCCCAAATTCAGGACCAAGTAGAGTCCTCACTTACCGCAATGAGCCCAATGTACTATCTTCCCAGAAGCAGCCTTCTAATTGACCACCTTCAGGCACGGTGCCCTACTGAGGGCAATGGGCAGACTCAATCAACCCAATCGGAGGGCAGGTAGTCCTGATGCCTAGGCAGCCCTACCAGGAGAGATGGGCACTGGAGGGGCAGGAGCAGGGCAGGTTGGCAACCTCAACATGAATGTGGCCTCGGAGGAACACATTAGAGGAGTGGCATGGTGGCACGGTGGCACACTGGTTAGCACTGCTGCCTCACAATGCCAGGGACCCGGGTTCAATTCCTGGCTTGTCACTGTCTGTGTGGAGTTTGCACATTCTTCCTGTGTCTGTGTGGGTTTCCTCTGGGTGCTCCGGTTTCCTCCCACAGTCCAAAGATGTGTGGGTTAGGTGGATTGGCCATGCTAAATTGCCCTTTAGTGTCAGGGGGATTAGCTAGGGTAAATGCATGGGGTTATGGGGATAGGGCTTGGGTGAGATTGTGGTTGGTGCAGACACAAGGGGCTGAATGGCCTCCTTCTGCACTGTAGGATTCTATGATTCTATAATTTAAATTACAAATTATGAGGACCAAACCCTGGGGGAAGAGCGAAAACCCTTCTGGTTGGATGAATTCGGCCACACCTATGTTGGGAAGCCATTCGGCTTCCTCCACTATTTTTCCTCCAGGTCTGCGGTAACACTTCACGTTGATGACCTACCCTTAGAAGCGACCTTTCCAACTCAATATTCAAAGGTCATGAAGGGTTTTAACCAGGTGAAAAAGGAGAAACTGTTTCCACAGCAGAAGAGTTAGCGAGCAAAGGACCAAGATTTAAGAGCTGGAGGTGATAGGAGGGAATATTCCTTTATGCCGTGAGTCATTGTAATTTGGAGCTTGCTGTCTGAAAGGATGCTGCAAGCAGGTTCAATCTTAACTTTCAAAAGAGAACTGGATAAATAATTGAAGGAGAAAAAAAAATCACAGGGCTATGGGGAAAGAGCAGGAGTAATTGTGTAGCTCTTTCAAAGAGGCTTGATCGATTTCTGTGCTCTATCATTGTATGAATCTATGGCCTGAAGCACTAACAACCAACAACATGTCCTGGTCCCCCCATGCCGACACTATAGTTAAGAAAGCCCACCAATGCCTCTACATTCTCAGAAGACCAAGGAAATTTGGTACTTCCACTACGACTCTCACCAACCTTTACAGATGTACCATTTACCATGGGGACAGAGTTCAGGGTGAGACTCATCGGGTGCAAAATTTTCCAAATGAAAAAATACAGGGATCATAACAGACATCGAACGTGATAAATGTTGGCTGGGGCACTGGAAGAACTCCCCTGCTCTCGTTGAATAATATAATAGTATCTTTTCCACTGACCTGCAAAGATTGATGAGATCTCAACCAAAAGCTGGCATCTCCGCCAGTGCAGTGGTCCCTCAGAACTAACACTGAAGTTTCAGACTGCTGTGCATGCCCCCAGTCTGCAGAGTGGGGCTTGAATCACCAAACCTTCCTCTGATCCCAAGTCAGGAGCCTTACCAGCCTGGCACCCAGAAAGATAGTGGTTCATAGGTTCTGAGTCCTTGGCAGTTGGTAGAATGAGCACTCTGCGACGATGCGAGCCAGATATTGATATGTCTAAACTCCTGTCATTTTAGCAGAGATGAATGTACCTGGAATCTGTCTGTGCTTCATTTATGTGTCCAAGTGCTTGCCATTTGTATGAAATTAATGTCCACTGCCTTCCAATGTAAAGGGAGGAGACGAACCTCCAATCTTCATCAGCAGAGCAATAACGGAGTGATAATCTAATCACAACAGATGTAATTTATTAATGTCAGGAGATTAATGGGCTAAGACAGAGCAAACATAAAAACGTAATTTATCATTTAAAGTGATGATGCCATTATATGTGGGCTCATTTGGATGCAACACCTAACTTATTATCGTACACATGGTGATGAAGCACTCTGACAGAGTTCCCACACATCCACAGGCTAACGAATGTGAATAATAATTTCAGCTCTTGGACATAGATCTTCCGTTTCACCAAAATTAATAGCAATCCTTGAAGCTAAACAGCAATGCGTGGGTTCATAACCCTCTGCTTTATTAAAATTCATTTGGCCATTATGCTAATAAATAAATTTGATGATTATTAATTATCCAATTTCACTCTGTTTTAATACGTTGGTCTCGTATTCACTCCTTTGACATTTTCTTTTATGTTCCTCAGCTGGGAAGTTGAAACATGCCACATTGAGTGGGCCCAAATTCAGTTCCTGAGGAATGGGTTTGAGGGTGGGATTGGCAGCTTCAGGAGGTATCATCGCATGACTGCCTGCCACCAATTGCCCCATCTCAACATTCCCTCCGTTGGTCAGCAGACATGCCCATTTCCCGTTGCCCCCACACTTGATTAGAAAGGGAACAGATTCTTCAGGACCACAATTGGATCATTCTTACCTATCGCCCAAAGAGGTTTTTATCCCCATGTCTAACTTTATTTTAGAAGTAACAGTTGAATGTGTTCAAAGAATTTTTTTTTTTGAAAATTAAAGAGGACAAATTTCTGTTTCCATAAGGCCGCTTTAAGCATGCCTCGACTCCTCCGGGGACTGACAGCACCTGACAGCACCATGGACCATTAACTGTGGGGCTGAATGGCCTCCTTCTCCACTAGGGGCAGCATGGTGGCACAGTGGTTAGCACTGCTGCCTCACAGCACCACGGACCTGGGTTCGATTCCCGGCTTGGGTCACTACCTGTGTGAGTTTGCATGTTGTCAGCGTGGATTTCCTCTGGGTCCAAAGTTGATTGGCCATGGTAAATTGTCCGTTAATGTCAGGCTGACCGGGAGGGTAAATACATGGGGTTACGAGGATAGGGCCTGGGTGGGATTGAATATAACTGAATGACTTGCGGTGCAGGCTTGATGGTCCGAATGGTCTCATTCTGCACTGTAGGAATCCTATGATTCGCTGTGTGCACTGTGAACAGTTTTCCCTTTTACTTTTAATTCCTGGAGGCTGAAGGGCAATCCTGGAGGCTGGTAACTCTAATTTGAGCCCTTCTTCTGAAATCTATTGGGAGGGTGCAATAGCCAACCTCTGACTTTGGGGAGTTTTGGGTGAAGAGTGGAAAAACCACACCCAAAAACTTCAATATTTGCTTCAGGCAACTGAAGAACATCAAGTATTTAACACATCAAATGATTTGTATTTTGTTTACCTCACGTATCTCTTTTCAACAAGTGATGTCTTTCCCTGCCTTCCATATTTTTTCTGAATTATAGTTAGTCCGCCCATGTTGATGTAGATTCGCTCATCAGGCCTCACCTGAGAAAATGCCGAGAAGCCTTCAGGTGCTTGTCCCAACGTTGCTATGCGCTCATGCGATATTTCGGATGGTGGGCATACACGAGAGTCAGAAGCATTCCTGCCAGCAATCAAGCAGGCAATTTAACACAACTTTACATGGCCTGTCTGCTTTATTGGTTGATGGGTCGGACGATTGGCCTGGCAGTCTTTACGTTTGAGCTGTAGCCTGGGTCGAAGATAGGATGAACTGTCCGGGCTGAAATAAAGTCAACAAATGTGCCTGGGGACGGAGGTCTGCGTATGACAGTGCTGCCTTCACCCTCGTGGCATAGTTTTGACATTAATACCTTTTTCTTTCGGGTCAAGGGCTCCCGGAGAGATCTCCGCAGAGGCTGTCCCCCTGAAACTTTAGCCTGCAATCTCCCTGTTCTTAGCACCCTCCCTCTTCCAATCCTCCCTGGCATTGCTTAGCCTTTCACAGACACATTCACACTAGGTGGCTGTTGCTTGGTCAACTAGCAAGAAATTGCATTCCAGGGCTGACTGCGGCCGTGAATGCGTTTTGTGTCCACCTCTGGGCCCACCAAGTGTGTGCCTCCAACGGGTGACAAATTCAGGCCATAAGAGTGAAGCCTTTGTCTATTCAATTGGATGAAGCTTTAGGTTACTGTTGACTAAGATGAGGCCTCAGTCTACCGATCAATAGAATTGGCCTCACCCTAATGTTCAATCATAGTACAAGAATCATAGAACCCCTGCAGTACAGGAGGCCATTCAGCCCATTGAGCCTGCATTGACAACAATCCCACCCAGGCCCTATCTCCATAACCCCTCGCATTTACCCTGCTAATCTCCCTGGCACTTGGGGCAATTTAGCATGGCCAATCAACCTAACCCGCACAGCTTTGGAGTGTGGGAGGAAACCGGAGCACCTGGAGGAAACCCATGCAGACACGACGAGAACATGCAAACTCCAACCAATTGATTGAGGCCTTGGCATACCATTCAAGAGAATAGACCGTGGCTTACCATTTATTAGGGTGAAGCCTTGACTCACCAATGGATAAGCCCGCGACCTGTTCCATGGGTTAAAGCCTCAATTTATTGAACAGTAGAGTGAGACCTCGAGAGGCCATTCCAGAGGTTGAGCTCAGGCCTGTCAACAGCCGAGTGAACTGATTCGCTGGCCCTTACTCTGAGACCTGCTTCTTAACATCCCTCCAGTAAATCAATTAAGTTGTCCAAAACCATCAGTGAGGCAAAGCTGATGTGCAATTAGAAAAATGAACTATATTTCACCTCGCCGCAGGAACATAAATAAAATAAAACCAATTGTCCCAATGAAATAATTAGCAGGCAAGCTTACTGAGGAAGGCATTACTATACTTATTTCTTGTTTTGCTTCATTACGTTACCTGACAGCTCAGTGATAAATTTGCTTCAGACTTTTGTTTTAACAGTGGAAATAGTCATTTGCATGCAGATCATTGTGACTTGAAGTGCTGCAGTTTAATAATAACAGTAAATAATTGATATTGTGTTAAATTGGAATACACAACAACAAACACAGTTAGGTCAGAAGATTCCTACACAGCATCACCTGACAAGGGGGTCAGTGCCCCAAGCTCATAGCAGCAATGATTATTAATGCGACCAACAACCACGGTTCGGGGCGGCACGGTGGCACAGTGGTTAGCACTGCTGCCTCACAGCGCCAGGGACCCAAGTTCGATTCCCGGATCAGGTCACTGTACTGTGTGGCGTTTGTATGTTCTCCCCGTGTCTGCGTGAGTTTCCTCCGGGTGCTCCGGTTTCCTCCCACAGTCCAAAGGTGTGCAGGTCAAGTGGATTGGCCAAGCTAAATTGCCCCTCAGTGTCAGGGGGACTAGCTAGGGTAAAATGCATGGGGTTATGGAAATAGGGCCTTGGTGGGATTGTGGTCGATGTAGACTCGATGGGCCAAATGGCCTCCTTCTGCACTGTAGATTCTCTGATTCTATGAACCATTCAGTGCACATTGTTAACATTTTAGGTTCAGGGTTCACTTTTAGCTGAAGAGGTTCACTAGATTGATTCCAGGTCAGAAGGGGCTGTCGTATGAGGAGCGGTGGAGTAGCTTGGGCTTGTACTCGCTGGAGTACAGAAGAATGAAGGGGAACTTGATTGAGATATATAAACTACTCATTGGGATTGATGAAATAAGTGTTAACCAAATGTTCCCCTTTCTAAAACATCTAGGACAAAAGGTCAAAGTTGTAGAGTAAGAGAGGGTGGGGGTGTTCAAGACAGAGATAAGGAGCAGCTCCTTCTCACAGAGGGTTGTGAATCTATGGAACTCACTGTCCCACAGTGCAGTGGGTGCAGAATCAATCAATGGATTCAAGAAAGAGATGGATAAATATTTGATCAAAAGTGGGATAAAGGGCTCTGGGGAAAAGGCAGGGAAGTTGAATTAGGATGAGAAGGAGATCAGCCATGATCACATAGAATGGCGGAGCGGGCTCAAAAGGCTGAATTGCTATTCTCGCTCCTAATTCCTATCTTTGTATTTTGGTCATTGGACCCCTAAACAATGACCCAGCCACATGTCTGTGCCATCACTAAGACCGCCTATTTCCACCTCTGTAACATTGCTCAACTTCATCCCTATCTCTGCTGGACCCTCTGTCCTGCCTTTGTTACCCCTAGACTTGACTAGTCCAGCATACTTCTGGCTGGCCTTACTGCTTGAGGTCATCCAACATTCAGGGTGACACGGTGGCACAGTGGTTAGCACTGTTGCCTCACAGCGCCAGGGACCCAGGTTCAATTCCAGCCTCGGGCCATTGCTGTGTGGAGTTTGCACGCTGGGATTCCTCCGGGTGCTCCAGTTTCCTCCCACAGTCCAAAGATGTGCGGGTTAGGTTGACTGGCCGTGCTAAATTGCCATTTCGTGTCAGGGGGATTAGCAGGGTAAATATGTGGGGTTATGGAGATAGGGCCGTGGTGGGGTTGGTGTTGGTGCAGGCTCAATGGGTCAAATGGCCTCCTTCTGCACTGTCGGGATTCCATGAACTGCTGCTCACGTCCGTACACACCAAGTCCTGTTCATCCATCACCCTTGTGCTGATCAGCTCTTGGTCAAGTAGTATCTAGACTTTAAAATTCTTATTTTCATATCCCTCACTACCTCTGGGACCTCTTCCAGTCCACAACTCTCGGAGATATCAGCACTCTTTTAATTCTGACCATCCCTATTTGAATCACTACTATTAGTGACCACACCTTCAGCTGCCTGGAGCCTATGTTTTGGACTTCCCTCCTGAAACCACTCTGCCTCACTTCCACTCTTTCCTCTTTGAAGACACTCCTTAAAACTAATTTGTTTGACCAAGCTATTGGCCATCTGACCTAATATTGCATTATTATCATGCTCCTGTGAAGCATCTTGATGTTTCTTATTACATTAAAGAGGCTATTTAAATACAAGTTCTTGTTTAGGTAAGTTTTAAAGTTTATTTATTAGTGTCACTAGTATGCTTACATTGATGAAGTTCCTGTGAAAATTGCCACACTCCAACGCCTGTTTGGGTACACTGAGGGAGAATTTAGCATGTTTCAGACTGTGGGAGGAAACCGGAGCACCCGGAGGGAATCACACAGACACGGGTTGAACATAAAGACTCCGCACAGATGGTGACCTAAACTGGGAATTGAACCCAAGTCCCTGGTACTGTGAGGCAGAAGTGCTAACCACTGCCACCGTTTATTCATCATAGTGCAATGTATGCAGGTTGATGAGACATGGAGCTAAAAATGTAAATATGGGCTATCTCTAAGGACTTGATAAATTTCCAACAACCTCTAACGTTCTACTGAAGGAGATTTTCAACATGGCAGTCAAATGTCCCTCAAAGATATATTTAAAATGTCAACCATAAACCAAGGGGGAATGTTCAAAGTTATGATGTTCTCCTTTGTTAAGTTCTCCGCTACTGGGGTATATCCCCAAGAACTCTCTCCACAGTCAGACTTCGGGGAACGCAGGTATTTATTACAGGTCTTATTCGCTCCACACTCCAAACTACAACTGCCCTCACAGGGCGGTGGCTAGGCAGATCATCCCACACCCAGGGTCACATGACCCATTCCCTTAAAGGGGCTTTGCCCCAACATACATAACACTCTTATTAATACCATACAATGTGACACAGATGTTAAATGCTTCAATAGCAACTTCCACAAGGGAATTGGATAAATGCATAAAAAGGTAAAGTTTCCAAGGCCCTGACTCCTCTTGCTACTGCTCTCAGTTAAAGGATTATTATTTTCTGCACTGAAGTTTTACATTCTGACCCCTTGTTAACCACTGATTGTCATCACTCCAATACTGGTGACCAGACCTTGGGGATTTACCTCAGCAGTACTGGAAGATCCAGCTGGTGGGAAAATTACGATCCTGGACTCGTGCCCTGGAGATGTGAGATCAGATCCCACTTGGCCGATGGAGGATTTGAATTCAATTAATTAAATAAACCTGGAATGGAATGGGAAGCTAGTTTCGATAGTGACAACCAGATCATCATAAAACAAAACGATTTGCTTCAATAATGTGCTTTAGGGAAGGAAATCTGACATCCTCACCTGGTTCAGACTATGTGTGACCCCAGACCAAAGCAATGTGGTTGACTCTTAAAGAAAATAGCCCAGCAAGTAATTCAGTTATGTTCAAAAAGGTCACTTTTTGAAGTGACCTTCTCCAGGGCAATTAGCGATGGGAATTAAATTATCGTCTTCCCCTTGATGTTCACATATCATGAACATCACTACAGCCCCGAGGGTGGGATTTTCTGACCCCCCTCTGCCCCCCTTGAGGCATGTCTTCAGCAGGGGAAAAAGCTCACCATTGGCCACCAGTGGGATCTTTCAGTCCTGCTGATGTCTATGATGTCTTGCGTGGCTCACCTGTCCTGCCATCAGGGAACCCCCACACGGGGTCACCTATGGTGGGACCAGAGGGTCTCACCAGAAGGGTCTCATCTGCCCTAAGAATTCGATGCTTCCAGCTTTGAATCTTTGAATATGGACTCTTTATTACTACAGTAAGGAATTCAGAATTATCCCAGAAAAAGAATGCAAAAGCAATAGCAAAGTACAGTGGATGCTGGAAATATGAGGTATAAAGAGAAAATGCTAGAAAACCTTCAGCAGCTCAGTCAACATCTGTGGATTGAGAAACAGAATTAATGTTTTAGATTTTATACTGTTTAAGAGGGAGTGGACAGGTGACGCAAAATAGAAGGTCAGGGATAGGTGGAAGCTAGGAGAGAAATTACTTACATTTACTTACTTACATTACTTACATTTCTATAATACCTTTCATGTTACAGCCACTGAAGCACTTTTCCAGAGTAGGGCCATTGTTGTAATTCTGGAAACAATCAATTTGTACGCAGCAAGCTCCCACAAGCAGCAATTAAATAACAACCAGATGTATCGTCTTGGGTTTTGCAGTAGGAACAATGACGAGGCTGTCAGCGCACACCTTTAAGGATTAAATCAGACAGCAATTTCCAACTTCTCCACAATGGTATTTGACAGAGCAATTCAAACCCACAAAACAGCATAAAGTTGCCATTAGTTAGCCACAGAACATGCTTGGGTGAATTCAAGTTTAAGCAAATTTTTAGCAATATGCTAAGCCTTGTTTACCATCAAACAATTTCTCTGGCCCCGGAAATTGAATATTATAAGTTTAGAGTCACATTCCCTTTGGGTATTGTTGGAGATTTTAAATTCTTCGGTCCCGCCGGCAGTGCATCCCCGCCCGTGTATTTCCTGCTGGCTTGAGAATTCAGCGGCAGGACCAGAGAATCCCGCTGCTAGCAAACAACGTGCCACCTCTCGCCGGCAGGAAACATGTGGCTGGGAGGCCAGAGAATCTCACCCATATACTTCTTCTTCCTCTTTAACTTTTCTATTCCTCAATGTTATTTCTCTTTCTCTCTCTTTGTTTTGCTTTATGTACATAATTTTATATTTAATTAAATGTTCTAATTCATACTTCCTGATTTATGTTTTGTCAATCTCAATCCTTCACTCCAATCGGTTGAGGAGATAGGCTGCTCTGTCCTGTAAAGGGGACCAAAGTGTATCAAAATCCAAATGACAAAAACTTGCAACTCAAAAGACTGAGGAAAGTTATTTTGTGGTTGTAAGCTGAATGAACAGTGACTACCATTCCTTTATTGTTGACCTCCAAATCCAATTAGTGAGATAGATTGAGGGACAATAATTGGGCTGTTGACAAGGGAGAACTTGCCAAGTAGGGCCATGAAATCTTTTGTGTCTACCTGAGAACACCAGACAGGGCTTCAGTTTTAACAGCTTATCTGAAAGGGGCACCTCCAAAAATGCAGCATTTCCTTAGTAATACACAAATAAGGAACGAAGCTCAGACTCTTCCGAACTTGCATCACGTCCCAGCTAGTCCAGTTCCTCATTAAACAATGAGATGGACTATAAATTGAGTGGAATTCAGGTTAATGGTCAGACACTGCATGGGATATTAGACAGGAAACTGTCCCACTCTCCTGCACTGAATCAAATATTTTCTACAGTCACAAATGTATGAATCATAGGATTTTTAAGATTCAATCTACTTACTCCAGCTTTCCTGAACCAGGTTAAATAGAAAATTACAGTCATTCCTTATACATCAGAACAGCACGGTTAATGTAATAAAGTCATTGGAAAGTATGAACCAACAGCAAGGTTGCTTCGGATTGAGTCCTAGAATTTGTGTGGCACCATTGTGTCTGATACACACTCCTGTGAATCATTATGGGGTGATTTACGAGGTTAATGGTACTATATAAATATAGGTTATTGTTGTTGAGCCTGTCCAAGAAACCAGATCCAGAGATGAGGCACATTTAATTTGAACAGTAAAATGCAACATCGACACCATTCTCATCAAATGCTGTTTGAATAATGAGAATAATTGGATAGATCTTTCCAAGAACCAGCGTAGGTATAATGAGTCAAATGACTTCCTTTTGTGTTATAAGATTTTATGCTTGTTTTCCACATTGACAGAAAACTGAAACATTTACATTTCTTGTTCAAACTGTAAAGTGAAAATGATCTCAGCACAAGTTTCCACAAAGCTACAGTTTACAAAGAGAGTGAAGGTTATGAACAAATATATTCAAAAAAAATATATATGAACAAACAAATATATTCTTAACACAACAGTTTATCGTGCCTCAGCGATGGCACTGGCTTAGTGGTATTATCGCTAGACTATGAATCTGGAAACTTAGCTAATGTTCTGGGGACCTGGGTTCGAATCCCGCCATGGCAGATGGTGGAATTTGAAATCATTAAAAAATATCTGGAATTAAGAATCTACTGATGACCATGAAACCATTGTTGGAAAAAGCCCATCTGGTTTACGCAGAGAGTGGTTGGGGTGTGGAATGGACTGCCTGCAGTGATAGTGGAGTCAGACACTTTAGGAACATTTAAGTGGTTATTGGAAAGACACATGGAGCACACCAGGATGATAGGGAGTGGGATAGCTTGATCTTGGCTTCAGATAAAGCTCGGCACAACATTGTGGGCCGAAGGGCCTGTTCTGTGCTGTACTGTTGTATGTTTCATGTTCTATGGTTCACTAATATCCTTTAGGGAAAGAAGTCTGCTGGAAATCTTACCTGGTCTGGCCTACATGTGACTCCGGAGTCACAGCAATGTGGTTGACTCTCAACTGCCCTCCAAAATGGCGGAGCAAGCCACTCAGTTCAAGGGTGACTAGGGATGGACAAAATGCAAGATGCAAAGCTTCAACAGCATGTCTTTTTTTCAGCAATACTTCAAAAGTATTGCATTGGGTCTGAAGCACTTTGAGATGTTTGGTCATCATGAAAGGTGCTATATAATTAGAAGTCTCATGCTTACTTGCTGTGTCTCTAGTGGGTGCTACTCTCATCTCTGAGTCAGAAGCTCATGGGTTCAAGTCCCCCTGAGCACAAAATCTGCGTACTTTCGGCACTTCACTATCATTTAGTATTGCTCAAGTGTCAGCATCTGAAACCCAACAGAAAACAAGAAAAGGAAACCTTACGGTCTTGGGCACTAAATAATCTTCACTCCAACCTTACAATTCACTCATAGTTACATAGAAATATACAGAATTTACAAGAGAGAAACAGATCATTCAATCCAATGGATCGATGTTGGTGTTTCATGTTCACATGCACTTCCTTCCACCCTAGTTCATCTCAAACTACGAGGCAGTGGAGTAGTGGCATTGTCGCTGGGTTAGTAATCAATGCTGGCCAAGCCAGCGACACCCACACCCAATGAGCATAGAATAAAAATATATCCAGTTCTTTCATCCTCAATGTATTTCTCTAACTTCTCCTTAAATACTTCTGTGCTATTTTCAAACTACTCCATGTGGTAGGTAGCAAATAGAAGCAGAAGTCGGAAACACGGCCCCTTGAACTTCTGTTGCTAATCAGTGTCATGGCTGACCTTCGACCTCAGCTCCATTTTCCTGCCCTATCCCACATCCCCTACTCCCCTTGGTTATCCAAAAATAAGACAAAGGTCTACATTCTAGTTCATTGTCAACATGAAGCAGTTTTGGATTTGTACCAACTCTAGATAAATGTCGTTTGTTCAAATTCTGAATAAGTTTAAATTCACCATCACTACAGTGCCGATGCAGAGCAAAACCACTCCACATCAACACTGCTATTATTATTTCAAAGCACCCTTAAAGATAACGGCTAAACTCTGCACAACAAATTATCCATTTGGCACGTATTACATTATGGAGAGAAAAGTAACACGTCCACATTTTTATATCAGAGTCAGCACAAATAATGAGCAACAAATTCCAGAGGAAACTCGATAATCTGGCATAATTAGAGAACATCAACCTTAATCAATGAATCTGCAGGCATCTGAACCCATGGGACCATGGCTCAGGTGGCCTGTAACATTTCTCTGCACCTTTCCACGCAATTAGAGCTTTGCAACGAATGATAGCAGAGTGAGTATGTTACTAGACAAATAATCCAGAGAGCTGGACTAATGGTCTGGAGACAGTTCAAATCCCACCGAGACAGCTGGGGAATATAAATTCAATTAATTAAGCATCGGGAATAAAAGTGACTCTTGGTGATGGTGACCGTGAAACTATCGGGTTGTCAAAACCATGAACTGGTTCACTGATGCCTTTTTAGAGAAGGAAGTCTGTGGTCCTTACTCAGTCTGGCCTATGCGTGACTTCAAACTTCAAACAGGGCGCAATCTAACCTACCGTTCGGGCCATGCTGCCCCTGCCGCAAAGTCAGAGAATTTGGTGGAAAACCCCGCCGGTATGATTGGCGGGAAGATTCCGCTCACAGTCAATATGGTTGACTCAACTGCCCTCTGAAATGGCCAAGCTGTCATTTAATTGTATTCAATCATTACCACCTTCTCAAGGGCAGTTAGCGGTCAGCAACAAATGCTGGCATTTGCCAGTGACACCCATATCCCAGGAATGAATACAAAATAATTATTTCCTGCTCTATTATGGTTCTGATGGGGGGTAGGAGGGGGAGGTTTGTTGTCCTTTTGATTAGTTTCTTCCTCTGCAATGTCTGTCTAACATATAGCAACTGTCAGGCAAGTGGATTAATGACATGTGTTTATTTAGAAATAGTCTGTAGTTGTCTACCAGAAAAGAATTCAGTGATATATATTATAATTGGATATGGTTGAGTGCCAATTAACACAGTTTTTGTTAAGGGCATGCTTCAAAACCTTTATACATCTGTAAGTTTCAATGTCATTAATTCATAAGATTACAGAATGCATTCTTTGTTGTGGGTACACTTCAGAGATTTAACACACAGTTCAGAGTGACATTCCCAGTGCAGCACTGGGGGAGAGCTCCACCGTTGGAGATGGCAGGCGGGATTCTCCCAGCCATGTGTTTCTCGGTAGTGGGAGGCGACACACGATTCTCTAATTGTGGGATTCTCTGGTCCCGCTGCTGTCATTGGGATTTCCCAGTGAAGCCACCCAACGCTGCCGGGAAACCTGCGCCGGGGGTTAGATTCTCTGTTGTGGAGACGGTCAGTGTCTGGCACTTGTGTAGCACAAATATTAATTTCCATTTACCGCCCCCCCCAAGATTGAACGATGTCCGGCACTTGCTGCAGATGGACACGGACTGCTTCAGTATCTGAGTGAGACTGAGCACTCCGATTATCAGTGAGCATTCCCACTTGTGACCTCATGATGGAGGGAAAGTCATTGACAAAGCAGGTGGAGATGTTTGGGCCTAAGATACTACCCTGATGAATTTCTATAGTGATGTTATTGGGCTCAGATGACTGTCCTCCAAGAACCACAATCATCTTCTGATATGACTCCCAACAATGGAGAGTTTCCCCCTCCCACTGATTCCTAAAGACTACAATTTTACTGGGGCTCCTTGATCCACACTTGATCAAAATGCTGTCTTGACATCAAGGACAGTCTCTCTCCCTTCACCATTGAAATTCAGGACTTTTGCCTATGTTTGGACCAAGGTTGTAATTAGGTCAGGAGCTGAGTTGCCCTGGCGACGACACCTTCCATTACTTTGCCGATGATTGAGGGTAGACAGATGGTGCAGTAATTGGTTGGATTGGATTTGAACTGCTTTTTGTGAACAGAACATCCTGGGCAATTTTCCAGAATAAGGTAACTGCCAATGTTATAGTTATACTGGAAATGTTTGGCTGGGGACACATCCAGTTCTGGAGCACATGAACGCAACAGCTGGGAAGTTGTAAGCACCCACAGACTCTGCAGTATCCAGTGTGCTCAACTGTTTCTTAATATCATGTGGAGCAAAGCAAATTGGCTGGAAAAATAGGCATCTGGGGACGTCAAGAGTAAGTCAAGGTAGATCACCCACTTGGCACTTCAGTTTGAAGATTATTACAAATATTTCAGCCTTGTCTCATGCACTCAAGCGTTGGGTTCTGTCATCAGTGACGATGGGATGTTTGTGGAGCCTCCCGTTCCCACTAGCTGTTTAATTGTTCACCACCGTCCATGACAGGATAGAAGTGATAGAAGTGTAGAACTTTGATCCAATCCCTTGGTTGTGAGATTGCTTAGCTCTGTCTATCCCATGCTGCTTAGTATGCATGAAGTCCTCCCCAGGTTGGCACTTAACTTTTAGGCATGTCCTGCTCTTGGCATATTCTCCTAAACTCCTAATTGAAGCAAAGTTGGTCCTTTGCTTGATTGTAACGGTAGAATGAAGGATATGCCCAGCCATAAAGTTAAAAACTGGTTAGTTTGTATGATTGTGCTTCTGATGATAACCCACTGTATCTCCTGGATGACTGACTAGCTTTGAGCAGTGGGATAAGTAAGTGATGGCCTAGTGGTATTAGTAGTATTATTGCTAGACTATTAATCCAGAAACTCAGCTAATCTGAGGATCCGGGTTCGAATCCCGCCACGGCAGCTGGTGGAATTTGAATTCAATAAAAAATATCTGGAATTAAGAATTTACTGATGACCATGAAACCAATGTCGATTGTCAGAAAAAAACATCTGTCTTTTAGGGAAGGAAATTTGCCACCCTTACCTGGTCTGGCCTACATCTGACTCCAGAGCCACAGCAATGTGATTGATTCTCAACTGCCCTCAGACAACTAGGGATGGGCAATGAATGCTGTGATGTGGAGATGCCGATGTTGGACTGTGGTAAGCACAGTAAGAAGCATGGTACAGTGGGGAGACCATGCAGGCGCTACGACAATGGATGAATGAACACCGCTCGACAATCACCAGGCAAGAGTGTTCCCCTTCTGTTGGGGAACACTTCAGCAGTCACGGGCATTCAGCCTCTGATCTTCAGTTAAGCGTTCTCCAAGGCGGCCTTCAGGACACACGACAACGCAGAATCGCTGAGCAGAAACTGATAGCCAAGTTCCGCACACATGAGGACGGCCTCAACCGGGATCTTGGGTTCATGTCACACTATCTGTAACCCCCACGACTTGCCTGGGCTTGCAAAATCTCACTAAATATCCTGGCTGGAAACAATACTCATCTCTTTAACCTGTGCTTAACCCTCTCTCCACTCACATTGTCTGCACCTTTAAGACTTTATTACCTGTAAAGACTCGCATTCCAACCATTATCTTGTGAATTGAGTTTGTGTCTATATATGTCCTGTTTGTGAACACACCTCCCACTCACCTGATGAAGGGGCAGTGCTCCGAAAGCTTGTGGCTTGTGCTACCAAATAAACCTGTTGGACTTTAACCTGGTGTTGTGAGACTTCTTAGAATAAATGCTGGCCAGCCAGCGACGCCCATGTCCCACAAATGAATAATTAAAAAAACTTGATCTGAATCCAGCCATTAAACATGGTGGTAAAGTCACATAACACAATGGAGGGTGTCCTCAGTTTGAGGGTAAACCTTACTCATACCAAGCCTGTCATAGAAGACTACTACATGTATGCCCGCTCTGTTTTCATGTTGTAACATGCAGCAAGAGATCCCCGGCACTATTTGGAAAGAGAACAGGGTAACTTTCCCTGGAGTTCTGGCCAATGTTTATCCCTGAACCAACATCACTAAACAAAAGAGATTCTCTGCTCATTATCGCATTGCTCTTTGTGGAAACTTAGTTTGCTGCCACATTTCCTACAATACAACAGCGAACATAATTCAAAAGTATTTAATTGGTGGTAAAACACTCTGGGATATATTGAAGTCTTGAAAGGCACTCTAGAAATGAAAGGCTTTCTTCTATAGAGAAATGGTCTACAGCTTTAGTTGTGAGCTGTTCAACTGTAATATGTTTTGATCTGATGTTGGAGCTGTGCCTGAAATATTAAAATATTAAAACAGTTACCTTCCTTCACTAACACGGCCTAATGCCTTGTATGTGTGCTTTTTTTGTTAAATCATTCATGGGATGTGACAGAGCCAACATTTATTGCCCATTCCTACCTACGCTTGCGGAGGTGGTGGTGAGCTGCCTTGTTGAACTGCTGCAGTGTTGTAGGGGCACCCACAGTGCTGTTAGGGAGGGAATCGCAGGATTTTGATGCAGTGACAATGAAGGAAGGGCGATATAGGAAGGAAGGTAGTGGCATCATGGTATTGCCACTGGACTGGTAATCTGGTACCTGGGCTTGAATCTCACCACTGCAGGTGGTGAAATTTGAATTTTGAAATTTGAATTCAATAAAAAAAATCTGTGATTAAAGGGTAACCATGAAACCGTGGTTGATCATTGTAAAAACCTATCTGCTGCACCTATGCCCTGTAGGGGAGGAAATCGACTGTCCTTACCTGGTCTGGCCTACATGTGATGCCACACCCACAGCAATGTCGTTGTCTCTTAAATTTCCTCTTAAATAGCCCAGTAAGCCACTCAGTTGTATCCAATCATTATGAAGTCTGCCAAAAGGAATGAAACTGGACAGATCACCTGGCATCGACCAAGGCACCAAAAACGATAACGGCAAACCCAGCCCTAGCAAAGCCCTTCCCACTAACATCTGGGGGCTTGTGCCAAAATTTAGTCAAGTCAAGCAACCTCATGAGATAGTCATACTGACAGAATCATACTTACAGACAATGGGTGGAGTTTTCCCATCCCGGGAATCGTAGTGGGCGAGACAGAAAATTCGGCGGACCGTGCAAAGGTCTGTTGACCTTGGGATAGAATTTCCAGTCTTGGGGCGAGCGCGGCCGGAAAATCCCGCCCAATGTCTCAGACGCCACCACCATTGGCAGGACAGACCCAGCATAGGTGGTGGCTCAATGGTATATAATCAGGATAGGGTTGGCCTGGAAGTCATCTACATCGACTCCGGATCCCATGGAATCTTATGGCATCAGATCAATCATGGTCAAAGAAACATCCTGCTGGATTACCACATTCGCTGATGAATCAGTGTTCCCCCATGTTGAACACAACTTGCAGGAAGCACTGAGGGTGGCAAGGACACAGAAGGTACTTTGATTGGGGGAACTTCAATACCTATCATCAAGAGTGACACAATAGCACCACTACTCAGGCACTGAGTCCGTCCCTGTGGCTCAGGAGGGTAAGGAGGAGAGCGGGAGGGCAATAGTTACTGGGGACTCGTTAGTTAGAGGGATAGATAGGAGGTTCTGTGGCAGCAAAAGAGACTCGAGGATGGTTTGTTGCCTACCGGATGCCAGGGTCCGTGACGTCTCGGACCGTGTTTTCCGGATTCTTAAGGGGGAGGGGAAACAGTCACAAGTCGTGGTACACATTGGTACCAACGACATAGGTAAGAGAAGGGACGGGGATTTAAAACAGGAATTTCGGGAGCTCGGCTGGAAGCTGAGAGCAAAGACAAAACATGTGGTCATCTCTGGTACGCTACCGGTGCCACGTGATAGCGAGTTGAGGAACAGGGAGAGAGTGCACTTAAACATGTGGTTGCAGGGATGGTGCAGGAGGGAGGGTTTCAGATACGTGGATAATTGGAACACGTTCTGGGGAAGGTGGGACCTCTACAAACAGGACGGGGTGCACCTGAACCAGAGGGGCACCAATATCCTGGGAGGGAAATTTGCTACGGCTCTTCAGGGGGATTTAAACTAATTTGTCAGGGGAGTGGGAAAAGGAGTTGTAGTCCAGAAGTCAGTGTTGAGGGTGGTGAGGTATTGGGGAAGGTATCAAGGTCAAGGGTGGGTACCGGTAGACAGGAAGATGGGTTGAAGTGTGTCTACTTCAATGCAAGGAGCATCCGGAACAAGGTGGATGAACTTGGGGCGTGGATTGCTACTTGGGACTACGATGTTGTGGCCATTACGGAGACGTGGGTAGAACAAGGACAGGAATGGTTGTTGGACGTTCCGGGGTATAGATGTTTCACTAAGTGTAGGGAAGCTGGTAAAAGAGGTGGAGGAGTAGCATTGTTAATCAAGGATAGTTTAACGGCTGCGGAAAAGCACTTTGAGGGGGATATGCACACTGAGGTAATATGGGCTGCAGTTATAAACAGGAAAGGAGCGGTCACGTTGCTAGGAGTTTACTATAGGCCCCCAAATAGTAATAGAGATGTGGAGGAAGAAATTGCTAAGCAGATTATGGATACGTGTGGGGGTCACAGGGTAGTTGTCATGGGGGACTTTAACTTTCCAAATATTGATTGGAACCTTTGTAGGTCAAATAGTTTGGATGGGGCACTTTTTGTGCAGTGTGTGCAGGAGGGTTTCCTGACACAATATGTGGATAGGCCGACAAGGGGTGAGGCCACATTGGATTTGGTACTGGGAAATGAACCGGGCCAAGTGTTAGATTTGGTTGTGGGAGAGAACTTTGGAGATAGTGACCACAATTCGGTGTCTTTTGTTATTGCAATGGAGAGGGATAGGGCCGGACGGCAGGGCAAGGCTTACAATTGGGGAGAGGTAATTATGATGCGATTAGGCAAGAATTAGGGGGCATAAGATGGGAACAGAAACTGTCAGGGAAAGGCACTGATGAAAAGTGGAACTTTTTCAAGGAACAAATACTGGGTGTCCTTGATAGGTATGTCCCTGTCAGGCAGGGAGGAAATGGCCGAGTGAGGGAACCGTGGTTCACAAAAGAGGTGGAATGTCTTGTGAAAAGGAAGAGGGAAGCTTATGTAGGGATGAGGAAACAAGGTTCAGATGGCTCGACTGAGAGTTACAAGTTAGCAAGGAACGAGCTGAAAAAGGGGCTGAGGAGAGCTAGGAGGGGACATGAGAAGTCCTTGGCGGGTCGGATCAAGGAAAACCCCAAGGCTTTTTACTCTTATGTGAGGAATAAAAGAATGACCAGGGTGAGGTTAGGGCCGGTCAAGGACAGTGGTGGGAACTTGTGTATGGAATCAGTAGAGATAGGCGAGGTGATGAATGAATACTTTTCTTCAGTGTTCACCAAGGAGAGGGGCCATGTTTTTCAGGAAGAGAAGATGTTACAGGCTAATAGGCTGGAGGAAATAGATGTTCGGAGGGAGGATGTATTGGCAGTTTTGAATAAACTGAAGGTCGTTAAGTCCCCTGGGCCTGATGAAATGTATCCTAGGATTCTTTGGGAGGCGAGGGATGAGATTGCAGAGCCTTTGGCTTTGATCTTTGGGTCCTCGCTGTCCACGGGGATGGTGCCAGAGGACTGGAGAGTGGCAAATGTTGTTCCTCTGTTTAAGAAAGGGAATAGAAATGACCCTGGTAATTATAGACCGGTTAGTCTGACTTCGGTGGTTGGTAAATTGATGGGAAAGGTCCTTAGGGATGGGATTTACGACCATTTAGAAAGATGCGGATTAATCCGGGATAGTCAGCACGGATTTGTGAAGGGCAAATCGTGCCTCACAAATTTGACAGAATTTTTTGAGGAGGTAACTAGGTGTGTTGATGAAGGTAGGGCGGTTGATGTCATATACATGGATTTTAGTAAGGCGTTTGATAAGGTCCCCCATGGTCGGCTTATGATGAAAGTAAGGAGGTGTGGGATAGAGGGAAAGTTGGCCGATTGGATAGGTAACTGGCTGTCTGATCGAAGACAGAGGGTGGTGGTGGATGGAAAATTTTCGGACTGGAGGCAGGTTGCTAGTGGAGTGCCGCAGGGATCGGTGCTTGGTCCTCTGCTCTTTGTGATTTTTATTAATGATTTAGAGGAGGGGGCTGAAGGGTGGATCAGTAAATTTGCTGATGACACCAAGATTGGTGGAGTAGTGGATGAGGTGGAGGGGTGTTGTAGGCTGCAAAGAGACATAGATAGGATGCAAAGCTGGGCTGAAAAATGGCAAATGGAGTTTAACCCTGATAAATGTGAGGTGATTCATTTTGGTAGGACTAATTTAAATGTGGATTACAGGGTCAAAGGTAGGGTTCTGAAGACTGTGGAGGAACAGAGAGATCTTGGGGTCCATATCCACAGATCTCTAAAGGTTGCCACTCAAGTGGATAGAGCTGTGAAGAAGGCATATAGTGTGTTAGCTTTTATTAACAGGGGGTTGGAGTTTAAGAGCCGTGGGGTTATGCTGCAACTGTACAGGACCTTGGTGAGACCGCATTTGGAATATTGCGTGCAGTTCTGGTCGCCTCACTATAAGAAGGATGTGGAAGCGCTGGAAAGAGTGCAGAGGAGATTTACCAGGATGCTGCCTGGTTTGGAGTGTCGGTCTTATGAGGAAAGGTTGGGGGAGCTGGGGCTGTTCTCTCTGGAGCGGAGGAGATTGAGGGGAGACTTAATAGAGGTTTATAAAATGATGAAGGGGATAGATCGAGTGAACGTTCAAAGACTATTTCCTCGGGTGGATGGAGCTATTACGAGGGGGCATAACTATAGGGTTCATGGTGGGAGATATAGGAAGGATATCAGAGGTAGGTTCTTCACGCAGAGAGTGGTTGGGGTGTGGAATGGACTGCCTGCAGTGATAGTGGAGTCAGACACTTTAGGAACATTTAAGCGGTTATTGGATAGGCACATGGAGCACACCAGGATGGTAGGGAGTGGGATAGCTTGATCTTGGTTTCAGATGAAGGTCGGCACAACATCGTGGGCCGAAGGGCCTGTTCTGTGCTGTACTGTTCTATGTTCTATGTTCTACTACTGACAGAATTTTTTGAGTCCTAAAGGACATAACTGCTAAACTGGGACTGCAGCAGTGGTGAGGGAACCAACAGGAGAAAAAAAGGGAAAACATACTTGACCTCATCCTCACTAATCTGTCTGCCATGGATGCATCTATCCATGATAGTATCAGTAGGAATGACCACTGCACAGTTCTTATGGAGAAAAAGTCCCACTTTCACATTGAGGATATCCTCCATCATGCTAAATGGGATAGACTTTAAACAGATCCAGCAATTCAAGACTGGACATCGATGAGGCACCATGGGCTTTCAGCAGCAACAGAATTGTATTCAATCACAACCTGCAACCTCATGGTCTGGCATATCCCTTACTCTACATTACCAACAAGCCAGGTAATCAATGAAGAGTGAAGGAGAGCATGCCAGGAGCAATACCAGGGATACCTAACACTGAGGTGTCAACCTGGTGAAGCTACAACACAGGACTACTTGCATGCCAAACAGCATAAGCAGCAAGTGATAGAGCTAAGCGACCCCACAACCAACATATCAGATTTAAGATCTGCAGTCCTTCGATATCTAGCCTTGAATAGTGGTGGACAAATGAACAACTCACTGGAGGAGGAAGCTCCACAAATATCCCCATCCTCAATATTGGAGGAGCCCAGCACGTCAGTGCAAAAGATAAGGCTGAGGCATTTGCTACAATAGAACATAGAAGAACATAGAACATAGAAAAGCTACAGCACAAACAGGCCCTTCGGCCCACAAGTTGCGCCGAACAATTTCCTTACCTTCTAGGCTCATCCATAACCCTCTATCTTACTAACCTCCATGAGCCTATACAAAAGTCTCTTAAAAGACTCAATCGAATCCGCTTCCACCACCACTACCGGCAGCCGATTCCACGCACCCACCACCCTCTGAGTGAAAAACTTACCCCTACATCTCCTCTATACCAATCTTCAGCAGGACATGCCGAGTGGATGATCCATAGATGCCAGTCTTCAGCCAATTTGATTAACCCCCCATCATATTAAGAAACAGCTGAAGGCACTAGATATTGCAAAGGCAATGGGTCCTGTCAATATTCCAGCAATAATACTGAGCAGTTGTGCTCCAAAACTTGCCACACCTCTAGTCAAATTGTTCCAGTACAACTACAACACTGTTATCTACCCAGCAATGTGGGAAATTGCCCAGATATGTCCTGTACACAAAAAAACAAGACAAATCCCACCCAGCCAATTATCGCCCAACAGTATACTCTCAACCACCTGTGAAGTGATGGAGGTTGTCTTCAACAGTGTTATCAAGCAACATTTACTCAGCAATAACCAGCTGATGGACTCTCAGTTTGGGTTCCACCAGGGCCACTCAACTTCTGACCTCATTACAGCTTTAGTTCAAACATGGACAGAAGAACTGAACACCAGAGGTAAGTTGAGAAGGTCTGTCATTTTCATCAAGGCAGCATTTGACAGCGTGAGGCATCAAGGAGACCTCGTAAAACTGGAGTCAATAGGAATCAGGGGGCAAACCCTCCACTCGTCTCATACCTGGCACAAGGTGACGATTGGAGGTCAGTCAACTCAGCTCCAGGATATCACTGCAAGAGTTCCCCCAGGGTAGTGACCTAACCATTTTCAGCTGCTTCATCAATGACCTTCTTTCCATCATAAGGTCAGAAGTGGGATGTTTGCTGATGATTGCACAATGTTCAGCACCATTCAGATTCTGAAGCAGTTCATGTCAAAACGCAGCAAGACCTGGAGAATATCCAGGCTTGGGCTGACAAGTGGCAACTCGCATTTATGCCACACAAATGCCAGGCAATGACCATCTCCAACAAAGAGAATCTAACCATCACCCCTCAACATTGAATGGCATTACTATCAGTATCTACAACTGGTTACTATTGACCAGAAACTGAACTGGACTCGCCATATAAAAACTGTAGCTACCAAAGTAAGTCAGAGGCTAGGAATCCTGCAGCAAGTAACTCACTTTCTGACTCTGCAAAGCCTGTCCACAATCTACAAGGCACAAGTCAGGAATGTAATGGAATACTCTCTCCTTGTCTGAATGAGTGCAGTTCCAACAATACTCAAGAAGCTTGACACCATCCGGGACAAAGCAGCCTGCATGATTGGCACTCCTTCCACAAAGAACAAAGAAAAGTGACAGCACAGAAGCAGGCCCTTCGGCCCTCCAAGCCTATGCCGATCATGATGTCCTAACTAAAGTAAAAATAAACCTTCTGCCCTTACTTAGTCCATATCCCTCTATGTACCCATCCAGATGCCTCTTAAAAATTGCGAATGTGCCTGCTTCCACCACCTCCTCTGGCAGCGCGTTCCAGGCACCCACCACTCTCTACATGAAAAACTTTCTCCGCACATCTGGCTAAAACTTTCCCCCTCTCACCTTGAACCTGTCCCCCCTTGTAATTCACACTTCTACCCTGGGAAAAAGCCTCTGACTCTCCACCATGTCTATGCCTCTCATAATTTTGTAGACCTCTATGAGGCCTCCTTTCAGCCTCTGTCTTTCCAGTGAAACATTCAATCCCTCCACTACCAATGCACAGTCGTAGCAGTGTGTACCATCTACAAGATGCACTGCAGGAACTCACCAAGGTATGAAAGGCTGCACCTTCCAAACTCACGAACGCTACTATGTAGAAGGACAAGGGCAGCAGATACATGGGAACACCACCACCTGCAAGTTCCCCCTCCAGGCCACTCACCATCCTGACTTGGAAATATATCACCGTTCCTTCACAGTTGCTGGGTCAAAACCCTGGAACTCCCTCCCCAACAGCACTGTGGGTGTACCTGCACCACATGGACTGCAGCGGTTCAAGAAGGCAGCTCACCATCACTTGGGTGGCACAGTGGCATAGTTGTTAACACTGCTGCCTCACAGCTCCTGAGATCTGGGTTCGATTTCCGGATTAGATCACTGTCTGTGTGGCATTCTTCCCATGTCTGCGTGTGTTTCCTCCGAGTGCTTGGTTCCCTCCCAAAGTCCAAAGATGTGCGAGTTAGGTTGATTGGCCATGCTAAATTGTCCCTTAGTGTCCCGGGATGCTTAGGTTAGAGGGATTAATGGGGTAAATATGTAGGGTGATGGGGATAGGGCCTGGGTGGGATTGTTGTCAGTGCTGGCTTGATGGGCCAAATGGCCTCCTTGTGCACTGTAGGGTTTCTATGATTCTCAAGGGCAACAAGGGATGGACAATGAATGCCTAGCCTGCAAAGCCCTTGAATGTTTAAATCAAAAATATATATTTCCAAGTCAGAATGGCGTGTGCAGCTTGGAGAGGAAATTGCAGGCGGTGGTTTTCCCATACTTGAAGTAGAGTTCATGTGTTTGGAAGGGTGGTTTGAGGAAGCTTGGTAAATCTCTGCAGTGCATCTTGTAGATGATACACACGGCTGTCACTGTGTGATGGTGAAGGAAGGAGCGAATGATTAAGGCAAAGTTGGGGTGTCATTTTCAGTTTCTTGTATTTTTTTTATTAAGATCTCTAATGCAAACCCATGTTCCTAATAGGCAGCCATTATCAGTTCTTTGACTGTGGCAAATCTGTACAGCTTCATAAAGCTACGCGGCAAATAACCCTCACTTCATGATCACACATGCATTGCCAAATTAATTTGCTCTTTCTCCTTTCCTATTAAAACTGGAAATGACTACTCCTTTTAAGATTAATTTTCATCTTTATCCAGGGGTAGACTGAGAAAAAAAATGTTCACTGTCTTTGCAAAGTGGAAGTAAATGGCACTCATAGGAATTGCTGCCCCTATGTCAGCCCTCAAATTACAGTGTTCACACGGACAAATTGCAATCAAACCTAGTAGCTGTTAAAAATAAAATCATTAGAAATCTTGTCAAGCATTCTCCACCTAGGGGCTAAATATGCTAATGTTCAAATGAAAAGCAATCCTGTTCCACAACTATTTCTTAATACATCTTTTAGCAAATGTAGCAACTCAATTATAATATGATTTATGGCCATCGCTGGAAACAACTGGTATCACGGTTTCCATTCAAGTGTCTGGCTGACATGCAAACCTGTGTTAATGCATCTTAATTGAAATGTAGCAATTTGATTGGATGGTCAGGGAGCACGACTTGTCCCAGGTAAAGTCATAAGTTCTTGGAACCTAATTTAAATCCCAACATAACACAGTGCTCGAGTGTCACAGTCGTTTCATAGAATCACAGAACCGTTACAGCGCAGAAGGAGACCATTCAGCCGATCAAACCCCTACTGGCTCTCTGCAAGAGCGATTTAACTTGTTTTACTCACCAGCCTTTTGCCCATAGCCCTGCAAATTTCCCGACTTTGGGTCACTGCCTGTGCGAAGTCTGCACGTTCTCCCCGTGTTTGCGTGGGTTTCCTCCGGGTGCTCCAGTTTCCTCCCACAGTCTGAAAAAATATGCTGGTTAGGTGCATTGGCCATGCTAAATTCTCCCTCAGTTTACCCGAACAGGCACCGGAGTGTGGCCACTAGGGGATTTTCACAGTTGCGGTGTTAACGTAAGCCTAATTGTGACACTAATAAACAAACTTTTAAACGTTTTACTTATTTCCCTCACATGTTTACCCATTTGAAAGCCACGATTGAATTTGCCTCCCTCACCCTCTCAGCCGGTGCATTCCAGATTTGAACCACTCGTGGCGCAAAAAAACATTTTTCTTATGTCGCCACTGATTATTTTGCCATTCGTTTTAACTCGGTGTTCTCTGGCTCTCAACCCTCTGCCACTGGTAAGCATTCCTTCCAATCTATTCTCTCCAGATGTCTCTGGAATTGAATAAACTGCAAGAAACTGCAAAGGATTGTGAATTTAGCCCAGTCCATCATGCAAACCAGCCTCCCATCCATTGACACTGTCTACACTTGGAAAGATAGAATCCCTACAGTGCAGAAGGAGGCCATTCAGCCCATCAAATCTGTTCCAACAACAATCCCATCCAGGTCCTATTCCCGTAACCCTACACATTTACCCTGTTAATCCCCCTGACACTAATGGGCAATTTAGCATGGCCAATCCATCTAGCCCACACATCTTTGGACTGTGGGAGGAAACCGGAGCACCCGGAGGAAACCCAAGCAGACACAGGAAGAAAGTGCAAACTCCACACAGACAGTGACCCGAGGCCGGAATTGAACCTGGGTCGCTGGCACTGTGCGGCAGCTGTGCTAACCACTGTGGCACTCTGCCACTGCCTTGGAAAAGCAGCCAGCATAATCAGGGACTCCACGCACCCCGGACATACTTTCTTCCACCTTCTTCCGCGGGGTAAAGATACAAAAGTCTGAAGTTATGTATCAACTGACTCAAGAACAGCTTCTTCTCTGCTGCCATCAGACTTTTGATTGGGCCGACCACATATTAAGCTGATCTTTCTCTGCACCTAGTTATGACTGTAACACTGCATTCTGCACCCTCTCCTTTCCTTCTCCCCTATGTACTCTATGAGCCACTGTGCCACCCAAGTGATGGTGAGCTGCCTTCTTGAACCGCTGCAGTCCACGTGATGTAGGTACACCCACAGTGCTTTGTCTGTATAGCGCGTAAGAAACAATACTTTTCACTGTATCCCAATGCATGTGGCAATAATAAATCAAATCAAACCAATTCACCTTTGTCAAATCTCCCCTCCATCTTTCTCTTCCCTGAGAAGAACAATCCTGCCTCCTCCAATCTCTCCATGTAACTGAAGATTGCAGCTGTGAAAAGAGCACGGACATTCTTTTGACGTCTGATAGCGGAGACAGACAACTAATTAAAAGCTCATTGTTCCAGCACAGAACTTGTGCATTTTTGCAGCATAACCAAGTTCTTATCACTGAGGGCTGAAAGCTTAAGTTGTTTCTTCACTACTCAGTTTATGATGCTTGAGCTGAAACCTAAAGCAGTGGAATGTGGTCGTGTCATGTTACTGGACTCAGAACCTGAGCTAATGGTCCAGCGATTGCAGTTTAAATCCCACCGCAGCTGGGGAATTTAAATTCCATTTACTATCAGTGCTGATGACCTCCTGACCAACGGCAATGCGGTTGACTCTTTAACTACTCTCTGAATGGTCTTAAAAGCCACTCAGCTGTATCAATAACACTATCCAACATTCTTTCTAACTGCACTATGGGTGTACCTGCACCACACAGATGGCAGCAGTTTAAGGAGGTGGCCACCTTCCCAAGTGCAATGAAGGATGAACAATAAATGCTGATGTTCGATGAATAGAGGAAAAGCACCTCTGTGGTAAGGTCATCTTGAGGAGAGGCAGGTCTGCAACAGAAATTATTGGAAACTTCCTTGATTGAGCACTATGGCACAGTGGTTAGCACTGCTGCCTCACAGCGCCAGGGACGCAGGTTCGATTCCGGCCTCGGGTCACTGTCTGTGTGGAGTTTGCACGTTCTCCCCTTGTTTGTGTGGGTTTCCTCCAGGTGCTCCGGTTTCCTCCCACAGTCCAAAGATGTGCGGGTGAGGTGGATTGGCCACGCTAAATTGCCCCTTAGTGTTAGGGGGACGAGGAGGGTAAATATGTGGGGTTATGGGGATAGGACCTGGGTGGGATTGTTGTCGGTGCAGACTCGATGGGCCAAATGGCCTCGTTCTGCACTGTAGATTCTACGATTCTATGATTCAGCAGGGTCAGTAAAAGTGGGGTAACCCTGGAAAGTAAAATAGAAATTATTCCGGCAGCATCAGTGAAGAGAGGGACAGAGTTGAGTCTGTGACATTTCATCAGCGTTTTGCTCCTGTACTATTGGAGTTTGACTCATTGCTGCTGGGAATGCCCGCCTTGAAGAAGTTTCACTCTGCTCTCTAGGGGTGGGATGTCTTTGTCTCTGTCCCCTTGTCCGTTTTCTTTGCTTTCCATTTCCCATCTAATGGTCATCAACCTGAAATCTGCTCTCTCTTTTTCCCAGAGATGCTGCCAGACCACATTTTCTGTTTATAATTTCAGAGTTCCGGAATCATTGTCTGTTTCACTCTGTCAGTGAAGGTGGCCGGTTCTTGCGTGCATGCACACATCCATTGTGCATTCTAACCTGGCTGTGCAGGCCCTGTTTTGTTGTCTTTTATTCTTTCATGAGTCATGGACAATGCTGGCCGCACCAGCATTTATTATTTACCTCTAATGACCCTTGACCTGACAGACTTGCCAGGTCATTTCAGAGGGCAGTGAAGAGTCAACAGCATTGCTGTGGGTTTGGAGTCACTTGCAGGCCAGACCAGGTAAGGACAGCAGATTTCCCTCCCTGAAGGGCATTACAGATGTTTTTTTGCGACAATTGACAATAGATTCATGGTCACCATTATTCCAGATTTATCAATTGAATTTAAATTCCAACAGCTGCTTTGGTGGACTTTGAACCCATGTCGTCAGAGTATGAGGCTGGACCTCTAGATGACTGGTCGAGTGACGTTACCACTATGCCATCATAGGATCATAGAAAAATCCCTACAGTGCAGAAGGAGGCCATTCGGCCCATCAAGCCTGCACTGACAACAATCCCATTCAGGCCCTATCCCTGTAACCTCACATATTTACCCTGCTGATCCCCTGACACTAATGGACAACTTACCATGGCCAATCCACCTAATCCGCACATTTTTGGACTGTGGGAGGAAACCGGAGCACCCAGAGGAAACCCACACAGACACAGAGAGAATGTGCAAACTCCACACAGACAGTGACCCAAGCCGGGAATTGAACCCGGGTCCCTGGTGCTGTGAAGCAGCAGTGCTAACCACTGTGCCACCGTGCCGCCCATATCATCATCTCCTCTTTCCTGGCTTCCCACAGTGAAGATAAGAATGAATTGCCTGCTTTTGTTCAGACTGCCTTGTCTTTCCAGCTTGCCATTTGTCCTTAGCTGCCTTTGCTTTGTACTGGGAGAGTGACCAGTTAAGCATTTGGAGTGCATAGAATCCCTTCAGGGAAGAAAAAGGCCATTCAGCCCATCCAACCTGTACCAACAAGAATCCCACCCAGGCCCTAGCCCTGTAACCCCAGTTATTTAGCCTGAGACAAAGGGGCATTTGGATATGACCAATCAGCCTAACCTGCACATTTTTGGAGTGTGGGGGAAAACCGGAGCACCCGGAGGAAACCCACGCAGAAACAGGGAGAATGTGCAAACTCCACACAGACAGGGACCTCAGACCAGAATCGAACCCCGGTCCCTGGCGCTGTGAGGCAGCTGTGCTAACCACTGTGCCACCGTGCCGCCTTGATTGATGTTTGTACTCCTTTAATCAGACTGTCTGGTGGAAGTGCAAGATCCCATGGTACTAGTTTGAAGAAGAGCGGGAACTTTTCCTCCAGTGTTCTGTTTACTTCTCAAACATGACATTACTGAGCATCAGATTATCAGATCATGGACACATTGCTGTTTGTGGGAGCCCGCTGTTCTCCAATTGGTTACAACATTTCCTACATTACAACAATGACTGCACTTCAAGAGTAGTTTGGGATGTCCAGGAGATTGTTGAAGGTGCTACGTAAATGCAAGACTGCCTTTTTAAACGCCCCTAGAAAGCATGGACTGTTACAACACAGAAGAAGGGTTTTGAGGACACTTTTGTCCAATTTATTAACACATTGCGTGGGTAAATAATTCCAACGAAACAGAAAACAGACGACCATCATACATTCAGATTCCACATACACTCACTCTTGCTGCTGACAGTCACTGCAAGAGCCTCTTGCAAACGGAGAAGGGAATTACAATCTGTCGGTCACCTTGGAACAAACTTTGCAAGATGCTTTTAATCCTCAGCGTTCATGGTGCTTGGAACGGCTTTGCTAGCCTCTTTAACCTCTTCTTGTTGCTGTAGATATTACCTTTGCTGAAGATTGCAGACATCGCGCCTGGCATTGTGTGATTATCATTATCAGATAGCGGATAGGAGCTGTAGCTACCTGACTATAATCCCAGTCTGAATTGGAAAGGAATTAGTGTGCTCCGAGTGTATTTATCAACAGGTCAAGTGCAAAAGAAGCACAATTCCAGTATAGATAAGCAATCATTGGACTAAAATATCCTGACTTCAATGCAATGACAGTCCTTTTTCTCATCTTTGCTAGATTGAAATGAAACATATTGCAAATGTTTTGATTCACTCTATTGATTGGTAATAAGATTCAGAGTGTTCAGGTGACAGATGGACCTTTAGATGACTCTTCCTGTAAGATTGCATTCTGAGAATTCTAAATGAGTCTTGTGCAATAACCATTGCTTCTGGAGGCTATGCTTGTGATTGACAGAAAAATATATAAATCCCACGTTCCCAATATTGAACTCATATTAAGAGTGGGTCACAGTTAGGGATATACCAGAACTCTAAATCTTGGACTAGCTGTTAACTGCAGCTCAGGGGGTACTGCTTTTGCCTGCCTCTGAATCAGAAAGTCATACATTCAAATTCCACTATAGGCACTGCAGCAAAGAAATCGAGGTTAATACCCTTAGTGCTGGTATGGAGGGAATGTTTAAAGTTTATTTATTAGTGTAACAAGTAGGCTTACATTAACACTGCAATGATGTTACTGTGAAAATCCCCCTAGTTGCCACACTCCGGCGCCTGTTCGGGTACACTGAGGGAGAATTTAGCACGGCCAATGCACCTAACCAGGACTTCTTTCGGACTGTGGGAAGAAACCGGAGCACCCAGAGGAAACCCACGCAGACAGGGGGAGAACGTGCAGACCCCGCACAGGCAGTGACCCAAGCTGGGAGCTGAACCCGGGTCCCTGGCGCTGTGAGGCAGCAGTGTGACAAGTGGATAAGATGGATGGGATATGTGGACAAGTGGGTGGTGTGGCAGGTGGATGAGGAGATAATAGGATGAGGGGGTAGATGGGTAGTGTCGAGGGTGGGCAGGCTGGTGGGTGGATAAGGGTGTATGGTGGATGGTAGGTGGTTCGGGTGGTAAGTAGATAAGGTGGCAAGTGGGTAGGGTGACACATGGGTGAGGTAGGTAGGTGGGTGAATAGAAGCTTGGATTCATGTCAGGAGGGGAGTCAGGGGGCAGGGGGTAGGGATAGCCAGGGGTGTCAGGGGTGAGTGATTGGGAGGTGAATGCTCTAATTACCCAGAGTTAGACTGGGGTTCATTTGTCTAACATTTCCGGGGTAACTATTCAAGTCAGTCCCATGGAATTGTCCGAAGTCTCCAACTCTAGCTTAGGATTGGCTACTTTCACAGGGGCTCCAGGGGATAAGGGGAGTGCCACCCCAATGCTACCTGGAAGTGATGTTTTTGGGTGAGATGTGAATCAAGGTTCTTTTTTCCCTCAACAGCCCAACAGCACCTTCCTGAAAAAGATGAGGGGAGTTTATCCTGGTGTCCTGGGACAGCAATTATCTTTCTATCAACATTTGTAACGAATAGATTTTGTTCAGCATTGCATCCTGTTAGTGGGATCTTCCCATGTGTAAACTGACATACCCTATATTACAACTGTGATTACACATCAGATATTTAATTGATGGTCTGTAGAGTGTTTTTGGACAGACTGGAGCTCTTGAAAAGCACTAACAATACAAACCTCTTCTTTATCCTTTCCTTGCTTTCCCTAAGTTGTTCAGAAGGGATGCGCCTTGATGCATTTCAAAGATGAGACATGCCCAATGTGCACGAAGACATGAGACTTTGGCCCAGATCATCCAGTCTGTGGATTGCCAGAGACCAGATGTATGACCCAAGATACACATCAGGACCCTGCAGGAATCCCGATGCGCTGACCTTTGTGGAAATTGCCGAGCAATTTTGAACTTCTGACTCTCCTTATCCCCTGGAGCCCCTGTGAAAGCATCCAATCCTAAGCTAGAGTTGGAGACTTCGGACAATTCCATGGGACTGACTTGAATAGTTACCCAGGAAATGTTAGACAAATGAACCCTAGTCTAACTCTGGGTAATTAGAGCATTCACCTCCCAATCACTCACCCCTGACACCCCTGGCTATCCCTACCCCCTGCTCCCTGACTACCCTCCCGACATGAATCCAAGCTTCTATTCACCCACCTACCCACCTCACCCATGTGTCACCCTACCCACTTGCCACCTTATCTACTTACCACCTTAACCACCTACCACCCCCATACACCCTTATCCACCCACCAGCCTACCCACCCTCCACACTACCCATCTACCCCCTCATCCTATTATCTCCTCATCCACCTGCCACACCACCCACTTGTCCACGTATCCCATCCATCTTATCCACTTGTCACACTTACCTAGCCACCCTACTCATTCACTCATTCAATGAACTTAGTCATTTATCCATTCATTCATTCACCAATTCACTAATGTTCACACTGGACCTTTAAACATACCAAATGGCAGCTGGTGCTGTAAAAAGGTTGTATGTCCTGCCTCTCCCCTGATTGTGAAGTGCTGCAATAAAATTTTTAAAATAATAATTTATGGGCTGTAGGCATCGCTGGCCAGACCAGTATTTATTGCCCATCGCTAGTTGAGCTTGAGAAGGTGTTCGTGAGTTGTGTTGTGAACCGCTGCAGTCCCTGAGGCATACGTACACCCACAGTGCCGTTCGGGAAGGATTTTGACGCAGTGACAGTGAAGAAATTGTGATATATTTCCAAGTCGGGAAGATGTGGAGATGCCGGCGTTGGACTGGGGTGGGCACAGTAAGAAGTCTCACAACACCAGGTTAAAGTCCAACAGGTTTCACCTGATGAAGGAGCAGCGCTCCAAAACCTCATGATTCCAAATAAACCTGTTGGACTTTAACCTGTGTTGTGAGACTTCTTACCAAGTCAGCATAGTGAGTGACTTGGAAGGAAAATTCCAAGGTGGTGCTGTTCTTGTCCCCCTAGATGGTACTGGTCATGGGTTTGGAAGGTGCTGCCTAAGGAACCTTAATGCGTTCCTGCACTGCATCTTGTAGATAGTACACTCACGGCTGCCACTGTTTGTCATTGATGGAGGGACTGAATGTTTGTGGAAGAGGTTGCAGACTGCTTTGTCCTGAATGGTGTTGAGTGTTGTTGGAGCTGCACTCTTCTAGGCAAGTGGAAAGTATTCTATTACACTCCTGACTTGTGCCTTGTCGATGGTGGACAGACTTTGGGGAACTAAGTTACTTGCTGCGGGATTCCTACCCTTCGACCTGCTCTGGTAGCCACAGTATTTATATGACTAGTCCAGTTCAGTTTCTGGTCACTGGTAACCCCCACGATATTGATAGTGGGGGATTCCGTGATGGCAATGTCATTGAATGTCAGGAGGTGACAGTGAGATCTTCTCCTGTTGGAGATGGTCGTTGCCTGGCACTTATGTGGCGTTAATGTTATTTGTCACTTGTCAGTTAAAGGGAGGCAGTGGGTAGTGGCTTTGTCACTAGATTAGTAATCCAGAGACCCAGGGTGATGGGGACCCAGGTTCAAATCCTGCCATGGTAGATGGTAAAATTTGAATTCCATAAAAGTCTGGAATTAAAAGTCTAATGATAAACATGAAACCATTGTTGATTGTTGTTAACAATCCATCTGGTTCATTAATGTCCTTTAGTGAAGGAAATCTGCCATCCTTACCTGGTCTGGCCTACATGTGACTCCAGAGCCACAGCAATATGATTGACTCTTAAATGCCCTCAGGGATGGACAATAAATGCTGGCCCAGCCAGCGACAACCACTTTCCATCAATGAATTAAAAAAAATTAAAACAGCCGAAGCCTGGATACTGTACAGGTCTTGCTGTATTTGGACATGGACATCTTCAGCATCTGAGGAGTCATAAATGGTACTAAACATCATGCAGTCATCAGCAAACATCCCACTTCCGACCTTATGATGGAAAGAAAGTCATTGATGAAGCAGCTGAAGATGGTTGGGCCCAGGACACTACCCTGAGGAACTCCTGCAGTGATGTCCATGAACTTACATGATTGATCTCCAGCCACCACAACCATCTTCCTCTGTGCCAGGTATGACTCCAACCAGTGGAGGGATCCCCCCTGATTTCTATTAACTGCAGTTTTGCTAGGGCTCATTAGTGCCATATTTGATCAAATGCTGCCTTGATGTCAAGGGCAGTCATTCTCATCTTACCTCTGGCATTCAACTCTTTTAACCATATTTGAACCCTAGGAGCTTAGGAGCTGAGTGACCCTGGCGGAACCCAAACTGAGCATTCGTGAGCAGGTTATTGCTGAGTAAGTGCTGCTTGTTAGCGCAATTGTTAACTCTATCCATCGCTTTACTGATGATCCAGATTTATTGATGATGGGGCGGCAATTGTCTGGGTTGGATTTGTCCTGTTTCTTGTGTATGGAACATACCTGGGCAATTTTCCACATTGTCAGTGTTGTGGAGCAGATTATTATATGAAATAATCTCAAGAGATCCAATACTGTATGATGAACCCACCACCTTCCTTCCCATCATTATTTACCCTGGTCACAAAAACAAACTGTCCACCAGGTCTCTGTAAAGTTGAAATAAATCTAAGATCCATCAAGTTGACTTTCTTAACATCCTGGCAGTCACACAATCCAACAATAATAGAGTTGTTGAATAATCGCAATGATGAATCTCTTTTAGTGAATTTACAAGAGGCCAGACATGAGGGAAAGAAATCTTCCAATGGTACAAAACTTTGGGAACCATAGGTCTGAAGAAATTTGTTCCTCTGACACTCACTACACTCCCTGCAGGCATCCAAAAATGCTACTTTCTGAAAGAAACCTATCTCATAATTAAGTTTAAGTATTAGTGTGACAAGTAGGCTTACGTTAACACTGCAATGAAGTTACTGTGAAAATCCCCGAGTGGCCACACTCTGGCACCTGTTCAGGTACACTGAGGGAGAATTTAGCATGGCCAATGCACCTAACCAGCACTTCTTTCAGACTGTGGGAGGAAACCGGAGCACCCGAAGGAAACCTACGCAGACACGGGGAGAACGTACAGACTCCACACAGACAGTGACCCAAGCCAGGAATTGAACCCAGGCGCTGTGAGGCAGCGGTGCTAACCACTGTGCCACCAATTAAGCAGGGTTGCGTGCACACCCACATAAGACTTCAACCATCTCTGCATCCATAGGCTTTTATAAATGGACGGAAAAATCAAAGCGGCTCTTAATATTCTAAGACATTTCCAGAGCGTCTCCCCTCACCTCCTTTATCTGATAGAAAAGAAAACAATAATTTTGTCAAACATAATTATCCCATGGATTTAGGCTCATCCTTATCGTTCAAGTGCATGTGTTACCAAAAGCAATTCCTTCTAAATGCAAATGCAAACTGCAATCACTCTCAATGTCAAACCAGGCAAGCACCAATATTCTTTAGCCTGCACATTAGCATCACTTCCCTCTGCACCAAGACATGCAAAACATACAAAAACAAAGGGCAGGGAAAGACCAGCCGGCCTATCAAGCCTACCCTGCACTCACAATAGTTGGAGCTAAAGAAAAAAGTAGATTTGCATTTATGCCGAATCTTTCGTAATCTCAGGAGCTTTATTTTTGAAGTGCAGTTATTGTCACAGTAACTTCATTGCAGTGTCAATGTAAGCCTACTTGTGATTAATAAATAAACTTTAACTTTAAACTTTGTTTAACTGCAAGGATCAAGGCAGCCAATTTTACATACAGCTGGCTCTCACAAACTACAAAGTGATAATGTCCAAAGGTGTGCGGATTAGGTGGATTGGCCTCGCTAAATTACCCCTTGGTGTCAGGAGTCTATGGGGAAATGGCCTCAATGAAATTTTGGTCGGTGCAGCGTCGGTAGACCGAATGGCCTCCTTCTGCACTGTAGGGATTCTATGATCCTTTGAATGACCAAACAATCCATTTTTTTGTGGCTCGTTGAGGGATAAATATTGACCAGGATACCAGGCAGAACTCTCCTGCACTTCTTCAAAATATGATATTTCAAGTGTAGAAGGCAGACAAGGCTTAACATCTTATCTGAAAAAAAACAGCACTTCCAAAAGTGCAGCACTCCCTCAGTACTGGATTGGAATGTCGATCTATATTTTGTTGTTCTATCGAATTGGGGCTTGAGCCAACCACCTTCCAAGTCAAAGTAAGAAGTCTTACAACACCAGGTTAAAGTCCAACATGGTGTAACGGTTAGTACTCTGGACTTTGAATCTGCAGTCTGAGTTTGAATCTCTGTGGAACCACTACTCTCGTTTTCCCACCTCTCCTATAAATTGGGTTAGATGAGTGAGTCAATGACACCTGGAGTTGGGTTCTCTGATCACTTCGTATTTGGGGCGGCACGGTGGCACAGTGGTTAGCGCTGCTGCCTCACAACGCCAGGGACCTGGGTTCGATTCCCGGCTTGGGGAGTTTGCACATTCTCCCCGTGGCTGTGTGGGTTTCCTCCAGGTGCTCAGGTTTCCTCCCACAGTCTGAAAGATGTGCTGGTTGACCCGAACAGGTGCCCGATTGTAGCGACTCGGGGAATTTCACAGTAACTTCATTGCAGTGTTAATGTAAGCCTAATTGTGACTAATAAAAATAAACTTTAACAGGTTTATTTGGAATCACAAGCTTTCAGAGCACTGCTGCATCATCAGGTGAGTGGATGTAGGTTCACAAACACGGCATATATATAGGCAAAGATTCAATTGCCTATATATGGTTAGAGAGGGGAAGGGCCATGCCATGATTGCATGTGGGAAAGGAAATACTCTGATCATGAGGTCAGCCTTGGTATAGTTGGTAACACTCTTGACTTGGAATGAGGTGGAGATGCCGGCGTTGGACTGGGATGGCACAGTAAGAAGTCTCACAACACCAAGTTAAAGTCCAACAGTCCACTCAGCATCCAGAAACACTGAGAAAAAATACCCAGGCTAAGAAGGGAAGATACACCTAGTTATACATCTTGGACTGGAGCGTATAAACGTTATGAGGGCGATTTTCAGCTCGCACTCTCCGTCTGTGGGAACGGTGGAAGATGTTCAAAATCTGGAGAGCACAAAACTCAGAAAAACAATAGGAGGATAGTAACAGAACTCAGGAGTAAACAGACAGCCTGATAGAATGGACAGACACATGAGAGATGAAATTTAAAGCTGTGTCTTACAGGAGGAGGAACCAGCAGAGGCAATATAAACGGTAAACTTTTAAATGAGGTGCAGTAACACAGACACCTGGAGGTGCATGTACACAAATCGTTCAGAACTTAAGAAGGCCGTTAAAAAAAGCAGAGAACCTTGGCTTTATTCATAAAGGAATAGATCACAAAAGCAAGGAATTCGTGTTATATCTTCATAAAACACTGGTTAAATCTCAACTGTTCAATTTGACACATTGTGCTTTAGGAAGGGTGTCAAGGCCTTGGAGAGGGTCCTTAAAGAGACCTAAAATGATGCAGATGCTTTGGAGAACTTGGGATTATTTTGATTTGATTTGATTTGATCTGTTATTATCACATGTATTAGCATACAGTGAAAAGTATTGTTTCTTGCACACTATATGGACAAAGCATACCGTTCATAGAGAAGGAAACGAGAGAGTGCAGAATGTAGTGTTATAGTCATAGCTAGGGCGTAGAGAAAGATCAATGTAGTGCAAGGTAAGTCCATTCAAAAGTCGGCAGCAGGGAAGAAGCTGTTCTTGAGTCGATTTGTATGTGACCTCAAACTTTTGTAGCTTCTTCCCAATGGAAGAACGTGGAAGAGAGTATGTCTGAGGTGCGTGGGGTCCTTAATTATGGTGAGTGCTTTTCCGAGGCAGTGGGAAGCTGGTTTGCGTGATGGATTGGGCTACATTCATGACCTTTTGTAGTTTCTTGCGGTCTTGGGCAGAGCAGGAGCCAAACCAAGCTGAGATACAACTACAAAGAATGCTTTCTATGGTGTAACTGTAAAAGTTGCTCTCCTGAGAGTGGACAAGGTGAAGAGGACGTTTGATAGAAACATTCAAAATTATGAACAGTTTTGCGAGAGTAAATAAGGAGGTACACGTCTCTTCGCTGAAGGGTCAGTATCAGAGGGCACAGATTTAAAGTCAATGGGTGGAATTTTCTGTTTTTTCTAATCAAGTGTCAACTCAGGTGGAAAAAGTGGTGTGCTGCCTGCCAACTTTATTTCCCGCCTTAAATGTTGTAGGTGGGTCCCAGGACGTCACCCTGGTGGGGTGGGTTCTGAATGAGATCGCATTGCCAGCAATGTTAGCCCAGCAAAAATAAAAATAAGGAAAGGAATTCCCCTCTTAGGCATGGAGATCCTACCCCTATGCACATGGGAAACCCCCTCCCCCAGCAGATACAAGGAACCCTACGGACCAAGGGAACACCCACATGGACCTCCCCAATGGAAGGCCCCTTTGGCACTGCCGTTGGCACTGCCAAGGTACTGCCCAGACATGTTGCTCTCCCCCCGGGGCCTAAGCGCCCCCAGTGGTTTAATTGTAAACCCGACCAACATGACATCACATGGGTCGGGGGAGGGGGGATCCCAATGTGGGGGGATGATACAGCAGGAAAGCCCACTAATGTCATGGTAATGTTTGGTAATAGAATCCCCATCCTCCCCATCCTCTGGAGAGCATAAAATTAAATGGACAGGCTTCCCCCCGGGATCCCACCCAATCAACCCAGGCACAATTTCCTGGTTGGCAGGCAGGGACTTGGGCAGAATACACCCCTTTCACCTATTGAAGCCCTTAAATAGCCGCCTTTTTCTACCCAGCCTCAATTTTTAACCTGGCAGGAGATGGTGCGAGTAAGTTGGGAAACAGAGAAATTAACCTTTCTCCAATTCAGGTGGGAAGAGGGTGGTCACCTCAATCTGAAGACCCCTACAAATTTGGGACTCCCTCCTCTCCAGGACCTTGGAGCTTGGGCCCTCCCTCACATCCCTTGGCCGACCCCCTAATGCGGCGATTGCCCAACTCCCAACCCCCCAGAGCGTTACCTTCCCTCCCAACCCCTCAGACACTCATTGCACTCACCACACACATCCTGCAACCCTCTTCAGGAAGAAGTCCAGCTCCCTCTTGAAGCAGTACAGAGAGTTAGCAATGACCATGCCAGCAGGCAACTCATTCCAGTGGCTCACTACTCTCTGGGAAAAGAACTATACAAAGTACTGCACACTATACTTGATGGCTAAATTGAAACCCGTGGGATAAAACAAGCAGAAGCAGCATGGTGTCAAAGTGAAAGGCTGTTTTCAGATTGAAGAGAGTGTACAGTGAAATACCCCATGATTCAGTATGAGGACCATTGCTCACTCTGATATACATTCATGATTTGGACTGGTAGGTGAAGGGCATAATTTTGAACTCTGCAGGTGACACAGAGCTTGGAAGTCCAGTAAATGGATAGCAATGGACTCAATGAGGTCACAGGCAGGCTGATGGAATGGGTCAGTGCATTCCTAATGAAATTCAGTGCAGAAAAGAATGATATATTTTGGTAAGAAGAACAAGGAAAAACAATCCACGTTAAATGGTGCAATTTTAAGAGCAGAGAGACCTGAGGGTGTTTGTACGCAAATCTCTGAATGTGAGGTTATCAAAGCAGTTAATAGAGTGTATAGAATCCTGAGCTTAATAAATAGAAGCATAAATTACAAAGTGATGCGAAACCTTTGTAAAACAATGGCTTTGTCCCAACCAGAGTATCAAATTCTGGACACCAAACCTTATCGAGTACCTGAAGGCTTTGAAGAGGCGACAGAAGAGACTTGCTAGAATATTTTCAGGGATGAGGGATTACATTTACATAGATAGAATGAAGCAACTGCTCCACTCTATCCATGACCCAACACCCTGCTACAAAAATATCAGTAAGAAGTCTCACAACACCAGGTTAAAGTCCAACAGGTTTATTTGGTAGCAAAAGCCACTAGTGCTGCCCCTTCGTCAGGTAAGTGGGAGTTCTGTTCACAAACGGGGCATATAAAGACACAAACTCAATTTACAAAATAATGATTGGAATGCGAGTCTTTACAGATAATCAAGTCTTAAAGGTACAGACAATGTGAGTGGAGAGAGTGTTAAGCACAGGTAAAAGAGATGTGTATTGTCTCCAGACAGGACAATTAGTGACATTTTGCAAGCCCAGGCAAGTTGTGGGGGTTACAGATAGTGTGACATGAACCCAAGATCTCGGTTGAGGCCGTCCTCAGGTGTGCGGAACTTGGCTATCAGTCTCTGCTCAGCGACTCTGCGCTGTCGTGTGTCGTGAAGGCCGCCTTGGAAAATGCTTACCCGAAAATCAGAGGCCGAATGCCCGTGACCGCTGAAGTGTTCCCCAATAGGACGAGAACACTCTTGCCTGGTGATTGTCGAGCGGTGTTCATTCATTTGTTGTCGTAGCGTCTGCATGGTCTCCCAATGTACCATGCCTCGGGACATCCTTTCCTGCAGCGTATCAGGTTGACAACGTTGGCCGAGTCGCAAGAGTATGTATCGTGTACCTGGTGGATGGTGTTCTCACGTGAGATGATGGCATCCATGTCGATGATCCGCCATGTCTTGCAGAGGTTGCTGTGGCAGGGTTGCTGTGGCAGGGTTGTGTCGTGTCGTGGTCACTGTTCTCCTGAAGGCTGGGTAGTTTGCTGCAGACAATGGTCTGTTTGAGGTTGCGCGGTTGTTTGAAGGCAAGAAGTGGGGGTGTGGGGATGGCCTTGGTGAGATGTTCATCTTCATCAATGACATGTTGAAGGCTCCGGAGAAGATGTCGTAGCTTCTCCACTCTGGGGAAGTACTGGACGACAAAGGGTACTCTGTCCGCTGTGTCCCATGTTTGTCTTCTGAGGAGGTTGGTGCGGTTTTTCGCTGTGGCGCGTCGGAACTGTCGATCGATGAGTCGAGCGCCATATCCTGTTCTTATGAGGGCATCTTTCAGCGTCTGGAAGTGTCTGTTGCGATCCTCCTCATCTGAGCTGATCCTGTGTATACGGAGGGCTTGTCCGTAGGGGATGGCTTCTTTAATGTGTTTCGGATGGAAGCTGGAGAAGTGGAGCATCGTGAGGTTATCCGTGGGCTTGCGTTACAGTGAAGTGCTGAGGTGACCGTCCTTGATGGAGACGCGTGTGTCCAAGAATGCAACCAATTCTGGAGAGTAGTCCATGGTGAGTCGGATGGTGGGATGGAAGTTGTTGATGTCATCATAGAGTTGTTTCAGTGATTGTTCACCATGACTCCAAAGGAAGAAAATGTCATCGATGTATCTAGTGTATAGCATTGGTTGAAGGTCCTGTGCGGTGAAGAGGTCTTGTTCGAACCTGTGCATGAAGATGTTGGCATATTGAGGTGCGAATTTGTTTGTGAACAGAGCTCCCACTTACCTGACGAAGGAGCAGCGCTCCGAAAGCTAGTGGCTTTTGCTACCAAATAAACCTGTTGGACTTTAACCTGCTGTTGTGAGATTTCTTACTGTGTTTACCCCAGTCCAACGCCAGCGTCTCCACATCATGACAAAAATATCAAACATGCCTACCACTCTTTCACCCGCCCACACTTTGGCAAATCAGACCACAAGGCTGTGCTCCTGCTCCTGGCTTACAAGCAAAAACCGAAGTGGAAGAATCCATCAAAAAGAGTCGTGCAATGTTGGTTTGAGGAATCGGATGATCTCCTACGGGGCTGCCTGGAGTCAGTGGACTCTGCGACCAGCCTGAATGAGTACGCCACTACAGTAACTGACTTCATTAGTAAGTGTGTAGAAGACTGTGTGCCAAAGAAGCAAATCCGTGTGTTCCCCAACCGGAAACCATGGATGAACAGGGATACCCACTGCTTGCTGAAGTCCAGGTCTGAGGTGTTCAAGTCAGGCGACACTGACCTATACAAGAAAGCCAGAAAAGATCTAAGGAGATCCATCAAAGATGCAAAAAGACAATACCGGACAAAGCTAGAGTCCCAGGCTAGCCACACTGACACCCATCGACTATGGCAAGGTCTGCAAGACATAACAGGCTACAAGATGAAGGCATGTACCTACCTTGCATAAAGTTGATCTTTCTCTACACCCTAGCTATGACTGTAACACTACATTCTGCACTCTCTCATTTCCTTCTCTATGAACGGTATATTTTGTCTGTATAACGTGCAAGAAACAATACTTTTCACTGTATGTTAATACATGTGACAATAATAAATCAAATCAAATCAAATCAACTGAGATTGTTTGTTCTCTTTAGAGTTGGGAAGTCTAAAAGGCGGTTTGGTAAGAGGTGTTCAAAATCATGGAGCGTTTATATCGATTAAATAAAGAAAAATTGTTTCCAATGGTTAAACGGCCGATAACCAGAGGGCAGAGATTTACGAATAAGGCCAAAAGAACCAGAGGCAACATGAGGGAAAAATGTTTTTTATACAACAAAGAACAACGATTTGGAAATCACTGCCTATTGGGCTGTTGGAGACAGATTCAGTGGTAGCCTTCAAAAGGGAATTGGCTAAACACTTGAAAAGCTTGCCGGGGCCTGGGGAAACTTCAGGGGAGTTTGAATAGCCAGATCGCTCCACAAAGGAGCTGCCACTGACTTGATTGGCTGAATGGCCTCCTTCTGTACTTTACTGCCTGATGTTTCTATGATTCTGTACCTATCCAACACCCAGTATATTCCTGCTCTTACATAATTACGATGCACAAAAGGAAAGCTTCCCCAACTGTCAATCATCAGAAGATTAAACTTGTGGATTAAAAGCACTCTACTAACTGAATAAACGAGGACCATTCAAAGGCCATTATTCTTTTAGGAGTGTATATTTCAATATTATTAAGTACAAGTGGACTCAATGATCCTATTAGCATACCTCTGCTATATTTCATTTTTATGATAATATCTAATATCGTTGCCCTGATATATTTATTACACACGGACGTTAAAATGTACAACAGTTAACTCCATTACTTCGCTATCAGGGAAAAGAAATTTAATTTAAAAAGAAGTCCAACAGACCTTGTCTATCCTATAATGCAGATACAGACACCCATAACTGTACCTTTGATGCAGGTATGAATGATGATTATGAAAGCTTAAAGGGCTGTATTTCCAAAGGTACCACATTTAAAATCCAGTGATTTACAACCAGTGGAGTTTAAATTGCTGCGGATGTTTCTGATCACATTTTCTGATTCAATCTGAATGAACTATTTCAAAGCACCTCGAATTCAAAAGGTTTGTTCCAGCCTCAACGAGATGATGATAAAAGGGATGGTGCTTTCTTGCCTCACAACCCTGCAGAAATGTTTGATGTGGATTAAATTAAAACCATATCACCCTGACACCATTTTTAAAAGGTTAAACCCTCTTGATTGGTAAAAGTGCACCCAATGCCAGTTGCTAAAAGAAAGACTTGGATTTATAGAGCATTTTCCAGATCCTCGGAATGTGCCAAATTGCCAATGCAACACACTTTCAAGGCGCATTGACCATGCTAAATTCTCCCTCAGTGTGCCCGAACAGGTGCCGGAGCGTGGCAACTAGGGGATTTTCACAGTAACTTCATTGCAGTGTTAATGTCAGCCTACTTGTGACACTAATAAAATAAGCTTTAAACTATGACAGTGCAGCACTCCCTCAGTACTGCACTGGGAGTATCAGCCTAGATTTTTGTGCCCAAAGTCTCTGGGGTGAGTAGTATAAAGTATACATTAGTCAGTGACTTAACATTAACAGCGCTACTGGCTGTTAATAAATTATTTCAACAACAGTGAATATCCCTTTTGTGAACTAACATCAAAGCACAAAACCATAGAGCAAAAAGGCCAAAATTGATTATGACCTAAAGTAGAGTGAGCAATCAAGGGATTTATACACAGATATACAAACCTTGATAAAACGTGGTGTTAACAGTCTGACTTAAGTCGGTGTGGCAGAGATGTATTTCCCCCTCCTTTTGAACATGATTGCAACTAATGCCTCACAAAGCCCTCATCCGGAATTCCCATTAAGTTCTGAAAGTATGGCTGGCTGCCATGACTTAATATTTTCAATTGAGACCTTAATCAGTGGCAGAACTGCTTTAATAATTCCTCATGTCAAGGCTTCCTCTATCTCCAGCCTGATTTCATTAAGAGCAGCGCTCACTTGGGGCTCCCCGTCATCAAGGATAACACACAATCACATTTCTCTCTCAGCCATGTGGAAACAACCAAGGGTCTTATAACAGCTCCCAATTTAGACATAATGATAAGTAAAAGGAGCTAAGGCATTACGGTATATAGAGAACATGAGAACAGGAGAAGGCCATTCAGAACCTTGAGCCTGGCTTGACATTCAATTATACCGTGGTTGATCTGTATCTTAACTCCATTTACTCACCCTAGTTCATATTCCCTTTGTATCCCTGCAACAACAACAACATGTATTTATGTAGCACCTTCAAAGTAATAAAATAAACCAAGGTTCTTTATTTCAATCAGAAACAAAATATAACACTGAGCCACATAAAGAGATATTAGGCAACAAGCTTGTTGAAGTGTGAGCCTCATTGTATCGCATCTCTGCTGGCGTTTGTGGTTTCTGCACTGGTGTCATCAGCCACCTCCTAAATGGGTATCCCTTGTCCCTGAGGAGCCATCCTTCCAGCCGCTGCTGTAACTGCTATGGACGCTCCCCAGGAAACGGGCACACACCTACATGATGCGCATTGTGTGGTCACAGAAGAGTTGGACATTGATGGAGGGAATCCTCTGCAGTTCCTGAATGGTGTCACATGCCACCATGGTAACTTAAGGGCTATGCGGGTGTAGTCTATTAGTCCTTGGGGCATCTGAGGGCTATATTGTTGAGCACTTACTAGGCAGGTGAAGTCCATAGTCCTGGTATCCTGGCTCGCCTGGTCATGGTCAAAGTTGATAAACATTTCAACCCTGGCATAAAGGACATCAGTCACCTCCCTAATACACTGTTAGCGTAAAAGTTCAGAGCGGCATGGGGGTCCTCCAGTTCCATGGGGTGCCAGCTCATGCAGTATGTGGCAGCAGAGGTCCACTGTTCAGACAACTGAAGATAGGAACATCGGTGCCAGAAGATTCTTGACTGGTACTGTCTCCGACTTTGCTGCTCCATGTATGGTCCTGCTCCCTGAACAGCTGCAGGCTGCTGGTCCTGGACACGTGCAGCAGCATGTCATTGTCCCTTCTGCAATTGGCAATTCCAATTTGTAGAAACACCAACTCAACACACTGAGGATTTCTTATGCTTTTCTTTGCTTCTCCTAAGGCTGTGAGTCTGGGGGCTGAGGGAGAGGGGGGTGTGGTAGAGGGTTGTTGTGTGTGGTTTGGTAGATCTCATGAAAAGGTGCAGAGTCTTGTATAGTTTAACAGTAAATATTTATCAGTTATGAATAACTATATACAGCGTAAGGTATAAGCTTAGAGCTGCTTCCATGCTTGCCTCTATACACATCTCTGTCCAGTCCCCGATTGCCCTCTAGATTCGGGTTATGTTTCCCTTCACATTTGTGGGCAGTACTGTACCCCGTCCCATACTGACCCTTTCTATGCCAGACCTTTACACTATAGGTTGGGGATATGGCTAAGGGGGAGGAATTTCCATCACCTTGCTTCAACCATCATGAATCTGCGATAGGAATGATGAGCCAACTGCTCATTTCCTTCCTGTCACATAACGGGAAGAAGGCAGAAGAATGAATCGAGTGCAGATAAAGTTAACATGGATGAAATGGAAGAAAAACGCACCAAGGAATTTTAATGTTCCATTAATGATTAATTATGCAATGTTCTCATTTTTCTCATACCAGTGATGCATGTAACTAAACCACAAAAACATTACATTAAAATGTTCTCAAGCTCACTCTACCAATACACTTATTAGCTGCAATTAGCAATTGACTGGCATAAACTCACTGAGTAATTAATTTGCTCAGCACCTTTGAAAATGCATTAATTTCCCTGTGTATAACTACAGTAAGTATCATTCTCATGGGGTGGGAATGTGTCTGTGCACACAATATTACAAAGCATGGCGGGTGTCATTCATTTATGCATTGTCCTCCCAGAAGCAATCCTCTCAGGCAATAGCAAGGCCTACTGAGGATACTATACTCCTCATAGCCTTCTCAGCTCCCTCAATGTCTTTATTCTCTCAGTAATTAGTCAGTTGGAAGCAATTCAGAGACATCAAAGAAAGGAAAAGGATTTTGTTTTTGTAAGTCAGTTAGCAAGACCTGGACAACATTCATGCTTGGGCATATAAATGCCAAGCAATATTTGTACCATACAAGTGCCAGTTTATAACCAATTCCAACAAGAAATAATCTAAACATCTTGCTTTAACTTCAAACTGCTTTATGGGCATTAATATCCTGGTGAGTTACCATTGACCAAAAACTATTGGACCAATCAATTTAAATGCTGTGGCTACAAGAGCAGGTCTGAAGCTGAGAATTCAGAGGGGCGTAACTGATGCGCGATTAAATCACTCGGGAGGCTAGATTGTACCCGGGAAATAAAGGCTTTTATTACTGACAAGAATGGAGCACACTATATACAATACAATCCCAGACTAAAGGGTCTCCAGGCAGTGCAGTGACCTTTATACTTCCCCTGGTAGGCGGAGCCAACTGGAGTGTACCACAGAACAATATCAACAGGTAGAACAGCCCAACCCTAACACCAACAGTAATTACAGTAACATATCTACAAACCCCATAGTGCTGACCATCCATGGCTCAGCACTCATAGTGGTAACCAACTATGGTTCACCACATTCACCCCTCCTTTAAAAACAAAGGCCGGTGGGGCAAAATAAAAACAGAACAACTGTTCATATAATCATAAGTTCAGTCGTATTGGAGGACCGCACCATCTCTGCGACCTCCTCAACACTGGCGGTAACGCCGGTTCTGGTGACCGTGGTGACCTTCTCTCCAAGGCGGTGTCCAGTGACTCCTCCAGTTCCTCACGGACAGGTGGACCACGAGGTGGCGACAATCTGCTGGACTCGAGCACGCCTCGAGGTGGTGACAATCTCCTGGACTCAGGCAAGCTGTACACGGGAGTAAGAGGATTAAGTGGTGGTCCCGATACTGCCCACGCCATGTCAGGAGGGGAGATAAGGGTCGGGGGGTCCCTAACTAGGGGTGTGGGAGCGACTGGGGTGTCCAAGTCCCCTGCTGGCGCCAGATCTCTAATAGAGACCGTGTCCTCTCGCCCGTCAGGATATGCCACATAGGCATATTGAGGGTTGGCGTGGAGGAGATGGACCTGTTCAACCAAAGGGTCGGACTCGCGGGTCCTAACATGCCGCCGCAGGAGGACAGGTCCTGAGTGCGTCAACCAAGACGGTAATGAGGTCCCAGAGGAAGACTTCCTAGGGAAGGAAAACATCCTCTCATGTGGAGTAGCGTTGGTTGCCGTACACAGGAGTGAGCGGATAGAATGGAGCGCATCAGAGAGTACCTCTTGCCAACGGGAGACTGGAAGACCTTTAGACCTCAACGCCAGTAAGACAGCCTTCCAGACTGTAGCATTTTCTCGTTCAACCTGTCCGTTACCCCTAGGGTTGTAACTCGTAGTTCTACTTGAGGCAATCCCTTTTGAGAGCAGGTATTGCCTCAAGTCGTCACTCATGAATGACGAGCCCCTATCACTGTGGATATAGCTGGGGTAACCGAACAGGGTGAAAAGATTCCGTAATGCTTTAATGACCGTGGCAGTGGTCGTATCAGAACAGGGAATGACAAAAGGGAATCGTGAGTACTCGTCAATCACATTGAGGAAGTACACGTTCTGATCTGTCGAAGGAAGGGGGCCCTTAAAGTCCACACTCAGTCTTTCAAAAGGGCGAGTGGCTTTAATGAGGTGTGCCCTGTCAGGACGGTAGAAGTGCGGTTTGCATTCAGCACATACCTGGCAGCTTCGGGTTATGGACCTGACATCCTCCACTGAGTCGGGTAGATTCCGGGCCTTTACGAAATGGAAGAGCCGAGTGACCCCCCAATGGCAGAGATCATTGTGGAGGGCCTGTAATCGATTCTCCTGCACACTTGCACATGTTCCACGCGACAGGGCGTCTGAGGGCTCATTGAGCTTCCCTGGACGGTACATGATATCATAATTGTAGGTGGAGAGTTCGATTCTCCACCTCAAGATTTTATCATTTTTGATCTTACCCCGTAACGTGTTGTTGAACATGAACGCCACGGACCGCTGGTCCGTGAGCAGGGTTAATTGTTTTCCCGCCAAGTAATGGCGCCAATGCCGAACGGCCTCCACAATGGCCTGGGCCTCCTTTTCCACTGCAGAGTGTCGAATTTCGGGGCCTTGGAGGGTGCGAGAGAAAAAGGCGACGGGCCTGCCCGCCTGGTTAAGTGTGGCGGCCAGGGCGAAATCCAATGCATCACTCTCCACCTGAAAGGGGATGGACTCATCAACAGCGTGCATCGTGGCTTTCGCGATGTCTGCTTTTATCCCTTTAAAGGCTAAGCGAGCCTCTGTTGCTAGGGGAAAGGAGGTAGACTTGATGAGCGGACGGGCTTTGTCCGCATAATTGGGAACCCACTGTGCATAGTTTGAGAAGAAGCCTAAGCATCTTCTCAGTGCTTTGATGCTAGTGGGCAGGGGAAGTTCCAGGAGGGGACGCATACGGTCTGGATCAGGGCCAAGGACCCCGTTTTCCACCACGTATCCGAGAATTGCTAAACGGCGCTTGCGAAATACGCACTTCTCCCTGTTGTAGGTCAGATTCAGGCGAGACGCAGTGCGTAAAAATCTAAGGAGGTTGGCATCATGGTCCTGCTGGTCATGGCCGCAGATAGTGACGTTATCCAGGTACGGGAAGGTAGCCCGCAGCCCGTTTTGGTCCACCATTCGGTCCATTGCACGCTGGAAGACGAGACCCCATTCGTGACGCCAAAGGGAACCCTTAAAAAGTGATAAAGACGACCATCCGCCTCAAAGGCCGTGTGTTTTCGGTCCTCTGGGCGAATGGGGAGCTGGTGGTAAGCTGACTTCAAGTCAATGGTGGAGAACACCCGGTACTGCGCAATCTGGTTGACCATGTCAGATATGCGCGCTGGGCAATTTGGAGGCTGCTGTGCTCCCACTGAAAGTGGAGGGAGTGGCCCATCGTACTGCAGGGTTACACTCCTCAGGTGGACCATAAAGTCTAGTCCCAGGAGCATCGGAGCGCAAAGGTGCGGTAACACAAGGAGCCTGAAGTTCTCGTAAACTGTGCCCCGCACCGTCAGGTTGACCACGCAGCTCCCTAGCACAGTAACAGACCGGGACCTCGACGCCATCGAAATTGTCTGTCTGACAGTCCGTACTCGGAGACCACACCATTTCACGGTGTCAGGGTGAATGAAGCTCTCCGTGCTCCTGCTGTCAAACAAACAATGAATTTGGCGTCCATTTACCTCTATGTCCATCATGGACTTGTCGAGTCTGTGAGGCTTGGCCTGGTCCAGGATAATTGACGCCACCGTTGGGTCTTGGGTGCCACTGCAGGCAGCTGAGATGGTTGATGATGATGACCCCTGCTGGTCGTCCACGGTCGGTGCCGACCAAAATGGCTGCGCCCATGAATCGCACGTGGTCGGTGGCGCTAAAAGTGGCGGCCCCTGCAGGTCGCACATGTCTTGCGTCTCCATCGTCAGGAATGGCGGTGCTCTGGAATCGCACGTGGTGGAAGACCTCGAAGACGCTGGAGACAAGGAGACAGGCTCAGGAGAATCACACGCCGCACTGCTATGTTTGGAGGGTAGTTTGGTCCTGCAGACTTTGGCATAATGCCCTTTCTTTCCGCACGCGGAGCACAATACCGTTCTGGCTGGACATCGTTGCCGAGGGTGTTTCGCCAATCCACAGAAGTAACACTGCGGGCCTCCTGGAGCTGCCGCCGTCGTCAGGTCCGAGGTTGGGAACACAATCGCGCAGTTTTTCGGAGCAGCTGGATAAAGTAGAGTCGGTGGCTATACTTGCCACGATGTTCCCACGTGGTCGGTGGGGTACGTTTCTAGGCTTCTGGAGGCCGTCTCCATAGCGATTCCCGCCACGAACGCATCGCGGATCAAGTCGCTCGTATACTGGGCCGCCGACACTGACTTGCAGTTGCAGGCTCTGGCTAGCTGCTGGAGTTCACCCAGGTACTGTTCTGTCGTTTCGCCGGGCTGCCGCCGTCGAGTGGCTAGAAGGTGTTGAGCATGGATCTCGTTTGGCGGTTTGTTGTACCGCTTCTTAAGTAGTTCGATGGCCCCTTTGTAGTCTTGGGCATCGCGGATTGCTAAGTATACGGTGTCGCTTACCCTCGCGTGGAGGACCCGCAGTCTATCGTCGTCGTTTTGAATGGCTGTTGAGGCATCGATGTAGTCTTGAAAACACTTTAACCAATGGTCGAAAGTGTTCGACGCTCCTGCCGCACGTGGATCTAGTGTAAGCCGATCGGGTTTCAACATTTGCTCCATGGTTTTCAAAATTTTGTCAGTAATAAAATTGATGCGCGATTAAATCACTCGGGAGGCTAGATTGTACCCGGGAAATAAAGGCTTTTATTACTGACAAGAATGGAGCACACTATATACAATACAATCCCAGACTAAAGGGTCTCCAGGCAGTGCAGTGACCTTTATACTTCCCCTGGTAGGCGGAGCCAACTGGAGTGTACCACAGAACAATATCAACAGGTAGAACAGCCCAACCCTAACCCCAACAGTAATTACAGTAACATATCTACAAACACCCATAGTGCTGACCATCCATGGCTCAGCACTCATAGTGGTAACCAACTATGGTTCACCACAGTAACTCACTTCCTGACTCCAAAAAGCCTGTCCACCATCAACAAGTCACAGGTCAGGAATGTGATGGAATATTTTCCACTTGCCTGGAGGAGTGCGGCTCCAACAACATTCAAGAAACTCGACACCCCATCCACCAGCTAAAAAATTCACTCCCTCCACCATGGGCACAAAATGGCAGCAGTGTGTTCCATCCGTAAGATACATTGTAGCAACCTGTCAAGCCTTCTTTGACAGCGCCTTCCAAACCTGCAACCTCTACCACCTAGAAGGACAAGAAAAACATATGCTTGAGCATACTACCATCCTGCAAGTTCCCCTGTAATTCACACAACATCCTGACATGAAACTATATTGCTGTTCCTCCACTGTGGCTGGATCAAAACCCTGGAACTCCCTCTCTAACAGCACTGTACGTGTACATGCACCAGACAGACTGCCGTGGTTCAAAAACGTGGATCACCTTACCTTCTCAAGGAGCAACTGGAGATTAATAATAAATTCTAGGCCTTATTGGAGATGCTCATATCCCAAGAATGAATATCTAAAATATAGATTAGGCTCTCAAAATAAATGAAAAGCAAATGTTGTGCCCTTTTGTTATAGATAAGAGATGTTGTAATGAGGTTGAAGTTGTAATGCGGTTGAAGTTGTAATGAGGTTGTAGTTGTAATGTGGTTGAAGTTGTAATGAGGTTGAGGTTGTAATGTGGCTGAAGTTGTAATGAAGTTGAAGCTGTGATGAGGTTGAAGTTGTAATGTGGTTGAAGCTGTAATGTGGTTGAAGCTGTAATGTGGTTGAAGTTATAATGAGGTTGAAGCTGTAATGAGTCACAAAAGCAAGGGAAGAGGTGGCGCAGTTGTATTACTCTGGAGTTTAGCCAGCACATATTGCAATGGTGACGCTGAAGAAAAGTGGAACCAATCCGGCTTCTAATTTTGATGGTTGCTAAAACAGGTGTTTTGCTCCTCATTTACATTTGGCTTAAATGCCTGCATTAGGCTGCCATCCAGAACCCACACAAAACAAACAGCCTTTGCCAATATGACAGCACCAATACCAAGGCAAACATCGGGCATGGGAAATTGCAGCAGAACTGATCATTGCTATTTCTTTTCCAGGCAGTAAACACGATGCAGTGAATAATGAGCTGTGAGCAAAGGAGTTAGCAGGGTCCAGCGAGTGTGCCTGTTTTTGGTCTTGGTTCAATTACAGACAGGGGAATGTTCCTCGGTTAGGCACCCCCTGTTATTCATGGTCTAACCTATCCTTGCTGTGGCATCATTCATTAATGCTAGGGCTCATTCTCGCTGATTTTTAATAGTATTTCCATTGTTTTATTGTTGAATCCATAAAACCTGCTGAGAGTGGAATGGGCATGAAAAGTGAGCAGGACATTAGGACTGAGCTGATGGGACAGGTGGCATGATTTTGTGCGGTTACATTCCATGAAGTTTGCAAGAAATTTTCAATTATATTTAATGAGAATCCATCTTATTGACAGTTTTGTGACACTGCCAATATGCGCCCGTGAAGCAGAAAGGAAAGGACAGAGTCTTTTCATAGCCCCAGGAATTTCCACGTGCCTTATAGCCAGTGAAGCACCTTTGTTTTTGAAGTGTAGTTGCTGTTGGTAACTCAGGAAAACATACCAGTCAATTTGTGCACAGCAAGCTCCCACAAATGTTTCTGTGATGTTGGCGGAGCGATAAATATTGACCCAGGACACAAGTAAAGTTATCCCAGTCTTCTTTGAACATCGTCACGGGGTCTTTTATGTTTGCCTGAAATACAACACGTCTGATAGCATCAGCCTGGGTCACGTGATCGGTGTCTGGAGTGGGGCTTGAGCCCACAGCCATCGAGCACATTGAAGTGTAAAATGGGGCATGTGAATCGATCCGACAATGTCATATTATCAATTAGTGAGGACCAATTAGGAAAGAAAGACAAAACCAAAGCAGAAATATGGATTAACAAAAAAATGTCTGACCCGTCACAACCCTCAGTATTCGCACCTCACCCAGATTCCCTCCTTGAGGGGAAAAGCCCTCATTAAGCCATTTTGTTTCTTGATTGACACTCACAGCCAAACTACCCTGAACCTGTCATAGAAACATAGAGAAACATGGGAACTAGAAACAGGAGTAGGCCATTCGGCCCTTCGAGCCTACTCCGCCATTCATCATGATCATGGCTGATCATCGGATTCAATATCCTGATTCTCCCTTCCTCCCATATCCCTTGATCCCTTTAGCCCCAAGAGCTATATCTAATTTCTTCTAGAAATCAGACAATGTTTTGGCCTCAACTACATTCTGTGGTAGTGAATTCCACACATTCACCACCCTCTGGGTGAAGAAATTGCTCCTCACAGTTCTAAAAGGTTTACCCCTTATCCTCAAACTATGACCCCCTCATTCTGGATTCCCCCACCGTTGGGAACATTATTTCTGAATCTACCCTGTCTAACCCTGTTAGAATTTTCTAAGTTTCAATGAGATCTCCTCTCACTGTTCTAAACTCCAGTGAATATAATCCGAACCAACTTAGTCTCTCATATGACAAAGCTGCCATCCCAGGAATCAGCCTGGTAAACCTTTGCTGTGCTCCCTCCATAGCAAGGACATCCTTCCTCAGATAAGGACATCAAAACTGCGTACAATACTCTAGGCGTGGCCTCGCCAATGTCCTGTACAATTGCAGCAAAACATCTCTACACCTATATTCACATCCCCTCGCTATGAAGACCAAACATACCATTGGCCACTTTACTGTCTGCTGTACCTGAAACTTGTGAACTGTAGAATGATACAACCAAAGAGGCCATTTGGTCCATTACACCAATCTGCCAGCCCTTTGAAAGGGCTATCCAATTCATGGAACTCTCCTGTTTTTTCCCCATAGACCTGCATTTTATTTTCCTCCAAATCATAATCCCTTCGAATGATCCTATGGATTGACTGGGCCCAGTTTATTGCTGCGGCAGCCTGGATTAAATTCCGCCCCACCATCTCCCACACACTTCAGCATACATTCACAGTGGGCGCGATATTGAGCCCAGACTTTCTGTTTGCGGGAATGACGGCACAGGCTCAAAATCTAGAGGGCGCAATTGGCGCCGGCGGGTTTCCGAGCTCCGATCTTCCCGACCCCTTGCCAGCGGAGTGGAGTGAAATACACTGCGGGACCACAGAGCGTTCATTTTAATACATCAGCATGTTATTAGCAAGCACTCTCGCTAGATATTGAGGCCGTAAAAATTTCCAGTTGGTACTAGCGTGGCATCACATCGGTGCCATTTACAACAGGTCTACAGAAGTGTGAACCTTCACCTCTGAGGGGGTAATAGAGGTGAGCCCTCAGGCAGCCAGCACCCTCTGTGGTGCACACTGCTCAGGGGGCACCGGAGAGGATTCGGGGGACACGGTTAGGTTCAACTCGGGACCGGGGGTGGGGGGTCCCAGAATCGCCATTTTGGGGAGTGGGGTCAGGAGGGGGTCACTTGCAGGCCACCTCTACCCTTCATGTTGGGCACCCTTTGGTCTAAAGGGGTTGTGAAGGCTGGCATGCAGGCAGCGCTTCCTGGGTTTCTGTCCATATCAGAGCTGAGGGAGTGCCCATCAATACTGGGGGCTGGCAAGAGGAGAGAAATAGCACTGCCAATCTCACACTCCACAGGGATGAGGTGCTGTGTGAGCGCACTGGTATACCCAAGGTTGGTGGCGTCAACAGACAGGGTGGCGGTTCTGTCAGTGAACAAAGTGAAATTTATTGACAAACATCCAAAACAAAATGGTGACCTAGCTACACCAGTGACTATATTCACCCATGCCCACTAAATGTCTACGGTTTCTTAATCTTCCTCACCCTCCCAATACGCCGAGGTGAATCCCCAGGATCCACAGCTGAGGTTGAGGAGGCCTGCTGACTTCCATGCCCTTTGGCCTGAGATGACTTTGGTGGGCGTCCTCTGGAGGGCCAGGACATTGAGGGTCCAGGCAACCTTTTTGGGCAGTGCGGATGTTGGACAACTGCCCTCCTAGGTGTCAGAGGCTGGATGCATACCACTCATAAGAAGGGTGGTTTCAGATGGGCTGAAGACACTCAAGGTCCCCTGGCTAGAGGGCCCCGGGCTGTACTAGAATCATACAGTGCAAAAGGAGGGCATTCGGCCCATCGAGTCTGCACCAACCACAATCCCACCCAGGCCCTATCGTAAGCACCTCATGCATTTACTCCAGCTCATCCCCCTAACACTAGGGTCAATTTAGCCTGGCCAATCCACCTAACCTGCACATCTTTGGAGTGTGGGAAGAAACTGGAGCACCCGGAAGAAACCCACACAGACATGGGGAGAATGTGCTGGGAATTGAGCCCAGACACCTACAGCTGTGAGGCGGCAGTGCTAACCACTGAGCTACCATTCCCACATCCTAACAATCCTCTTCCTTCGGGTTCCCAGGGACCCCTGTGCTCTCCCATTGGATGGAGGGGCAGCTGGAATTTTGCACCCAAACCAACACTGCCACTTTTTGGTAAGAATTTGACTGATATCTATATTTGACCTTAAAATGGGATCAGTTTAGAATTTCACATGCGCTGTGCAATTTTTAAAATATCTACTTCATTTCAATCAATACCATATGGATGTTACTGCCAATGAGGGACATTGCGAATAGACAGTTGGCTGGAGGGCAGTAGTGAATAACAATTATCTTATTTGTTACTGGCCCTTCAATGACTGAATTCAATTACCCAATCCCACCATGGTGGGATTTGAACTCACAACCTCCAATTCTAATCCATTAACATAAGCATCAGAACACTGTGTCCTATGTTTCCTGTGTAGTGTGGATTTTACATGCTTGCCTGATTTATGTCTCATTATTATGAACAAGAGGAGATGAGGAACACAAGGGTAGTTCTTTGTCTAACTGGCATTGTGTGAGAAATACACATTTATTTTACCTCCAGGTGCATTCTGTGGTCCCTGCGGAGTGTGACCTCCATTTATCTAGCTGCCATGGGATAAGGGGCGCATTATCCATTCATGGATCTCCCTCATCATGCCCCCCTCAACCAGGAAAACAGATTAATGGTTTATTTATCCCATTATCATTTGTGGAATCTTGCTGTGCGTGGATAGGGTTGTTGCATTCACATACATGGGGAGGCATGGTGGCACAGTGGTTAGCACTGCTACCTCACAGCGCCAGGGACCCGAGTTCGATTCCCAGCTTGGGTCATTGTCTGTGTGGAGTTTGCACATTCTCCTCGTGTCTGCTTGGGTTTCCTCCGCATGCTCCAGTTTCATCCCACACTCCAAAGATGTGCAGGTTAGGTGGATTGACCATGCTAAATTGCCCCTTAGTGTCAGGGGGACTAGCGAGGGTAAATAGGTGTGGTTATGGGCCTGGGTGGGATTGTGGACGGTGCTGACTCAATGGGCCGAATGGCCTCATTCTGCACTGTAGGATTCTATGGTACATGACAATAGTGACCACAGAGCTTTCAAGTACTCAGATTGCCTCACGAGATATAATGAACTGCTACATGATTGTAAACTTTGCACCATGCTATACCACAAAAGCTGGTAGATGATGGACAATGATTGCGATGCCATAACTCAATGCAGGCGACACAGAAATCATTTTCTCAGTGTCTCACCTGGCTTGAAAACCCTCTGTAACCTCAGCCCTAATGCTCACTCCCAGCAATTGAAAATCGCGACAAAAATTGAATCTGACTTGAGCATTTAGATCAAATCCTTTAAACTGCAGAGCTCTGTGCTGGACCATTCTGTGAGTGAATCATAAATTGTTGTTGCTGTGAGGACAGCTGAGCACTAAATTGAGAAAAGCAGAGCGGCATCTGAAAAATAAACAAATACAAATCTGGACCAAGTGTGGACATCGTACATGGTCTGAACACTGCAAGAAAATTCTGAAAATGTATCTGTGTTATATTCATAGAATCCTACAGTGCAGAAGGAGGCCATTCGGCCCATCGAGTCTGCACCGACCACAATCCCACCCAGGCCCTATCTCCATAACCTCATGCATTCACCCTAGCTAGTCCTCCCGACACATACAATTTAGCATGGCCAATCCACCTAACCTGCACATCTTTGGACTGTGGGAGGAAACCGGAGCAGCCGGAGGAAGCCCACGCAGACACGAGGAGAATGTGCAGACTCCACACAGACAGTGACCCAAGTCGGGAATTGAACCCGGGTCCCTGGCGCTGTGAGATAGCAGTGCTAACCACTGGGCCACCGTGCCGCCATTGACTCAACTTGAAAAAAAGACAGAAAGGTGAGGAGGGGATTTTCTGGCCTCCCCAGTTTGTGTTTTCCACGGCAGGAGGCACCGATAGGCCACTGCAATGGTGGGATCCTCTGATCCCGCCCTTAGAACATAGAACATAGAACATTACAGCGCAGAACAGGCCCTTCGGCCCACGATGTTGCACCGACCAGTTAAAAAAAAAAACTGTGACCCTCCAACCTAAACCAATTTCTTTTCGTCCATGAACCTATCTACGGATCTCTTAAACGCCCCCAAACTAGGCGCATTTACAACTGATGCTGGCAGGGCATTCCAATCCCTCACCACCCTCTGGGTAAAGAACCTACCCCTGACATCGGTTCTATAACTACCCCCCCTCAATTTAAAGCCATGCCCCCTCGTGCTGGATTTCTCCATCAGAGGAAAAAGGCTATCACTATCCACTGGGATCTCCCATTGATTACACCCCAATGCCGCTGAGAAACCCACGGCGAGGATGCACCATCTGCAGGACTAGGAGATCCCGTCTACGTGAACAGCCGGAAAATTTCGGCTGAGGTATTGAGATCTACAACAATACTTTTTGTTCAATTTGCTCTTGGGATAAGTTTTAATTTTTAAGTTTATTTATTAGCGTCACAAGTAAGCTTAAGGGGCGGCACGGTGACACAATGGTTAGTACTGCTGCCTCACAGCGCCAGCAACCCGGGTTCAATTCTGGCCTAAGGTGACTGTCTGTGTGGCACGTTCTCTCCGCGACTGCGTGGGTTTCCTCCGGGTGCTCCAGTTTCCTCCCACACTCCAAAGATATGCGGATTAGGTTGATTGGCCATGGTAAATTGCCCCTTAATGTCAGGGGGATTAGGAGGGTAAATATGTGGGGTTATGGGGATAGGACAGGACCTGAGTGGGAGTGTTGTCGGTGCAGGTTTAATGGGCCAAATGGCCTCCTTCTGCACTGTAGATCGTATGATTAACACTGCAATGAAGTTATTGTGAAGTAGATGTGGATGTGGGCACAGCTGGCATTTACAGCGCGTACTTTAAAAACTGAGTGGCTTGTTATGCCATTTCAGAAGGCGGTTCAGTGTCAACTGCATTATTGGGCAGGATTTTCCAGCTGCGCCAGCCCCCAAGACCAGAAAATCCTGTCCGAGGTCAACGGACCTTTGCGTTGCCTGTGTCCCTCCCGCTACGATTCCCATGGCAAGTGGGGCGGAAAAATTCCACTCTGTGTATGTCGGGAATCTGCAGTACACTGTGTAGCACTCTCACTGCCAAGTGGGCTAAATCCTGTTCCAGGACTTGACCATGAAAATCTCGGCTGACACTCGGATGGCAGCCCTGCTACAGGTGACATGCTTTGGATGAAATGTTAAACTGAGCGTTACGGACAGAGAGGGAGACAGACAAACTGCTCTGATTTCCTCCCACCACCTGTCCATAAGCAGGTTGTGTTTCAAATTAATTTTTAAAAATAGGCGATGGAACATTTTCCCAAAGCCTTGGTTTTTATGACCCAGTTTACTAATAATCTGCAGCAAACGTGATGGGCGATGGGATAAAATCTTCCGGCAGGGGCAGGATTTGAGGTGCAGATTGTTGTTGTGCCTGGGAGGGTCTGCTTCTTTGTGGCTCCCCGGTCGGACAGCAGACTGACGAGTTGTCAAAGGCAGACATGGATTTCAAAATGGTCACTGGGGACTTGTGACCTTCCCTCTCCACAATGACTTCAAAAGGGGATATTTATCCAGGGTCTGGAATTGACTTGGAATTGATAACATTCATGTCATTAGTTGTTGAAACAAACACCGTCAAACACTGAAGCCATGACCCTCTTCTTGGGTGGATATAAGAGATCCCGTGGCGCTGTTTGGAAAGCAAGAGGTGTTATCCTTTGTTTCTTTTCAAATATTTACAGCTCAACATGAAAAATGAATCATTATCACATTGCTGTTTGTGGGAACTTGGCAGTACACATATTTGTTACCAAGTTTCCTGAATTACAACAGTAACTGCGCGTTTCCAAAGTACTTGCTTGGTTGCAAAGTTCTTTACTTATTAGTGTGACAAGCTTACATTAACACTGCAATGAAGCTACTGTGAAAATCCCCTAGTCATCACACTCCAGTGCCTGTTCGGGTACACTGAGGGAGAATTTAGCATGGCCAATCCACCTAACCAGCACGTCTTTTAGACTGTGGAAGGAAACCAGAGCACCCGGAGGAAACCCACACAGACACGGAGAAAACGTGGAGGCTGTGCACAGACAGTGACCCAAGCCGGGAATCAAACTCGGATCCCTGCCGCCCATGTGTCTTGTGTTCATGAATGGCGCTATACGGGTGCAAGTCTTTCTTTCTTTTTGGAGTCACATTTGGGGCGGATCTTATTGAGCTGAATGCGTTTAAAGTTTAAAGTTAAAGTTTATTTATTAGTCACAAGCAAGGCTTATATTAACACTGCAATGAAGTTACTGTGAAATTCACCTAGTCACCACACTCCGGCGCCTGTTTGGATCAATCCACCTAACCAGCACGTCTTTCAGACTGTGGAAGGAAACCGGAGCACCCGGAGGAAACCCACACAGACACGGGGAGAACGTGCAAACTCCACGCATACAGTGACCCAAGCCAGAAATTGAACCCGGGTCCATGGCACTGTGAGGCAGCAGTGCTAACCACTGTGGCACCGTGCCACTCCAATTGTAACAAAATGGTGTTTTCCTGGTCACCATTGCAAACGTGATTTTTTAAAATTCTAGATGTACTTAACTATAATTGAATTTAAATTCTCCAGCCGCTGTAATTGGTTTCAGGATTACTCGTCCATTATGCTACTACGTGCCCTGCATTAGATCTACCCATGAAAATTTCCCATGTGTTGTACTTCCCTCCCTAAACCCTGCCCCCTGCACTTTGAGATGCTAGAAAAGATACAGGCCGGAATTCTCCGACCTCACCCGCAGCTGGGATTCTCCGGTCCCGCTGCAGTGAATGGAGATTTGGCGGAGCGCCAACTCCTCCGTTCTCGTTAGCAGGAGTGACGAGGCATACAACATCGGAGAATTCTGGCCATTGTATAATATTTTAAGGTAATTGGCAAATGAACCAGAGGCGGTATGAGGGGAATAAAATGTTTGTCCTTTTCAGAGAGTACGTAATTATGAATGAGAGTATTAAAAAAATAAAGTCTGTAATAAACACTTAGAACTTTTTTTCTTTAAATCTCAGCATGGCTCCTGAGGTCTGCCCATGGTGGATACTAGGTGAGTTGGCATGCTAGGTATAAGGGCAAAGGATGGTGGGTAGGGGACATGATATAGCAGCATGCGGTGGATAGAGGGTCATTGTTTGGCAAGGAGGGTTTAAGGGTTAATGGGGGTAGCTGGAGGATATGAGGTGGCATGAGGGTATGAGGAACCAGGTGAGTTGGGTAGAGGGTATGAGGAGTGTGTGTGGGGGTGTGTAAGGGCATGTGAGGGGTTAGAGGTGGAGGGCTGTTTCTCATTTTAATGTTTTTAAAAAATCTTTGACAAAGTGCCTCTGCACCAGGCAGCCTCCACATTCATTCTGAGATTCCCAGAGACTCCCAAAGAACTCAGCTACTCCAGAATAAAAACCCCAAGTTTCAGGGCCACTTTGTCCCGGGATGTGTTTTCAGATATTGGAAACATCCTAACTCTGTGGTCCTGACCCAGGAGTGAAAACGAACCTCACACAATAAATTGGCCATAACAAAACCAATAAACTTGGTCCATGGCAACAGTAACATTCAAAAGGGAACTAGCTATTACAAGGGGGCATAACTATAGGGTTCGTGGTGGGAGATACAGGACGGATATCAGAGAGAGGTTCTTTACGCAGAGAGTGGTTGGGGTGTGGAATGGACTGCCTGCAGTGATAGTGGAGTCAGACACTTTAGAAACATTTAAGCGGTTATTGGATAGGCACATGGAGCACACCAGGATGATAGGGAGTGGGATAGCTTGATCTTGGTTTCAGATAAAGCTCGGCACAACATCGTGGGCCGAAGGGCCTGTTCTGTGCTGTACTGTTCTATGTTCTATGTTCTATGTTCTATGGATATAGAATGATACACAGTACAAAAGGAGAACATTCAGGTAGCTCCACCAAAGAACCAGTCCAGGCACAATGGGCCAAATGGCCTTCTGTGCTGTATCACTCAATGATTCCTGGTAACTGTTTGGTGGTATTACATAAGAACATGAGAACATAAGAAATAGGAGCAGGAGTAGGCCACCTAGCCCCTTGAGCCTGCCCCGCCATTCAATAAGATCATGGCTGATCTGAAGTGGATCAGTTCCACCTACCCGCCTGATCCCTATAACCCCTAATTCCCTTACCGATCAGGAATCCATCTATCCGTGATTTAAACATATTCAACGAGGTAGCCTCCACCACTTCAGTGGGCAGAGAATTCCAGAGATTCACCACCCTCTGAGAGAAGAAGTTCCTCCTCAATTCTGTCCTAAACTGACCCCCCTTTATTTTGAGGCTGTGCCCTCTAGTTCTAGTTTCCTTTCTAAGTGGAAAGAATCTCTCCACCTCTACCCGATCCAGCCCCTTCATTATCTTATAGGTCTCTATAAGATCCCCCCTCTGCCTTCTAAATTCCAACGAGTACAGACCCAATCTGCTCAGTCTCTCATCATAATCAACACCCCTCATCTCTGGTATCAACCTGGTGAACCTTCTCTGCACTCCCTCCAAGGCCAATATATCCTTCCGTAAATAAGGGGACCAATACTGCACACAGTATTCCAGCTGCGGCCTCACCAATGCCCTGTACAGATGCAGCAAGACATCTCTGCTTTTATATTCTATCCCCCTCGTGATATAGGCCAATATGCTATATATGTATGTGGGGTGGAGTATGATATTGGATTATTTTCAATTGTATCTAACAGTGGCACAGTGGTTAGCACTGCTGTCTCACATTGCCAGGGACCCGGATTCAATTCCCGACTTGGGTAACTGTCTGTGCGGAGTCTGCATGTTCTCCCCGTGTCTGCCTGGGCTTCCTCGGGGTGCTCCAGTTTCCTCCCACTGTCAGATGTGCTGGTTAGGCACATTGACCCTGCTAAAACCCGAACAGACGCCAGTGTGTGACGACTAGGGGATTTTCACAAATAAACTTAAACTAACTAACCTGTCTGGCATCTACATCACTCTTACTTATTCCCTCCATCAATACTTCAAAAATTTCCAGTCAAATTGCAATGGTAACATGCACTAATGAAACAAATTGCTTTTCTTTCTGCCAGTACACGTACTGTCCTTCAGTCGAAAAGGTGTCACTTTTGAAGTGAGAAGATTTATGAATATATGACAGTTCTGCTGAGTGCTACATTAGACAGTAATTATACCTCATCGAAGTGCTGAGGCCGAACTTGGCTGAGGAATGTCAACATTCAATCAAGGGCAGCTGACTTATTTAAGAACACATCCTTGGCGTCATCACAGTGCAGTCGTGATGGATTCTGAGCACTGACGGTTGGAGAGTCGGACAGTGTCCACCCCCTTCCCAATACTTGTTCTGAGAATGTGAAAACTAACACAAAAATGTCTCAAAGAGCGAGGTTTTCACAATAGGCCCCATAATTCCTGGAGCTTGAACTCAGGAATAGAAGGAGACGGTTTCGTCCCCATGAGCCTCTTTGGCCTATCAATGAGATCATGGCTGATCTGCAATCAAATGCCCAGGATGGAATTTTGCTATCCCACCCACCATGGGGATTGCAGAACGTGCAAAGGTCCATTGATCTCAGGTGGGATTTTCTGGTCTTGGGGCAAGCGCGGCTGGAAAATCCCACCCCCAGTGTTGAATATTACCAATTCTTTCTGCCCACTCCCCATATCCCTTGTTTCTTTGCAAAATCCTTCTGTCTCAGCTTTGTTTAGACTCAACCATGGAGCATCCCACAACCCTCTGTGATAGATAATTCTAAAGATTCACAACTCTCCCAGGGAAGAAATTTACCCTAATCTCAGTCCTGATTCAACACCATGGCCAGAATTCTCCAATATTGGACGCTCTGTTCCTGCTGCCAGCAAGAACGGAGAATTTGGCGCTCAGCCAAATCTCCATTCGCAGCGATGGGACTGGAGAATCTTGGCCACGGACGAGGTTGGAGAATTCCGTGCTCCATGTTCTAGATCAGTAACACGGCACACTTCATTGAGACAAGCAATTCCACGGCACGTCCCTTTCTTTTCAGTTGAATAAAATACTCATAAATGTCACATCTACTGACATTTACTATGGTTACAGTCTGTGATGCCATGATGCCTTGAAGAAGTGTATTTTTAATCATGTTGTCTTCAGTTTGTAAGCAACCCTGTTTTTTTGTTATGGGCCAGAGCTGTCTGAGCCAATGTCCTTTTATTGTTGCTGGAGTCATATAATAGGCTTTTTGTTTATTTTTAATTTGGGCCTAATGCAATGTCCTGGAGTTTTACGAGTTTTACGAATCTTTTGAAATGTTTGGGGAAAGACTGATTGACAGGTCATGGTCAGCTGGCTCATTCACAGAGGAATCCAAGGATTCACTTGCAGTTTGGTCAGTTAGAAACTGTGTGAACTCCAGACTGATAACAGTGTTTTTGTCTCTCCCCCTGATATTGGAAGGTCTGCTGGCTAGGCAGAAGCTGTTGGACTCCAGACTGCAAGCAGTATGGTTCTGGGTCTCTGCCTGGTATTGGAAATTTAGCTCTTGGTGGCTGGCTAGCTAGTAATGAGAGGCCAGGAGTTCCTCTGTCTTTTGAAGTGGTTTGCTGGCTAAAAACTGGAGGCCAGCAATGGTTCTACCTCTACCTCGAGGTGTGCTGGGAGCTACAGGAAGGGGAAGTCACAGTTTCAATTCTCCCTCCAAAGGACAAATTCACGGCAGGTATTGCAAAGCTGCAAGATCCAGCATCACGTGAGCATACTTACTTTCTGTGTTAAGCCTGGAAACGGGGGTGTATGTTTGTAAGAATGTTTGTTGTGTTGGAACAGTACATTTAGAATATCGTGATTGTTTTTATCTTGTTCATAATTGGTAAACGTTATTGCTACTTGTCTTATTATATGTTAACTGTATTCTTAAATAACCTTTGTTTGGTAAAAGCTCCTAGTGGGTCATTTGAAGCATACCTGGAGTGAAACATCTTATGCTTACCCATGCAAAAATTCAAAGTGCAAAGCTTATGATCTAGGCTGACTCCATAAAATACGTTATTAGGTCTTACTAGAAATGTTTGTAGCATACAATTGAAATTAATGTATGAAAGCAAAACACAAGGTTAAGTTCCCATCGGGTTACTGGGAAACCTAGGACTGCTGATGTGCACAGAGTCTTTTGATCCAGGCAGAAATTGATGAGAGGGCCTCAAATCTTACTCCACTGTCAAGCGCTCCCCCAGGGGCACTCCCCCACCCCTGAATGACCGAGGGAAACCTTGCCTGGAAGACCCGGTCACTCATTCCATCTTGTTCCTTTTTCCTTTGCTATTCACAACAAAGAGGTCAGTGGAGGGTAACTGGAGAGAGTTTTAATCTGCTGAGAGGAAAAGCTTTGCTCCCGTACCTTTTGGCTCGTCAGAGTTTGCAGTTAGAAAGGGCTCTTTGCAATCCAGCTGTGGTCCGGCAGAGACACACATTGACTCTGGCACTGACTCTAGCTGCTTCACAGCTTCTACAAAGCTGGAGATACAAGCTTATTCCTCGCACTCTGTGACCAAGCTCTGAGAGTGAAAAATTGCCTAGTGTTGCCTTTGCTCTATTATCTCGTTCGCGGAGTTCACAAAATCTCACAAACCAAAACAAAGCATCCCTTGTTTCTGGAAGTCCGTGTTTGTCTTATTAACAGAGTAACCTGGTCTGGAACAGCAAAGTCTAACTGCTGCAAAATATGGCAATAAGGCGGCACGGTGGCAGGAGTGGCACGGTGGCAAAGTAGTTAGCTCTGCTGCCTCATAGCTCCAGAGACCTGGGTTCGATTCCCAGCTTGGGTCACTGTCTGTGTGGAGTTTGCACATTCTCCCCGTGTCTGTGTAGGTTTCCTCAGAGTGATCTGGTTTCCTCCCACAGTCCAAAGATGTGCGAGTTACATTGATTGGCCGCGCCAGATTTCCCCTTAGTGTCTGGGGTTGCATAAATTAGAGGGATTAGTGGGATAAATATGTGGGGTGACGGGGATAGGGCCTGGGTGGGATTGTTGTAGGTACAGACTCGATGGGCCAAATTGCCTCCTTCTGCACTGTAGGGCTTCTACGATTCTAAAATAATATTTTATTTTATAAGAATGACACTGAAGCTGTTCGATTGCTGTAAAAATTACAGGAGCTGCTTCATAAGTACTTTTTTAAGAATAACACAGATCAAATGTCAAGGATGATTTAATAAAAAATACTTCTGGAGAAACATGCACATTGTAGTCAGTGAAATCCTCATTATCTTTCTATGGTCCATAATGTCAGGAACACAGTTCCTGCTTTTCAATTCATTCCCATTTATGGGTTTATACTTTCTCAGATTAACAATGGTGGTGTTGGGTGTTAAGATGTTCAGGTGGGTGAATAAGTCTACCCACCCTTCACCTGTCCTCTTGAAGCTAAATTTCTAGTCAGTGTTGATCCAATAGTTTTGTTAAAGGTGGCCCATCGTGATGACTGGTTGCATTGACTTCTCTTTGTGGAAGACATTCATAATCAGTGCTTTTTAAATGGAGAAACCCAAGGTTAATATTGTAGAATACCAAGACTGAACACAGCGCGGACCACACAAATCAAGAGGTAGAGGTTAGATAATTGCAAACTTCAATCTTAAAAGTCCTCGACATTGTCAGAAGAAGAAAAAGCTGATAAAGAAAGGAGTCCAACAGTTCTGAGTTGAATAAGAAATGAATTGCTTTGAACAGTGAAGATCTATGAATCATAGAATTGCTACAGTGCAGAAGGGCGTCATTCGGCCCATTGAATCTGCACCGATTTTCTGTGACAGAGAACCTTACCAGGTCCTGTCCCCCGCCCAATCTCTGTAACCCCACAAACTTACTATGGTTAATCCACCTAACCTACATATCTTTGGACACTAAGGGGCAAAATGCCATTTATCTTCCTAATTGCTTGCTGCAGTTATATGCTAACTTGCTGTGTTTCTTGTATGAGTACACCCATGTCTCTCTGAAAGTAAAAGTTAAAGTTTATTTATTAGTCACAAGTAAGGCTTACATTAACACTGCAATGAAGTTACTGTGAATTTCCCCTAGTTGCCGCAGTCCAGTGCCTGTTCGGGTCAATGCACCTAACTATTTTGAACATCAAAATTTAAAAGTTTCACACCTTTTCACAAATATTCTGTTTTTCTTGCTATCAAAGTTAATAATTTCATACTTCCCCACATTGTACTCAATTTGCCATCTTGTTGCCCACCCACTTGGCCTGTGTACATCTCTTTGCAACCTCTTTATGTCACAACTTACATACTCATGTAATGTATCATCAGCAAACTTGGATACATTACTCTTGGTCTCTTGATCTAATAACCTCATTATGCTCCACTTCTCCAACTTCCACCCGAAACACGTTAAAGAAGCCATCCCCTACGGACAAGCCCTCCGGATACACAGGATCTGCTCAGATGAGGAGGATCGCAACAGACACCTCCAGACGCTGAAAGATGCCCTCATGAGAACAGGATATAGCGCTCGACTCATCAATCAACAGTTCCGACGTGCCACAACGAAAAACCGCACTGACCTCCTCAGAAGACAAACACGGGACACGGTAGACAGAGTACCCTTCGTCGTCCAGTACTTCCCCGGAACAGAGAAGCTATGGCATCACCTCCGGAGCATTCAACATGTCATTGATGAAGACGAACATCTCGCCAAGGCCATCCCCACACCCCCACTTCTTGCCTTCAAACAACCGCGCAACCTCAAACAGACCATTGTCCGCAGCAAACTACCCAGCCTTCAGGAGAACAGTGACCACGACACCACACAACCCTGCCACAGCAACCTCTGCAAGACATGCCGGATCATCGACAAGGATGCCATCATCTCACGTGAGAACACCATCTACCAGGTACACGGTACCTACTCTTGCAACTCAGCCAACGTTGTCTATCTGATACGCTGCAGGAAAGGATGTCCCGAGGCATGGTACATTGGGGAAACCATGCAGACGCTACCATAACGGATGAATGAACACCGCTCGACAATCACCAGGCAAGACTGTTCTCTTCCTGTGGGGGAGCACTTCAGCAGTCACGGGTATTCAGCCTCGGATCTTCAGGTAAGCGTTCTCCAAGGCGGCCTTCACGACACACGACAGCGCAGAGTCTCTGAGCAGAAACTGATAGCCAAGTTCCGCACACATGAGGACGGCCTCAACCGGGATGTTGGATTTATGTCACATTATCAGTAACCCCCTCAGCTTGCCTCCTGGACTTGCAGGCTGTCCTGTCTGGAGACAATACACATCTCTTTAACCTGTGCTTAATGCTCCCTCCACCCACATTGTCTGTATCTTTAAGACCTGGCTGGCTGTAGGGATTCGCATTCTAATCAGTATTCTGTAACTTGATTTTGTGTCTCTGTGCACTGTTTGAGAGCACATTTCCACTCCATCTGGCGAAGGAGCAGTGCTCCGAAAACTTATGGTATTTGCTACCAAATAAACCTGTTGGACTTTAACCTGGTGTTGTGAGACTTCTTACTCTCTTGATCTAAGCCATGAATAAAGATTGTAAATAGTTGAGGCTGTAGCATTGGTCTTTGCAGCATTCCACTAGTAACAGCCAGCCAACTTAAAATGCCTAATTTGTTCCTACTCTCTGTTAACTAATCTTCTATTCATGTTAATATATTACCTCCAACTCAATGAGCTATTATCTTGCACATTAATTTATTGTGTGGCACCTTAATGAATTTTTTGGGGAATCCGAGCACACCATATCAACTGGCTCCTTTTACAGTTACATCCCCAAAAAACTCTCACAAATGTGTCAAGCACGTTTTCTCTTTTGTAAAACCATGATTAGAACAGTCCTGACCCAATCCGACTGAGGCGTGATTCCCGTCCCATACCAACAGAGGGTTAACAAGTAGTTAAAGCAAACTACTGCAGATGCTGGAATCTGAAACAAACAGCCCTCACGAAGGGTCATCCTGACTCGTCATTCTTTCTCCACAGGTGCTCATGATGTGGAGATGCCAGCGTTGGACTGGGGTAAGCACAGTAAGAAGTCTCACAACACCAGGTTAAAGTCCAACAGGTTTATTTGGTAGCAAATACCATAAGCTTTCGGAGCACAGCTCCTTCGTCAGATGGAGTGGATATCTGCTCTCAAACAGGGCACAGACACAGAAATCAAGTTACAGAATACTGATTAGAATGCGAATCTCTACAGCCAGCCAGATCTTAAATGTACAGACAATGTGGGTGGAGGGAGCATTCAACACAGGTTAAAGAGATGTGTATTGTCTCCAGACAGAACAGCTAGTGAAATTCTGCAAGTCCAGGAGGCAAGCTGTGGGGGTTACTGATAATGTGACATAAATCCAACAACCCGGTTTAGGCTGTCCTCATGTGTGCGGAACTTGGCTATCAGTTTCTGCTCAGCGACTTTGCGCTGTCGTGTGTCGTGAAGGCCGCCTTGGAGAACGCTTACCTGAAGATCCAAGGCTGAATGCCCATGACTGCTGAAGTGCTCCCCCACAGGAAGAGAACAGTCTTGCCTGGTGATTGTCGAGCGGTGTTCATTCATCCGTTGTCGTAGCGTCTGCATGGTTTCCCCAATGTACCATGTCTCGGAACATCCTTTCTTGCAGCGTATCAGGTAGACAACGTTGGCCGAGTTGCAAGAGTGTGTACCGTGTACCTGGTAGATGGTGTTCTCACGTGAGATGATGGCATCCGTGTCGATGATCCGGCACGTCTTGCAGAGGTTGCTGTGGCAGGGTTGTGTGGTGTCGTGGTCACTGTTCTCCTGAAGGCTGGGTAGTTTGCTGCGGACAATGGTCTGTTTGAGGTTGCGTGGTTGTTTGAAGGCAAGAAGTGGGGGTGCTGTCAGACCTCCTGAGATTTTCCAACATTTTCTCTTTTTGTTGGTTGACACTTAACTGCTCTCTAAAGTGGACACTCAGTTATATCAGAAATGTTATCCGGATTTCCAGAAGGAAATCCATCATCACTGCCTCAATTCAACTTGGGGAAACATAGAAACACAGAAAATAAGAGCAGAAGTAGGCCATTCAGCCCTTCAAGCCTGCACTGCCATTTAATATGATCATGGCTGTTCCTTTACCTCAACACCATTCTCCTGCTCTCTCCCCGTACCTCTTGATGTTTTTAGAGTCTAGAAATCCATCTATTTCCTTCTAAAACATATTCAGTGACTTGGGCTCCACAACCTTCTGTGGGAGAGAATTCAATAGATTTACCACCCTCTGAGTGAAGAAGTTTCTCTTCACCTCAGTCCCAAATGGCCTACCCCGTATCCTGAGAGTATGACTCCATGTTCGAGACCCTCAGAGGAACCAACATCCCTGCATCCAGGCTCTTCAGTCTTGTCAAAATGTTATGTTTTAATGACATCCTCTCTCATTCGTCTAAATTCCAGCGAATACAGGCCCAGTTGACACAATGGGCGGGATTTTTCGGTTGCACCCGCCCGAGACTGGAAATTCCCGCCAAAGGTCAACGGACCTTTAAAGTGTCCGGCCAATTGACCGTCCCATCCATGATGATCCCCGCGGCGGGCAGGGCCGGAACATTTACCCCAATCTCTCCTGGTACAATAATCCTGCCATCCCAGGTATCAGCCTGGTGAATATTCACTGCGCTCCCCCAAATATATCCTTTCTTAGAGAAAGAGACCAAAACACATGATGGACAATAAATATCTGATTTGCCAACAACACAAGGATCCCAAGAATTATTCAGTCAGCAGTTTTAACCAATGTCTCACTGCCAGAGTCAGATATCAAAACAGGTACTTTGATGATTCAAGAATGTAATTACTTCAATCAAGCCATTGAGGTTGGCCTACTGGAGTATAAACTACCTGATTAAGGATGGATGCCGACCTCCTCGTTAACCTGCTCCTGGGCCTGGCGAGACACGCCATCAATAGGTCCAGGCAGCGGGCGATCGACGGGGCCGTCCATCCTGACTGTCTGCCCCTCTACCGCGGCTACATCCGCGGCCAGGTGTCTCTGGAGAGGGAGCATGCGGTGTCCACGGGCGCGGTTGACACCTTCCGTGACCGTTGGGCACCGCAGGGGCTGGGGTGTATTATCGACCCTGATAATCATCTTTTGGTTTGATGTTTTAAGTTTCCTTTCGACTTTGTTTTTGGTTCGGGCTGTTCCCCCTTCCTTTTGGGGAGCCGCCCCTTTTACTTTGTCCCTAAGTTAATTTGAGTTTGTTTACTTGGTTGGTATCAAAAGAAATACCTGATTAAGGATCCAATTGATGGATCAATCATGGAATCTTTGCCTTGTACGTAACCGGGAGTGTCAGTTCCTCTGACACCCCCAGAGGTAGATTGCTAACTGCTAGCACTCTTTGTACTACTGCTGGAGTAGTAAATAAAGGGATTTTAATGAAGGGACTTCCGCCTACGCAGACTTATTACAAAGAATATAAAACCTTTCAATATGTTACTCTGTACAAGTTGGGATGTCTTTTTGAACCAGCTAAGTGGTTGTTCTGTAAGTACCTCATCATCAATGCAAGCTAATGGGTGCAAGAATCATTTTAATATTTTTGGTTGCATTATTGTTAATGAATTCTATCCTTGACAATGGTGCTTCACTTGCGCACACAAGTAGAACCTTATTGACAGGCTTTTAAAAAGGACTTCTCCATTAAGGGGGAAGCTCTGCAACATCAAAGGTTGTGACATATCAAGGAGTATTGCAGTGAAAGGCTATTGCATCTGCCAGGCAGATACTATCTCTGCCGACCTTTGGCGACCAGCCATTAGTTGGGTAAAATGAGGAGCTGTATTATCTTGTCAATGAGGTGTCTAAAAGGGCATGCACCTACTTCATGAAATGTATCTGGAAAGCTGTCACACACTGAAACACTGAAAGACAATGCTTATGGAAAAGCACCAACAAACAAAACATAATTCAAAGGAATTCAGAGCAGCCTCCATTATCCATCAATACCAATTCGTCTATGCAGAGTAAGCCCATTTTAAAAATGGGTAGTGTGGTAAATTGCAAACAGTGACAACAAACATGTCACAAAACAATATCTGAGCATCTTTACAGATCGATTTTCGTTGTCAAAACCATCCAGGAAAATGATAGTTTAGCGGAAAAATGGAACAAAGTTCATTCCATTAACTTATTGATTTGATTTGATTATTATTGTCACATGTATTGGATACAGTAAAAAGTATTGTTTCTTGTGTGCTATACTGACAAAGCATACCATTCATAGAGTACAAAGGGGAGAAGGAAAGGAGAGGGGGCAGAATATAGTATTACAGTCATAGCTAAGGTATAGAGAAGGGTCAGCTTGATATACGGTTGGTTCATTCAAAAGTCTGATGGCAGCAGGGAAGAAGCTGTTCTTGGTATGTGATCTCAGATTTTTGGATCTTTTTCCCGATGGAAGAAGATGGAAGAGGGCATGTCCAAGGTGCGTGGGGTCCTTGATTATGCTCCGAGGCAGTGGGAAGTGTAGATGGAGTCAATGGATGGGAAGCTGGTTTGTGTGATGGACTGGGTTACGTTGATGACCCTTTGTATTTTCTTGCGGTCTTGGTTGGAGCAGGCTCCACACCAAGCTGTGATACATCCGGAAAGGATGCTTTCTATGGTGCATCTGTAAAAATTGGTGAGAGTCATACTGGACATGCCGAATTTCCTTGCTTGGTGGAGCAAACTCGATGAGCCATGTGGCCGATTCCGGCTCCCAGCCCTTGTGTTCTTAATTAATGACTCTCTGAACATGAAATTATCAACCACCGTACACTCTATCAATTGTTCCCAGCATTAAAACTGAACTTGAAATCAAATACCTCAGCAAGCTATTATTCGTGGGCCGAGTGGTTTTGTGGATTAAAGGAAGGAAGGACTTATAAATCTACAACAAAACTTCAGAGGTGATTTTTATCTCTCTGGCCTGGGGTATTCCAGGCAGTAAGGGAACTGAAGTCAAAGGAGCAAAAGCAAAATGCTGTAGATGCTATAAATTTGAAATTAAAAGTAAAGTGCTGGAAACACTCAGCAGGCCAGGCAGCATCTGTGGCGAGAGAAAAGAGTTAATGTTCCAGGTCTGTAATCTTTCATGGAAGTCAAAGCAGTCCAGTTATTCATTTCCCATCCTACAACTATCTTAAAGCTGGTTGGCTGAGGTGTCCAGGTGACTCACATAGGAGCTTTATGAATTTATATTAATTATCTTAATAATAAGGGACACAGATCAGCTAGATAGTAAATATCTTTTCCCAAACGTAGGGGAGTCTAAAACTAGAGGGCATAGGTTTAAGGTGAGAAGGGAGAGATAAAAAAGTGTCTAGTGAGTGTCTGGAACAAGCTGCCAGAGGTAATAGTAGAGGTGGGTATAATTTTTGTCTTTTAAAAAGCATTTAGATAGTTACATGGGTAAGATGGGTATAGAGGGATATGGGCCAAATGCGGGCAATTAGGATTAGCTTAGGGGTTTAAAAAAAAAGGGCAGCATGAACAAGTTGGGCCCAAGGGCCTGTTTCCATGCTGTAAATCTCTAAAAATCTCTATGGCTTGAATTGATAAGGTGCCTTCCTATAACGCAGTCCATCCCAAACAGTTTCACAGTTAATGAATTACAGATTCCCTCAGTTAGAGTACTTCTCAATAACATTTTAATTTTAGAGCTGTTTCTTGAATAGCACTGCCAGTCACAACCTGAAATTCCAGGCTAACTCAGTTGATAAGTCAGCACTGTGCATGCGTTAAGGAATGCACCAACATTCTATTTCAGGTTCAATGCTTTTGCTGCTATCAATTAGCTAATTTTTTGTAATCTGAATTTTTTGTTTAGTCCTTCACTTTTCATCCTTGTGATCTCGATCATGCAAAATTTACAATGCTTTGGAAATTATTTTGAGACACACAGAGAGCGGTATTTTGCCAGCGATATTGCTGGCAATGGGAATATTTGTTGGCCATTCCTAATTGTCCTTGAAAAGGTGGCAGTGAGCCACCTTCTTGAAATGCTGCAGTCTTATCTGGTGCAGGTACACACATAGTGCCAAGAGGAAGAGTGTTCCAGGATTTGGATTGAGCAATGGGGAAGAAACTGTGAACAAGAGGTGATCTCATGCAGTTCCTAAAGTCAGGAATGGTGTGTGGCTTGGGGCAAACTTGCAGGTGGTGGTGTTCACATGCATCCGCTGCCCTTGTCCTGGGTGGTAGAGTTTGCAGGTTTGGAATGCACTGTCAAAGGAGGCTTAGCAGGTCTCTGCAGCACACCGCCTTCAAAGCCAGTTACATAGGTATGAAGGGAAAAATGGTTAAGGTTGATTGAGTAAATAGACTAAAAGGTAATGTGGTAAATAAACAGTGGGAAATATTTCAAGAATCAAGCATATATTCCATTGAAAAGCAGAAACTCAGCAAGAAAGAACCATTCGTGGCTTACTCATGAAGTTAAAAATAGTATTCAAGTCAATGAAGAGGCATGTAGGGCGGAATTTTCCGGCCATACACGCCAGCAGGATTCTCCAGTCCTGCTGCAGTGAACAAATTCTCTGTCCTCGCTGCAATGGCAGTGGGGCGCGAACGATTGGTAAGATCGCATCCATAATGTTGCAAAGCATAGTAACTAGTCTGAAGATTGGGAGTGCTTTAGAAACCAGCAAAGGATCAGCAAAAAGATGATAGAAATGTAAAAAATAGAATATGAGAATAAACTAGCCCGTAATATAAACACAGGTTAGGTAAATAGGAACATAAGAAAAACGTGCTGAAGTAGGCCATTCAGCCCTTCAAACTGGTCCCACCATTCAAATCGATAATGGCTGATCTTCCACCTCAACGCCACTTTCTCGCACCATTCCCATATCCATTGATATATTTATTTTCCAAAACGCTATCGATCTGTGTCTTGAATATACACAATGACTGAGTCTCCACACCACGCTGGATAGAGAATTTCAAAGATTCACAACGCTGAATGAAGAAATTCCTTCTCATCTCAACACTAAATGGCCTAGCTCTGATGCTGAGACTATGGGCAGGATTTTCCTCACCGCATGTATCACAGCGGCGGAGGTGGCCCACCATTGGCTGGTGACAAAATCTTCTGGTCCCCGCCATTTTCAAAGAGGTTTCCCATTGAACGAACCCATCGCCGCCGCCGCCCCACAGCGGGATGCACCATCAGCCGGGACCCGAAGATCCTGCCAGTGTGAATGGCCAGAAAATTCTGGCCTGCATCTCCTCATTCTAAACCAACCCCCACCCAGCCAGGGGAATCATCCTTCCTGCATCTACCCTGTTGAGCCCTATAAGAATTTTGTGTTCTTCACTAGGATCACCTCTCACCCTTCTGAATTATGGGAAATACAGACACAATCTCCTCAACCTCTCCTCAGAAAATTATCTCACCTTTCCAAGCATCAGTGCAGTGAGCCTTTATTGCAATCCCTCTCTGGCAAGTATACCCTTCCTTTGGTAAAGAGACCAAAACTATACCTAATACTCCAGGTCCAGTCTTTCCAAGCCTCCGTACAATTGCAACAAGTCTTCTTTACTCCTGAACTCAAATTCTCTTGCAATAAAGACGAAGATATAATTTACCATCCTAAGTGCTGGATGCACCTGTATTACAGCTTTCAGTGACTTATGAAACTGGGCACCCAAGTCCCCTTGGACACCAACACTTCTCTCTCACTATGGCTGGATCACCTACCTCTTGGTGTTTTGTGTCACAAAAGTAAGTTTTTTGCAAAGCGTTAATTCTTTAAATTCTAGCCATTGCCTGTCTATTGTTGTACCTTTTAATAAAGTTTTCTAATTTACCAGGCAACTTGCCCCTCATATCTTTGTAGTTTCCTTTGTATAGATTTAAGACCCTAGTTTTGCTTTGAACGAGACCACTTTCAAGCTTAAAGTAAAACTATAAGATATTATATCACCCTTCCCTAGAGGCATTTACAATGAGATTATTAATCAGCCCTTTTTCATTGCACAGTTTTAGATCTAAAATAGCCTGCTTTCCAGTTGGTTCTTCAACATTGTTTTCTAGTAAACCATCTTGTATACATTCCAGAAATTCACCCTTCACAGCATTTGTGCTAATTAGGCTTATTCAGATTACATGTAGATTGAAGTCCCTATGATTACCCTCGTTACGTGCACTTCTAATTTGCTGATTTATACCATGCCAGACATACCACTACTTGTTTGGTAGCCTATAAGTAACTCCTACCAATGTTTTCTGCCTCTTTCTTACCTTAACCCAATTTGAATGTACCTCTTGGTCTACTGCTCTAACATTTGCTCTTATTAATGTACTAATATCATCCTTTGTTAATAATGGTACCCCATCTCCTTTTTCTTTTTGCCTATCCTTCCAAAATATTGATTAGGGTTGAATAATCAGTTCCCAGCTTTGGCCATCCTTCACCCTGTCAGAAGCTCAATCATCTTCAACTAATTCTTTCCTTCCATCATAAGGTCAGAAGTGCGGATGTTCCTTGATGACTGCACAATGTTCAGCACCATTTGTAACTCCTGAGATACTGTTGAGCGGCAAGACCTGGAAAATATCCAGGTTTGGGCCAGCAAGTGACAAGTAACATTCACGCTACACAAGTGCCAGGCAAAGACCATCTCCAACAAGAGAGAATCTAACCATCACCGCATGACACACAAAGGCATTACCATCGCTGAATCATCCACTATTAACATCCTGGGGAGTTACCACTGACCAGAATCTTAACTTAACTAGCTATATAAATAGTGTGGCTACCAGAGCAGGTCAGAGGATATGAATCCTACAGCAAGTAACTCACCTGATTCCCCAAAGCCTGTTGGCCATCTACAAAGGACAAGTCAAGAGTGTAATGGAATGCTCTCCCCTTGCCTGGAGGTGTGCAGCTCCAACAATACTCAAGAAGCCGGACACCATCCAGGACAAAGCATCCCACTTGATTGGTACCCCACCCACAAATATTCACTCCCTCCACCAACCACTAACAGTGGCAACACTGTGCACTATCTACAAGATGCATTGCAAGAATTCACCAAGGTTCCTTAGGCAGCACCTTCCAAACCCCCAACCACTACCATCTAGAAGGGCCATGATGTGGAGATGCCAGCATTGGACTGGGGTAAGCACAGTAAGAAGTTTCACAACACCAGGTTAAAGTCCAACAGGTTTATTTGGTATCACGAGCTTTCGCAGTGTTCCGAAAGCTCGTGATATCAAATAAACTTGTTGGACTTTAACCTGGTGTTGTGAGACTTCTTACTAATCTAAAAGGGCAAGAGCAGGAGGTATCTGAAAACACCACCACCTGGAGGTTCCCCTCCAAACTACTCACCATCCTGACTTGGAAATATAACACTGTTCCTTCACTGTCGCTGGATCAAAATCTTGCAACTCCCTCTGTAACAGTACTGTGGGTGTAACTACAGCTCAGGGACAGCAGCGGCTTGAGAAAGCAGCTCATTACCACCTTCTCAAGGGCAATTAGCTTTAGGCAATAAATGCTGGCCTAGCCAGCAACGCCCACGTCCCTTGAATGAATTTTTAAAAAGCTATATCTCAGTGATGGCAATTAACTCCTATCTGTTTACTTCAATTTGTGTAGTCAATCACCTCCCTTGTTGTGAATACTGTGTGCATTCTGACATAGTGCCTTTAAATTCTGTCTTTTTATTATTTTCATAACCTCAGCTGATGTTGTTCTGTCCCTTCCTGCCACACTCACATTATCAATTCCATTATTGCTAACTTGCTCTTTTGCCTAGTCCCCTCTCTTTAATTCATCACATCTTCCTTCACCAGATCTTGCTGTTTCGTTAAAAGCCCCCTCTACCACTTTAGGGCACTGGGCCCAGCACGGTTCTGGTGAAGACTATCCCAACAGTACGGCACCCACTTTCCCCAGTGGTGGTGCCAATGTCCCATGAATCAAAATCTATTGTTCTCGCACCAATCCTTGAGCCATGCATTTAACTTGTGGGGAATAATGCCCTGGGTTAATATTCCCCCAGATCCTGATGTTTTCAGGATGGTTAAACAGGGAAGTAAGTGTAAGACTTGATTCTCCCCGCTCTCCCCACTCGCAATAGAATTTGGGCCCAGGATACATGGCCAAAAAACAAAGAACAAAGAACAGTACAGCACAGGAACAGGCCCTTCGGCCCCCCCAAGCCTGCGCTGGTCATAACACCTTCCTAAAGTAAAACCCTATGCACTTACAGAGGCCGTATCCTTACATTCCCATCCTATCCATATATTTGTTTAGAATTTGTATGTCTTATATGCTGCTATCGTACCTGCTTCCACCACCTCCCCGAGCAGTACATTCCAGATATTTACCACCCACTATGTAAAACACTTGCCTCGCACATGTTCTCTAAACTTTTCCCCATGCACCATAAACATATGTCCCCTAGTACTTGACTTTTCTAGTCAAGTACTAGAAAGAGCACCTGACTATCCACACTGTCCATGCCACTCATAATCTTGTAAACCTCTATCAGGTCACCCCTCAACCTCCGCCATTCCAGTGAGAACAAACCGAGTTTATCCAACCTCTGCTCATAGCTAATACCCTCCAGACCAGGCATCATCCTGGTGAACCTCTTCTTTATCCCCTCCAAAGCATCCACATTCTTCTGGTAGTGCGGCAACCAGAATTGAACATAATGTTCTAAATGAGGCCTAATTAAGGTTCTGTAGTTGCAGTTGCAGCATGACCTGCCAATTTTTATACTCAATGCCCTGACTGATGAAGGCAAGGAAAGCTTCTGACTCTTGGTTCCACCACAAATTCTACCCTTCCACTGGCAATCTAAATGCTCCCTGGCACCGACTTGGTCCCAAAATGTGTTAGAACATTATTGTTCACCTTACCCCAGCTTATCTAAAATTGCACTATCTGAGAGTATAGATAAACTAAATGTCTCAAGGGTGAGGATTCCATTTCCATTCTTAAAGCATGCAAACGTGCTGAAAGATTATCTGTTTCAACTAGTGCTTAAAGCTAGGATCATTAAGGATAAATGACTGGAATTACAGGAATCTGCAGTTAACAATAAAGCGCAGACGAGGCTGTGAGTGGAAGATGAAACTAACATTTTGCATAGATAGAGTTATTGAAGTCGCCAGAGAGAATGGCATTCTTTTTAACTGCTGCCAAAGAAAAGACATGAGGTAATTAAAGAACAATCAAATTTGCATTTATATAGTACCTCTCACTACTCCAAGATGTCCCAAAGCATTTTACAGCCAAACTTTCTAAGTATTGTTATAAAGTAGGAAATGCATCAGCCAATTTACACAATACAAAATCCCACAAAAAGCACTGGGATATTGACCAGATCATCTCTTTTAGTGACCTTGGTGGAGGGGTAAATAATAGCCAGGACACCAGGGAGCTGGTGTCTTTGGGTCTGTTATGTCCACATAGAGCCTTAGTTTAATGTCTCATCTGAAAGATGGTGGGTGGAATTATCTTGGAAAAATGGCGAAGTGTCATTTCAAAGTGAAAATTTGTGCGATTCCTGCCAGTGCCAGCTGTACGAACCAGGGAGAGGGGGTGGGGGGGTGGGTGGGGGGAGCGGTGGCGGGGGAGGTGGGTGGTGAGGGATTGCTGGTAGTGCAGTGGGGGGGGGACATCAAAACTACTACTAACCCTAACCCCTTGGGCATTGGCACTTTGCTCCTTGGCAGGGGGCACAGGCTGTCACTGCCAGGGTGCCCATGCCCAGAGGCACCAGTCCCCTGCCGCCTGACCCCTGGGGAGCCCCGATTGTCCCCCCCCCCTTCACTCCAGCGGGGTCGCCCCGCTAGCTCCACAAAAATGGGGAGCTATAGTATTTCCCGCTGGAGTGAAAGACTCTGGCAGGGTGGGAGATGCTTGCGGGCCCGGAGAATTCAGTCCCGGGCCCGCTAATAGCATTTACATAATATGTTAACTGCTATTTAAATGCTACCCCCGCCTCCCAGCTGATTTCTGGCGCCACGCAGACACTGCCAGAAGTGTGGCGCAAACACTCGCGGGAATCCTGTGAATCGGCCGATGGGAGAATCGCCCCCATAGAGAGAGAGAGAGAGACAGTCAGGTTGGTGTTCCAGTCGATTGCCTTCCAACCCACCCTACACAACCTGACCTCCTGGTCTTGGAATCTATCACTCTTGCACCCTATCGATGGCCAGCACTCACTCACATTTGATTTGATTTGATATATTATTGTCACGTGTGATACAGTGAAAAGTATTGTTTCTTGCGTGCTATACAGACAAAGCATACTGTTCATAGAGTACATCGGAGAGAAAGAAAGGAGAGGGTGCAGAATGTAGTTTTACAGTAGCAGCTAGAATGTAGAGAAAGATCGCGTAATATATGGCAGGTCAGTTCAAAAATCTGATGGCAGCAGGGAAGAGACTGTTCTTGAGTCGGTTGGTAACTGACCTCAGACCTTTATATCCTTTCCGCGATGGAAGAAGGTGGAAGAGAGCATGTCTGGGGTGCATGGGGTCTTGGATAATGCTGGCTGCTTTTCCAAGGCAGCAGGAAGTGTGGATGGAGTCAATGGATGGGAGGCTGGTTTGCGTGACGGATTGGGCTGCATTCATGTGTCTGTTGCCCTTCTAACTTCATCACTTGCCTGGCCCTGGTCAATGCCCTCACCCCTTCAGAGTTCTATTTGGTTGTTCCCTCCTTTAACCTCTACATCACAGGATGTTCCAGCATGCTGTTTCAATGGTCACCCATACCTCATGCACAGGTTCAACTGGATGTCTATGTAAATATTGAGGGCTATGGAATCCTCTGTGGCAGGCAATGGGTTGTTCTCTCCCGAATCTCTCCCGATACCCTTCACCCAACCTTTAATCCTTAAAACATGGGTTTTCACCCCTCTCCTTAATTCTTACAATGTCGGCATCTGACATTTTTATGGCTTAACTCATGATTAGTTTGACAGTCATGAGTGTCTGGAATGTTAGAGGGCACTACTACTCTCTGAGACAGAGATAGGCCACCATTGATGCTCAGGCTTCCCTTTATCGCATTGCTGTCATACTTTTACACTTAACACTCTGGAGCAGCCTCTGCATAATCTCTACATATTTGCCCTCCAGCCGTCACCAGCTTCCACCCTCCCTCCACCCCACCCAAGCTCCTTGCTGCCCTGCCTTCTCTTTGGAGATCTCCTCCAACCAGCCCCTTCAGCAGAGCCTCCTTCAGCCTCATCACTCCCTTCAGCCCACCTCATGTACACTGCTCCCTCACATGGCCCAGACCCCTATGCCCCCCGATAGCTGTAAACTAAATGCTCATTCTCATTTCTTTGCAGAAGAATCTACAGGCTACAGAGAGCCTCCGCTGCCAGGCAAGGTGGTGGAGGCGGACACACTGGGAACGTTTAAGACTTATCTAGACAGCCATATGAACGGAGTGGGAATGGAGGGATACAAAAGAATGGTCTAGTTTGGACCAAGGAGCGGCGCGGGCTTGGAGGGCCGAAGGGCCTGTTCCTGTGCTGTATTGTTCTTTGTTCTCTCCATTCATTCCGGGCTGTGAACAGTTTTTAAGAAAGGCAGATTGAAGGTTTCAGGACAAGGCACACCAGCCAAGACCCCTATCCCAGATGAGGCCCCCAACCGCAACCCAAGAGACCCCCGTCCCTGGGGAGGCCCCCAACCACTGCCCGTGACCCTCATCACGGAGGAGGCCCCTGATCACTACCTTCAGCACAAAACCTCTTCCCCAATACACTTGAACCACCCCTTTGTCTACAGCAGGCCAGCAGATACTGTCCCTGGTACAAGGTGGAGAGGGAGGTTCACATTCTTCCTCTCTCTCAGAGACCATGGTGCCTGCTTCCCGTTTTAAAAAGTCGTAGCAATTTGACCCCGCGTGACATTACGTTGGTGGGTAGGAAGATTCAATGAGGTCTGAAGATATGACTTTAACTTCGCTAATAATATTGAAATGCATTCATTCAAATCAAGTTCTTGCCTTTCCAGGGCGCAAACCTGGTCATGTCATTGGGGTGGGCCCGGGACCGTCGTATTCTGAAATCTCTCTGGCACAAATCCTGTTTTTGGCCTCTCGTGATATTTTGCGGCCATTACAGGATTTGCGCCTGTGGCTAGCAGACCAGCTAAATCACCCCTGGCAACGCCGATCGTGTCGAGCTCCCTCAGCCAAAAGACACAGAGGCGAGAGTGGTACCACTGGTACCACATTCACTTACCTGATGAAGGAGCAGCGGTCCGAAAGCTAGTGGCTTTTTCTACCAAATAAACCTGTTGGACTTTAACCTGGTGTTGTGAGACTTCTTACTGTGTTTATCCCAGTCCAACGCCAGCATCTCCACATCATGACCACATTATTAGTGCCAGGCACGTGGCCACATGCACCTCTACCTGCAATAACCCAGTGCAGATACTCCTGATTGCCACTGGCATTTTTTGTTTTGCACAACCTTGCACTTCAAGGAATCTGTTTCATGGAGCAGGTGAGAGAAAATTGAAAGGAGGATTCTGTCCCCGAAGCCTTGCTTCTGCCAGTTCTCAAACTCAGTTCTAATTCCCTTTTTAATGGTCCTTTAACAGCTGCTGGTGCTAAATAAACCAACTGGTGCCTCTTGCAAGCTCCAATAATGTCATATACACAATGTAATTAAATGGAATGACGTTTGTCTTATATATAGCATCAGGCCTGGCCCTCTTCACACAAAAGAGGCGGCACGGTGGCATAGTGGTTAGCACTGTTGCCTCACAGCGCCAGGGACTCAGGTTCGATCCCCAGCTTGGGTCACTGTCTATGTGGAGTTTGCACATTCTCCCCGTGTCTGCGTGGGTTTCCTCCGGGTGGTCCGATTTCTTCCCACACTCCAAAGATGTGCGGGTTACGTGGATTGGCCATGCTAAATTGACCTTAGTGTCAGGGAATTAGCAGGGTTGATATATGGGGTTACAGGAATAGGGCTTGGGTGGGACTGTGGGCAGTGCAGATTCCTTCTGCACTGTAGGATTCTATGATTCTATCTATGAAAAGGAGCAGTGGTCTGCAGGGCAGATGAGCCAAGACACCATTCTGTTGGCAAACGTTAGAGGCACAGTATATGTGATAAAGTGATAGCATGCTTTCCCATCTCTTTCTGAACATGAAGGAGCCGGACAATAAGTCATCCAATAGCTTTTGTCAAAAGCATTCAGAGTTCTCCAATCAAATCAATTACACACATTTATCCCTCATTAAGTACAATCGTTCTCATGAATACTGTAATCTCCAGGATCCCATTGCAATCCGTGGTCTTGAGAGTGTCAGCAGTTTGTGTTCTCAACAAAGTTAAATTGTTCATTGTCGTGCATTTCGAACAACATTATTCATTTCAGGTATTCTTAAACATGTGCCAGAGAAACACTCAACATAATCATCAGTAAGTACTGCAGTTTGCACATTCTTCCCATGTCTCCGTGGGCTTTCCTCCGGGTGCTCTGGTTTCCTCCCACAGTCCAAGGATGTGCAAGTTAGGTGGATAGGCCATGCTAAATTCCTCCTTTGTGCTCAAAGATGCGTAGGTTAGGGGGATTAACCATGGTGAATGTGCGGGGTAATGGAAGTAGGGTTGGGGAGAGAGACTGGGTAAGAGACTCTATCAGTGGGTCGTTGCAGACTTGATGGGCCGAATGGCCTCCTTCTGTACTGTAGGGATTCTCTGGATTCTATAAATGGAAGACCAACTTTGATGAAGCGACTAAACAAGTCCTCAGTTTGATGACTCATCCAAAAGACAGCATCTCAGGAAGTGTGGCATTCCCTTAATACTGCACTGGAAATGCCAATCTAAAATATGTACTCAAGTCTCTTAAATGTGGCATGAACCCATAATCATCTAACTTAAATGAACCATAGCTACAAACTTATGCAGGAAGTATTTTACCTTTAAGCTGAGGTCCTGAATTTTTCAGAAGCCAGGGTCTCCCTTCCCTCCACCTCAAGGGTCTCCCACTAATTCTGAACTCACTTCAGCTATTTCAAGCTCGAATGAACATTAACTGGTTGCAGACAGATTTCTGCCCCTCATTCGGGAAGTGCACCAACATGCCTGAGCTTTCACTGGACCTTAAATGGGGGTGGAGTGGGTGGCATTCACAATCAGAAGAGGGCTTCTGATGGAGGTGTCCCCACTGCCCCTTCCCCTCCTGAAATCTAGGCCCATTCTTTTTTTGGCCTATCCCACAGCAGATAAGTCATCTTACCAGCCTTAAAACCAAGGTCATTAATTGTTCACTAAAGGGCCCAAATCTGGGCAAGAGCGTGCTTCCTGTCCGACCCAATGTAAAATCTCTACGTGGTCAAGTGGGTGGGAACCCACAGGGAATCCTATACCTGGGGTGGCACGGTGGCACAGTGGTTAGCACTGTTGCCTCACAGCGCCAGGCATCCAGGCTCGATTCCCGGCTTGAGTCACTGTCTGTGCGGAGCTTGCACATTCTCCCCGTATCTGCGTGGGTTTCCTCCGGGTGCTCTGGTTTTCTCCCACAGTCCGAAAGATGTGCTGGTTAGATGCATTGGCCATGCTAAATTCTCCTTCAGTGGACCCGAACAGGCGCTGGAGTGTGACAACTAGGGGATTGTCACAGTAACTTCATTGCAGGGTTAATATAAGCCTATTTGTGACACTAATAAAGAAACTTTAAATTTTCAATTTCACTCTCCAATCACCCCCTCACCAACTCCACCTAAAAACCCCATTGGCAAGGGGGCATGAAATTCTGGCCCAGAAATGACTGCTTCTAATATTATTAAACACACAAACATCTGATGATTTTCTATAATTGTTATTCCAACATGGGTGAAAGCCTCTGCTCAAATAGCAACAAATGCATGGCATGCAAATTTATTAAGTGTTAATTCAGTAATAAGGACTGAGAGGCAACAATAACATGGGAGGAGTGAACATAAAAGGAAAGGCTGAGGGGTGGCCTGATAAAGGTCTTTACAATTCTGAAAGATGTTAATTGGGTAAACATTGAGGAAGCGTTTCCACTTGCTCGCGAGAGGCCACATCTCCAGGTCATAAATGTAAGAACGTCAGCAAGAAATCCAATTACAGCAACAACAGATTGTATTTATATCACATCTTTGAGATAATAAAATGTTCCAAGGCACTTCACAGGGACATTATAAAACAAAGCATAATGCCAAGGAAATACTAGGCCTGGTGACCAAAACTTTGGTCAAAGAGGTAGGTTGCCTTAAAGGAGGAGAGTGAGGTAGAGAGGCAGAGAGTTGCAGGGAGGAAGTTCCAGAGTTTAGGTAGCTGAAGGTATTTAAAGTTCTAAAGTTTATTTATTAGTGTCACAAGTAGTCTTACGTTAACACTGCAATGAAGTTATTGTGAAAATCCCCTAGTCACCACACTCCGGCATCTGTTCAGGTACACGGAGGGAAAATTTAGCATGGCCAACAAACCTAACCAACACGTCTTTTGTGAGGAAACTGGAACACCATGAGGAAACCCATGCAGACATGGGGAGAATGTGCAGACTCTGCACAGACAGTGATCCAAGCCGGGAATCGAACCCAGGTCTCAGGCAGGGTGAAACAGCAGTACTAACCACTGTGCCACTGTGCCACCCCATGGCCAGCAGAGGTGGAGTAATTGAAATCATAGATGTGCAAGAGACCAGAATAAGGGACACATATCTCAAGCGGTCAATGATGGGTTGGAAAACAATGATGGGAATTTTAAAATTGAGGCGTTTCTTAACCAGGAGGTAATGCAGGTCAGTAAGTAGAGGAGTGACGCAAGTTCAGGCATGGACTGTAGTTTCCAGAGAGTGGAATGCTGCCTGCTGGCCAGGAGTGGATTGGAATAGTCAAATCTAGAGATAAGAAAGGCATGGTTGACAGCTTCAGTCGCAGGTGAGCTGAGGCAGGGTGGCATGACATGATATTGTGAAGTGTAAATGATGACATAAATATTTGATCGTAAATCACACCCAGGCCAGATTTGATATTGAGACTGTGGCCAGTCCAATTCAACCTCAACCGGTTGCCAACCAAAAAGGGAATGAGAAGTGGTTGAGGAGTCTGGGTCTATATTCGATGGAGTTCAGAAGGATGAGGGGGGATCTAATTGAAACTTACAGAATACTGAGAGGCCGAGATAGAGTGGACATGGAGAGGATGTTTCCACTAGTGGGAGAGACTAGAACTCGAGGACACAACCTCAAAATGAAGGGACGCTCCTTTAAAACTGAGATGAGGAGGAATTTCTTCAGCCAGAGAGTGGTGAACCTGTGGAACTCATTGCCACAGAGGGCTGTGGTGGCCAGGTCATTGAGTGTCTTTAAAACAGGCCTAGAAAAGTTCTTGATCGATAGGGAGATCAAGGGTTACAGGGAGAAGGCAGGACAATGGGGATGAGAATCAAATCAGCCAGGATTGAATGGCAGAGCATACTCAATGGGCCAAATGGCCTAATTCTGCTTCTACAACTTATGGTCTTCTGATCTTATGGAAGGCCCATCATATCAATACAAAAGAAAAAGTTAAAACATTTTCAACCATCTTCAGGCAGTGGGTAATTCATCTCGGCCTCCTCTGGAGGTCCCTCACATCATAGATGCCGGTCTTCAGCAAGATCAATTTATTGCACAAAATATTAAAAAATAGCTGAAGGAAATGGATGTTGTAAAAGCTATTGGCCCTGACAAAATCCTGGCTGTAGTACTGAAGATATGTCCAGAGCTAGCTATGCCTCTATCTAATAAAGCTGCAATACTGGCATCTACCCAATAATATAGAATGAGTCCAGCTAGGTTTGTTCAGTCTGAAGTAATGCATGACAAATGCACCTCAGCCAATTATGTGCCCACCTGCCTACTCTCACTCACCAGCAAAATGGTGGAAGGTGTCTTTGACTGAGGTGTCAAGGGTGCTTGTTCAGCAAAAGCCTGCTCACCAATGTTCAGTTTGGGCTCTGCCAGGACCACACGGCTCCTGAAACTCATCACAACTTTAATCCAAACATGGACAAAAGAGCTGGATTCCAGAGATGAGGTGAAAGTGACTGTCCTTACCATCAGGGCAGCATTTGATTGCGTGTGGAATTAAGGCAACCTTGCAAAATTGAAGTCAGCCGGGAATCAAGGGGAAATCATGCCAAGCACAAAGGAAGATGGTTGTGCTTATTGGAGGTCAGTCATCTCAACTCCACCAGTGTCCTTAGCCCAAACTTCTTCAGCTGCTTCATCGATGACAATCCCCCCATCCTGAGGTCAGAAGCTGGGATGCTCACTGGTGATTGCCATGATGTGGAGATGCCGGCGTTGGACTGGGGTAAACACAGTAAGAAGTCTCACAACACCAGTTACCTGTTGGACTTTAACCTAGTGTTGTGAGACTTCCTATTGCACTGATGATGGAACAGTGCACAGTACCATTTGCAGCTCTCAGATACTTAAAATTTCCTCTCCACGTGAAACAATAACCTGGACACTATTCAGGTTTGGTCTGATAGCTGATATGTAACATTTGGGCCACACATTTGCCAGGCAATAATCATCTCCATTAAAAGTGACTCTCACCATCTCCCCATGATGTTCAATGGCATTACCATCACTGAACTCCACCAGCAACATCCTCGGAGCTTACCATTGACCAGAAACTGAACTGGACCAACCATGTAAGTACCGTGTCCACACAGGCAGATCGGAAGCTGGGAATTCTGAGGTAAGTAACTCACCTGCTGATTCCCCAAGGCTTGTTCACCATCAACAAAGCACAAGTCGTGAGAATGATGGAATACCCTCTCGCAATTCTCAAGAAGCCCACTACCATGCAGTCAAAGCAGCCTACTAAATTGACTTCCCATCCACCACCCGCATTGTGGCAGAGTGGTGAGCACTGCTGCCTCACAGCACCAGGGACCCGGGTCCAATTCTTGGCTTGGGTCACTGTCTGTGCAGAGTCTGCAGGTTCTCCCCATGTCAGCGTGGGTTTCCTCCGGGTGCTCCGGTTTCCTCCCACAGTCTGAAAGACGTGCTGGTTAGGTGCATTGGCCATGCTAAATTCTCCCTCAGTGTACCCGAACACGCGTCGGAGTGTGGCAACTGGAGGATTTTCACAGTAACTTCATTGCAGTGTTAATGTAAGCCCACTTGTGACACTAATAAATAAACTTAAAAATCCTAAACATTCGCTCCCTTCACAACAATGCGCAGTGGCAGCAATGTGCACCATATCCCAGGGCTCTTTAGACAGCAGCTTCCAAACTTGTGACTTCTACCAACTAGAAGGACGAGGGCAGCTGATGTATGGGAATGCCACCACCTACAAGTCCGCATCCAAGCCTCACATCATCCTGACTTGGAAACATATCTGCATTATCTCACTGTTTCTGTGTCAAAATCTTGAGCTGCCTTCCTGTGGGTGTATCTTATCCACATGGCCCGGAGCGGTTCAAGAAAGAGGTTCACCGCCACCTTGTGAAGGGCAGTTATGACGGGTTATGAATGTTTGCCTTGCCAGTGATGCTCCCATTTCATAAACAGATTTAAAAGAAATTCATAACACAATGTGTGAAAAAAAAAATCCTTATCGCCCCCTCTGGTTCTTTTACCAATTACATTAAATCCTCGGTTTATCGACCCGGCTGCCAGCAAACTCCCCGTGCTTTATTATTCTTGACAATTCTGGGGGTTTTTTTTTTTGCAATGAGCCGAGTTTAATAAGAAGAGAATCGGCTTAACACAGGATAAATCTGAAGATGTAGCATCTGGCCAGAGGCAGAAACAATCCGCTGTCACTTTCAACTGTTCCTTCAAAGCAACATCATCATCAGCAGACTTTCACCTGCCAGTAACAAAGTCTAATCCAACAGAGAGCTGCTGAGCCCCTCAGGAATGGCCTTCTAAACTTCATGATTGGCGCTCTTAAAGCCCTTCTGCTGGGAACCATTGCTGCAAGTTTCATGCACTTGTTTTGGCTAATTTGAGTCAAACTATCACTTCAAAAGTCAGTAAATCCCTTCTGTTGCCCGCTTTGCATTGCCTCCTGATACCTCTCTTTAAACCAAAGAGCTCTTTTATTCTTGGTTACCAATGTTATTCTTATCGCAGTCTTTGACAGCGAGCTATGCTTCTTATTTGACTTGCCTTAGTTCGTATTCTCCCGAGACGAATGCCCCAATCACATAACCAGGGAAACAAGTGCAGCTCTGCACTGAATTTAATGCTACAGAAGTGAAACAGTAGAGAGTGTTCAGGAGAATGTTTCTCCTTGCAGCATTTATAGCTCATTCGAAGCCTGAGGATCTCACAAAATCGCTTCACGGCCAATATATTACTTTTGATGTGGTGTCTATGAAGGACTCCTCTCTATGGAGCACCTGCTCCCCTGCCCCCTCCGGACAGTTTCCAGGGTTAACGGGCCTGACTCCCATTCAACCCTGCCTCAACTCCCCAAACTCCGGAATGTGCTCCCAATCCGGGAGTGAAAATTCAGCCAAAGGGCCTGCAAAGGGGTTATAGATAGGTTAAGTAAATGGGCAAAGCGAGAATACAATGTGGGGAAATGTGAGTTTGACCACTGCGGTGGGAAAAATCAAATTGAATAGAGGAGCAGAAGATTATTTGAATGAAGAGAGGCAGTTGAATGCTGCAGGGATCTGGGTGTCCTCGTACATAAACTTGGCAATCAGGTACTGCAATTAATTGGGAAGGCAAAGGGAATGTCGGCCTGAAAGGAGGTTGGAGTATGAAATTGGGATAGTCTTATTGCAACCATACAGGTCACTGGTGAGACCACACCAGGAGCACTGCCTGCAGTTTTGATCTGTTTATTTGAAGGATATTGCATTGGAGGCAGTTCAGGGAAGGTTCACTCGGCTGATTGCTGGGAGACAGGGGTTGTCTTATGAGGAAAGATTAAGCAGCTCAGTTCGATAGGCATTGGAGTTTAGAAGAATGAGAGGTGATTTTATTGAGAGATGTAAGATTCTGAGGGGTTTGACAGGGTTGATGTCGGGAGGATGTTTCCCTTCAGGACAGAATCTAGAACAAAGTGGCAGGTTTAAAAATAAGGGGTCTCCAATTTAAGACTGAGATGCTGGACAATTTCTTCTCTCAGAGGGGCATAATTCTTTGGAATTCCCTACTGGATTCAGTGGAGGGCAGTGTTATAATCCAGGTCAGAAACTCCAAGGCGTCTGATGGACTCAGCCGAGATCATAAGTTTCGCACTTTGAAGTTTGGCACGGGTAAGCATAAAGGGGGGTGATTCTAGCGGAGGCCATTTTGTGAGCTCCCCGCTGGGCACCACGGCCTTCACACGTCTCCGGCAGCGGGATTTCCGGCACTGTCAGCTCCGTGCCAGAAATCGGCGCAGAACTGTGTAATTTATTTAAATGAGAATTGTAACATATCTACATATCATTAGCAGGCCCGGGACTGAAGTCTCCAGGCCTGCTAGACTCTCCCACCCCGCCAGGAGCATTTCACTCCATCAGGGTTTACAATACTTCCCCACTTGCGGAGAGCTGGCGACCCGACCCCACTAGAGTGAAGGGGGCAATCGAGGCCCCCTAGAGTGTCGGGTGCTGGAGGAGTGGTGCCTCCTGGGCATTGCCAGCTTAGTACTGCCAACCCGGGCTCTCTGGCACTGTCCAAGGGGCAAAATGCCAATGCCCAGAGGACATCTTGACAATGCCCATCAGGCATCGGGCAGTGCAAAGGGGGTGGGGCTTGAGAGGGGGCTGGGCCTCTGGGGGCGATCAGTGGGGGTGAGGGGTCCCGCTGCCACTCTGCATTTGGGCTGACTCGATGTCCGTGTCGATATGCGCGATCTTCTTGGAGATCCACATCATGACTGCCATTTGGGCTGACTGACAGGGGGAGGGAGGTCAGCAATTGGGGCTGGCCGCCAGGGTAGGGGGGTCAGCCTGCTGAGAGAGGGGGATCGATGCTTCGGGGGGGGGGGGTGGTTGAGACTCTGAGGGGCGGGGGTGATAGGGGGTATCAGGAGATTGGGGCTGCTGGCGGGAGGGGGAATTAGGGGGATCAGGAGGGGATCGGGGCTGCGGGGGGTGGGGGGAGCATTGAAGCGGGCTGAGGGTGGGGGGGCGGTTGTAGCTGCCCGGGCATGTTTGCAGACCAGCAATTCGGCCATGGGGGTGCCGTACTTCTGGTGATGCAGAGGTCGCGGGAGGCCGGAAGTGCAGATTACTGTGCATGCGCCGCTCTCAAAGCTGACAGAGTGGCGCATGCGCAGTGGAGCACTCAGCGCTATGCTGCCGGCCTTTCCAGTGGAATTAGGCCCCTCCTACTGATTTTTGGACTGATTTACACTAGTGCGCTCTGCAGTGCACAAAGTGTGGGAGATTCATTTTGAAACTCCCGCTGAAAAAACAGCGTGACTTACTCCAGTTTTACGCTAATTCGACACTTAGAATTTTCTTGGGAGAATCGCCCACAAGATGTTTCAGTCCAGGTATGATCCAAATGACCCACTAGGGAGTTTTTATCAAACAAACTTTATTTGAGAATACAGTTGATATATAATAAGACAATTAGTAATAACATTTACCAATTACAAACAAGAAATAAATCATGATATTGTGTAAACCTTAACAGCTATGAATACTGTTCCAACACAACCACCCTGACTAACTCCCACCCCAGTTTTGGTTTAGCACAGAAAATAAGTATGCTCATGTGATGCTGGACGTTGCAGCTTTGCAATACTTGCTGTGAATCAGTCCTTTCGATGGAGAATTGAAATACTGACTTCCCCATCCTGGAGCTCCCAGCACTCCTCGAGGTAAAGATAGAGCCACTACTTGCCTCTAACTCGCAAGCCACCAACAGCAAAATTTTCACTCTATAGAGGCAAGAAAGGCTGCTTCCAACTGGCCAGCGGTCAACAGAATTTCCAATACCAGGGAGAGAGACACAAACATTATTTTCAGTCTGGATTCCAAACAGCTTCTAACTAAACTGAAAGTGACTCTTGGATTTTCCCTGTGAAGGAACCACCTGACCTTGACCTGTCAATCAGTCACAAATCAGACAGTTCAAAAGGGTTGCAAACTCCAGGACATTGCATTAGACCAAATTAAAAATAAACAAAAGCCCATTATATTATTTTAACAGCAATAAAAAGGACATCTACTCAGGCAGCTCAGTGCCACAATGAAAAAAAATCAGGGTGGCTTATAACTTAAATCACGGATAGATGGATTCCTGATCGGTAAGGGAATTAGCGGTTATGGGGATCAGGCGGGTAAGTGGAACTGATCCACTTCAGATCAGCCATGATCTTATTGAATGGCGAGGCAGGCTCGAGGGGCTGGATGGCCTATTTCTTATGTTCTTATAACTGCAGAGAACATGCTTCAAATACCTTTCTTTAAGGCACAGTAGTGTCACAGCATTGAAAGCTGGATCACTGAATACATTCAAGGCTGAATTAGACAGATTCTTAGTCAAAGGTTATGGGGTACTGGCAGGAATGTGAATTTAAGGCCATAACCAGATCATCATGCCCTTATTGAATTGCGGTGCCGGTTTGATGGGCTGAATGGCCTGCTCCTGTTGCTAATACTCTTACATACTAAAGCCAGCCCCCAATTCTTGGTGCTTTCTTCAATTTCCCCCATTTACTGCTATTTCTCCCAATTCTTCCATTGACTTTCGCCTTCATTCCCTGATCATCAAGTCACTGCCAGACACCTTATTGAAACTATTTATGGAATCAAGCTCCAGCACCTTTTCAGATGGTGTGTTCCTGAGATCTTTCTGAAAATTATTCTCCAGTTTAGATGTTTTTGCCACTGGTTTTAAATCTGTGACCCCGTCACCAAAGGTTCTCTGTTAAAATGTTTCTATGCTACAAAAGCAGGATTAGGCTATTGAGTTGGATAATCAGCCATGATCTTAATGAATGGCGGAGCAGGCTCGAAGGGCCGAATGGCCTCCTCCTGCTCCTATCTTCTATGTTTCTGTATTTCCATGTAAAATCCCACATCTGTCTGAAAACCACTGTTAGGCCACTTCTTAACCTCCACCTTTCCATCTTTGCCTCATAAAAGGCTCTGGTCAGACCCCATTTGGAACATTGTGAGCAGTTTTGGGCCCCTTATCTAAAGAAGGATGTGCTGGCCTTAGAACGGGTCCAGAGGAGGTTCGCAAGAATGATCCCTGGAATGAAGAGCTTGTCGTATGAGGAACGGTTGAGGACTCTGGGTCTGTACTCGTTGGAGTTTAGAAGGATGAGGGGGGATCTTATTGAAACTTACAGGATACTGCAAGGCCTGGATAGAGTGGACGTGGAGAGGATGTTTCCACTTGAAGGAAAAATTAGACCCAGAGGCCACAACCTCAGGCTAAAGGGACAATCCTTTAAAACAGAGATGAGGAAGAATTTCTTTAGCCAGAGAGTGGTGAATCTGTGGAACTCTTTGTCGCAGAAGGCTGTGGAGGTGAGGTCATTGAGTGTCTTTAAGACAGAGATAGATAGGCTCTTGATTAATAAGGGGATCAGGGGTTATGGGGAAAAGGCAGGAGAATGGGAATGAGAAAAATATCAGCCAGGATTGAATGGCGGAGCAATTTCGATGGGCCGAGTGGTCTAACTTTGTTCCTATGTCTTATGGTCTTATGGTCTTATAACTGAAGCTCTCTTTTCTTGGTAACATCCTGTTAAACCCCCCTCTGACCTCTCTAAGGCCTCCACATCATTCCTAAAGTGTGGCATCCAGAATTACCCGCAATACTCCGACTGAGATCTAATCAGTGAATTGTAAAGTTCGAGCGTGCTTTTGTTTGCCTTCATATTCCTGCTTCTATTTATAAACCCCAAGTAGCCCATCTGCTCTGCAAACAAGTTCAAAGTCATAAAGAGAAGCAGAATATTAAAATACCTCCGATGATATATCATAAGCAGCTTTCAGGCTGGTGTGGGCGAGGGAAGCGAAGGCTATCACAATGCCATGCAAAAATCCTTCAATGACCCACAATTCCAGCACAGTGATTTGAACAATACACCAACAACAATCATTATAGGTCTATACAGTTCCTGCATATGATGCTCGCATTGCTGTTTGAACCAGGAGTCTAAGAATATCTCCCCTAACTAGCGAACAGGTCTATTTTTAAATTTAAGTAGGTTAGGTGTTGAATCATTTTTTTTTCCCCTTCAAATTTCACTCACATTTCTCAGTATGACTCTGACGTTTATAAGGATGGACAAGGTAATCATTAATATTGATGCATTTCTCTTCAGTGTTATGCCTTTCCTTCTCTCTCCCTCTGTCATAGTCAACCTCATCTACATTTTATTGAAGGCAACACATCAGTACAGCCAAACAAGCACTCCTGCCCTGGAGAGAAAGAACGGGCAAATGAAGTAGAAAATAACCGAGTCATTAATAAAAAAGCAAAAGGAACAGGAGGAGGTCATTCAGCCCCTTGAGTTTGCTCAGCCATTCTGGGAGATCATGGTTGATCTTTATCTTAACTCCTTCTACCCGCCTTTGCTCATGTTCCTTGAAACCCTCCTCCAACCAAAATCTATGGCCGGAATCCTGCCACCGTTCACGCCAGCGGGATTTTCCCATCCCGCCGCAGTGAATGGAGATTTGGTTGGCCGTCAAATTCTTTGACCTTGCTGCAGTGAGAGCGTGGTGTGAACGGCAGGTAAGATCGCGCCCTATGGATCCAAATCTTGAAAGTTCCAGTTGATCCATAGCACTCATTGCCATTTCAGGGGAGAGAATTCCAGATTTCCACTACCCTTTGGGTGTGAAAGAGTGCTTCCTGATTCACTTTTAAATGGTCTAGCTCTAACATTATTTAAGTTTATGCCCCCTTGCCTTAGATTTCCCCCCACCAGAGGAAACCATTCCTCTGCATTAATGCTATTAAATCTCTGGGTGGCACAGTGGTTAGCACTGCTGCCTCACAGCACCAGGGGCCCCAGGTTCAATTCCTTGGATCACCGTCTGTGTGGAGTTTGCACGTTCTCCCTGTGTCTGTGTGGATTTATTTTGGGTGCTTTTTCCTCCCTCAGTCCAAAGGTGTGCAGGTTAGGTTGATTGGCCATGCTAAATTGACCCTTAGTATCGGGGGATTAGCAGGGTAAATGTGTGGGGTTACGGGATTAGGGCCTGGATAGGATTGTGGTCGGTACAGACTCGATGGGCTGAATGACTTCCTTCTGCCCTTCCTCATTGATCCACTGGAGCAAGCTGAGAGGGGTGATTGAAAAGCAGCAGTGCTGGTAAGAGATTAATTGGATTAATTGAATTGTTTATTTATTTAATTAGTCAGCTAGTGTGTGTATTTTTTTGGCCTTGACTTTAACAGCAGTTTTTCAAGTTTAAAGTGAAAACTAGAAGTGGGCAGCAAAGGAGTCTGGGAAGGGTTTTTATTTTAACTTTAAAAGTCAGTTACCTGGGAGGTTCCCCCTCATTGATCCACTGGAGCAAGCTGAGAGGGGTGATTGAAAAGCAGCAGTGCTGGTAAGAGATTAATTGGATTAATTGAATTGTTTATTTATTTAATTAGTCAGCTAGTGTGTGTATTTTTTTGGCCTTTACTTTAACAGCAGTTTTTCAAGTTTAAAGTGAAAACTAGAAGTGGGCAGCAAAGGAGTCTGGGAAGGGTTTTTATTTTAACTTTAAAAGTCAGTTACCTGGGAGGTTCCCCCTCATTGATCCACTGGAGCAAGCTGAGAGGGGTGATTGAAAAGCAGCAGTGCTGGTAAGAGATTAATTGGATTAATTGAATTGTTTATTTATTTAATTAGTCAGCTAGTGTGTGTATTTTTTTGGCCTTGACTTTAACAGCAGTTTTTCAAGTTTAAAGTGAAAACTAGAAGTGGGCAGCAAAGGAGTCTGGGAAGGGTTTTTATTTTAACTTTAAAAGTCAGTTACCTGGGAGGTTCCCCCTCATTGATCCACTGGAGCAAGCTGAGAGGGGTGATTGAAAAGCAGCAGTGCTGGTAAGAGATTAATTGGATTAATTGAATTGTTTATTTATTTAATTAGTCAGCTAGTGTGTGTATTTTTTTGGCCTTGACTTTAACAGCAGTTTTTCAAGTTTAAAGTGAAAACTAGAAGTGGGCAGCAAAGGAGTCTGGGAAGGGTTTTTATTTTAACTTTAAAAGTCAGTTACCTGGGAGGTTCCCCCTCATTGATCCACTGGAGCAAGCTGAGAGGGGTGATTGAAAAGCAGCAGTGCTGGTAAGAGATTAATTGGATTAATTGAATTGTTTATTTATTTAATTAGTCAGCTAGTGTGTGTATTTTTTTGGCCTTTACTTTAACAGCAGTTTTTCAAGTTTAAAGTGAAAACTAGAAGTGGGCAGCAAAGGAGTCTGGGAAGGGTTTTTATTTTAACTTTAAAAGTCAGTTACCTGGGAGGTTCCCCCTCATTGATCCACTGGAGCAAGCTGAGAGGGGTGATTGAAAAGCAGCAGTGCTGGTAAGAGATTAATTGGATTAATTGAATTGTTTATTTATTTAATTAGTCAGCTAGTGTGTGTATTTTTTTGGCCTTGACTTTAACAGCAGTTTTTCAAGTTTAAAGTGAAAACTAGAAGTGGGCAGCAAAGGAGTCTGGGAAGGGTTTTTATTTTAACTTTAAAAGTCAGTTACCTGGGAGGTTCCCCCTCATTGATCCACTGGAGCAAGCTGAGAGGGGTGATTGAAAAGCAGCAGTGCTGGTAAGAGATTAATTGGATTAATTGAATTGTTTATTTATTTAATTAGTCAGCTAGTGTGTGTATTTTTTTGGCCTTGACTTTAACAGCAGTTTTTCAAGTTTAAAGTGAAAACTAGAAGTGGGCAGCAAAGGAGTCTGGGAAGGGTTTTTATTTTAACTTTAAAAGTCAGTTACCTGGGAGGTTCCCCCTCATTGATCCACTGGAGCAAGCTGAGAGGGGTGATTGAAAAGCAGCAGTGCTGGTAAGAGATTAATTGGATTAATTGAATTGTTTATTTATTTAATTAGTCAGCTAGTGTGTGTATTTTTTTGGCCTTTACTTTAACAGCAGTTTTTCAAGTTTAAAGTGAAAACTAGAAGTGGGCAGCAAAGGAGTCTGGGAAGGGTTTTTATTTTAACTTTAAAAGTCAGTTACCTGGGAGGTTCCCCCTCATTGATCCACTGGAGCAAGCTGAGAGGGGTGATTGAAAAGCAGCAGTGCTGGTAAGAGATTAATTGGATTAATTGAATTGTTTATTTATTTAATTAGTCAGCTAGTGTGTGTATTTTTTTGGCCTTTACTTTAACAGCAGTTTTTCAAGTTTAAAGTGAAAACTAGAAGTGGGCAGCAAAGGAGTCTGGGAAGGGTTTTTATTTTAACTTTAAAAGTCAGTTACCTGGGAGGTTCCCCCTCATTGATCCACTGGAGCAAGCTGAGAGGGGTGATTGAAAAGCAGCAGTGCTGGTAAGAGATTAATTGGATTAATTGAATTGTTTATTTATTTAATTAGTCAGCTAGTGTGTGTATTTTTTTGGCCTTTACTTTAACAGCAGTTTTTCAAGTTTAAAGTGAAAACTAGAAGTGGGCAGCAAAGGAGTCTGGGAAGGGTTTTTATTTTAACTTTAAAAGTCAGTTACCTGGGAGGTTCCCCCTCATTGATCCACTGGAGCAAGCTGAGAGGGGTGATTGAAAAGCAGCAGTGCTGGTAAGAGATTAATTGGATTAATTGAATTGTTTATTTATTTAATTAGTCAGCTAGTGTGTGTATTTTTTTGGCCTTGACTTTAACAGCAGTTTTTCAAGTTTAAAGTGAAAACTAGAAGTGGGCAGCAAAGGAGTCTGGGAAGGGTTTTTATTTTAACTTTAAAAGTCAGTTACCTGGGAGGTTCCCCCTCATTGATCCACTGGAGCAAGCTGAGAGGGGTGATTGAAAAGCAGCAGTGCTGGTAAGAGATTAATTGGATTAATTGAATTGTTTATTTATTTAATTAGTCAGCTAGTGTGTGTATTTTTTTGGCCTTGACTTTAACAGCAGTTTTTCAAGTTTAAAGTGAAAACTAGAAGTGGGCAGCAAAGGAGTCTGGGAAGGGTTTTTATTTTAACTTTAAAAGTCAGTTACCTGGGAGGTTCCCCCTCATTGATCCACTGGAGCAAGCTGAGAGGGGTGATTGAAAAGCAGCAGTGCTGGTAAGAGATTAATTGGATTAATTGAATTGTTTATTTATTTAATTAGTCAGCTAGTGTGTGTATTTTTTTGGCCTTTACTTTAACAGCAGTTTTTCAAGTTTAAAGTGAAAACTAGAAGTGGGCAGCAAAGGAGTCTGGGAAGGGTTTTTATTTTAACTTTAAAAGTCAGTTACCTGGGAGGTTCCCCCTCATTGATCCACTGGAGCAAGCTGAGAGGGGTGATTGAAAAGCAGCAGTGCTGGTAAGAGATTAATTGGATTAATTGAATTGTTTATTTATTTAATTAGTCAGCTAGTGTGTGTATTTTTTTGGCCTTTACTTTAACAGCAGTTTTTCAAGTTTAAAGTGAAAACTAGAAGTGGGCAGCAAAGGAGTCTGGGAAGGGTTTTTATTTTAACTTTAAAAGTCAGTTACCTGGGAGGTTCCCCCTCATTGATCCACTGGAGCAAGCTGAGAGGGGTGATTGAAAAGCAGCAGTGCTGGTAAGAGATTAATTGGATTAATTGAATTGTTTATTTATTTAATTAGTCAGCTAGTGTGTGTATTTTTTTGGCCTTGACTTTAACAGCAGTTTTTCAAGTTTAAAGTGAAAACTAGAAGTGGGCAGCAAAGGAGTCTGGGAAGGGTTTTTATTTTAACTTTAAAAGTCAGTTACCTGGGAGGTTCCCCCTCATTGATCCACTGGAGCAAGCTGAGAGGGGTGATTGAAAAGCAGCAGTGCTGGTAAGAGATTAATTGGATTAATTGAATTGTTTATTTATTTAATTAGTCAGCTAGTGTGTGTATTTTTTTGGCCTTGACTTTAACAGCAGTTTTTCAAGTTTAAAGTGAAAACTAGAAGTGGGCAGCAAAGGAGTCTGGGAAGGGTTTTTATTTTAACTTTAAAAGTCAGTTACCTGGGAGGTTCCCCCTCAGTAGTAGTTTTTTTTTTCTCTCGGGCCCCTAGCCCTATAAATTGGTGCAGAGGAGATACCCGATCCTCTACACTGGTAGAGGATCCCACCCTTCCATCCTCCTCTAACCTAATTATAAGTGTGGGGAAGTTTTTTGTTTTCTTTTTTTCTTGCTGGTAATGGCTTTAGGGATGGCAGTTCAGGCAGTATGCTGCATCTCCTGTGGGATGTATGTGGTGAGGAAATCCAGTAGTGTTTCAGGAGATTTTAGTTGTAAGAAGTGCATTAGATTGCAGCTTCTGGAGGAGCGTGTAAAGGAGCTGGAGGGGGAGGTAGAGGAACTCCGCATAATTCGGGAGGCGGAGGTGGAAGTTGATAGGAGTTATAGAGAAATAGTAACTCCTAGAAATGAGGCTTGGGTCAATGCCAGGAGGAGGGGTAAGAAGCAATCGGGAAGACAATCCCCTGGGGCGGTTCCCCTCCATAATAGGTTTTCGGTGCTGGAGGCTACAGTTGAGGAGGAATCAACTGAGCATAGAGAGCAGATCTCTGGGGGTGAGCCGAGTGAGAAAGCTCAGGTGGTTAGGGGCTGTAAAAGACTGGGCCTTGTGATTGGGGACTCCACAATTAAGGGGACAGATAGGAGGGTCGGAACTAAAGGTAGGGACTCAGGGTTGGTGTGTTGCCTACCAGGGGCTGGGGTCCGGGATGTGTCTGACAGGGTATTCAGGACTCTTAGGGGGGAGGGAGATAAACCACAAGTTATTGTACATGTGGGGACACACGACATAGGGAGGATAGGGGAAGGGGATATTAGGCAGGGATTTATGGAGTTGGGGTGGAAACTAAAGGCCAAGACTGACAGAGTGGTTATCTCTGGACTCTTGCCTGTACCACGGGATAGTTTAGAGAGGAATAGGGAGAGGGAAGGTTTGAATTCATGGCTGAGGGGATGGTGCAGGAGGGAGGGGTTCAGGTACTTAAGCAATTGGGGCTCGTACTGGGGAAGGTGTGACCTCTATGAGAAGGATGGTCTACACCTTAATCAGAAGGGGACCAATATCCTGGGGGGTAAATTTGCTAAGGCCATGCAGGGAGGTTTAAACTGATTCGGGGGGGGGGAGGGATCCTGAGTAGTGGGGCTGAAAGTGAGGGATGCATGGATGGGGACTGCAATGCACGGCATTGCAGAGGTGGGGTGGAGCAGGGTTTGAAATGTGTATACTTCAATGCCAGGAGTATTCGCAATAAAGTGGGTGAACTTGCAGCGTGGATCAGTACCTGGGACTTCGATGTTGTGGCTATTTCAGAGACATGGATAGAGCAGGGGCAGGAATGGATGCTGCAGGTCCCGGGGTTCAAATGTTTTAGTCGAAGTAGGGAAGGAGGTAGAAGAGGGGGAGGGGTAGCATTATTGGTCAGAGATTGTATCACAGTGTCAGAGAGGAGGTTTGATGAGGACTTATCTGTTGAGGTAGTATGGGCGGAGATTAGAAATAGGAGAGGAGAGGTCACCCTGTTGGGAGTCTTTTATAGACCTCCTAAAAGTTCTAGAGAGGTTGAGGAAAGGATTGCGGAGTCAATCCTGCTTAGGAGTGAAAGTAATAGGGCAATTGTTATGGGGGATTTTAACTTGACTAATATTGACTGGAATTGTTATAGCTCTAGCTCGTTAGAGGGGTCAGTTTTTGTTCAAAGCGTGCAGGAAGGTTTTTTGACTCAGTATGTAGACAGGCCAACTAGAGGTGAGGCTATATTGGATCTGGTGCTGGGAAATGAGCCAGACCAGGTGCTAGACTTGGAAGTTGGTGTGCATTTTGGTGATAGTGACCACAATTCGGTTACGTTCACCTTAGTGATGGAAAGGGATAGGCATGAACCTCGGGCCAGTGGTTTTAGCTGGGGGAAGGGTAATTATGAGGCTATTAGGAGAGAATTAGGAAACATAGGTTGGACTAGGAGATTACAGGGACTGGGAACGTCCGACATGTGGAGTTTTTTCAAGGAGCAGCTACTGCGAGTCTGTGATAGGTATGTCCCTGTCAGGCAAGGAGGAATTGGTAGGGCTAGGGAACCGTGGTGCACCAAAAAAGTTTCTTTGTTGGTTAAAAAGAAAAAGGAGGCTTATGTTCGGATGAGACGTGAGCACTCGGGTAGTGCACTAGAAAGCTTTAGATTGGCTAAGAGGGAGTTGAAGAGCGAGCTTAGAAGGGCTAAAAGGGGACATGAGAAGACTTTGGCGGATAGGGTTAAAGAGAATCCTAAGGCGTTCTATAGGTATGTCAAGAACAGAAGGTTGGTTAGGGCAAGTTTAGGGCCAGTTATAGATGGCAGAGGGAAGTTATGTGTGGAACCGGAGGAGATTGGTGAAGCATTGAACCAATATTTCTCTTCGGTGTTCACGCAAGGGGACATGAATATAGCTGAGGAGGACACTGGGTTGCAAGGGAGTAGAATAGACAGTATTACAGTTGATAAGGAGGATGTGCAGGATATTCTGGAGGGTCTGAAAATAGATAAATCCCCTGGTCCGGATGGGATTTATCCAAGGATTCTCTGGGAGGCAAGAGAAGTGATTGCAGAGCCTCTGGCTCTGATCTTCAGGTCGTCGTTGGCCTCTGGTATAGTACCAGAAGATTGGAGGTTAGCGAATGTTGTCCCATTGTTTAAGAAGGGGAACAGAGACTTCCCCGGGAATTATAGACCGGTGAGTCTCACTTCTGTTGTCGGCAAGATGTTGGAAAAAATTATAAGGGATAGGATTTATAGTTATTTGGAGAGTAATGAATTGATAGGTGATAGTCAGCATGGTTTTGTGGCAGGTAGGTCGTGCCTTACTAACCTTATTGAGTTTTTTGAGAAAGTGACCAAGGAGGTGGATGGGGGCAAGGCAGTGGACGTGGTATATATGGATTTTAGTAAGGCGTTTGATAAGGTTCACCATGGTAGGCTTCTGCAGAAAATGCAGATGTATGGGATTGGGGGTGATCTAGGAAATTGGATCAGGAATTGGCTAGCGGATAGGAAACAGAGGGTGGTGGTTGATAGTAAATATTCATCATGGAGTGCGGTTACAAGTGGTGTACCTCAGGGATCTGTTTTGGGGCCACTGCTGTTTGTAATATTTATTAATGATCTGGATGAGGGTATAGTTGGGTGGATTAGCAAATTTGCTGATGACACCAAAGTCGGTGGTGTGGTAGACAGTGAGGAAGGGTGTCGTAGTTTGCAGGAAGACTTAGACAGGTTGCAAAGTTGGGCCGAGAGGTGGCGGATGGAGTTTAATGCGGAGAAGTGTGAGGTAATTCACTTTGGTAGGAATAACAGATGTGTTGAGTATAGGGCTAACGGGAGGACTTTGAATAGTGTGGAGGAGCAGAGGGATCTAGGTGTATGTGTGCATAGATCCCTGAAAGTTGGGAATCAAGTAGATAAGGTTGTTAAGAAGGCATATGGTGTCTTGGCGTTTATTGGTAGGGGGATTGAATTTAGGAGTCGTAGCGTTATGTTGCAACTGTACACAACTCTGGTGCGGCCGCACTTGGAGTACTGTGTGCAGTTCTGGTCCCCACATTACAGGAAGGATGTGGAGGCTTTGGAGAGGGTGCAGAGGAGGTTTACCAGGATGTTGCCTGGTATGGAGGGGAGATCCTATGAGGAGAGGCTGAGGGATTTGGGATTGTTTTCGCTGGAAAGGCGGCGGCTAAGAGGGGATCTTATTGAAACATATAAGATGATTAGAGGTTTAGATAGGGTGGATAGTGATAGCCTTTTTCCTCTGATGGAGAAATCCAGCACGAGGGGGCATGGCTTTAAATTGAGGGGGGGTAGTTATAGAACCGATGTCAGGGGTAGGTTCTTTACCCAGAGGGTGGTGAGGGATTGGAATGCCCTGCCAGCATCAGTAGTAAATGCGCCTAGTTTGGGGGCGTTTAAGAGATCCGTAGATAGGTTCATGGACAAAAAGAAATTGGTTTAGGTTGGAGGGTCACAGTTTTTTTTTTAACTGGTCGGTGCAACATCGTGGGCCGAAGGGCCTGTTCTGCGCTGTAATGTTCTATGTTCTGTACTGTATGGATTCTGATAAATAGTTCTAAATTCCTCAAAGCCAACCAGAATTCCTGAGGCCCAAAGCTGAGAGTTGCCTCTCGAAGCCTGATTGTCCCCCACTGTTCATCATTTTCAAATGGATGGCACCTATAATCCAATACTGGGCAAGGATCAAGTTAAATACCCACTCTCCTCCAATCTTTTTCCATTTAGGGGAGGCGATAGACTAGTGGTATTCTCCCTAGACTATTAATGCTGAAACTCAGCTAATGTTCTGGGAACCTGTGTTCGAATCCAACGCGGCAGATGGTGAAATTTGAATTCAATAAAGAAAATCTGGAATTAAAGTTGATTTATTTATTAGTCACAAATAAGGCTTACATTAACATTGTAATGAAGCGACTGTGAAATTCCCCTTGTCGCCACAGCGTCAGTTCAGGTCAATGCACCTAACCAGCATGTCTTTCAGAATGTGGGAGGAAACCAAAGCACCCGGAAGAAACCCACGCAGACACGGGGAGAACATGCAAACTCCACACAGACAGTGACCGAAGCCGGGAATCGAACCCAGGTCCCTGGCACTGTGAGGCAGCAGTACTAACCACTGTGTCACCGTGCCGCCTACTGATAACCGTGAAACCATTGTCGATTGTCAGAAAAACCCATCTGGTTCACTAATGTCCTTTCGGGAGGGAAATCTGCCGTCCTTACCTGGTCTGGCCTACATGTGACTCAGAGCCACAGCAATGTGGTTGACTCTCAACTGCCCTCGGGCAATAGGGATGGGCAATAAATGCTGGCCAGCCAGCGACACCATATTCCACGAATCAATAAAAAAAAAGTATAAACTGCACTTCACCCTCCACCACCATTAAATTCTACAGGCCCCAAATCCCTGTTATTTCATTAATACAGTGAACCAAATATCTTGAGGTGTTAATGAAAGAATAGGAGATCTTTGACTTCAGTCCTGTCGCATGTGATGAATCAATGTTTTCAGCCCCAGCTGCTAAGTGAGGCCCAGAAGGAGTAAAGCTTTGACTGTGAACGAGTATCCACAAATGCAAAACATTGTGCTAAATTCCCTTATGGTTTTACCCAAACCTTTGATGTCAAATTATTAAGACTAGCTTCAAGGTGGTCGAGGCTTTGGTATTCTTGTTTATTAAAGCCGGAGTGTAAGTCCATAAAACAATGTTAGATGCCAAGTCAAAGGTAATGGTGCCTCTAGGTAATGGCTCAAGGTCGAGAGACTCCGTTAAAGATGTGCATCATAACTCCGATCTGCAAGAATAGGAAACATGCTGTCATTTCTGTTCCGCTTTCACGTGAAATTTTACAACCTTAAAACATTGAGACCTGTGGTCAACCAGGATTAGACCCTGTCTCCATTGCGATCAGGATCAATGGCGTACTTGAGGCGCAGTCAACCGTAAAGGGAAATCAAAATAAACACAGGTGGCTGGAGGATGATTGGCATCCATTGATCTGGCAGCTGAAGCTTTTACGAGGTACTGCGCCTTAAATTTGTTACAGATCGAAGTGCAACAGAGAGGGTTTCAATTATTTTTGCTTGGCACAGCATCTTCGAGTCAAAGCTGTGTGCATACATTTGGACTGAATGCACAGCTGGGCAGACTGGAACCCCCCCCCCCCCAGTGAAACTGACATCTCCTCTCTGTCAAAGGACTTCAAGGGGGTCTACTCAGGCCTGCAGCTTCTGACAGGGGGAAAGGAAAATCTCTGCTGTAGAATGGAGTGCTGCAGTGATTTAAAATCCTGCTAGGTGACTGGGGGGCATAGAGGTTAAAATTCCCTGGCCACTTCAGAATTTGCACAGCTGATAGGCAGGAATGCAGATATTGATCATGGAGCTGCCTGAAATCACCATGCCAGGGGTGATCTTCAGGGCTGCCAGGGATACAAAGAACAAAGAACAAAGAAAAGAACAGCGCAGGAACAGGCCCTTCAGCCTTTCAAGCTTGTACTGATCATGATGCCCTAACTAAAAAAGAAACCTTCTGCCCTTACTCGGTCCATCTCCCTCTATTCCCTCCCTATTCATGTACCCATTCAAATGCCTCTTAAATGTTGATTGCTAAAAGGGCAGTCCAGCCACAACACCCCCATCCTGGCGGAGAGCGATGAATTAGGGCGGCATGGTGGCACAGTGCTTAGCACTGCTACCTCACAGTGCCAGGGACCCCAGTTCGATTCCAGCCTTAGCTACCTGTCTGTGTGCAGTTTATACATTCTCCCTGTGTCTGTGCGGGTTTCCTCTGGGTGCTCCAGTTTCCTCCCACAGTCCAAGATGGATTGGCCATGTTAAATTGCCCCTTGATGTCCAAAAATGTATAGGTTAGGGGAATTAATGGGGTAAATGTCAAAGGTTATTGGATAGGGCCTGGGTAAGATGCTCTGTTGGAGAGTCAGAGTTGACTCGATGGGCCAAATGGCCTCCTTCTGACTGTACGGATTCGATGATTCTAAGTCAACCTTTGCCCACAACCTGGGCCCACCCAATCCCCAGGACCCTTGAGGGACCTTTCCTTTGCAGCAGCAGAGGGGCAACATCGATTTGGCTTACCTCTTCGAGCCCCCTCTGGCTCAAGGCACCAGGCCAGAGTGTCAGTGCCAGGGTGCCAGGGAGCAGTGCACTGTTGGCACTGTCAAGGTGCTTGGCCTGAAGGGAGGAAGTATAAGGGTCTGAGAGGGAAGGGGGCTGAATGGGTGGTGTGAGTGGGAAGGGAGCTGAGGGGTTTGGGTCGGGTCACCTTTATGCCTGTATGGTGGGTGTGAGGGGTGCATGGGGGATAGGAGTGACCCATGATTGAGTGGTGGGTAGGGGGGAGGATCTCCCTCTTTTCTGAGGGGTTGATGGTGCTTCCCTGGACCCTCGAAGTCCAGCACACCAGGTCCCCACTTGTGGGTAACACATGTAAAGCCTGCCTGGTGCCGTTCCCGCTGGCAGGTTGGGTAAATAGTGAGAGGTTGGTGAATGGCCTGTCAAACTCACGAATGACATTCAAATTAGCGGGTTTGAATAATTATGGAAACACAGGCCGCGATTCTCTCAAAAGCACTGAATTGGCAGGAAAACTGTTCTAGATCCTGACTGTCTTGTCAGTTCTCACCCGAATCTCCGCACTCTGTGCACTGCGGAGGCCCCAGTCGGGAATCTCATTAAAAACCCCGGGGGACAGGGCCTATTCGCGCCGGAGTCTGACAGTTCTGGAACTCTGCGCATGCGCAGTGGCCCCGATCTGTCAATCTCCCCGTTTGCTGGCCAGCTCGATCACTGGCCAGCCCAGGACCCCTGCAGTGCTGGTCCTCCAAACCCCCCATGGCCCGATCACGGCCACCACGACAATTCCCGGGTCAGCCCTGACCACCCCCCTGTCCTGGAGCGTCCCAATGTCCAGCCACTCCACCCAGCAGCGGCGATCCACACACCCCCCTCACCCCAGCAGACCCCCCCCTCACTCCCCGCTGATCCCCCCCCCCCGGGGTCAGATCCCCTACCCGGAGGTAGGCCCCGCCCCGGCAGACCACACCCATCCCCCCCAACCCCCCGGCCCGCCCCACTCGCCGCCCTCCCTCCATCCCAGACTAATCCTGTCTGCAGTGACAGCGGGACCCCCCAACCCCACCAATTGTCCCTAGGCCCTGCCCAAAATAGGCCCCACCCCCTTGGCACTGCCCGATGTCCAGTGGGCACTGCCAAGGTCCCCTTGGACATGCGCACTTTGCCCCTTGGGCAGTGCTAGGGGGCACAGGCTGGCACTGCCAGGGTGCTCACGCCCAGGGGGCACTACCTCCCTGCTGCCTGACACCCTGAGGGGCCCCAATTGCCCCCTCCTTCGTTCCCCGGGTGTCCCGCGAGTTCACCGAACATGGGGAGCAAGTGTAAACCCCGCTAGAATGAAGTACTCCTGGCAAGGCGGGAGATTCAATCGGGACCGGAAAGTCCCTGATAATTAGATTCAAAACATATTTAAAATACATTTTTAAAAGATTCAATGACTTATCTGTCTTCCGGTTTCCAGTGTGGTCTGACCGGCGACTGTTTGCCGGCTCTGGGAGATGCGTAGGTGTTCCCAGAGCATGCGCAAATCCCGGTCCAAGGCTGGCAATTCGCAACTCCCACCACGACCCGCCAGGAAAGTTGTGGGTCGCGATGGGAGAATCGCAGCTACAGTTTCAGGGCCAGCGGGACAGGCCAGGTGAATCTTGAGAGCCCACTCACCCAACGGGAATCCCGGTTTTCGGCCGTCGCCCCATTCACCAGAACATTGGGATTCATGGCGGCCAACTGAAAGGGTTGGAGAATCTTCCCCAAAATATTTCCTCAATCTAACCTGAAGCTTTGGGACAATAAAACGCAGTTTCAAAATAATGGAGGTATTAAGACATTGAAATAACTTAGTTAACAGCTGCATTAAAACAGAGAAATGAAGAATCACACAACTCCGTATGCTAATATTACCAAGTGATATTTATGCTGTATGCTTGAAGAAAACACTTCATTTCAGTGGAACTACAATATACATTCTGTTGGCCTATGTAATTCCAAATTGAAACTCCAATTGATGAGATTTTGTCTTAGACATGCTATATCTTTCTAAATTATTCAGAGAGTTTTTATTTTGAAGTATTGAAGTTCAAAGAACTCCACATATCCTTAGGTCTGAAACATAATTCATCACAGAAAGTATAGGAAATATTTAATTCAGTGATCTGACTGCCACACTCCATCAGCTATGCACTATAACCCACAGAGCACACCTATTTTTGATGAGGTACATGATTCTCTCATTCATTCCATGGTACTTTTTATTGCAGCCTTGCAACTACCTGGCAAGAACAAAGGTTACTTTATTGAAATTCAGTAGAATTGACCTGTATTCCCTTTAGTTTTGGAAGAATGAGAGATGATCTCATTGAAATGTGTGGATTAATTCAAAGGTTCCGCAAGGGTAGATGCTGAGAGGCTGTTTCACTTGGCTGGGGAGCCTAGAACATGGGGTCACAGTCTCCACACAAGGGCAGACATTTCGGACCAAGATTAGGAGAAATTTCTTCACTCAGAGGGTTGTGATTGTTAGAAATTGTCTTCCCCAGGCAGCATTGAATGCACGGTCGTTGACGATATTCAAGGCCGATATTGATAGTTCCTCAGGGGCTAGGGGAATGAAAGAATGTGGGGCAAAAAACAGGAAATGCTGGAGAGACTGAGTAGGTCTGACAGCATCTGTGGAGAGAGAATAGAGCTAATGTTTCATCAGAGCAGAAGGCAAAGCAAATGAGACAAGATTTATACAATGAGGGTGGGGAGGGAGTTGTAATTGGACAAAGACAATGTAAATGGTGATGATAAAGGCTGAGAAAGATGCTAAGAGCATCCATAAAGTATAAATCCTGTCAGATGTTAATGTAGGCCTACTTGTGACACTAATAAAAAAATTTTTAAACTGGCTTTCAAATTGACCAAGTCTTCCTGCAAATGTGGTCACCCGGACTGCAAGGAGTGTTTAAGGATTCCCATATGCTGCAGGCCTTGTTTCCCAGTCAGACTTTCGGTGAAAAGACTCTTACCTTAAATGTATGGCAAATAGGAAATTATTTAAGTTATTTATAAAAAAGCTTGAACTTTCAACTTTCCTTCATGTAACTTTAAAGTGCAGAAAACAATTTACTCACCACCTACCAATCAGCTGTCTGCCTTGTCGCCTCCACTTCAGTAGCAGGGCAAGACATCTTTCTGAAGATGATAAAGTTCGGAAGCAAAAAAACAAATGAACATCTCTTATGCCTCTTGCACGGAATTCCCACTCTGCTCCAAATTCCCAAACATACTCACTCTGACTATGGGCCTGGTTTTACCATATTGAGTCTAAGTGCCAAATCTGGGCGTCAAATAGATCCGAGCCTGGAATCCTCTTCCCAGCACGCCCATACGCGTTTTGCCGGTTCCGGTCCGATTCGCGCTGTGGGCGGGGCTTAGCGCTGCTGGACCAATCGGAGCTCTGAACTGCGCATGCGCAGTTCGAAAAAAATCCGAAGTAGCGCGTCCGGGCAGGGAGAAAAAAAGCAGAGAGAGCGGCACTCTGACCCAGATCATCTTGGGGGGGTGGGGGTGGGAGGAGGAGAGGGGGCGGGACCCAGATCACCCTCTGGGCAGGGGGGGTGGGAGGAGGAGAGGGGGTGTGACGGGTCCATCTGGCTCACCAAGTCAGTTACAATACTGCGTTCAGCATCTACTGAACCATCTTGGATACAAAGGATAATGGCATTAGGGTTCTGCATGTAAGCCTTGCTTATGCTAAAGATTATATCCTTGGTGTCGGCAGCCATTCCTGATGTTACAGTGCTGATAGCACCAGGAAGATCGACCAGTACCATTCATTATCCTTTGTATCCAAGATGGTTCAGTAGATGCTGTACGCAATATTGTAACTGACTTGGTGAGCCAGATGGACCCACAAGGCAGAAGGACCATCTTTGTGTTGACCAAAGTGGATCTAGCTGAGGAACATACAGCTTATCTTGCTAACGGAAGGATGGTGGAGGGAGACCAGCAGTCGAGGTAGGTTGGGGGTGTGCTCTGCCGGGGGGGGCCTGCCTCCCAGGGGGTCTGATCCAGGGGGGTTGGGGGTCTGCTGGGGTGGTTAGCGGGGGGGGTCCGCGAAGGATGGTTGAGGAGGATGGTGACTTCACAAGGGCAGAGAGGGCTTCGGAGGTGTGGTGAACCATCGTTGGTTACCACTGTGGGGTTATTCCTATGTTACTGTTGGGTTAGGGTGTTGCCACTGTGGGGGTTGTTATAATGTTGTTGGGTTAGGGTGTTTACCTGTGGTAGATGTTGTTATGGCACATCCCGGTCGGGCCCCGCCTCCTGGGGAGAGGTATAAGACCCTCTGCTCAGGCGGGACCCCTCCAGTCTGAATTGGTGTACTCGTGTTAGTTAGTTCCATTGTTTGCTAATAAAAGCCTTCAATAGCTGAAGCCTTGTACCTCGTGCTTGATTGTCGCGCATCAATTTTATTAGCAAACATAAAACTCTCGACAGTAAAGGGAGTATGGAACAAATACTAAAACCAGAGCGTCTGACGCTGGACCCACGTGCGGTCGGTGCCGCGAACACCTTCGACCACTGGTGGAAGTGTTTCGAAGACTACCTGGCAGCCTCTGCAGCTGTTACTACAGACGACGACAAACTCCAAGTCCTCCACGCGAGGGTAAGCGACACGGTCTATCTTGCGATTCGGGCGGCCACCACTTACCCGAGGGCCATCGAGCTCTTGAAGAAACGATACACGAGACCACCCAACGAGATCCACGCTCGTTACCTCCTCGCTACACGACGTCGGCAGTCGGGCGAAACCATGGAGGACTACGCCAATGAGCTCTTGCAGCTTGCCAGGGGCTGCGACTGCAAAGATGTGTCGGCAGAGCAATATATGTACGACCTCGCCCGAGATGCGTTCGTAGCAGGGGTAGGGTCCTCGTACATCCGGCTTAAGCTATTAGAGAAAGGGAACCTCAACTTGACCCAAGCGATGGAGATGGCTGAGATGCTGGAGGCAGCGTCGAAAAGCTTGGCTCTGTACCCCGAAGACCACGTGGAGACAACGTGGCAGGAGCAAGCACAAATCCCTCCTCGCCCCACGGGCTCGCGCTCCCATATCGATCCGACGACGGCGGCAGCTCCAGGCGGCCAGCGATGCTATTTTTGCGGCGGAGCCAAGCATCCACGGCAACAGTGTCCTGCAAAAATGGCGATCTGCAGTCAGTGTGGTAAAAAGGGGCACTATGCTAAAGTTTGCAGGTCGAAGCCCAAGAACGGCAGTGCAGCCTGTGACCCTCCAGAGCGGAGACAATCTCCTTCGGCGTCGCAGTACCCACGAGGTCCGACCACGTGCGAACCCAGGACGACGCCATTGTGGCTGACGGAGGAGGAGGAAGACCACCAGGAGTCGCTACGCTTGGCGCCCTCACCCATGTGCGATTCATGGGGGCGGCCATCATGGTCAACGACGACTAGGAGCGACCAGCAGGGGTCCTCAGTATCAACCTCGGCTGCATGCAGTGACGCCCAGGGGCCAACGGTGGCGTCGATCTCTCTGGACCAGACAAAGCATCACAGGCTTGACTGTTCCATGATGAACATCAAGGTAAATGGTCGTACTGTGTATTGTCTGTTTGACAGTGGGAGCACCGAGAGTTTTATTCACCCTGACACTGCAAAAAGGTGTGGACTCCGGGTTCTACCTGCCAAACAGACAATTTCCATGGCATCACGGTCCCGGTCTGTACCGATCCAAGGACGTTGTATGGTAACCCTAGAGGTGCAGGGCACAATTTACGAGAGATACAGGCTCCTTGTGTTACCGCACCTTTGTGCGCCAATTCTCCTCGGACTAAACTTTATGGTCCACATGAAGAGTGTGATCCTACAGTCCGTTGGCCACTCCCTTCACTGGCAGTAGGGAATCAGCCGCAGCCTCCAAATTGCCCAAAGCGCCCCACATGCAATCTCTCCACACTAAAAATCACCACACCTTCTTTATTTAAGAATCTGGTACCAGGCTGCAAGCCCATCGCTACTAAGAGTAGGCGTTACAGCGCTGAAGACCGGATCTTTATCAGATCTGAGGTTCAGCGGCTCCTCAAAGAAGGGATCATACAGCCCAGTGCTAGTCCGTGGAGAGCACAGGTCGTGGTGGTTAAAAGCGGGAACAAACCTCGGATGGTCATCGACTACAGTCAGACCATTAACCATTATACGCAGCTGGATGCGTATCCTCTCCCGCGCATATCTGATATGGTCAATCAGATTGCGCAGTACCGGGTGTTCTCCACCATAGACCTTAAGTCCGCCTACCATCAACTCCCCATCCGCCCAGAGGACCGACAATACACGGCTTTTGAGGCGGATGGTCGTCTATACCAGTTTCTTAGGGTTCCATTTGGTGTCACCAATGGGGTCTCGGTCTTCCAGCGTGCTATGGACCGAATGGTGGACCAGAACGGGTTGCGGGCTACCTTCCCGTACCTGGGATAACGTCACCATCTGCGGCCATGACCAGCAGGACCATGACACGAATCTCCAAAACGTTCTGCGCACTGCATCTTGCCTGAATCTGACCTATAACAGGGAGAAGTGCGTATTCCGTACGCGCAGGTTAGCTATCCTTGGATACGTGGTGGAAAACAGGGTCATCGGCCCTGATCCAGACCGTATGCGCCCCCTTACTGAACTTCCCTTGCCCGCTAGCACAAAAGCACTGAGGAGATGCCTCGGCTTCTTTTCGTATTATGCGCAGTGGGTCCCCAACTACGCGGACAAAGCCCGTCCGCTCATCAAGTCCACGACCTTCCCACTCACGCCGGAGGCCCAATTGGCCTTCAAGGCTTTGAAAAGCGACATTGCGAAAGCCACGATGCACGCGGTGGATGAATCCATCCCTTTTCAGGTGGAAAGTGATGCATCTGATTTCGCCCTGGCCGCCACACTAAACCAGGCAGGCAGGCCCGTCGCGTTTTTTTCCCGCACCCTTCAAGGCCCCGAAATTCGGCACTCAGCGGTGGAGAAGGAGGCTCAGGCCATTGTGGAGGCCATCAGACACTGGCGCCATTACCTGGCGGGGAAGCGGTTCACCCTGATCACGGATCAACGATCCGTGGCGTTTATGTTCAGTAACACGCAGAGGGGCAAGATCAAGAATGATAAGATCTTGCGGTGGAGAATTGAGCTCTCCACCTATAATTACGATATTATGTATCGTCCAGGGAAGCTCAATGAGCCCTCGGATGCCCTCTCGCGCGGAACATGCGCCATCATGCAGGAGGACCGCTTGAAGGCCCTCCACAATGACCTGTGCCATCCTGGAGTCACCCGACTCTACCACTTCGTAAAAGCCCGCAACCTGCCCTACTCGGTGGAGGATGTCAGGTCAGTAACAAGAAGCTGTTGGATTTGCGCGGAATGCAAACCGCACTTTTATCGACCGGACCGGGCACAATTGGTCAAGGCCACTCGCCCCTTCGAGAGGCTGAGTGTGGATTTTAAGGGCCCCCTTCCCTCAACGGACCGGAATGTCTATTTTCTCAATATAATAGATGAATACTCCCGGTTCCCGTTTGTTGTCCCCTGTGCGGACACGTCGACTGCCACAGTGATTAAGGCATTCAGTGATCTTTTTACCCTGTTCGGGTACCCCTGCTACATACATAGCGACAGGGGCTCGTCGTTCATGAGTAACGACTTGAGGCAATTCCTGCTCTCATACGGGATTGCCTCTAGTAGAACCACGAGCTACAACCCTAGGGGTAACGGACAGGTGGAGAGGGAGAATGCTACAGTCTGGAAGGCTGTCCTACTGGCGCTGAAATCCAGGGGCCTTCCAGTCTCCCGTTGGCAGGAGGTCCTTCCAAATGCGCTTCATTCCATTCGCTCCCGCCTGTGTACGGCAACCAATGCTACTCCCCACGAGAGGATGTTCTCATTCCCTCGGAAGTCGTCCTCGGGGATCTCCTTACCAGCCTGGTTGACGTACCCAGGACCCGTCCTTCTGCGGCGACATGTGAGGGCCCGCAAGTCCGACCCCTTGGTCGAACCGGTCCAACTCCTCCACGCCAACCCTCAGTATGCCTATGTGGCATATCCTGACGGGCGAGAGGACACAGTCTCGATTCGAGACCTGGCGCCCGCAGGGGACGTAGCAACTCCTGTCGCTCCCATACCCCCTGTCACGAATCCCCTATCACTTATTTCTTCCCCAGACGTGGCGCGGTCAGCACCGGGACCAGTGCATAACAGTTATACTCCCATGTACAGCTTGCCTGAGACTCGGAGATCGGCGCCACCACAGAAGGTTCCAGGATCCCCTGCACCATCGCCTCACCAGGGTCAACCGGCCCGGGAGTCCACGAGGGGACAGCCGGACGCTGTTTTGGAGAGAACGCCACCGCAAGCACCTGCTCCGGTGTCGCAACCGGTGTTGAGGAGATCACAGCGACGGTGCGGTCCTCCAGACCGTCTGGACTTGTGAATTTTGTATATATGTGACCTGTTTTCGCACCCCGCCGGCCTTTGTTTTTAAAGGAGGGGTGAATGTGGTGAACCATCGTTGGTTACCACTGTGGGTTATTCCTATGTTACTGTTGAGTTAGGGTGTTGCCACTGTGGGGGTTGTTATAATGTTGTTGGGTTAGGGTGTTTACCTGTGGTAGATGTTGTTATGGCACATCCCGGTCGGGCCCCGCCTCCTGGGGAGAGGTATAAGACCCTCTGCTCAGGCGGGACCCCTCCAGTCTGAATTGGTGTACTCGTGTTAGTTAGTTCCATTGTTTGCTAATAAAAGCCTTCAATAGCTGAAGCCTTGTACCTCGTGCTTGATTGTCGCGCATCAGGAGGTTCCCCTGCAGAATAGAAATCCGCTTCGGACTTTTATTCTGCAGGTCACTAAAAGCGCGGATCCGGAACGGGCCAGAAGACGGTAAAGTGGCATTTGGCGGTAGGATTGGGCGCGCGGTTCATTAAGTCAATTTAAATGCATGCTAATGCATTTAAATCGTCGGGCTGCCCAATTCGGGCGCGGGCCGGACCTGGGCCCGAATCGGGTGTCGGTAAAGCCGCGATCTGCTCGGAATCGGGTGCAGATCGCGGTATAGGCCCAATGCCCAACTTTACCGCGATTTCGTGCCCGAAAACGGGCGCGAAGATTTGGTAAAATCGGGCCCTATGTCTCACTCACCCACCTACTGTCTCCAGTCTCGCAAATGTAGAGGGGACCGCCTTGTGAGCAGCAAATACTGTGTACTAAATTGAAAGACGTACATGTAAGTCACTGCTTCACCTGAAAGGTGTGTTGGGGCCTTGGGGAGGTAAAAGGGTGGGCATTATATCTCCTTCACCTTCATAGAAAAGTGGCGAGCAAAGGGAATGGCATATTGTAGGGGATGATTGAGGAGTGGTCCAGGATGTGTCAGAGGAACCATCCCTTCAGAATACCGAAAGGGGAAAGGGTTTGGTGGTGACATTATATGGAGGTAGTGGAAATGGCAGAGGATTATCTGTTGAATGTGGTTAAGCTTTCAACAAATGTTCAACGTAAGGTCACTAACTCCCATAGCTACCTTGGCTAAACCTCCTCAAATCTCACTCCCTGTAAGGAGCCTACTCCATTCTCCTGGTTTCTCGTCTTGGTCTCATCTGTTCTGGCGTTGTAACCTTGCAACTCATCCTTTCTTCTGTTTTTATTGATATTTATTCCAGTTCATGGGTTTGCCAAAATGTAATATTAATCTGGAGTATAAATTGGACCTGCATTCTGCATGAAAGAAGATGGGCAGGATGAACTGAGTTATCATAAAATAAAGACCTTATAATTCTATGTAAGGTCTAATTAATTACTGACTGACATGCCTGTGGTTATGTGGTGTCACTAATCAATAGCGCCATAGTCAAAGTGCTACCTTTTCATATTCTTCTTTTGCTATCACTGCAGTAACACTAAGAACAGGCTGTGCAATCAGATTAAAGTTGAAGCTTAAATACCTGGGAGCAAAAACAATCTCTTTTTAAATATTTACCAATTAGCCGAGGTGATATCACATGTGGGATTGGCTCCCGAAGATTTACCTGGAGCTTCCAAGAATTAAGGAGGAATCTGTGAGATACCATTTCCTGCAATCCTGGAGATAAATTCCTTGGGCAATTAAAAAAAACTGTTTTCCTTGTTTTTCTTTGAACACTTTCATTTATTAAACTATAAAAAGGTTGGAATTGGAGGTGGTGTCATTGATTGTCAACAATCTTCCACGTGGGTAAAGGGAGAATCTTTTTGCTTTCCAGTTGGTGCAGGAAGGTGGGACAGTGCGAGGATGGACATGTCAGGCAACCAATCATGGGAGCGAGAAAATGGGGTCGTCATCGGCGCAAAGGTCATGTCAAAATACCTCCAGGAATACATCCAAATGGAGTTGGCAACCCTCGTTCTAATACATAAAGAATAGGCAGTACCATTTCTTCAAAGAATTGGAGATAAAATTAGGTGAATCAAAAGGTGTTAGCAAGGCAAAGCTAAGCTTTTGTGTCAAAAGCTCAAAAGGCTGTAGGGGGAAGATGCATGCAGGGAGGTTGTGGGGCTGTAGCTTTCAGGGTCTTGGATCAGATTGAGCTGGAGATGTTAAGGCAAGTCTTAACTTCAGTACAAGGAGGATGTGAGCTGTGTTCATCCAGCAGAAGCTACTCTTCAGTTATAGGCAATAAAATGAAACAAAAAATGAAATAAATCAAAGAAAAAGATTTAATTAAAAAAACTTCATTCTTCCAACACTTGCAGCCTCACTCTGGACCATTCCAAGCTCCCCCAACAATTCGCATACCCGAGTCAGCTGATCATCACATGATTTTGTCATTGGTTACATAGTTTACTGGGTCAGCTGACCCTTACAGCATGTTAACATTGGTCACACTACAACAGCTCCAATGTTATCATTGGTTACATTCTAACAAGCTGGGTAGGGAGGGGGGTAACAGATGAAAACTGAGAAGTGGCCACACAAATAAAATGGTAAGAGATGAGAAAGGACACAATAGCAAGATAGATGTTGGAGTTGTTTCTATTTGTTATTGTCTCCAAAATTAGGGCCCATAAATGTAAGGTGCTACTAGTGAACCGAATAAGGAATTGCCCCAACCTTCGCTAAACTGGATGAAAGATGAAGCTGTAGATAACCAAATGGTGCAGTTGCAGCAGTGTTTTTGTTCATTCTTTAATGGGGTGTGGCCTTGCTGGCCAGCGCAGCTTTTTTATTACCCATCCCGAATTGTCTTTGAGAAGGTGATGGTTTACTTTGAACTGCAGAGGTGATGTAAATGCAGACTGAATCCAGAGGCAACAAAGAACAAAGAACAATACAGCACAGGAACAGGCCCTTCGGCCCTCCAAGCCCGCGCCGCTCCCCGGTCCAGGATTGAATCCTGAATCCAGGATCCCCGCCCAATTTTCCAGCCTATCTACATACCAATATCCTATCCACCGAGCTGTCCCTCACAGCTACGATGCTTTGTTCATTACAACCTATTAACTCACCCCCACCCCCCCATTCCAGACCATGTGATCTCCAGGGAGAGGCGAAAACCCAGAGTGAAAAACCCCAGGGCCAATATGGGGAAAAAAAAAAAATCTGGGAAATTCCTCTCTGACCCCCTGAGGCAATCGAAACGAGTCCAGGAGATCACAATGGCCCCGATCGGAAAATGCTTCCCAACCCTAGTCATTTCCACTTCCACGAACACCATATGAATTCCCTGCCCCCGAGACAGGTTCCCAACTATCCGCAGTCTCGCTCTGTACTGGCACCAGCAAGATGATCATAGAATGAAGCCTTGAAACGAGAAACAAGGAACAATTAGCCCGCGCCGCTCCCTGGTCCAAACTAGACCACTCTTTTGTATCCCTCCATTCCCACTCCGTTCATATAGCTGTCTAGATAAGTCTTAAACGTTCCCAGTGTGTCCGCCTCCACCACCTTGCCCGGCAACACATTCCAGGCCCCCACGACCCTCTGTGTGAAATATGTCCTTCTGATATCTGTGTTAAACCTCCCCCCCTTCACCTTGAACCTATGACCCCTCGTGAACGTCACCACCGACCCGGGGAAAAGCTTCCCACCGTTCACCCTATCTATGCCTTTCATAATTTTATACACCTCTATTAAGTCTCCCCTCATCCTCCGTCTTTCCAAGGAGAACAACTCCAGTTTCCCCAATCTCTCCTCATAACCAAGCCCCTCCATACCAGGCAACATCCTGGTAAACCTCCTCTGTACTCTCTCCAAAGCCTCCACGTCCTTCTGGTAGTGTGGCGACCAGAACTGGACGCAGTATTCCAAATGCGGCCGAACCAACGTTCTATACAACTGCAACGTCAGACCCCAACTCTTATACTCTATGCCCCGTCCTATAAAGGCAAGCATGCCATATGCCTTCTTCACCACCTTCTCCACCTGTGACGTCACCTTCAAAGATCTGTGGACTTGCACACCCAGGTCCCTCTGCGTCTCTACACCCTTTATGGTTCTTCCATTTATCGTGTAGCTCCTCCCTACATTATTCCCACCAAAATGCATCACTTCGCATTTATCAGGATTGAACTCCATCTGCCATTTCCTTGCCCAAATTTCCAGCCTATCTATATCCTTCTGTAGCCTCTGACAATGTTCCTCACTATCTGCAAGTCCTGCCAGTTTTGTGTCGTCCGCAAACTTACTGATCACCCCAGTTACTCCTTCTTCCAGATCATTTATATAAATCACAAACAGCAGAGGTCCCAATACAGAGCCCTGCGGTACACCACTAGTCACAGGCCTCCAGCCGGAAAAAGACCCTTCCACTACCACCCTCTGTCTTCTATGACCAAGCCAGTTCTCCACCCATCTAGCCACCTCCCCCTTTATCCCATGGGATCCAACCTTTTTCACTAGCCTACCATGAGGGACTTTGTCAAACGCTTTACTAAAGTCCATATAGACAACATCCACGGCCCTTCCTTCGTCAACCATTTTGGTCACTTCTTCAAAAAACACCACCAGGTTAGTGAGGCATGACCTCCCTCTCACAAAACCATGCTGACTATCGTTAATGAGTTTATTCCTTTCTAAATGCGCATACATCCTATCTCTAAGAAGATCAGGCAGTGCCTGATCTGACACCATGGCAAAATGAAGTGAGACTTCCTGGAGGAATAAGCCTCAGCCTGATTCACACTGGAGGACTGGATCTTGACACCCAATCTCCACGACCCAAGGCTGGTCCAAACATGGACCCAAAGCTGAAACTGCTTGGTTTGTTTTGCTGGCTGTTGAAGTTGTTGTATAAATGCGCCCAAAGAGGAAAGATAGTACAGGCGTAATGACTTCAATCAGGCCATTGAGGTTGGCCTATTGGAATATGTACACCCTGATTAAGGAGTCAATTGATGGGCCAATCAGGGAGTCTTTTCCTTGTATTTAACCAGGAGTGTCAGTTCATCTGGGACTCCTGAAGGTAGACTGCTGACTGATAGCACTCTGTGTACTGCTATTGGAATTGTAAATAAATGGATTTTGGTGAAGGGACTTCTGCCTTCAAAGACTTATTACAACAGGAATCTCAAATCATCTCTAATATACTAACCTCACTGCATCCTGTCCGACTGTGCAAAACATTCTGAGCCACTTGAATAGGGTCACAAGTTGTTTATGTCTCAGTTAAAAAAGAAAACATTTTGGAATTATATAACTCCTGTCACTCCATCAAGATAGAAGAATAATAGAATAGATGTTCCAAAACATTTCACAACTAACTAATTACTTTTTAAAATATAGTCTCGATTACAATGTGATAACTAATTCACACTTAGTAAGCTCCCACAAACAGCAGTTTGTCAATGACCAGATAATAGGCGGGATTTTACGGCATCGCTCGGGCGAGACCTGAAATTCCCACCCGAGGTCAACGGAGATTTCCCTTGTCGGACTCTCGCCCGCCATGGAATTGACACGGACAAGATGGTAGAGTTCTGGCCAATCTGTTTTCTAGTGATGTTGGTTGAAGGACAAATATTGGTCCCTGCTTTTCTTCATATGATACTTCGGGATCCTTTATAATCACCTGAGAGAGGGGAGGCAGGGTCTAGGTTTAATATGGTGCCTGAAAGATCAAACCTCTGACAGTGCAGCACTCCCTAAGTACTGCTCTGGTGGCATCAGCCTAGATTTTGTGCTCAAGTTACTGGGTTGGGACTTGAACCTATGGCCTCTGGCTGAGCCAAGGATAGATGCATGTGTACGTATGTTGCAGCATCCAGGGTGTCAGCATGCCACACTTCATCCCTTGGATCTTGGTTGTGAGCAGGGATTCAACCTTGTGTCTTCGACTGCCGCTGTAACAAGTGTGGCGTTGTCATGGTAATGGGGCATATAAGAATCCAGGACAATGCAGGTTTTCTTCTTCCATTTGATTTGAAGAGGTACAATAGAAAGATCACAAATATATTCAACAAAATAAAAAATCCCTGCAATTTCTTATCATGTGCACATTATGCTTTCAACTAATGAACAATGAGAATATTGTCAGCTGTTGTATGTCTGACTGGAAATCAAAGTTTTCAGTTACCAAATAAATTAGGCTGACAGACACAATGATATATCCCAGTGATGGAGATTAAATGGTTAGTGCTGGATTCTAACATCAAGACAACCACAACATGACTCGCGATGCAACCTTGGAACTTTATTCCTTTGTTACTAGTCTTATTGTTGTTGCATTTTCTTCCCCTCTGCCAGGAGATGGCATGGTGGCAAAGTGTATGAAGTGCATAGTCATAATATGCCAGGCATAGCGGGGGAAAGCTTACCACAAAATGGCAGTGTGTTGTTTCCAGTGAGAAAAGCAGCCGGCGGTTTTCTCTCCAGATCTTACCACACTCTGCCTAAAGAAAAATCAAGGGGCTGTGTTTCACACTGTTCTGCAGGGGAGCGGGGCCTCAACAAACTAACAAAACCCGGTGGCACTGAGATCTTTAAAGATGGTGCCCCAATCATAATAGGAATAAACCTCCACCGCAGCCCATCATAGAGGTTTCAGGGGATCCCCTCCACATCCCTGATCGGAATCAACACTTCTCTCCCCCACCTCTCCCCCCATCATCAACCCTTTGCCCCCCTTTCTCCGCAATCATCAGCCACTTCCCTCCCCCAATCATCGGCCCCTTCCAGTCCCCCCAATGGCCATCGCTGGGTTCCCTCGCTCCTCCGTCCACTCCTGGCCAACAACCACATCTAAATGAATCTGCCCCCCAACCCTCCCACTCTCCCACCAGACTACGGGGCTCCCATAGGGACCCGCCCCTTGCCACAAGTTGGCACAGCCAGGTCAGCACTGCCAGGATGACATGGGCATGGAGCTAAGCTGGCAGTGCCAACCTGTGCCAATGGGCAGTGTCAAGGTGCATTGACAGGCCTATGCTTGGCCATGAGCCTCTCCCCTGGGGGCTCCTACTCACCTTTACACCTCCGGGGAGACCCCAATGACAGGTTCACGTCTAGGTGAACCTGGTGTAAATGGTGCCAGCGTGACCCTCTGAATATGCGGTGAGGGGGGAAAGTGCCAGAGAGAGAGCTCACTAATAGCATGCTAATGTATTCACATGAGCATCCTGGGGTCCCCGCGACATGTTTCACGCAACTCCACCAGCGAGCGGCTTGGAAGATCAGACTTTGGAAACGCGCCGGCATGAATCCCGCTTTCTGGATTTAGAGCGTGCGCCACCATTCCCGCCCGCAGATGGAGTGTGGGCTCAGAATCGGCCCTTATGAGTGGGGAAAGGCTTGTTGGGCCCACGAGGCCATTCCGAGTCATCATCCCATGCCACCTATGTAATTAAAATTATTTGTGCTCGCCAACCTACATCGGCTCGTGGGCTGTCAATGGCTTAGATTTTGTAACTTTTATGTTTTAAAATTTGAACTCTTCTTTTCAAATCCCTCCATGATCTCATCATAATGATGCCTTCAGCTGCCTGGACCCTGAGCTCTGGAATTCTCTCCCTAATGCTCTCTACCTCTCTCTCCTCTGTTACGGTACGTCTTAACAGCAGCAAGGGTGGGAATTAGCCTCTAACTTGAGTTTTTGATCAGCTATCAGAATATCATTCTATTGAGGTTCAGTGCCAGATTTTCTTTGATAGTACTCCTCTGAAGAGCTTCAGAATTTTTTTTACTACACAAAAGGCACTATATAAATGCAAGTTGTTACTGTTTCCATTCAGGGTTGGCTAATTACAGTAACTGGATTATAGCCGATCACTGCTGAAGTCCCACACACTTCCTATTAGCCATCTTAAAATATTGAGGCCTAATGTATGACTATTAACACCCTGTCACACTTCAACATGCCAACTGTAAAAAAAAAATCCTGTCAGGAACTAGAGAAGGAAGATGTCACTGGATATGAGGTTATGCTGACCTCAAACAGGGAACTTATGGCAAATTACAAATGTGTGTTAATTGGCACCAGGAGTTGGGAAACATCTGCACCAAATTGTATTTGATAATTAACCTTACTCAGGCTCTGCCATCTTGCATTTTGTCATTTAATCATTCCTGGCCTTCCCCAATCACAGGTCTCCCCTTTTGTTCTTTCTTCTCCTCCCCATTTTCCCTGTCTCTGCATTTGTTCAAAGCTGTTATATTTTATTATTTTTTTCATGGAATGTGGGTGTTACTGACAAGGTCAGCATTAGAGTCATAGAGTCATGGAGAAATACAGCTCGGAAATAGGTCCTTCGGCCCAACCGGTCCATGCTGACCATAGTGCTATCCCAGCGAGTCAATTTCTCAATTTTTGACCCATGTCTCTCTATTCGTTGCCCATCCTCAATTGCCCTTGAGCGGAGAGGTGGCACCAGGGACCCAGGTTCGATTCTGGCCTTGGGTAACTGTCTGTGTAGAGTTAGCACATTCTCCCCATGCCAGCGTGAGTTTCCTCCAGGTGCTCCAATTTCCTCCCACAGTCTAAAGATTTTAGATGGATTATCCCTGGTGGAGGCGGGGTGTTGTGAGGATGGGGCAGGGCGATGGGTCTGGGGGAGACACTCTTTCAGAGGGTCGATGTGGGCTCGGTGGGCCGAGTGGCCTCCTTCTGCACTGTAGGGATTCTGTAGATCTGTGGAATGGCTTGCTAAATCTTTTCAGAGGGCTGTTAAGAATTGACCACATTGCTGTGAGTCTGAAGACACATGTCGACCAGACTTGGTAAAGATGTCAGACTTCCTTCCTGGAACAATACAACAGATGGGTTTTTATTTTTAAAAAATCAAGAGCTGCATGATAACCATTACTGAGGCTAGTTTTCAATTCCATATTTTATTCAGTGAATTCAAATTCCACCAGCTGCCATGGTGGGATTTGAACCCATGCTTTGATTCTGGGTTACTAGTGCTGCGTCATTACTATTATGCCACCATCTCCCACAACAGCACCAACTTTTTCCAGGTTCAGTAAGAAGTCTCACATACCAGGTTAAAATCCAGCAGTTTTATTTGGAGTCATGAGATTTTGGAGCGCTGTTCCTTCATCAGGTGAGTCCAACGCCGGCATCTCCACATCATTTTTCCAGACAAAAAATATTGATCTGAAACATCAGCGCTGTTTCTCTCTTCACAAATGCTGCCTGACTGAGCATTTTCTGTTCTCATTTCTAATACCTCCCTCCATGGATCAGTGTCAAATGTTGTTTGATAACATTCCCATGAAGGAACGTTGGGATGTTTTATTACATTGGAGGTGCTCGAGAAATTCAAGTTGCTATGGCCCTGGAGTTAGGCAGAATTGGAATGGGAACTGATAATACTTTCAACTGAAATACAATTGTTCAAAAATGTTTCAGCATTGCGTCTGACTTAATAAAAGCAAATTACTGCGGATGCTGGAATCTGAAACCAAAAGAGAAAATGCTGGAAAATCTCAGCAGGTCCGGCAGCTTTGACAAAGGATCATCTGGACTCAATGTCAGCTCTTTTCTCTCCTTACAGATGCTGCCAGACCGGCTGAGATTTTCCAGCATTTTCTCTTTTGTGTCTGACTTGCTTTCCCCATTGGAAACCGAATGCTGAATTCTGCACTCCCGCCCACCACCTGCAGGGGCAGAGTGTAAAATTGCAGGGACGGGATTCCCTCCGGATTCCTGCTCGTCCCCAACCTCGCAGCGAGTTTGCTCTGGGGCAGGCAAGGTTTACTTGCTGGGGTGGGTTTCCTTTGGATGCTCCTGTTTCCTCCCACAGTCTAACGATGTGCATGTTAAGTGGATTGGCAATACTAAATTTACCCCTTGATGTCCAAAGATGTGTAGGTTAGGGGGATTAGCCATGGAAGATTCCCTGCCTCACCAAGAGAAACCGCCCCTTGTCCCAGTTGAGAGGCTCTTCAATGGCCAATTGATGGCCACTTAGGGCCATTTCGCTCCCAGTCTCAATTTTTAGTCTAGCTGGAGGATTAAGGCTCTGTGGGGGAAGGCCAGAGATAATCCAAATTCCAGGTTAGATCTGGAGTGGTAAGTGGGTTGCAGGGACCTCCATCATAAGCCCCATTCAGACTGGGCATTCACCATCTCCTCTTAAGGCTTGGTGATCTCTGGACCTAGACAACCCCCCTCCCCTTCCTCCACTCGCATCTCCTTCAGGATCCCTCATTCCTATGCCCACTGATCTCAGGCAGAGTGGCAGTGGACCCTACCTTCCCCCCAACCCCGCCCCCCCCCCGCCCCCCCACCCACCCACCCACCCACCGATCTCAAGTAGAGAGCCATCGGCACTTACCTCCTCACTAACTGGAGGGCCAGAATCAGACTTTTGTGGAGCATGTCTGTTTCGCGTCGATTCTGGATGGGCGAATGCGGTGGTAAAGGAGAAAATGCAGGTAAGGTTGGGCATGCACCCTTAAATGCATACAAATACTTTAAATAGCTGTTGCGCCCGTTTCAGGCATGGTCCTGATCGCCATTTTCAGGCCTTGGTCAAGGGGAAACCAGCATGGAGGCGGGCGCAGATCACACTACTCACCTCACGCCCGACTTTACCAAGTATTCGCACCCCAAAAATGGGCGCAACTTGATGGTAAAATCGGGCCCTCAGTCTCAGGCCTCCTGGCGCAGTACTCCTCCGATCCACTACAGCGCTGTTGCTGCTGATACTGGAGAGGTGTCGGCCCCTCTGCTTCTGATACCCTTCATCCATCCGAAAGTAGAAAGAAGTTGTCCACCATTCACTTCTACCATTATGAAATTTTCACTTGAAAAGCTTTCAAAATTTGGTCGCAGTTCACTTGGAATAAAACTGCAGGAATTGTGTTACAGCATGAGAAAATAAGCTGGAAAATTGGCAGTTAGAAACCTTAAAGTACTTTAATAACAAAAGTTGTTTTCAAACTCTAAGTAATCCCTCTCTCATAAAAGAATGTGGAATTCTAAATAAATAAATTACATTTATCCATCTCCCCTTATATTTCTACCAAAATACTGCAGATGCTGGGAATCTGAAATAAAAACAGAAAATGCTGGAAGTGCTCAGCACGTTTGCAGAGAAAGAAACAGAGATAATGGACGGGATCCTCCGGCCATTCATCCCAGTGGGATTCTCCCGTCCTGCTGCAGTGAACAAAGATTTGTCTGGGCGCCAAATTCTCCATCCTCTCTGGACATGAACGCCAGAGAATTCTGGCCAATGTTTCAGGTTGATGACCTTTTGTTGGAACTGAAATGTTAACTATTATGTTGCTGTTTGTCCGTCTGTCTCTCTCTCTCTTCCTAACTTGCTCGGCCTGAACAACTTGAGGTGTTTTTATGCATTAAAAGCACTGTATAAACGTGACGTGTTGATGTTGGCTTATGCTTTCTGAAAATGAAGCACTTGACATTTTATATGAAAAGTTCATCCTGTGATTGATTTTCGAATCATTTGGAAAATACTTTAAACCGCGGAAATCATATTGCAACATAAGTAGATACGAAAGGGTTAATAATTACACAAGAGTAAAAATCACATAAGCTGCAAGCTGTCTCTCAGTCACATAGAGAAAGCTATGTGAAAACTACAGGTCTTGATTAAAGCAGACCCAGATCAGGGTCAAGGACCATTTAATTGAACGATGTGCAGCTGTAGCTCATGTTTGCCCATGTTGTAGGGAAAAATCCCTTACCAGCACAGAATCGAAGCCGAGTCGCAAATCAAGGTTCAAAGCGTGTCTTTATTGTACAATTTACTAGGATCCTAGGGAGACCCCCGTAGCCAGCTCAGAAACAGTGGCTTGGCCACGTTGATCTCAATTGGATTACATCAGCCCTGGATCTTTATAGGGCTCCAAATTTGAGCGGGAACATTTGATTATGCATCTTTTTACAATATGTATAAAGTGGTCTGTCAGGTCAGGAAGTTCTCTGGGAGGCTTGTCAATTTGCATTTGTATGGTGTGTGTTCGTGTTAATGGGATTACTTGGTCCTGCCCCGGTGTCTAAATGCGTTTCCCATTATCATCTCTATGTGTCCCCTTATTTGAATTTGATCCTATTGTCCCGTGTCTGTGTTTCCTGCTTGTGAGATTGAGTGTTAATGTTATCCTGTCTTGTTGGATGTCTGGAGTACTTCATTCTAACCTTTTATTCTTATATCTTGGTTTATCAGATTTTTATGTCTGCCTTGGCCGAATTAGTAATGTTTCAGTGATAGCTTGGTTTTGATAACCCACTCTATGTCTCGTTTCATAGGGATCTTGATCGTCCTTGACCAGTTTAAAATGTAGCTACAGGCTGTTGCTAGGCAGATTAGGGATCTCCCGCAGTTTCTGAAATTCGTGAGTCTCTCAGCTGTACAGGGGGGGACCCGATCGAATATCCATCCGGGGGTGCCCCTCTGCATTGTTGGCCCGTTATGAGTGGTGCCAATTAGTCCAATATGTAAATATGTTTGACGATGTAAAATATGGTTTTCTGTAAGATTTTCTCCTTCAGTCCCTCCTCTCGTCCAGGGGGTGCCATTCATGGCTGACCCCCCATGGACGACCTTCAGAGGAACAGTGATTTGTACAGCTGTTGTCCTTGTCGTTGCTCCTCTTCTTCTGTATCGTTGTTAAGTTCTTGCATCTGGATACTGGCAGTGGGTAGCATTCTTGATGTAATATTTGCACATATCACTTTAATACAGGTTAGGCCAAGGCAGAGTGTGAACAGGATGGCTACTACTAGGATTAATCCCTTCATAATATATGCTCCCCAAACTGTGTTAAACAGCCATCCTAACCACCCATCAGTCCCTGTTAACCCCTGTTTAAAGTTATCCAATTGCTTTTGTATCCCGGACATGGCTGCTGTTATGTTTAGTGTCTCGTCGTGTACGTATGTGATGCATTTTTCCTTGATGATGGTGCATACCCCCCCTTGTCTGGCTAGCTGATAGTCCACCGCATATCTCGTTTGTTGTGTGTATAGTCTGAGTTCTGCGAGTTCTTGGTCACTTGCGCCTAATGCTTGTAGGGTGTTGTTTCCTAAAATGGTCAGTCCACATATGAAGAAGTTCCTATTACTGGCACTGATCACCCCTGCGGCGCCTCCCAGGGATAGTGTCCCCAGAAATCCATATCCTAAAGAAGACCCTAGTGTGACAGGGGCCTGCCAGTCGGAGCAAAATTCTGCGCTGATGGCCCTGGTCACTATGCGTTTCTGGACATGCCCTTCACTTGGGCATGGAACCGTGAGAGGTCTGATTGTCCCTACGGAAAAGAACCTTGGAGGCCTGTCTGTGGCCGTCATATATATATTTTTAAATAAAAACACGTACCCGTCTTTAACCCGATAACATGCATTACCCCGGGGTCGTTTGACCGCATGGCCCCATCTTGTGGGACCTTCCCTCCCCCTGGACTGTCCACTTGATTGTACTTCTTGGTGAGAATCAAATGGATATGTCCCTGAGGCTGAGCTTACGTGGGTGCCGTTGCACTTGCCACACATAAGCTGCCTACCCGCGGTGACTGCAATGCATTTCTGTTGCTTGCAGTCACAGGTGAAGTGTCCTTCCCGGACCCGGCACTCCTGGAGAGCACAATGTGCCTCAGCGCACGAATCATTTTTAGGGACAAAGGCATGCACGCACCCCCATCCCTCTCCCTTAAAACATTGTGGGTAGTTCCCATGTGTCTCCTCCGGTTGGGGTCCCGTCCCCCTTAGAATTCCCGGCTCAGTGAGCTCTACACACCTTCCTTGTATCCCTTGCTTAAAGTACCCAATATGTTCTTTGCAGGGTGCCCCCGATGTGTCAATAGTGAATAACTCTTGTGGGAGCCACCCTGGTGTTGCTATGAATAGGGAGTTTACTGATCGCGCTGAGGGGTAACAAGCGGTCCTATTCCCATAGATCTGGATGTGTGTTCTCAGGAATAGGTTTCCTTCCATGATTGGTGGTTCTGCTCCCCTAACCCTCGTATGCTGGAGTGTATTTACAATGGTCAGGGTTATTATCAGATATGTCCCTGTTCCCATATCGCTCTTTTTTTTTTTCAACAGTATTTTACAATTACAGTATATACAAAAAATAAACAGGCAATCAAATTAAAGGTAGTTGGTTCCGACGTCTTGATAGTGGATCTGGTCCTGGTTCCTGTGGAAGTTGAATGAGCAAAACGGTATTTTTTTTAGTTTATTTGTCCTCATATAGTTTTAATTGGGTCCAGTGTTTCCAGACCCCCTGTCCTCTTATATCTATACAGGCACAGGTATCTCCGCTAATAATGACCTCGTAAGGTCCGTGCCATCTTGGGGCAAATCCTGGTTTTGCAGGAAGCACTTTTGTTAATACCCGGCTCCCGGCTTTTGGGACTTCTGGTAATATTTCTGAGTCCCCCTCTGCGTCGACCTGTGCCTGATTAGAAATTACGGACCGGCGCATCCCCTTCAATTGGGTGCTAAGGTCTCGGATGTATTGTCGGATCCTATCTTTTATCGGACCCACATCTGTCCAGCCTGTAATAATGTTTTCGGGTAAGTGCATTGCTCGCCCGGTCATCAGCTCGTATGGAGTCAAGCCGGTAGTTCGATTTGTGGTCGCCCTAAGCCTCATCAGAACTGCAGGTAGGACTTCTGTCCAATTTCTACCTGAGGATTGCATTGCTTTTGCCATTGTTATTTTTAGAGTCCGATTCATCCTCTCCACCATCCCGGAACTTTGTGGGTGATAGGGGATGTGAAATTTTTGTTTTATTCCTAATAGTTGGCAAATGTTTTTCAGAACCTTTCCTGTGAAATGTGTTCCCTGGTCCGAATCAACTTGAATTGGCATCCCCCATCCATAGCAAGCTTAGTGTGAATTAAATAACACTTTGTACTGGCCTTTTTTGGCTGCAATTGGACATCCATTCATTTGTATGTAATCTTATCAAAAGACATCGCTTTCCCCATTAAAATCACATGCCATACAGTTCCGATCTTTATATGAGTACTCTTACACTATCTCTAATTTGATCATTTGTTTGCGTGCAAGCGCTACACCACAGTACTTCACAAAATAATTATGTCTTTATCCATGCCCAATATAGTATATGAATATATCATACAAAGTTGGTTAAGGCTTTTCAGGATTTGATGTTATTCTTGTGTCTATATGGCAGTGCTATACTGTATAATAAAAATAATCAAGCGGCAGTTGTATCATACCACTTTACACATCGTACCCGTGATATCCAAACCCTTTTAATTTAAGCCGTTTCTTTTTTTAAACTGAGCTCCAGATCGAAACCCCCGCACTCTAGGAAAAGTAACAGGCGCCGAATCAAAATCAAAGCAGGTACAATACATACCAGTTATTTGATTAGGAACATTTTGGTTTCTTAACTGGCTAGGTTTTAAGCTTTGCAGTGCTTTTATATTTGGCAAACCTTGAACCTTGATGGCTCATGAAATTCCGACGGCAGTACATAATTTTAAACTAGTTCAGAATACTAAACTATCTGACGTTCGCAAATCGCGATATTCTGCGATTAATACTGTATTTCACTGACTTGATACACTTTAAACTAATTCATAGACCTCAGTCTTTTGTTCCTGCTTTTCTACCTTTCCACAAAATAACTTATTTTCTTCTCTTAACTCCTCAACTAACTCTTATAATTTCTACTTCAAGACAAAGGAAAGAGCACATGCTTCCTTCCAAGGTTTAAATCCTTTCTTAACATTAAAACAAACAACAACAAAGCATCCACGCAACCACTTTGTTTAAACACACACAGACACACACATGGAAGCTTCCAAAAGTCATTCCACAGTACATCCTTTTTCATTCAAACTTATCATTTCAGACTGGGATGAGTGTAAAACATTCAAAGAGAATACTGAGCATTGATTAAGACAATCGCTTTTATTCTTCTTTCTTCCAAACTGTAATTGACTCAAAGCAGAAGTAAATTCAAGAAATCCTATCACTTGAATCTTTACAGTTTTAACACTCTCCCAGCCCCCCTGAGGCTAAACCAAGGTGCAATGTACTGCACCTACTGCCTGTAGCAAACATTCCACAGGAACAAAGAGCTCCCTGCTCTCAATCTAATTACAACAACAACCACCTACATTCGACAAGCTACCAGATCTCACAAACACACTGAAATACAAAAACTAAGATCTCTCCTATCCATCTGCTGCCTTTCCCCTGGCGTAAAAGGCTTATAGGTTGCCTTTGGTTGTGCTAACGTCCCTCCTCTCGTGACTGGCGCTAGATTATAATTGTCTATGTTTTCTTTTGATGCTGGAGTGGCTGTATGTTTCTGCACTGACTCGTATGGGCGCCGAGGGTCCGTTTCCTCTGATCTCTGCGTTATCTCCGCAGTGTGGTTTCTGTATTCTAATTCCCTCACTCTCTCCTGTAATACTTTAATTTGCTCTGTCTCTTTGTGTCTCTCCTCCATAGAGGCATTTACTTCCTCAATTAGTCCAGCTAACTGGGTCACTAATATTACTCCCATTACTTTTGTTTTGTCCCGTTTAACTCCGTCTACCCACTTTCTTTGATCTTCTAAAGTTTGTGATGCGTTCCACCCATTCCGTTTCATCTTTGCAACAATCGCTTCTCTGGCTAACAGATACTTCAAAATGAGAGCTACTGCAGTTTCTCCCTTAACAACGTGGTCTGCCATTTTTCTGTCTAGCAGTCCTGCAACCCCCGCATGCTGGCTGCTACAGTAAAAGTGCCTCAACTCCTGTCACTGATACTGCCCCAGCACCGTCTGTATTGCTGTAGAGCCTCGTAGTGAGGTTCCAGTGGGTCTCTTTCCCCTGGGCTCCCCCAACTATTCCTGACACCTCACGCTTGGACTATTTTGTGTTGTCTTATTGGGATGTGTGCTGGTTGTTTAGTGGGTTTGTCCGCCCCTGTTCCCAGCCCCTCTAAGTACAACGCCTCCCGCTCGGCCACCACCCCCACTAGCAGGGTTGATCCGTTACCCCCCAAAACCGGGTATCCTGCTATGGGCTGTGGTGTTCCCTACAGACGAACAAGGTTATCAAACTCCGCCCGGGTCCCTAATGGATCCTCCGTCGTCGTGTCTCTTGGTCAGGATGGATCGGGTCCACTTTTCCTCAACACTTACACACCTGTACTCTGTTATCAAAGCCCCTGTTATAGTTAGTAACTGTATCGACTCTGAGGTTGTTCGTCCCTTCAGAGTCAGTGTTGTTACCCGATTTACACTGTCCGTGCCTTGCACCCTGAGTGCCTGTGCCTCTTAGCGCCCGCTTCAAAACCCAACCTTAGCGTGGGAGATTTCTCCTCTTAACGTCCAGTTTAGGGTAGGGCACCTTGAGTCAAGCACTCCCTTGTCCTATTGCCTTGGCACAGACAGTGGTTTCATTTACAATCCTGGGTTAGTTACACCAATTAGTTCTGCATGCGGTACTTATCTTTATATTAGTCTTAATTCCTGTTATCAAATAGCCCAAAACCTGTTATCTTTACCTCTGGTCCTTTACTCCTATTAAAGTTAAAAGTTACTTACCTTCTTCCACGCGGTCGTTCTGACCTGTACCTCTTTAGTGCGGACTTCTGTTTCAATTTAAAAACTTAGGCAAGATTATACAGTTCTACAAGACAACAATACTTAAAACAGACAAACCCTAACCCTTAAAGGTACCTCACTTTGAACGGAGACCTGCACTCGCCTTTGACTGCTCTGGATTTGTATCAGATTCGTTTAAATTTGATCCCGACTTTCAAACTGTGGCCATCAGTCAGAAGTCAGATATCAAATCCTGCCGTGACTACGCCATTTTGTTGTAGGGAAAAATCCCTTACCAGCACAGAATCGAAGCCGAGTCGCAAATCAAGGTTCAAAGCGTGTCTTTATTGTACAATTTACTAGGATCCTAGGGAGACCCCCGTAGCCAGCTCAGAAACAGTGGCTTGGCCACGTTGATCTCAATTGGATTACATCAGCCCTGGATCTTTATAGGGCTCCAAATTTGAGCGGGAACATTTGATTATGCATCTTTTTACAATATGTATAAAGTGGTCTGTCAGGTCAGGAAGTTCTCTGGGAGGCTTGTCAATTTGCATTTGTATGGTGTGTGTTCGTGTTAATGGGATTACTTGGTCCTGCCCCGGTGTCTAAATGCGTTTCCCATTATCATCTCTATGTGTCCCCTTATTTGAATTTGATCCTATTGTCCCGTGTCTGTGTTTCCTGCTTGTGAGATTGAGTGTTAATGTTATCCTGTCTTGTTGGATGTCTGGAGTACTTCATTCTAACCTTTTATTCTTATATCTTGGTTTATCAGATTTTTATGTCTGCCTTGGCCGAATTAGTAATGTTTCAGTGATAGCTTGGTTTTGATAACCCACTCTATGTCTCGTTTCATAGGGATCTTGATCGTCCTTGACCAGTTTAAAATGTAGCTACAGGCTGTTGCTAGGCAGATTAGGGATCTCCCGCAGTTTCTGAAATTCGTGAGTCTCTCAGCTGTACAGGGGGGGACCCGATCGAATATCCATCCGGGGGTGCCCCTCTGCATTGTTGGCCCGTTATGAGTGGTGCCAATTAGTCCAATATGTAAATATGTTTGACGATGTAAAATATGGTTTTCTGTAAGATTTTCTCCTTCACCCATTAGAACAAGGAACAATGGAAAGGGAATATGCCATTGGTATAGATAGATAGGTCCTTGATTGATGAGGGGATCAGGGGTTATGGGGAAAAGGCAAAAGAATGGGGATGAGAAAAATATCAGCCATAATTGAATGGCGGAGCAGACTCAATGGGCCGAGTGGCCTAATTTTGCCCCTATGTCTTGTGGCTTTATGATCTTATGTTCAGAGATATGGTTATCATTTTGTAATGATATAATATGCACAAGTTATAATTGGATACTATAGCCTCATTATGCATGATGAAACCTTAATCAATAACTATGAATGGATAGAGAAACCTCCTATCCTTTTATTGGTGAATGCTAATTACTTGTAATCAAATTTGAAACTATAATTGCTTGTGTATTTCTGAATACTGCACTCTGACTGGTTGAAATGGCTGAATCAGAGTGCCGTAGCCCTACAGTTATCAATGAATCATCTTGAACCACGCTCCGACTTTGTTTGGCTATTTGAAGAGATGATCATTTTTAAATACAACAAGAAACACAGCCTCATAACAAGATATGGCCAACATTTAGAACAAAGAACAAAGAACAATACAGCACAGGAACAGGCCCTTCGGCCCTCCAAGCCCGTGCTGCTCCCTGGTCCAAACTAGACCATTCTTTTGTACCCCTCCATTCCCACTCCGTTCATATGGCTATCTAGATAAGTCTTAAACGTTCCCATATTTGCACAGATAAGTCTTGCTGCGCAATGTGAAGAAACTGTGCACTGTCACACTGCAGCACCTTAAGTTCCTCATGAGAGCCTGAGATCTTCCTGCAAACAGGTTAGCATTTATTTGCAGACAAGATCGATGAATATACAGTTAATTTTAATCATGCAATGCAATATGCAACTCTGAATTTTTAAATGACCATTATTTCAATCTCTGGCCAGCAAACTCAGGAAAACAATTGTCAAATTGATTCTCTCCCCGAGAAGGGTTTTGAATGATTTAATTGCTTTGCAGGTTTCTTGGCCCAGAAATTTTAATATGCATAAGCTACTATCAATAAATCTGAATCACAATGAATAAATGTGTATGCCAGCCAATCAGAGGGAAGGCAATGGAACTGAAATTCACATTAGGCCTCTGTAACGGTCAGCTCCAGTGGGAAGTGCATGCTGGGCAATTTATTGATAATATGCACAGTGGTTAGCACTGCTGTCTCACAGCGCCAGGGACCTGGGTTCGATTCCAGCCTTAGGTGACTGACTGTGAGGAGTTTGCACATTTTCCCGTGACTGCGTGTGTTTTCTCCGGGTGCCCTGGTTTCCTCCCGCAATCCAAAGATGTGCAGGTTAGGTGGATTGGCCATGCTAAATTGCTCTTTAGAGTCCCAAGATGTGTTGGTTAGATGGATTAGCCATGGTAAATATGTGGGGTTATAGGGATATGGCGCGGTGGGGGTGGGGATGGTTGATAGTCTTTCAGAGAGTTGGTGCAGACCCGATGGGCTGAATGGCCTGCACTGTAGGGATTTTATAACATGGATATGTCAATGTAATAGATTATTCAACACATGATGCTACTTCGCAAAGGCTTCAAGTTTGGTTACAGTTCGTATCAACAGTTGCCGTTATGTAAGCAACACATAGCCAGCTAGGAACTGAAATTGTTTTTATTTTTTTCTTGTTAAGGGGGAAAAAATACTGTTTTTCTTCAAGGTGATGATGTGCTTAAAAAGAATTGCATTCTCAAGGATTACACATTGTATAAAAACCCACAATTCTGGCTGCTAGCCATCAACTCTTCAGCAAGCAGCAGGAATTTGTTCATTAAGAGGGAAGTTTCAGACTTTTATCTTTGAGATGCAGATCTTGTCTGTCTGACTTTCCTTCAGTGCTCCGAACCATAATCTGGATTTCAATGCCTCTGTCCGGAGGTGGACCAAAGAAATAAAGGTGAACGGGTGGGAATCTTGTCCCCATTCCTGTCACCCCTAACCTTTGCTGGCAAGGATGCAGCTGCAGATGAGTGAGTGCATCCCGACCTGGCTGGCTCCATTGCAGGGATAGGCATCTCCTAGCACCCTCCACAATTTCTGTGGAGCCAGGTCAACTCCTCCATGACTGATGGTTCATGGATCTCAGAGGAATTGTGAACCATAATCCTAAATCCTCCACTCCTGCACGCCACAGGAATCGTCAGGAGCCGTTTCGGATCATTTGATGGACAAGCATGATCTGGGGTGGGATTTTCAGGTCCCGGGGTGGTGGGGACTCAAAGATCCCACCTATAGTCTTGTGTTATGAGAATGTGCTTTCTTTTTTTAAAAAAAAGGGCTAATTTCTTATTTTCTGGCTGGATTTTTAAAAGTAAACTTTGGGGCGGCACGGTAGCACAGTGGTTAGCACTGCTGCTTCACAGCTCCAGGGACCTGGGTTTGATTCTCGGATTGGGTCACTGTCTGTGTGGAGTTTGCACATTCTCCTCGTGTCTGCGTGGGTTTCCTCCGGCTGCTCCGGTTTCCTCCCACAGTCCAAAGATGTGCGGGTTAGGTTGATTGGCCATGCTAAAATTGCCCCTTAGTGCCCTGAGATGCGTAGGTTAGCGGGATTAGTGGGTAAAATATGTAGGGATATGGGGGTAGGGCCTGGGTGGGATTGTGGTCGGTGCAGACTCAATGGGCCGAATGGCCTCTTTCTGTACTGTAGGGTTTCTATGATTTCTATGATTTCTAAACTTTTATCCTCTGAAGACAATCGTGGACTGCCAGATGACTGCAATATACAGGCCTGTGTTATGAAGGGGAGGCTGATCTCTTCTCTAACAGCTAACACTCAACCACTCAAAGGGAAGTACCTTGCTTCATAATCTGTTAAAGTGTGTGTGAGAAGGGGTAATGTCCGCGCTTCAGCAACTTTTAGTGGTTAAATCAAAATAACTACCTGAGACTTGCTCTGAAAAAACAACAAGTAACACTTTATTTATCTAACTAACAGTGCACAGGTTAACTAAACTATTAACAAAACAAATCAAACACTATTCTAATGGGATGCTGTTTAGAGAAATGCAATTCCCACTTATTAACAAAAAATTGAATTTTTAGTCACTCTCAAAATATGACCAGGCTTTATCTTCTGGAAGCTTTTGTCTTCTTTGCTGATTTCTTCTGTCTGGATGAGGCTTTGAGCTAAAAGCCATTAGTTGTGTGGCAGAGACAGTTGCTGGCTCTGTCTCTCTCTCTCAAGCTGTGAGCTCTGGCAGTTGCTGGCTGGCGCTCTGGAGCTGGGAGCTGGCTGTTGTACCCCTGATGACATAGCAACATCCCCACAATAGGATTGGTTTACAGGTCACCAAAACATCAAATTCAAATCTGATAGGCTGCTGTGATTCAAATGCCTGGTTTAAACTGATTGGGCAAACTTCAAAAACAGCCTGTTGTCTTGGCGACACTACTGCCCAGCCTCGCAATACAATGTTTCAGTCTGTGTACTGCATGCACCTGCACCTCTCCAGTACAGAAAAAACTACCTTTTTTTAACAGACCATGCAATTTTACAACTGTTAGCATTTTACAATTTTTACGAACACTAACTTCACAACACTTGCATTCCATAAAGTGGGATGAGATAGAACAGACACTGGGGAGCATAAAGGACCCCATCTCCTGTTGGCTTTACCCTATCCTGAAACTTTTCAGAAGTTTCTGAGATGAGAAGGAGTGAGAGGGGTGTGGAGGGATATGGTCCAAGTGCAGGTCAGTGGGACTAGGCAAAAAATGGTTCGGCACAGACAAGAAGGGCCAAAAGGCCTGTTTCTGAGCTGTAATTTTCTATGGTTCTATGGTTCTATGAGAAATCAAAATGCTATTACCCATTCTAAAAGTAATGATTACAGCAGACATGGATTAATAGAATTTCACTGAAATATACAGCCAGCGAGGTACTGTGAGAGGCTGTTACCAAGCAGGAGTAAGATCAGAGATCAGAATGCTGTACTGAAAGCAGGCTGCAAAAAGCTTGTGTAAAAGAGTGCTCACTCTCTCTCAAAAGTATTGCGCCCAGATTTGCAAAGTAACCATCCTGAAAAGAGAAATCTACTCCATCTGTAGATGCCTTCAAGAAAATTTGGTGACCCATCAAAATGTCAATTGGTTTTCAGTGGGAATTACTGTTTCAGAAAACCCTGGTTACTACTCTTTTCCTTCTCTCTCTCTCTCTCCAGACGCTGCTCACCTGCTAAATGCTTTCAGCATTTTCTGTTTTTATTTCAGATGTCCAGCATCCACAGTATCTTACTGTTCATAGAATCATGGAATCCCGACAGTGCAGAAAGAGGCCATTCAACCCATGGAGCCTGCACCGACTCTCTGACAGGACACCTTACCCAGGCCCACTCACCCTACCTGATCTCCAGAAGCCCAGATATTTATCCCACCGAACCCTCCTAACCTACACATCTTTGGACACTAAGGGACAATGGCTAATCAAACCAACCTGCACATCTTTGGACTGTGGGAGGAAACCAGAGCACCTGGAGGAAAGTCTCATAGACATAGGGAGAATGTGCAAACTCCACACAGTCATCTAAGGCTGGAATTGAACCTGGGTCCCTAGCACTGTGAGACAGCACTATGCCACTGTGCCGCCCTAATGCTGTATTTGTGAATTTAAATGAATGATTTTTTAGACCTTTGATGGTACAGTAAACGAGAAACAATAATGTTCCTTCGCCAAGTCAAATGAATGCTATTGTCGGAACAGGTATTGGGAATGTTTTGTATCGTATGCAAGCTTTACATTTCATGACACACACAAAACAGAGAATGAATTAAGTGCTTCAACATCACCTGTCGAAACCCTTTTTGTCAGTCGAATACGTAAGCTTGACTGATCAGTATCTTTTTATTTGACATCAGCTGCTGAGAGTGACGTCTCATGAATGCTATCTGAAGAAGCCTGCAACCCACCATTAAGGCTTTTCAACAGAATCACAAAGAAGCATTGGGGCTCCTTGCTATCACACCGCTCCTTAACAAACGGCTGAGGTGACCTTCCGGCAGAGGCAGAGCTGATGTGTGAGATTGTGTTTTCACTTGTCACGGGATCGAGCAGAGGTCTTGGACGGACCCTGGCCTCTCCTCAATCAGCTGCCATGTGTGAATTGGATGCACAAAAGAACTGACACTTGATCTAGCCTGGAGATCTATGCAATTGAGTGCCATGGCAACAACGCAACCTGTTTCAGCTAAGATACTGAAAAGTACTAAAAAGTGGTCAATTTAACACCAGAATCAACTTCAATCTTGCTCTGAACCACAGTTCAAATGAAAGCATGAGTGCCAAGGAACATTAGTTCTGCCCCCAAGTGGAACTTTGTATTCAGTCACCTGAGTTTATAAAGTCAGCAACAGTTTATTTCTGGGGTGTTTCCAACAAATGACTTTCACTTCACCTCCTAATTACTAACATTGGTTTGATTTGATTTGGTTTGATTTATTATTGTCACATGTATTAGCATACAATGAAAAGTATTGTTTCTTGCGAGCTATGCAGACAAAGCAAACTGTTGATAGAGAAGGAAACGAGAGAGTGCAGAATGTAGTGTTACAGTCATAGCTGGGGTGTAGAGAAAGATCAACTTAATGCAAGGTTAATCCATTCAAAAGTCTGACAGCAGCAGGGAAGAAGCTGTTCTTGAGTCAGTTGGTACGTGACCTCTTTTTCCCGACGGAAGAAGGTGGAAGAGAGAATGTCCGGGGTGTGTCGGGTGCTTAATTATGCTGGCTGCTTTGCCGAGGCAGCGGGAAGTGTAGACAGAGTCAATGGATGGGAGGCTGGTTTGCGTGATGGATTGCACCAACATGTCAAAATTCTATAGTAAATTGAATGGCTGATGTGTGGTGGACACCACGTTTTAGGAAAAGGAGATTTACTAGAATGGTTCCAGGGGAGGCGATGGCTGAGAAGTATTATCGCTAGTCTATTAATCCAGAAACTCAGCTAATGTTCTGCAGACCCGGATTCGAATCCCACCACGGCAGATAGTGGAATTGAATTCACTAATTTAAAAGAAGCTGGAATTGAGAATCTAATGATGACCATGAAACCATTGTCGGAAAAACCCATCTGGTTCACTAATGCCCTTTAGGGAAGGAAATCTGCCATCCTTACCTGGTCTGGTCGACATGTGACTCCATGGCAACAGCAATGTGGTTGACGCTGAACTGCCCTTGAGCAACTAGGGATAGGCAATAAATGCTGACCAACCAGCGACGCCCACATCCCACGAATGAATAAAAGAAAAGTGGGACTTCACTCAAGTGAGACTAGACAGGCTGGGGTTGTTCTCCTTACAGTAGGGAAGGTTAAGAGGAGATGTTCAAAATTAGCATAAGTATTGATGGAGTAAATAAGGAAACACTGTTTCCATTGGCAGGACAGCCAATAACCTTTGGTTTAAGATGGTTGACAGAAGAACCAGGAAGTGTTTCTTACACAGCAAATTGTTAAATCTGGAATGCACTCTCTGAAGCAGTGGTAGATGCAGAGCCAACCGTAATTTTCAAAAGAAAATTGGATAAATATCTGGAGGGGCAAAATTTGCAAGGTCATGGGCGAAAGGACAAGGGGAATGGGACAAATTGGATCGCGCATTCAAAGAGCTCACACCAGCACAATGGGCCAAAAGGCCTCCTTTTGTGCTGTACAATTCAATATGAGAAATCAAGCTGTCAGCTTCTTGCTAAGTTAGCTGTTGCTCAGCCATGACTCTATGTCTGGAATTCTACCGCCTCGCCCTCACCAGGAGTCAGAGCAGGCGAGAGGAGGACAAAGGGAAAGTCCATTGAACTCGGGCAGGATTTTCCAGTCTCGGGTCGAGCGAGGCCATAAAATCCCACCCTTGGTGTCAAACGGAAAGCTTCGATCCACACACTATCTTCCAGATCCTGCCACCTTTTCACATGAAGTCTACATTTTCGGGAAAGCAGTGAAATAAGAGTGAGCTTCCAGACAGACATCACAGCTCTAACCTTTACTATTCTTACTGAAAGGTCATTGAGCTGAAACACTGGGAGGAATCTAATGATGCTCCCAGAAGCAGGCAACAAGGCAAACAGAGGGGTCTTGACAGGGTGAATGAGGAGAGGATGTTTCCTCTTGTGAGAGAATCTAGAACTAGGGATCTCTTTTTAAAAATAAGGGGTGACTGATTTAAGACAGAGATGATTTACTAGGATGCTCCCGGGACTTGATGGTTTGAGTTATAAGGTGAGGCTGGATAGACTGCCACTCTTTTCCCTGGAGCGTAGGAGGCTTAGGGGAGATCTTATAGAGGTCTATAAAATAATGAATGGCATAGATCAGCTAGATCGTCAATATCTTTTCCCAAAGGTAGGGGAGTCTAAAATTAGAGGGCTTAAGTTTAAGGTGAGAGGGGAGTGATACAAAAGGGTCCAGAGGGGCAATTTTTTCACACATAGAGTGGTGTGTGTCTGGGACAGGCTGCCAGAGGTAGTAGTAGAGGCAGGTTCAATTTTGTCTTTTAAAAAACATTTAGACAGTCACATGGATACGATGGGTATAGAGGGATATGGGCCAAATGCAGGCAATTGGGACTAGCTTAGTGGTTTAAAAAAAGGCAGCATGAACAAGTTGGGCCCAAGGGCCTGTTTCCATGCTGTAAACCTCTATGACTCTATGAGAAGAAATGTTTTGTGAGTCTCTGGACCTCTCTTCCTCAAAAGGCAATGGAAACAGAGTCTTGGAGCTAGATAAATTCTTGATCACCATGGAGGTGAAAAGTTACTGGCAGTAGACAGGAATGTGGATTTGATAAGATCAGCCACGATCTTACTGAATGGCGGAGCAGGCTCGAGGGATCTAGTGGCCAATCCCTGTTCCTCTCCCATCTCGCGGGGCTAATTTTATAGCACAGCAGACTGGAAGATTCTCATGTTGGCCGATTCGCGGGGTTCGCACCTGTGTTCATGCCCCACGAGCGTCTCCAAACGCTGGATTTCCGACAGCGTCAGCTCCATACCGGAGATCGGCAGGGAGGCTCAAAGACCATTTAAATGGCCATTTCCTTGAAGGAGAATTTCTCTGGGCCAGGGAAGGGGAGGCTGGACTCCTGTACTGACCTCGGTTGGCAGCTGGCCAGTGACGACGGCCGTGGCTGCCGCTGGAAGAGTGGGCAGCAGCAGTTTTCCCAATCCAAGCGTGGCAGGTGGAGAAAGGGGGTGGCAATAGCTCCAGTTCAAATTCCTCCTTTCAGACAAGAAGAATGAAGTGGCTGCCTGTCTGGGTTCCATTTAAATATGGCATCTGGACCTTTAGCTTGGTGAGGTAATGATGACGCGGGTGAGCTACTTCCTCCACATCCCTTGTTGCATAATGGACTCAACCCCTCGACTCGGCATAGATAATTGGCTGGCACATATCCAGCCATCCTACCTCCAATTGCCCCACACATTCAATCCCACTGTCAGGACTCTCACAACCGAATTCCACCCAGTAGCTCTGTTTCTGTCTTCATGGATGCTGCCTGGTTGGCTCAGTATTTCCAGAATTTTCTGTTTTTATCCCTGAACTCCCAGACAGCAGACTTTCATATAAATTCTAGCAGAGTGTCATTGCACAAACACCAATTGCAAGGATAGCGTAGAAGTTGCAGCACAGAAGAAGTCCACTCAACTCAAACTTCCTCCACCTTTCTTTGTCAAAGAGATATTTGGAGCCAATGTTGCTCCTTTAGCAAGACTTGATGTCCAAAGATGTGCGGGTTAGGTTGATTGGCCATGCTAAAATTGCCCCTTAGTGTCCTAAGATGCATAGGTTATAGGGATTAGTGGTGGGATATGGGAGTAGGGTCTGGGTGGGATTGTGGTCGGTGCAGACTCGATGGGCCGAATGGCCTCTTTCTGTACTGTAGGGTTTCTATGATTTTCTATGATTGATATTTAAGTTTATTTATTAGTGTCACAGTTACATCAACACTGCAATGAAGTTACGGTGAAAATCCCCTAGTCGCCACACCCCAGCACCTGTTCGGGTACACTGAGGGAGAACTTTTTATCATGGACAATGCACCTATATCACACGTCTTTCAGACAGTGGGAGGAAACCGGAGCACCTGGAGGGAACTCACGCAGTCATAGGGAGAAAGTGCAAACTCCACACAGACGGTGATCCAAGTCGGGAATCGAACCCGGGTCTCTGGCGCTGTGAGGCAGCAGTGCTAACCATTGTGCCACTGTGCCACCCATGATATGAATAGATACCCACATGCAGGTTATTGGTGTTTTGGGATATCTGTTGATCAAAAAGCAGACAGTGAAATGAAGGGAATAACGTTTTCAAAATATTCAGAATTCTGCACATTACTGGATGAAAATGATCTGCTCCTTATTATTGGTTATGCAACGACAGTTGCATTTATACAATGTGTTTTCAGGAGGTTATGAGGTTGGAAGGTGTTGTCCAAGGAGCTCTGGCGAGTTGCTGGAGTGCACCTCATAGGTGATACACACTGCAGCCAATGTGAGCCCGTAGTGGAAGGAGTGAACGCTTAAGGTGGTGGATGGAGTGGTAATCAAGTGCGATGCTTTGTCCTGGATGGCGTCAAGTCTCTTGAGTGTTGTTGGAGCTGCATCTGATCCAGGCAAGTGGAGAGTATTCCATCACACTCCTGACCTGCGCCTTGTAAGTAGTGGACAGGCTTTGGAGAGTGAAGTCAAGAGGTGAGCCACTCGCCACAGGATATCCAGCTTCTGATCTGCTCTTGTGGCCACAGTATTTATGTGACTGATCCAGTTAAGATTCCGATCAAAAACTCTCATAATCGACTCTCAGTATTAGACCTGCTTTCATTCTCCCTCACAGGCAGCTAGCAGAGGGAAGTGACTTACAGTATAGTCGCCTCAGCACATTAATCTTCCTTTGCTTACAGAGAAATCTGATTGTAATATCTCTCTGGACCCAATGCTTGACAAGAATGACCAATTACATTGGAAACTGGTAACATGGTAATTATTATTCTGCAAACCCCAGAGCCAGATTTTCACTCGCTATTTATCATCCATGTTACATAATCTATTTGATTTGCATGTTTATTTACACAGGACACATTTGCAACCTTCCGAGACTGGATCAGTGGCATGGAATTATGAAAAGGAACATAAACGGCTTGAGAATTATGACACGCTGAGAACATTAATTGCAAAACCCTCATTATACAAAACGTCAATAAAAATTGCAAGTTCTCAGTCCCCATTTGCTTCTATCATTTCTCCTTGCAAACTATTAGAAAACAGGTTCACTGGGGCTGTTTTGTAATGAGCTCCTAATTTGTTTTGCCACAATGTTCAATTGTTTACGGAATTTCACCGGATTAGGAGCGAGAGAATTGAACCTTTGATGAGACCAATGGATAGTCAAGTTCAGTGATAGGAAGTAGTTAGGTTTATTAAAAGAGAAGGACGGTACAACAATGTGCATTTATATTGTGCCTTTGACAAAGCAAAACATCCCAAGATGCTTTCCAGATTTAATTTGATTGATTTTATTTATTATTGTCACGTGTGTCGGTGTACAGTGAAAAGTATTGTTTCTTGCGCACTATACAGACAAAGCATATTGTTCATAGAGTACATAGGGGAGAAGGAAAGGAGAAGGTGCAGAATATAGTATTACAGTCATAGTTAGGGTGTAGAGAAAGATTAGCTTAATATATGGTAGGTCCATTCAAAAGTCTGATGGCAGCAGGGAAGAAGTTGTTCTTGAGTCAGTTGATGCGTGATTTCAGACTTTTGTACCTTTTTCCTGACGGAAGAAAGTGGAAGGGAGAATGTCCGGGGTGTGTGGGGTCCTTGATTATGCTGACTGCTTTTCCAACGCAGCGGGAAGTGCAGATGGAGTCGACGGATGGGAGGCTGGTTTCCGTGATTGAACGAGGAATGAGGTCCAACGAAAGGTGGCACCCAGCCAGAGATTGGAGGACACATAACCGAAAGCTTGCTCAAAGAGGTAGGTTTTGAAAAGTATCTTTAATTAAGATGGGGAAGCTGAGAGAAGGAGAGACTTAGGGAGGAAATTCAAGAGCTTAGGGTCACCAATGATAGAGCAAAGGAAATTATAGATGTGCAAGAGTCCTGATATTTTATACAGGAGTTCAAAGTGAAGTAAAGTTTATTTATTAGTCACAAGTAGGCTTACATTAAGACTGCAATGAAGGTACTGTGAAATTCCCCTAGTCACCACACTCCAGCGCCTGTTTGGGTACACTGAGGGAAAATTTAGCATGGCCAATGCACCTAACCAGCATGTCTTTCAGACTGTAGGAGGAAACTGGTGCACCCGGAGGAAACCCATGCAGACACGGGGTGAATGTGCAAACACATTCAGTTATTCAGTATACTGATTTTCCTCTTTTATCCCGGTCATTGAATTTCGCAGTCAAGAGAATAAGTCAGTGAGGAGCTTTGAGAAAGCAAGCGGATATTAACCATGGCTCAGTGGCCGCACCCTCATTTAGTTATGAGTTCTCATTATGAGGTCCATAACCTGGACCAATACTTGAGCGCAGAGGGCATGCTACACTGTCAGAGGTCCCGTCCTTCGAATGATACTTTAAACAAAAAGTATTGTGAGCAGTTTTGGGCCCCGTATCTAAGCAAGGATGTGCTGGTATGCTGGCCTTGGAAAGGGTCCAGAGGAGTTTCACAAGAATAATCCCTGGAATGAAGAGCTTGTCGTATGAGGAACGGTTGAGGACTCTGGGTCTGTACTCATTGGAGTTTAGAAGGATGAGGGGGGATCTTATTGAAACTTACAGGATACTGCGAGGCCTGGATAGAGTGGATGTGGAGAGGATGTTTCCACTAGCAGGAAAAACTAGAACCAGAGGGCACAACCTCAGGCTAAAGGGACAATACTATAAAACAGAGATGAGGAGGAATTTCTTTAGCCAGAGAGTGGTGAATCTGTGGAACTCTTTGCCGCAGAAGGCTATGGAGGCCAGGTCATTGAGTATCTTTAAGACAGAGATATATAGGTTCTTGATTAATAAGGGGACCAGGGGTTTTGGGGGAAAGGCAGGAGAATGGGGATGAGAAAAATATCAGCCATGATTGAATGGCGGAGCAGACTCGATGGGCCGAGTGGCCTAATTCTGCTCCTATGCCTTATGGTCTTACGGTCTTATGGTCTACCTTCTCAGGTAGAATTTGTATATTGGAGGAGGTAAGGAAAAATTCTTCAATGAAGAGCAGGGGAGTTTACCTTTACCCTTAAATCGACATCACTTAAAAAAATATTCCCTCGTCGCTGTTTTTGAGAGCTCGTTGAATGCAAATTGGCTCCAGTGATGAGATAAAAATGCATAATTCCTGCATTTTTAAAAATCCCCTTGACTTAAAAATGTCAAAAGGATACAAATCACTTATTTGGATTAATAAACCAAACATTTGGGTGATCCCAAATCTTATTCCTCTTCAGCGAAAGCCCATGGAGAAATAAACCATTTCGACTGCCAGTCTGCTGTTGAAGCCTTGATTATTTTTCATCTATTATATAAGTCCATTCTCTGCTTGTCTACGCACAGGGGAACCGAGCACTGAGACCTGCAGAGTGCATTTCATCACTGGCTTTATGTGCTTGAATAAACACACCGCTATGGAGAAATGGGCCCAGAGATACATTAATTACTTTCAATTCATTTACACAGGGCAGATCCAAAAAGGTGCATTAGACAAGTGAATGTTTGATATGAATCTGATTGCAATTTAAAAAAAAAAAGGCAACTGTATTGTTGAAATGAAGTGTCAAATATAGGTCAGCCCTCAATGAATGCAAATCAAATTCCAGAGCCAGGGTGTGGATCCATTCGTTGTCAAAACCATCCTCTCATAAAACTCAAGTCTGCAAACCGTGGCCATAAAACTCACTTGCAACAGTATTTGTATTATGAGCTGGTCTTATTGCCACTATTTGTCTTTGACACCGTTGCCCCAGTTGCTTTCTTTCTCAAGACTAATTCAATCATGGTTTTACTCCATCAGGTTGTCTGTGCAATTGCTGCTGCTCCGTCACAAGTTGCTTCGACCGATTGTCATCCTGCTTTTTCTTTTGTTGCCCAGGATTTCTCCATAGGGTCCCCCACCATCCTCCCTCCTCCACCATCCCCACTCCCCCTCCCCCCCCCCCCACCCCCCGCAACCCATTCTAACTTTCAATAGTGCTTTCCCACATTACAGCAATAACTGTGCTTCAAAAGTACTTCATTGTGAACCGCTTTGGGACGCATGAATGTAGCACGGCCTCCGGCAGCAGGTGGCAGTGGTGGGGGAGTGCACCAAGGAGGGCAACTGGTCGACCCCTGTGGGCCCCTTCCTGCAGGGGCAGTGTCTTTGACAAGTGGTGGGGTGGAGTCAGATGCCACGAGTTGAGGGAGTAAACAAATCCAAGACTTACGAATGTTGTAAAGCGAAGTTTGATCCCCTACTCTGAGAAACAACACCGAAACACCCAAAGAGGAGTACCTCGCCCTATAATCTGTAAAAAGTGTGTGCGAAGTGTGTGACCTGCTCTACAGCAACTCCTAGTGGTTAAATACAAAATAAATCCCTGACACTCTAAAATTAACACGTCACAATTTATTTATCTAACTAACAGTGAACAAACTGAATAAATCCCTTTGAACTATTAACTATTCCTGAATAAAACAAGATTCTAATGGTATGCTATTCCAATAAATACAATTCCCACTCATTAACATAAATAGAATTTAGTCACTCTAAATTACAACCAGGTTTTGTATCTTCCGGAATATTCTGGGCCTTCTCTGCTGATTCTTCCGTCTGGAACTTCTTTCTTCTTTGGTACCTTTGCTAACTAGATGATGCTTTCTTTAAGACATAGATGAAGCTATGAGAGCCAGTGATTCTTTCTCTTTCTCTCTCTCTGAGAGAGAGAGAGCTGTGAGCTATTATCTCTGGCAGTTAGCAGTTTCTCTCTCTTTTTGTCCCACTGCCCCTTTCTTTTATACCCATGATGACATATCAATATTTCCCACAATAGGATTGGTCCTAGGTTGTTAAAACCATTGAATTTAAATTTAATAGGTTCTTGGTATCTAAGTGCCTGATTCAAATTGATTGGCTAAATTCAAAAGCCTGTTGTGTTGATAAAACCTGCTGCTTCGCCTTTCAATACCAATGTTTCAGTTTGGGCTCTCTATGCACTTGCATTTTTTTAACTCCCTAAGCACAGAAAAAGTACCATCTTTTTAAAGGGACCTCGCAATGCTTTCTCCTCTTAGCGTTTTACAATTTTACAATTTTACAAACACCAAATTCTAACCTCCTATATTCCAATCTACAATTACTCTCCCCAACTTCACAACAGAATAGCAGAGTGATGGGAGCAAAGGGCAGCTTGAAGCCCCGAAGGATGGCGGGTGGCTAAAGAAGCGGGAAGGAATATTCAAGATCGGACCCAGACTGACCGGTAGCAACCCTGAGACTGAGGGGCCCAGAGGGGAGAGAAGGGCTGCAGCCTGGAGCTGCAGCAGCAATTTAAAACTGGTGAATCACTGCGCTGAGTAGCCGAGGCCACGGGTATGACAGGAATCTGGAGCATCGGCCGTGAATAGTCTCTGTAAGTAGTTTGTTTCTTGGAGGAATGTTTCCCCTTCAAGGTTGTTACCGCCTTTATGCCAGTGTACCCTGTTTTATAACCATTGTGCAGTACTTAAATCACATGTTATATTTGGTGCCAGGAATAGGAGTACGCAGTATAGGGGGTCAGGTCCTGGCATCTGAAATGGAAAGGCACCTGGCTGAGACCGAACGGATGGTAAGTGAACTGAAACAAGACAAGTCAAGGAGGGAGGCTGAAGTAGTTGGATTTCTAGCAGAGGCTCAGGCTTCATGGGTGAAACTGAATGTCGAAACAGTGACCAGAAAGTGGCTTCCAGTGTGCCCTCTTTTACATAGCCGTGGAGACTGTGGTGAACCATAGATGGTTACCACTATGGGTACTGAACCACAGATGGTTATCACTATGGGTACTTGTACATATGTTACTCTTGTTACTGTTGGGGTTAGGGTTGGGGTGTTCCACCTGTTAGCATTGTTCTGTGGTACACTCCGTTTGGCTCCGCCTTCCTATAGGAGTATAAAGGTCACTGCACTTCCTAGTGACCCTTTAGTCTGGGATAGTATTGTTAAGCAGTGTGCTCTATTCTTGTTGCGAATAAAAGCCTTTATTTCCCGAGTACGATCCAGCCTCCCGAGTGGATTAATCGCGCATCAATTTTATTCACAACAAGTTTTGTTCTGAAAAAAAAATGGAGCAGATGCTGAAACCCGATCGGCTAACCTTAGATCCGCGTGCCGCTGGAGCGTCGAACACTTTTGACCATTGGTTGAAGTGTTTCCAGGATTATATTGACGCCTCAACAGCAGTCCAAAACGACGCCGACAGATTGCGGGTCCTCCACACAAGGGTAAGCGACACTGTGTATGCAACAATCCGTGATTCCCAAGATTACAAAGAGGCCATCGAATTACTCAAGAAGCTGTACCATAAACCGCCAAACGAAATCCATGCTCGTCACATATTAGCCACTCGATGGCGGCAGCCCGGCGAAACGACGGGACAGAACCTGCGCGAACTTCAGCAGCGAGCCAGAGCCTGCAATTGCAAGCCGGTGTCAGCTACTCAATACACTAACGATCTGATCCGAGATGCATTCGTGGCGGGAATCGGCTCATCCTATATTCGCCTGCGGCTGCTAGAGCAAGGTAACTTGGACCTAGCTAAGACGGTGGAATTGGCTGATGCGATGGAAACGGCCTCGAGAAGTCTTGAAACTTACCCCACCGACCACGTGGGAACATCGTGGCAAGTACAGCCACCGACTCAACTCTACCCGGCGGCTCCTAGGAACTGTGCGATCGTGCTTTCAACCTCGGACCTGACGGCAGCGGCAGCTCCAGGAGGCCCAGGGTGCTATTTCTGTGGATTGGCGAAGCACCCTCGCCAGAGATGTCCGGCCAGGACGGTATTTTGCTCCGCGTGTGGGAAGAAAGGGCACTATGCAAAAGTGTGCCGAGCAAAGCCCCCTTCGAAGCCAAGCAGTGCTGCGTGTGACTCCCCAGGATCCGTCTCCTCGTCTCCAGCTTCGTCGAGGTCTTCAACCACGTGCGATTCACGGGCGCCGCCATTCCTGATGACGACGACGCAAGACACGTGCGACCTGCGGGTGCCGCCACTTTCAACGTCATCGACCATGTGCGATCCATGGGCGCAGCCATTTTGGTCGGCACCGGCCGCAGACGACCAGCAGGGGTCCTTGTCGTCGACCATCTCAGCTGCCTGCAGTTGCACTCGGGATCCAACAGTGGCGTCAATCATCCTGGACCAGGCCAAGCCTCACAGACTCGACAAGTCCATGATGGACATAGAGGTAAACGGACGCCTGACACATTGTCTGTTTGACAGCGGGAGCACGGAGAGTTTCATCCATCCGGATACCGTGAAATGGTGCGCTCTCCGCGTGCAAACTGTCAGGCAGACAATCTCTATGGCGTCGAGGTCCCGATCTGTTACCGTTCTTGGGAGCTGCGTGGTAACTCTAATGGTGCGGGGCACAGTTTATGAGAACTTCAGGCTCCTCGTGTTACCGCACCTTTGCGCTCCGGTACTCCTGGGGCTAGACTTTATGGTCCACCTGAAGAGTGTGATCCTGCAGTACGATGGGCCACTCCCTCCACTTTCAGTGGGAGAACAGCAGCCTCCAAATTGCCCAGCGCACTCCTCATGCAGTCTCTCGAACCTCAAAATTACCCCGCCTTCTTTATTTGAAAATCTCGTGCCAGGCTGCAAGCCCATCGCAACTAAGAGCAGGCGTTACAGCGCTGAGGATCGGATCTTTATTCGATCTGAGGTTCAGCGGCTCCTCAGGGAAGGGATCATCCAACCTAGCACTAGCCCATGGAGAGCACAAGTCGTGGTGGTCAAGACTGGAGACAAGCCCCGGATGTTCATAGACTATAGTCAGACCATTAATAGGTACACGCAGCTGGACGCGTACCCTCTCCCGCGCATATCTGACATGGTCAACAAGATTGCGCAGTACCGGGTGTTCTCCACCATCGACTTGAAGTCAGACTACCACCAGCTCCCCATTCGCCCAGAGGACCGAAAATACACGGCCTTTGAGGCGGATGGCCGTCTTTACCACTTCTTAAGGGTCCCTTTTGGCGTCACTAATGGGGTCCCGGTCTTCCAGCGTGAGATGGACCGAATGGTGGACCAAAACGGGCTACCTTCCCGTACCTGGACAACGTCACTATCTGCGGCCATGACCAGCAGGACCACGACGCCAACCTCCTGAAGTTTTTACGCACTGCGTCTCGCCTGAATCTGACCTATAACAGGGAGAAGTGTGTATTCAGCAAGCACCGCCTAGCAATCCTCGGATACGTGGTGGAAAACGGGGTCATCGGCCCCGATCCAGACCGTATGCGTCCCCTTCTTGAACTTCCCCTACCCACTAGCATCAAAGCACTGAGGAGATGCTTAGGCTTCTTCTCGTATTACGCACAGTGGGTTCCCAATTATGCGGACAAAGCCCGTCCGCTCATAAAATCTACCTCTTTTCCCCTGGCAGCAGAGGCTCGCTTAGCCTTTGAAGGGATAAAAGCTGACATCGCGAAAGCCACGATGCACGCTGTCGATGAGTCCATCCCCTTCCAGGTGGAGAGTGATGCATCTGATTTCGCCCTGGTCGCCACACTTAAGCAGGCGGGCAGGCCCGTCGCCTTTTTCTCTCGCACCCTCCAAGGCCCTGAAATTCGGCACTCCTCTGTGGAAAAAGAGGCTCAGGCCATTGTGGAGGCCGTACGGCATTGGCGCCATTATTTGGCTGGAAAACGATTTATCCTGCTCACGGACCAGCGGTCCGTGGCATTCATGTTCAACAACACGTTAAGGGGAAAAATTAAGAATGATAAAATCTTGAGGTGGAGAATCGAACTCTCCACCGACAACTATGATATCATGTATCGTCCGGGGAAGCTCAATGAGCCCTCAGATGCCCTGTCGCGTGAAACATGTGCCAGTGTGCAGGAGGACCGGCTACAGGCCCTCCACAATGATCTCTGCCATCCGGGGATCACTCGGCTCTTCCATTTTGTAAAGGCCCGGAATCTGCCCTACTCCATAGAGGATGTCAGGTCGATAACTCGAAGCTGCCAGGTATGTGCTGAATGCAAGCCGCACTTCCACCGACCTGACAGGGCACACCTCATTAAGGCCACTCGCCCTTTTGAACGACTGAGTGTGGATTTCAAGGGCCCCCTTCCTTCGACAGATCGGAATGTGTATTTCCTCAACGCGGTTGACGAGTACTCCCGATTCCCTTTTGCCATTCCCTGTTCTGACATGTCCGCTGCCACGGTCATCAAAGCCCTGCGGGATCTTTTTACCCTGTTCGGTTACCCCAGTTATATCCACAGTGATAGGGGTTCGTCGTTTATGAGCGACGACTTGAGGCAATACCTGCTCTCTAAAGGAATTGCCTCAAGTAGGACTACGAGTTACAATCCCAGGGGTAACGGGCAGGTCGAAAGAGAAAACGCTACAGTCTGGAAGGCTGTCTTACTAGCGTTAAGGTCTAGGGGTCTTCCAGTCTCCCGTTGGCAAGAGGTACTTTCTGATGCACTCCATTCAATCTGGTCCCTCCTGTGTACGGCAACCAATGCTACCCCACATGAGCGGATGTTTACCTTCCCTAGGAAGTCTTCCTCTGGGACCTCACTGCCGTCTTGGTTGACGTACTCAGGACCGGTTCTCCTGCGGCGGCATGTTCGGACCCGCATGTCCGACCCTTTGGTTGAACAGGTCCATCTCCTCCACGCCAACCCTCAATATGCCTATATAGCATATCCTGACGGGCGAGAGGACACGGTCTCTATCCGAGATCTGGTGCCTGCAGGGGACCTGGAAACCCCCATCGCTCCCGCACCCCTGGTTAGGGTTCCTTTGCCCATTCTCTCCCCTCCTGACACGGCGTGAGCAGTATCGGGACCTCCACTTAATCCTCTTACTCCCGTGTACAGCTTGCCTGAGTCCAGGAGATTGTCACCACCTCGAGGTCCACCCGTGCGTGAGGAACTGGAGGAGTCACTGGACACCACCTTGGAGAGAGGGACACCACGCTCACCAGAACCGGCACTGGAGCCAGTGCTGCGGAGGTCGCAGAGACGGTGCGGGCCTCCGATACGGCTGAACTTGTGAATATATGGACAGTTCGTACTGTTTTTTTTTGCCCCACCGGCCTTTGTTTTTAAAGGAGGGGTGAATGTGGTGAACCATAGATGGTTACCACTATGGGTACTGAACCATAGATGGTTATCACTATGGGTACTTGTACATATGTTACTCTTGTTACTGTTGGGGTTAGGGTTGGGGTGTTCCACCTGTTAGCATTGTTCTGTGGTACACTCCGTTTGGCTCCGCCTTCCTATAGGAGTATAAAGGTCACTGCACTTCCTAGTGACCCTTTAGTCTGGGATAGTATTGTTAAGCAGTATGCTCTATTCTTGTTGCGAATAAAAGCCTTTATTTCCCGAGTACGGTCTTGCCTCTCGAGTGAATTAATCGCGCATCAGAGACTTTACCAGTTAACGGGTAAAGCTGGACAGATTCGGGTGAAGCCCAGAGATGTCCAACAACCTGGCAGCTGAGGACTGGAATGAGGATGCACAGCTGTAGCACAGTGGTTAGCACTGCTGCTTCACAGCTCCAGGGTCCCGGGTTCGATTCCCGGCTCGGGTCACTGTCTGTGTGGAGTTTGCACATTCTCCTCGTGTCTGCGTGGGTTTCCTCCGGGTGCTCCGGTTTCCTCCCACAGTCCAAAGATGTGCGGGTTAGGTTGATTGGCCAGGTTAAAAAAATTGCCCCTTAGAGTCCTGGGATTAGCGGGTAAAATATGTGGGGGTCGGGCCTGGGTGGGATTGTGGTCGGTGCAGACTCGATGGGCCGAATGGCCTCCTTCTGCACTGTAGGGTTTCTATGATTCTATGGTATCCAGGCAGCCTTTGTGAAGGAACATCTGTGCTGGCTGGGGAGAGGTGTGGATGTTTGCGTACGTTCATGTCGGATCTCTAAGGTTCTGGCATGGATTTTTGGGGGCCAGCGATAGCCTGTCACAGCTGCAGCAGAGGTTTTACAAGCACTAGCAAGCCGAAGAAGAGAACCTGGTCTCCAAATCCTGAAGCTGGTGAAGTCGTTCAGTCACATCGTCCTCCTGGATCCCTCCTTCTGGTTGACCAGGGTCGTCACGGAGGTGACTGTGGACACAGGCAGGGATGTAGACCTCAAGCTGAAGAGGCAGATGGAAAAGATTGCTGCTCAGCATGCAAAAAACCAATCCGAGCTGATCTATCCCTACATCCACGGGAAAGAGGCGTTGGAATTGTGACAGGGTTGGGCACTTGCAACAAAAATGCACTTAACAATCACGAACACCTCAGATGTCAGGCATGGCCACCCCGTCCAGTGCAACTCCCTTCCAAATCCCTCACCAAAGAAGATACAGACCCAATAAAGGAAATGGAAATGCCGAGGCTTTCCGCCCACTGTTGCCAATTTACGGAGGATTATGGCTGATCCCAAGCACAAACCTCAAGCAAACAGCAGCATTCCCACCCAATCTAGTGCAGAACCCGGGCAGGAAGTCGACAAAGTATCACCAATGTGCTTATGAGGGAGATTCAAATGTGATCCAGAGGGGTAGAGCCATTTACAGTTTCACCTTTGCCATCCATCTCAATGAAGGACCCCAGGCAGCTTTATCTGTTGAGTGAAGACATTCATAGATTTCTCTTCTATTGGGAGACTAAACATCCACCAAGCCAATGCTGCCCAATGAAGGAGGCCAAACAGGCATGTAAACTGCTGAGGGGGGATGGGGAGGAGGATGGAGTCTCTATTCACTAGAGTTTGGAAAGATGAGAGGAGATATGATTGAAACATATAACATTCGAACAGGGCTAGGCAGACTAGATGAGGGGAGGATATTTTCCCTGGTTGGGGAATCTAGAAACAGGGGCACAGTCTCAGCATACAGGGTACAGGGTAGACCATTTAGGACCGAGATGAGGAAATATATCTTCACTCAGAGGGTAGTGAACCTGTGGAATTTTCGACCACATAAGGTTGTGGAGGCCAAGTCACTGAGCATATTCGAGAAAGAGACAGATTTTTTTTTGGATTTTAATGACATCTCGGGGTGTGGGGAGAAAGCAGGAATATAGCATTGAGATAGATGATCAGCTATGATCATATTGAATGGCAGAGCAGGCTCGAAGAGCTGAATTGTCTACTCCTGCTCCTTGTTCTATGTTTCAGTTAGTTGGTTCATGGCAATAAGAGAGAATTAAAGCAACTCTCCTGCCCAACAGTCTCAAAAGTCACTTTATTAACCATGGTTCATGGTCAGGAGGGAAACCGAAAGTTAGAGAAGGCAGCTGCGCTGACAGGGAGGTGGTGTTACCGGCAGGCTATGACTCCTGAAATTGCCAATTACTGCCAGAACTAAGAGATGTACTTTGGCCAAAACAGGGAAGCGGCTTGAACACTGATGGTCAGACCCATATCGGACCTGTAGCTGGAGTGTCATGAACCTTGTGGAAACCATAGTTTGGAAACTGGAACTGGATGAAAGGCAAATTCAAATGGTTTTGCCAACTTTACATGTCAAAATGAAATGTATCATAAGTTACATATATTTTTAATAAATTGCACGTCAATAGACCTCTGTTTTGAAAATATAAGTGACCATTGAATAATGTGTTTAACAATTTATCACTTCTGACATCTGGAAAGGTATCAAGGCAATAAATAGCACTGTAAAAGTGAAAAAAAATCTTCAGGTACATTAAATTATGTTATCCATTGGATAAAATGCTATTCTGGATTGCACAATAGATCTGATGCTGTAACATGGCTGGAGCTTTGATTTTCTTCCCTTTGATGTCCTGCTCAGACATCTGTTTGGCTGTTTCAAACCTTTGACAGGACCCGAGCTTCTGATGTCTTCAAAGGCTTGAATGATTCAGTTCAGAAGGGTCTTTTGACACATTTGTTCAACAAAATCTTATTTTGAATGCTTGACTGACTTCCAAACTCACTAATGGATTCTACCTAGCAGGATTTGCTGACACAGCTGTCAAGTAGAATGTGAGTTTGGTTATTTTGACAAGTTTATGAGCTGTTAAGAGGTTTGTTGTTTTTCAAAGTAGGTATCATGTTTGATCATTTTGACAGATCCATGAGCTATTAAAGCGATTGTGCCTTTTGAACTAGTCAAGTAGTTTCTGTTTATTTTGACATGTTTATGAGCTTCCAAATGACTTCTCAATGTTATTGTACTTTCATGATTTTTGCTTACATTGGATACTGGGTGAGTAGGATGTAGGTATGTAGGGTGGAAGGGTATAGGGGTGAGGAGGGCAGGAGGAAGTATATGGAAGGGCGTAGGATTGTGAGCAGGTATGTGGGGCAAAAGCAATAAAGGGTGAGGGTTAAGGGCATCTTACACTCATCTCCAGAATTGGTCCAATGTCTCACTGAACAGAGGCGGTCTTTCAACCTGGCTGCCTCGACATCATCCCACCTCTATGTCCACCCTAAGTGACAGCAGGTCTGACTCCAGCCGGTTTATGACTCCACATCTCAGAGATAGCATTGTTGGGCATTGTCAGTTCAGAAATGGGATTGTAACATCGGAAATTTTTCTGATTCCTAATTCCCACCTCCAAGTTGTGATTCCGGCCGGGCGTGTGTTAAATCAATAAAAACACAAAGCTGAAATGAGAGAAATATTTGCTTTTCTGTAGTGCCCCAGGAGATCCCAAAGTGCTTAACAGCTGGCAAAGGAATTTTCAATGTCATCACCATTGTAGGAAGTGTGGCAGCTGATCTGTGCACAGGAAGCACAACTCATTGGAGTTTAGAAGTTTGAGGGGAGATCTTATAGAGACATATAAGATAATGAAGGGGCTAGACAGGGTAGAAGCAGCGAGGTTATTTCCACTTACAATGGAAACAAGAACTAGGGGGCATAGCCTCAAAATACGGGGAAGTCAATTTAGAACAGAGTTGAGGAGGAACTTCTTCTCCCAGAGGGTAGTGAATCTTTGGAATTCTCTGCCCAATGAAGCAGTAGAGGCTACCTCGTTAAATGTGTTTAAGTCACAGATAGATAGATTTTTAACCATTAAGGGAATTAAGGGTTATGGGGAGCGGGCGGGTAAGTGGAACTGTACCCACTATCAGATCAGCCATGATCTTATTGAATGGCTGAGCAGGCTTGAGGGGCTAGATGGCCTACTCCTGCTCCTATTTCTTATGTTCTTATGTTCTAAGCTCCCACAAACAGAAATGTGACCACAACCGGATCATCTGTTTTCTTGATGTTGGTTGAAAGGTAAACATTGGCTCCAGGGTACAGATGGATAGGGATCTCCATAGACCTTGGATTCTGTAAGGTCTAAGACACCCAGACTGTAAATAAGATTGACTCTCTATGTGGTCTATCTTAACCCATGACTGTTGGGAATGATGTTACTGGTGGTGTGTAGGGGAGAGGGTTAGGGTGAGAAGAGGCAATATCATGTTTCCAATGCTGTTTTGCCCTCCATCATCTTAGATGGGCCTGACCAGGCATGGGAACACTGCATTAGAAATGCAAGGCTGAATTTTGGATTGAGGTTTCTAGGATAGGATTTGTGTTACCATCCCAGTTGATGTTACTACTGGATGAGAAGGTTCTATTATCGAAGCCTTTTATTCATCATTTATATAAATAACATAGATGACTATGTGGGGGGGTAGGGTTAGTAAGTTTGCAGATGACACAAAGATTGGCCAGTTGGTTAACAGTGAAGCAGACTGTCTTGGGCTATAAGAAGATATAGATGGAATGGTCAAATGGGCACATAAATGGCAGATGGAATTTAACCCTGAAAAATATGAGGTGATACACTTTGGAAAGAATAATTTGACAAGGAAGTATTCAATGAACGGCATGACACTAGGAAGTTCTGTGACAAAGGTACCTTAACGTGTTTGTCCATCGATCTCTGAAGACGGAAGTACATATTAGTAAGGTGATGAGAAAGGCATACGGGACATTTACCTTTATAAATCATGATGTGGAGATACCGGCGTTGGACTGGGGTAAACACAGTAAGAAGTCTGACAACACCAGGTTAAAGTCCAACAGGTTTATTTGGTAGCACAAACCACTAGCTTTAGGAACGCTGCCCCTTCATCAGGTGAGTGGGAGTGGGTTACAAATTTGGAAATTTAGTTTGTGTCTTTATATGCCCTGTTTGTGAACATGACTGTGAACATGGAGTTGTATAGAACTTTGGTGAACCCACAGCTAGAGTACTGTAGGCAGTTCTGGTCACCACATTATCGGAAGGGTGTGATTGCACTGGAAGGGGTGCAGAGGAGATTCACCAGGATGTTTGATGTCTTCAAAGGCTTGAATGATTCAGTTCAGAAGGGTCTTTTGACACATTTGTTCAACAAAATCTTATTTTGAATGCTTGACTGACTTCCAAACTCACTAATGGATTCTACCGAGCAGGATTTGTTGACACAACTGTCAAGTGGAATGTGAGTTTGGTTATTTTGACAAGTTTATGAGCTGTTAAGAGGTTTGTTGTTTTTCAAAGTAGGTATCATGTTTGATCATTTTGACAGATCCATGAGCTATTAAAGTGATTGTGCCTTTTGAACTAGTCAAGTGTTCTGTGGAACACTTAAGTTATAAAGAGAGGTTGGATAGACTTGGGTTGTTTTCACTGGAGCAGAGAAGACTGTGGGGTGATCTGATTGAGGTGTACAAGATTACAAGGGACATGAACAGAGTGGATAGGGAACAGCTGTTGCCCATAGTTGAAGGGTTAGTCATGAGGGAACATAGGTTCAAGGGAAAGGCCAAGAGGTTCAGGGACATGTGAGGAAAAAAAATTTACCCAGATGGTGGTGACGGTCCAAAATGCATTGCCTGGGAGGTTGGTAGAGATGGGTTGCATCATATCCTTTAAAAAGTACTGGGATGACTACCTGGGACATCATAACATTTAAGGCTACAGGCCAAGTGCTGGTAAATGGGATTAGGTGGGAGGTCAGGTGTTTCTTGCATGCCAGTGAGACTCGATGGGCCAAAGGACCTCTTCTGTACTGTGTGATTCTATGATTCAAAACTTTCACTTTAGAAAATGTGGATGAATCAAGAACCAGGACTGCCGTTTAGCTTTTAACAAAAAAAACATTTATTAAACATGAAATGTTTGACTACAACACAATGCTCCTTCACTCCCACTTATTTTCACAATTGTAGACAGATTTTAAGGATAACGCAGGTTACTAAATATATCCAATGCTGTAATGTTTTCAGTAAATAAACCCTGTAAATTAACAGGCTAACTGTGGTCAGACAGATCCCACTCTGAAACCAAGACTGGAATTTTACCGCCACGCCTGCCATGGAATCAGAGCAGGTGAGGGGTGAACAATGGAAATGTCCATTGACCTTGGGCGGGATTTTCCGGTCTCAAGCCAAGCGAGACTGTAAAATCTCACCCCAAGTGATAGATGCCACCAATCAAACTTCTGTGGATTTCTTCTCAAATCACCCCAGATGATTATCACGTGAACATTTCCAAACTCCGCTCTCAAAAAAGATCAACCTCAGAATCTTCTTCCAAATAATGCTTTCTCTCAGCCACTTGCAGCAAGGATCCACTTCCAGGATTTCCATTCTCCTTTCAGTATTCCTTTGTTTTGAATTACCACATAGGCCTGATTTTACCAAAACTTCGCGTCCGTTTCAGGCGCGAAATTGGGGTAAAGTTGGGCGTTGGGCCTATACCGCAATCCACACCCGATTCCGAGCAGATCGCGGCTTTACCGACACCCGATTCGGGCGCGGGTCGGCGCGCACCCGAATCGGGTGGCCCGATGATTTAAATGCGCCCAACTCTACTGCCAAATCCCACTTTACCGTCTTCTGGCCCGATCCGCATCTGCGCTGTTACCGACCTGCAGAATAAAAGTCTGAAGTCGCCGCTGCAGCCTCCGAAGAGCGGGGTCAGAGACTGCAACGGCTCTCTGACCCAGGTCATCCTCTGGTCGGGGCAGGAGGGGGGTGGGAGGAGGAGAGGGGATGTGACGTCTCATCCCCTGGGGGGGGGGAGGGGTGGGGAGGGGGTGGTGACGTCTCATCCCTGGGAGGGGGGGAGGGTGGTGGGGAGGGGAGGGGGTGTGACTGATCAGCCCCTGGGGGGGGGGGGTGACGTCTCATCCCCCTGGGGGGGGGGGGGGGGAGGGGAGTGGGTGTGACGTCTCATCCCCTGGGGGGGGGAGGGGTGGGGAGGGGGTGTGATGTCTCATCCCCTGGGAGGGGGGGAGGGTGGTGAGAGGGGAGGGGGTGTGACTGATCAGCCCCTGGGGGGGGGGGGGGGGGGTGTGTGACGTATCATCCCCGGGGTGGGGGGGGGGGGGGAGAGGGGGTGTGACCGATCATCCCCTGGGGGGGCGGGGGGGGGGGGGGGAGGGTTTGACCGATCATCCCCTGGGGGGGGGGGGATGTGGAGAGGGTGTGTGACGTCTCATCCCCTGGGAGGGGGGGAGGGTGGTGGGAGGGGAGGGGGTATGACGTCTCATCCCCTGGGGGGGGGGGGGGGTGTAGAGAGGGGGTGTGACGTCTCAGCCTCTGGTCGGGGGGTTTCCGCTGCCTGTCTGCGGCCGATCCATCCTGGCACCATCACTGGTTCACTACCAGCCACAGATTACTCTTCCCTGCAGGTGCGAGAGAGCGGGAGAGATGGCGGCCCCCCCAACCAGAGGATGAACGTCAGAGAGCCGCTCTCTCCGCTTTCTGCTTTTTTTTTCATGCCCGGGCGCGCTCTGTCAGATTTTTTTCGAGCTGCGCATGTGCAGTTCAAAGCTCCGATCGACCCGCCAGCGCTAAGCCCCGGCCACGGTGCGGATCGTGCCGGAGCCGGCAAAACGCGTATGGGCGCGCTGCAAAGAAGATTCCAGGCGCGGACCTATTTGACGCCCAGATCCGGCACTGAGACTCAAAATGGTAAAACTCCCCCCATAGATGCACACTTCTACACAATCTCTCAGGTACCCAGCCAGCAATAGAACACTACCGTTTCACAAGTTGTACTAAGATCACCAGCATTAGGATTGCTTCAGATATCTCTTATCTCGAGCCAACTTCATCAGGTTTTCTCCTTTCAGTTCTATCTTTTACTTCAGTGACCTCTACCTTGCTCAAATTTCAGTTCCCTTTTGTTCCTTTGACTTCAATCTTCCTGGAACTCCCTTTTTCGCTCTCTGTTTTCTAAAATTAGCTGTTCGTTCTTTAGTTTATGGAGCTTCTTTTCTTGCCCATTCTTCCATTGTTCAGCTTCTGGCAGAGTTCTGAGAGCTGCCTTCTCTCTCAATACCTTGCTCCACCTGCTTTGGGTCCAGTTGATACGATATTCAAAAATCCTTTCGAACTTAAAAGTGACCTTTGGCTGCTAAGCAACAGCCTATTCATTCTTTACATTTGTTTGCTTTTCACATTATAAACTTCAGCAGCCAAATAGAGACACGGGGGCGATTCTCTCAAAAGTGCTGAATTGGTGAGAAAACTGTTCTAGATCACGACTGTTTTTTTCAGTGCAGCTTCAGACCTGAATCTCCGCACTCTGTGCAATGCAGAGGTCACAATCATGAATATCTTTAAAAACCTGGGGGGTGGGGCCTATTCGCGCTGGAGTCTGACAGCTCCGGAACTCTGCGCATGTGCATGGTCCCAATGTGTCAATCTCCCCGTTTGCTGGCCTGCTCGATCACTGGCCAGCTCGGGACCCCCGCAGTGCAGCCCCTCCAGCCCCCGCCCATGGCCCAATTGCGGCCCCCACGACAATTCCCGGGCCAGACCTGACCCGCCCGCCCCGGACCACCCCATGTCCAGCCCACCACCCCCACAGCAGTGGTGATCCCCCCATCCCCCTCACCCCCGGCAGACCCCCCCGCTGATCCCCCCCCTCCCGCCCCCCGGGGCCAGTCTCCCCCGGGGTCAGACCCCCTCTGGAGGCAAATCCATTCCTTCGGCAGAGCACCCTCCCCCCTCCAGCCCGCCCCGATCGCCGGCCTCCCTCCAGCCCAGAGCGATCCCCATGCAGAGTGGCAGAGGGACCCCCACCCCCACCAATCACCCCTAGGCCCCACCCACAATAGGCACCCCCCCCTTGGCAGTGCCAGATGCCTGGTGGACAGTGTCATGGTGCCCTCTCGGCATGAGTACATTGCCCTTTGGGCAGTGCAAGGGGGCACAGGCTGGCACTGCCAGGATGCCCATGCCCAAAGGGCACCACCCCCCACCGCCTGACCCGCTGGGGGGCCCCGATTGCGCCCCCCTTCACTCTGGCAGGGTGTCCCGCTAGTTCCCCGAACATGGGTTGCTACTCTAAACACCATCGGAATGGAGTACTCCTGGCGGGGGTGGGATATGCTATTGGGTCCGGCAAGTTCCATTTTAAAATACATTTTAAAAAGATTTAAATGATTTGCCTCTCTTCCCGTCGGTTTCCAGTGTGGTCCCGACTGCAACTGTTCCCCGACTCTGGGAGATGCGCACGCGTCGGGAATGCGAATCCCACAAAATGGCCGACATGCGATTTCCCGACCGGACCCGCCTGAAAATCTGCGGGTCGCGATGGGAGAATCGCCCCCACAGTGTGAAAAGAAATAAACCCCCCCATACATGCAGACACCTTTGTTTAACAATAATTATAGTTTTACCGTTTCTTACCCAGGAACATTCCATTAAACTCACTTAATTCTATGCCTTATTTCTAATATCCAATAATACAAAAATAGATCACTTAAAACTGCCTCTGCCCTCTGACACCTCCCCCTTTGAAAGAAAAAAAATCGACATAACCAGGAGAATTTCTTTACACTGGGGGTTACATCTACTTCACACAAACCTAAAATCACAAAATGCTAATGACATAACTTGTTACATTACACAAGTAAACTTATCTTACTTCACAATTACACATGTTTGTACGGTATAATTACAATGATTTAACCAAAACAAAGGCAATCAATGTAACAACATTATCAGAATCTGTGGATGATAGCAATGACAGAACTCAAGTCTGGTGTTGATTTTTCTTCTGGTTTCCAGTTTTTAACTCAGAAAAGAAAGCTCCATTTTAAGTCTGCAGTCCAATTGCCTTTTTTTGCAATTTGCAGGCATAATTCCACTCTCAAACCCATTTCCCAAATTCACATGCGTTAAATTCTCATTTCCATTTAATAAAGTCAAAATGGAAATTTTTGTGCATTAACATCCCATTTCTTCATTTGTCAAAAGTTTTGGTTTTTAAGGATGTTGTTAAGATGCTATTGAAAATAGTTTTGTATTCTTGCTTTGTTTGTTGCTTGAACATTTTGTAATCTTGCTGATTATCCAAGTCCCCATTTCAATTCTGTTTGAGCTATGCTAATTACTTTCGCCCTTTGGAGTTTCAATAGTTTGTTCTAAACCTTCAACATTTTTTGCACAATTTATGAACTATTAGCAGATTTTCAATGTTCTTTTGCAAACTGTTCACTTTCCTGTATTCCAGCTGTTACATCTGGTGCAGTATTGAAGTCATTGACTTCAGGAAGCGCAGTGGAGGGCATGCTACTGAATACATCAATGGGGATGAAGTAGAAATGGTCGAGGGCTCCAAGCTTTTAGGTATCCAGGTCACCAACAACCTGTCCTGGTCCCTTCATACAGACGCTATAGTTAAGGAAGCCCACCAATACCTTTACTTTCTCAGGAGACTAAGGAAATTTGGCATATCCGCGACAACTCTCAGCACCTTCTACAGGTGCACCACAGAAAGCATTCTTTCCGATTGTATCACAGCTTGATATGGCTCCTGCTCTGTCCAAGACTGCAATAAACTACAAAGGGTAGTGAACGAAGCCCAGTCCATCACTCAAACCAGCCTCCCATCCATTGACACTGTCTACACTTCCCGCTGCCTCGGAAAAACAGCTGGCACAATCAAGGACTCCATACACCCCGGACATTCTCTCTTCCACCTTCTTCCATCGGGAAAAAGATACAAAAGTCTGAGGTCACGTACCAACCGACTCAAGAACAGCTTCTTCCCTGCGGCCATCAGACTTTTGAATGGACCTACTTTGTATTAAGTTGATCTTTCTCTACACCTTAGCTATGACTGTAACACTACATTCTACACTCTCTCCTTTCCTTCCCTACATACAGTATGCTTTGTCTGTACAGTGCACATAAAACAATACTTTTCACTGTATATTGATACATGTGACAATAATAAACCAAATGAAAGTATTACTGACAAGCACATTGAAATCAGTGTCTTTCATTATTGAATCAGAAAGGTCATTTTGCAATTTCTGTTCTACTTGCTGGCAATTTGTAGTTTCCAATTTTGCAGATACTTCAGTTGTTTGCTTATTGGCCATTACTAACTTTGACACACCAGAAATATTACTTGGATCCATTCTTTGTTCAGCTGGATCACTATTCGACAAGGACCTTTTATTCACAGAAAATTCAGTAGTAAGTGGAACTGAGTCCACTAAAAGATCAGCCATGATCTTATCGAATGGTGCAGCAGGCTCAAGGGGCCAAATGGCCTACTCCTGCTCCTAGTTCTTATGTTCTTATGTTCACCCATCTTCTCCTTCATTTTTCCTAGTTTCCTTCCAAGCTCCATGATATTGTTTTTTTCACAACATTTGTTGATTTTGGTTTTTAATTCTGTACTTAACCAATTATTCCAATTTACCAGCAATTCTTTTTCCACTTTCCATGACTACTTCTCGATTTTTTTCACCAATTCTCTTTTCTCATTTCCAAACTCCTCTTTCATACATGATTTCCGACATTGTTCAGGCTTTCCTTCAATTGCTTGTTATCTGCATTTCTGTCCATGGTAGTTTTCCAAAGTTCGTTAAGATCAACATAGTCAACTGCCTGTTATAACACAGTTGTTACCTCGTTACTGTCCCCAAAAGCCAAACCATTACCTCGAATAAAATCTATCCCTCCAAAGAGTGATTTAGGACTAATTCCCATCGTAACAATTCCATTTACAATGTTACTTCTTAAATTAACTTTGCACAAAGAAAAGGTTCATCCCTTCATTTAATATCCTTTATTAATATTTTTTCCTTCATTAAACCATCTGGAATGCAAATTGTATCATCAGCCATTATTAATGATTGACCTGCTCCTGTATCTCTCAAAATTTCAACTTGTTTACTTATTGCGTTAGACAAGTAAGGGAATACTTCTCCCTTCGAAACAAAATATCCAGCACAACCATTAGCTCAACTTCCTGGACCAGTACTCGAATAATTCTCTCAGCTGTCTTCAGCCCCATCCCCCTTTCTTATTGATTCTGAGGTAGCACATTTCACCTGTACCATTTTGTACCGTTTTAGTAGTCATCTATGTTTCAGGGACTACCTTTCCTACTACTATAACTGGTCTCTCATTTAGTTTCCAGCAATCTGCCCAAATATATTCCACTTTGTTACAGTGGAAAAACTTAGGCCTCTGAATGTCACTTCCATCCTCAGTACTTTCCTGTCTGATTTGAGGTGAGATTCCCTGACTATTTCTAACTGTTCCATCACTTCCTTGACTATTTGTGTTTTCCTTTCTCCTTCCCACCTTCTATCCTTCTCAGGTTTAAAAGGACGACAGAAAAATGGTTTGGTTCTATGGACCAGTTTGTAATCATCTGCTAGTCCTGCTGCCTGTCTGGCAGTTTTAACTCTTTGTTCCTCCATATGAGTTATATAAACTGAAGGAACTGAATCATTAAATTCTTCTTTTTAAAAAATCACCTCTAAGGGCTTTGTATTGACTAAGGGTTTTAGCTTCAATGCCCATACAGTCAAAATTATTTTGCTTTGCCCTCTCAGATTTAATACAGGTTTGTCCAGGCTGTTTTCTAGCATTTCAAAATTTCTGCCTGGCTATCACAAGAACCAACTCATACGCACTAAGGATAGCTTTCTTTACTGCATCATACTCCATTGATACCTCTTCCTGATCTTGCTAACATCTCCATTTCCAATTCCCTTTCCTATCTTTTTTTCTTTCCCTTCCCTCTCTGCTTGTTCTCTTTGGAATGCTCTCTCCTTTCCTTTATTCTCTCTTTCCTTTTCTTCTTCTTTCCCTTTGCCTCCAATTCAAGTATTTCTCTTTTCATTTCCATTTCTCTTTCTATTTCTGATTGTTTCATTCATAATTGAAATTCTGCCAATCCAATTGCCTCAATTTTTGGAGAACTCAGTCTCTAGGGCGTCCCTTTGCAATTTTAAGTGCTTAACTGTACTTTCAATTATGTCAGGTTTTGTAACCTCTGCAGCTAATCTTAATTGTAATTTATCTGTCAATTCAGCTAACTGATTCTTGATTACTTTCTGTAAACCAGTCAGAGTTACATCTTCCATCTTTAAGAAAGTCTTTGCAATTTCCAATGCCACTTTGGATTCCAACCCACAGAATCCATAGAATCCCTACAGTGCAGAAGGAGGCCATTTGGCCCATCAAGTCTGCATCAACCACAATCCCAACCTACTCTCATAACCCCACATATTTACTCTGCTAATCCCCCTGACACTCGGGTCAATTTAGCATGGCCAATCAACCTAGCCCGCGCATCTTTGGAGTGTGGGAGGAAACTGGAGTATCCGAAGGAAACCTACGGGGAGAACGTACAAACTCCACATAGACAGTCACCCGAGGCCAGAGTTGAACCCAGGTCCCTGGTGCTGTGAGGCAGCAATGCGAAACACTGTGCCACCATACCATACAATATACCTTACAGTAACTCCAAATCCCAGTTCCAGTACCTCCACTTACTCTTTGTTGAGGATTCATGGATCCTACCTTTTAACAATAAATCCTAGACCAGGTTTTACTATTCAGCATGCAGTAATGTTCTCAAATGGAACCTGGGACTTTAGTTTTGTGGGAAGATTGCATAATGAGTTTAGAGCAGACAAGGTTAAGGGGAGATCGGATAGATGTTGCTTGGATTATACAATGTTTAGATACAATAAATGAGAAACTGTTTCCAGTGACAGAAACGTTGGTGAACAGATTTAAAACAACAAGTAAGTAGAATCAAAAACAGAAAATGCTGGAAAATCTCAGCAGGTCTGACAGCGAGAGAGAATGGAGTTAACATTTCGACTTAAAGATCCTAACTCGAAACATTGGCTCTATTCTCTCTTCACAGATGCTGTCAGACCTGCTGAGTTTTTCTAGCATTTTCCGTTTTTGTTTCAGATTCCAGCATCCACTGTATTTTGCCTTTCATAGAGATCATAGAAACCCTACAGTGCAGAAGGAGGCCATTCGACCCATCGAGTCTGCACCGACCACAATCCCACCCAGGCCCTACCCCCACATATTTTACCCACTAATCCCTCTTTATCCAAGTAAGAAGAATGTTTTGTTTATGCAGCAAGTTATGATCTGGAATGCACTGCACGAAAGGGCATTGGAAGCAGATTCAGCAGAAACTTTGGAAATGAAATTGAAAGAATAGGGGAGGGAGCCGGGAGGGTGTTGGGACCAACTGTAAACTTCTTCCAGCAGAAACATGATGGGTTGAATGGCCTCCTTCTTTGCTGACGAATTCTGCTACTTCAGGTTGGGCATCCCATGTCACACAAACCCTGTGCATACACAACAATTCATAGAATCCCTACAGTGCAGAAGGAGGCCATTTGGCCTAGTGAGTCTGCACCGACAACATTCCCTCCCAGGCCCTATCCCCGCAACCCCACATATTTACCCTGCTAATTCCCCCTGACACTAAGGGGCAATTTACCATGGCCAATCAACCTAACCCGCACATCTTTGGAGTATGGGAGAAAACCGGAGCACCCGGAGGAAACCCACGCAGACACGGGGAGAACGTGCAAACTCCACACAGACAGTAACCCGAGGCCGAAATTGAACCCAGGTACCTGGCACAGTGAGGCAGCAGTGCTAACCACTGTGCCACCGTGCCGCCCCACCCTTCTGTAAACTCCAGTTACCAACTAATCATTCGCTTTTATTTCCCATGTTTAGCAGGAGCCGTCATATTTTTGAATGCCTCTATGAAATCTCGCCACCTCCCTTGCGTTAATGAACACAATGTTACATTCTATAGCTTCTCCTTAATCATGTCTCCTTATCTTCGGAGGCATCAGCTTATTGTGAAAGCACTGAAGTAAACATGCTGCCTATATCCTGATCAAAAAGTAAATCATGTCCACTTGTGATGTATGCTTTTGTCATGTATGTATGATCTAATTAGCTTCACAATGTCAAATACACTTGCATGGAAAAAAAGTGGAATTTCATTACCAGCCTTCATTTGTTAATTGTTGCACCTTGTTAGCATGGCAACGGAATTAAGGCTAAAGGAAAGTGAACACTTGAGGGTGGGTAAAGGGGAGAGAGAAAGACTGACTGAAAATGGTGCCAGTGAAGAGATCAGTAGACAATACATCAGAAGAACGTCTTTTCACTGCAAATTAAGTCAAGAGGTGGATTGAAATTCTCTCTGATGAGGTCTCTGTTTGTTCTCCCTCTCTAATTATATTAAAATTCATGGACAACATTCCACTTACTTATTCCTAGAATTGCAGCAACTGTCAATGGAGTGATTGTAATCATGGGGTGTGAATTTTGCAGTAGGGGCGTATTGCTATTTCTCCCCTGACCCTGCACCCCTGTAGAGAAGTCATAGAAACATAGAAACTAGAAGCGGGAATAGGCCATTCGGCCCTTCAAGCCTGTTCCGCCATTCATTTTAATCATGGCTGATCACCGAATTCAACATCCTGATCCCCCCCCGAAATAAAGACCTCCGAAGCAGAAGTCTCTTCACCAAAATCCTTTTATTTACAAGTCTGACAACAGCATACAGAGTACTTTCAGTTTGCAGTCTACACTAGGAGTCCCAAAGGAGCTGACACTCGTAGTTAAGTACAAAACCAGAGGTTCCCTGATTGGCCCATCAATTTGGTCCTTAATCAGGGAGTTCATATTCTAACAGGTCAACCTCAATTGCCTAATTAAAGTCATTACACCCTCCTTCCCCACCACCCCCCCCCCCCCCCCCCCCCCCCATTTCCCTTGATCCCTTTAGCCTCAAGAGCTATGTTTAATTTCATTCTTGGCCTGGTTGATTTATTCAAAGGCTGGTACTGCCCTGGGGGCAGGGCAGGCCTTAATGGGCCCTAATGGGACTTCCATCCCTCAGGGAAATGAAGAATTGACAGTCAATCCAATTGGCTGGCAGCTAAGTACCGCAGCAGCGCCAGAACTTAGTAGTGGCCATTGCTGAGACTATAAGCAGTCCAAAGGAGAATATCTATGGATGCTGGACTTACGGTGAGTCTGGGGTTTGTGATCATGAAAGGATTTAGGTATTAGGGTGTCAGGGGCAGGAGGCAGGGTCCCGGAGGCTTGAAGGAGGAGACATAAAGGAGGGGTACCATCTTGGGGGATGCGGGGAGATGGTAGGGTGCCCCAGTGGGAACAAGACACTTTCTAGTCGAGGTACTTTCCCTTCCTTCCCATCTCCACCTGTCAGCCCGAGGTCATGAAAGGATGGGCTGGCCCTCCCCAACTGCACATATTATTGCCACAGAGGCAGAAACAGGCCTTTAACTGGCCATTAATTAGCTAGTTAAGGGTTTCCATTGGCCCAAGGGTAGGTTAGCTGCCTGGTCTATTTTATGAAACCGCAACCCCCCACCACCTCCACCTGCTTATGCCAGAGGGGGTGGCTGTAAAATCCCCTCACCCTGAAAAGCTTTGCTTATTCATCAGATATGCATCTATTCCACTATTCTAATGCCTGCCCATTTTACAGTAGCCTGTAGTGTGCTGATTAAAATCATTGTCCAAACTTGGCTGCCATGTTTCTCCACAGTCACCACACTTAGTCAGCTCAAAAGCATAGAAGGCATAGAATTCCCACTTAGCCCATTAAGTCTGCACCAAATCTCTGAAAGAACATCTTGCGCAGGCCCAAACCTCGCCCTATCTCTCTAACCCCATGCATTTACCGTGGCTAATCCACCTAACCTGTACATCTTTGGACACTAAGGAACAATTTTAGCATGGCCAACCTACCTAACCTGCATGTCTTTGGACTGTGGGAAGAAACCGGAGGAAACCCACACAGACATGGGGAGAATGTGCAAACTCCACAAAGTCACCAAAGGCCAGAATCCAACTCGGGTGCCTGGCGCTGTGAGGCAGCAGTGCTAAACATTGTGCCACCGTGCCGCCCACCTGAGATCATTAAAGGCACAACATTAAAAAAAAGACTTGTGTTGCTGTAGCATCTTTCATGACCACAGGGCATTGCAAAATGGCCAATGAAGTACTTGTGAAGTATAACCAATATTCTAATGTAGGAAATGCAGCAACTAATTAGCACACAGCAAGCTCCCAAACTGCAATGATCATTTAGTGTGTGATGCTGATTGAGTAGTAACTGTTGACCAGAGAGAATGCCTCGGCTCTCCTTTGAGATAGTGTTGTGGGATCCTTTACGTCTACCAGCGAGGATTGACAGTGCCTCAGCTTAATATCTCATCTTGAAACACAGCACCTCCAACACTGCAGCACTCCCGCAATGCTGGACAGGGAGAGTTAGCCTTGATTTTTGTGTTCAGGTCCAAGAGTGGGACTTGAACACTCAGCCTCCTGACTCAGAGGTGAGAATGCCAGCTGAGTTGGGTTATACCTGTTGTGAGACAGGTTGGTTTTAGTCTACTGATGAAGATGACTGTCTGTTGTCTTTACTCGTGTTAGATTTAGGGCGCTATACATTTTGTAGCAGTCTCTCCCGAACAGTGTTAGGGGTGCGACTATTCTTATCAGCTAAGGCTTGTTAATTAAGTCTGTTGTAATCTCATAGTTTTGCCATTATAAGTGGAAAAATCTGCCAGTTTTTCCATGCATCAATTCGCAATTCGAGTAGAGATGGGAGTGGAAAATGTACTGCAGCCATTTTTACTAACTCAGTATTTACCTGCAACCTCTTTTCCTTTGACTTTTCAGCAGCTTTCTTTGCAGATTTGAACCTTTCTGTGTGCCTGGGTTCTCAGGGATCAAAAATCTATTTTTTTTACTTCCTGTAACTGTCTTGTAATGACAAATTATTCATAGCAACATCACTTTCTGATCGGTTTTTCCTATCATTATGAAGCAGAACTCACCAAGGATGGGAAGATGAGTTGGATTATACCATCATGAGACAGGTTAGTTTTACAATGCTGATGAAGACTGCTGTTCTTATACATGAAATACTAGCAACTGTGCCACATAGGAAAGGGGAGACGATAGCCTAGTGGCATTATCAGTAGAGGATTAGCCCAGAAACTTCGCTAATGTTTGGGGCGGCATGGTGGCACAATGGTTAGCACCGCTGCCTCACAGCGCCAGGGACCCGGGTTCAATTCTGGCCTCGGGTGACTGTCAGTGTAGAGTTTGCACGTTCTTCCCGTGTCAACGTGGGTTTCCTTCGAGTGCTCCAGTTTCCTCCCACAGTCCAAAGATGTGCGGGTTAAGTTGATTGGCCATGGTAAATTGCTCTGTAATATCAGGAGGACTAGCAGGGTAAATATGTGGAGTTAGGGGGATAGGGCCTGGGTGGATTGTGGTTGTTGCAGACTCAATGGGCCAAATGGCCTCATATTGCACTGTAGGGATTCTATGATTTCCATGATAAACATAATGGCTACAAGAGCAGATCAGAGGTTCAGGATACTATGACAATAACTCATGTCCTGACTTCCCAAAGCCTGTCCACAACCTACAAGGCAGAAGTTGTAAGTGTGATGGAATACTCCCCAGTTGTCTGGATGGGTGCAGCTCCAACAACACTCAAGACACTTGACACCATCCAAGACAAAGTAGTCCGCTTGTTTGGCATTACATCCACAAATATCTACAAGATGCACTGCAGGAATTCACCAAAGATCCTTAGCCAGCACCTTCCAAACCCATGACCACTTCCATCTAGAAGGACAAGGGCAGCAGATACATGGGAGCACCACCACCTGCAAGTTCCCCTCCAAGTCACTCACCATCCTGACTTGGAAATATATCGCCGTTCCTTCGCAGTCGCTGGGTCAAAGTCCTGAAATCCCCTCCCTAGCGGCATTGTGGGTCAACCCACAGCACATGAACTGCAGCGTTTCAAGAAGACAGCTCACCACCACTTTCTCTAGGGCAACTAGGGATGGGCAATAAATGCTGGCCAGCCAGTGACGCCCACATCCGACGAATGAATTTAAAAAAGCTGCCATTTAACATATTTGTTTCTTTGGTTTGTCATCTTTCTTTCTCTGTTTCACTCATGGGGCAGGATTTTCCAGCTGTTTCCGCCAGCGGGGTCTTCTGGTTCTAGCAACAGCGACTCCCCCAACACAGCACATTCACTGGTAGCAGAGGATGCAAACAACAGGAAACACTGTTGACAGAGGCGGGACTGGAAGATCCTGCTGATGGAGGTGGGGCCGCCTCCGCCACCACAAAGCACACCGTAGGGAAGACAGAAAATCTCACGCATTGTGTCATTAGCAGGAGGCCAAGTGAACCAGGTCACAAAGAACATTCCTGTCTGGGCTGCTGACAGTGACCAGACAAGTATTCCAAATTTATCTTCACTGTGAAAATAGACTCTATCTTTAGCTAGTTGCTGAATGCATGAACAATGGCTGTTGCTATGACAGCCCTGGGCAGCCATCTTGAACTTAGCAAAAGGAACAGCCTCCATTTTAAACCCAGGGGCTCTTGTGCCTTGCAACTATACAAAATCAAAAACATGATTCCAATTCTCATCACGCTGCTTTGTCTGCTCGCTGTAAGGCGTCCAATGTAAAATTAATTTAACTGTCTGGACAGATTCCCAGTGGCCATGAACAAACACTACACCATCACCCATAATTTAACACTAATTGGCACTCACTCAGAGACTATGAGGAAGGCCAAAATAATATAAAATGGAACAATAAAACATACTAGTGCCGTAATAGCTACACTTTTGAGGCTGGAGTTATTATAGAATCATTAAGACTGCACAGGGAGTGTTATAAAGCATCATGCCGATTAAATTACATCTTTTACTTTCCTTCTCTGCCCCACTCCCCTCAACAAATTTTGCAAGTGCTGACACAGTGGTAAAGACTAATTGGAATGAATTTTTGTTTTAAGATGCTTAACCAAGTTTTGTCACCAGCCATGATCGATGGAATACCAACAGCTTCTCCTGCCTGTGGTATTAATGCACAGCACATGATCACATAACTGAAGCTCAAGAAACAATGTAGAGAATATGTGTCAACTGTTCTAATGAAAATACAGATAATAGGCTATGGCAGGGTTCTCTAAACCTTCTCAGCTGCGGAATCTTTTTGACCTCCCGAGTGCACGAAAGAAACCCCTGAGAAAATTGCCAAACCACAAAAAATGATTGTTTTCATGCAATAGTTACAAATGTACAAAAACCGAATTTATGGAAGTCTTTTCCATCTCTTATATGTATACATTTGCTATAATTAACAAATTCTCATATTATCAAATATAGTTGGGTCTTATCTTCTCATCATTTTTATTGGGAGGATTATTGGTTCAAATGGGAAGAGTGCTGCTGGAATACTAGATTCTCACACACACAAACGCACACTCACACACACACTCCTCTCACACACACACTCATCTCTTTCACACACAAACATACACTCACACACACACTCCTCTCTCTCTCACACACATACACAAACATACACACACACACACTCATCTCTCACACACACACTCATCTCTCACACACACACTCATCTCTCACACACACACTCATCTCTTTCACACACAAACATACACTCACACACACACTCCTCTCTCTCTCACACACATACACAAACATACACTCACACACACACTCCTCTTACACACACACATCTCTCACACACACACTCATCTCTCTCACACACATACACACACTCCTCTCACACATACACACACACTCCTCTCTTCACACACACATACACTCCTCTCTCTCACACACACACACACTCCTCTCACACACACACACACACTCACACATACGCACTTCTCTCACACACACACACACACTCACACACACACTCATCTCTCTCTCATACATACACACACATTCCTGTGCTGTACTGTTCTATGTTCTATTCCTCTTTCACACACATACTCCTCTCTCTCACACACATTTACTTCGCTCTCACAGACACACACTCATCTCTCTCACTATGGTGGGTTCATGGGGCTGGGATATTATCGCTATTACTGAAACATGGCTAAGGGAGGGACTGGCGGCTCATTGTGCCAGGGTACAGATGCTTGAGGAAAGCTAGAACAGGAGGTAAGAGAGGAGGCGGAGTTGTGTTTTTGATTAGGAAAAACATCACGGCAGGACTGAGAGGAGACATATCCGAGGGTTCGTCCACTGAGTCTATATGGGTAGAACTGGGAAATAAGAAGGGGGAGATCACTTTGATAGGATTGTAGTACAGGCCCCCAAATAGTCAGCGGGAAATTGAGGAGCAAATATGTAAGGAGATTGCGGATAGCTCCAAGAAAAATAAGGTGGTAATAGTAGGGGATTTTAAATTTCCCAACATTGCCTGGGGCAGCCATGGTATTAGGGACTTGGATGGAGAGAAATTTGTTGAGTGTAATAAAAGAACAAAGAAAATTACAGCACAGGAACAGACCTTTCAGTCCTCCAAGCCTGCACCGACCATGCTGCCCGACTGAACTAAAACCCCAGATCCTTCCAGGGACCATATCCCTCTATTCCCATTCTAGTCATGTATTTGTCAAGATGCCCCTTAAAACTCACTATCATATCTGCTTCCACTACCTCCCCCGGCAGCGAGTTCCAGGCACTCACCACCCTCTGTGTAAAAAACTTGCCTCGTACGTCTCCTTATTACCTTGCCCCTCACGCCTTAAACCTATGTCCCCGAGTAATTGACTCTTCCATCCTGGGAAAAGGTTTCTGACTATCCACTCTGTCCATGCCCCTCATAATCTTGTAGACTTCTATCAGGTCACCCCTCAACCTCCGCCATTCCAGTGAGAACAAACCAAGTTTCTCCAACCTCTCCTCATAGTTAATGCCCTCCATACCAGGCAACATCTTGGTAAATATTTTCTGTATCCTCACCAAAGCCTCCACATCCTTCTGGGAGTGTGGCAACCAGAATTGAACACTATATTTCAAGTGCGGCCCAACTCAGGTTCTATAAAGCTGCAACATGACTTGCCAATTTTTAAACTCAATACCCCGGCTGATGAAGGCAAGCATGCCGTATGCCTTCTTGATCAACTTCTCCACCTGTGTTGCCACTTTCAGTGACCTATGTACCTGTACACCCAGATCCCTTTGCCTATCAATACTCTTAAGGCTTCTGCCATTTACTGTATATTTCCTATCTATATGAGACCTTCCAAAATGCATTACCTCACATGTGTCCGGATTAAACTCCATCTATCATCTCTCTGCCCAAGTCTCCAACTGATCTATATCCTGCTGTATCCTCTAATGGTCCTCATCGCTATCCGCAAATCCACCAACCTTTGTTTCGTCCGCAAACTTACTAATCAAACCAGTTACATTTTCCTCCAAATCATTTATATTGATTACAAACAGCAAAGGTCCCAGCACTGATCCCTGAGGAATGCCATTTGTCACAGCCCTCCATTCAGAAACGCACCCTTCCACTGCTACCCTCTGTCTCCTAACACTGAGCCAGTTCTGTATCCATGCGACGTCACCTTCTGCACCAGTCTGCTGTCAAAATCAGGAGGAATTGCTCATTCAGTATGTGAATGGGCCTGACTAGAGAGGAGGCAAAACTCGACCTCCTCTTGGAAAATAAGGAAGGCCCTAGTGTCAGGGGATTAGCATGGTAAATATATGGGGTTACGGGAATAGGGCCTGGGTGGGATTGTGGTCGGTGTAGACTCAATGGGCCGAATGGGCTCCTTCTGCTCTGTAGGGATTCTATGATTCTATGCCTTCAGTTACCAAGCCCTAGGCAACTGGTGGCACCTCCACCAATGGTCGAGCAATTAAAATCAGGGGAATCAAGGGAGACAGAGTCCGGTGAGCGCTGATATCTCTGAAAGTTGTGCTTCTGGAGGAGATTATGGGCATAGAGAGGAGAGAGGCAAAGGCAGGGGCAGGGGATGGGAATTTTAAAATTTGAGGTAAGTTAAGGGATAAAGAATGGTTGAGAGAGTACAGAGAGTTAATATCTGCCAAATTTCTTTAAACTTCTTTAAAAGATGCAAATTACGCAGTTGGACTGGATGTTGGTGCTGTGAAAACCTTGTTCTAAAGGGACAGAGAGAAAAGTATAACTCACAGACAATCGGGTGCAATGTTAGTTGCCACCAAATACATCTACTATTGACCAAAACATTATCTGGGCTCAATGGGTGGGATTGTCCGGCTGCGCTCGCCCCAAAACCGGAAAATCCCGCCCAAGGTCAACAGACCTTTGCATGGTCCTCCCCCTCCCCGCCCGCTACGATTCTTATGGCGGGCAGGATGGAAAATTCTCCCCAATGGGTTGGCTTTGAAGAGAAATAACACAAAGCAGGGTTGTACTCTTTGGAATTTAGAAGGTGACTTGATCAAGCTGTTTAAAATATTAAGTGGAACAAAGAGTATGGATAGAGACAGAATATTTCCCCTGATTGGAAAGTCTATCACTCAAGGACACAGAGGGTTCTATTTTACCATTTTGATTCTAAGTGCTGGGCAGACTTGAAACTGGGAATAAGAACAAACAAAGAACAAAGAACAATACAGCACAGGAACAGGCCCTTCGGCCCTCCAAGCCCACGCCGCTCCTCGGTCCAGGATTGAATCCTGAATCCAGGATCCCCGCCCAATTTTCCAGCCTATCTACATACTAATATCCTATCCACCGAGCTGTCCCTCACAGCTACGATGCTTTGTTCATCACAACCTATTAGCTCACCCCCACCCCCCCATTCCAGACCATGTGATCTCCAGGGAGAGGCGAAAACCCAGAGTGAAAACCCCAGGGCCAATATGGGGAAAAAAAATCTGGGAAATTCCTCTCCGACCCCCTGAGGCGATCGAAACGAGTCCTGGAGATCACACTGGCCCTGATCGGAAAATGCTTCCCAACCCTATTCATTTCCACTTCCACGAACACCATATGAATTCCCTGCCCCCGAGACAGGTTCCCAACTATCCGCAGTCTCGCTCTGTACTGGCACCAGCAAGTTGATCATAGAATGAAGCCTTGAAACGAGAAACAAAGAACAATTAGCCCGCGCCGCTCCCTGGTCCAAACTAAACCACTCTTTTGTATCCCTCCATTCCCACTCCGTTCATATAGCTGTCTAGATAAGTCTTAAACGTTCCCAGTGTGTCCGCCTCTACCACCTTGCCCGGCAACACATTCCAGGCCCCCACGACCCTCTGTGTAAAATATGTCCTTCTGATATCTGTGTTAAACCTCCCCCCCTTCACCTTGAACCTATGACCCCTCGTGAACGTCACCACCGACCCGGGGAAAAGCTTCCCACCGTTCACCCTATCTATGCCTTTCATAATTTTATACACCTCTATTAAGTCTCCCCTCATCCTCCGTCTTTCCAAGGAGAACAACTCCAGTTTCCCCAATCTCTCCTCATAACCAAGCCCCTCCATACCAGGCAACATCCTGGTAAACCTCCTCTGTACTCTCTCCAAAGCCTCCACGTCCTTCTGGTAGTGTGGCGACCAGAACTGGACGCAGTATTCCAAATGCGGCCAAACCAACGTTCTATACATCTGCAACATCAGACCCCAACTTTTATACTCGATGCCCCGTCCTATAAAGGCAAGCATGCCATATGCCTTCTTCACCACCTTCTCCACCTGTGACGTCACCTTCAAAGATCTGTGGACTTGCACACCCAGGTCCCTCTGCGTCTCTACACCCTTTATGGTTCTTCCATTTATCGTGTAGCTCCTCCCTACATTATTCCCACCAAAATGCATCACTTCGCATTTATCAGGATTGAACTCCATCTGCCATTTCCTTGCCCAAATTTCCAGCCTATCTATATCCTTCTGTAGCCTCTGACAATGTTCCTCACTATCTGCAAGTCCTGCCAGTTTTGTGTCGTCCGCAAACTTACTGATCACCCCAGTTACTTCTTCTTCCAGATCATTTATATAAATCACAAACAGCAGAGGTCCCAATACAGAGCCCTGCGGTACACCACTAGTCACAGGCCTCCAGCCGGAAAAAGACCCTTCCACTACCACCCTCTGTCTTCTATGACCAAGCCAGTTCTCCACCCATCTAGCCACCTCCCCCTTTATCCCATGAGATCCAACCTTTTTCACTAGCCTACCATGAGGGACTTTGTCAAACGCTTTACTAAAGTCCATATAGACAACATCCACGGCCCTTCCTTCGTCAACCATTTTGGTCACTTCTTCAAAAAACACCACCAGGTTAGTGAGGCATGACCTCCCTCTCACAAAACCATGCTGACTATCGTTAATGAGTTTATTCCTTTCTAAGTGCGCATACATCCTATCTCTAAGAATCTTCTCCAACAACTTCCCCACCACGGACGTCAAGCTCACCGGCCTATAATTACCCGGGTTATCCTTCCTACCCTTCTTAAATAACGGGACCACATTGGCTATCCTCCAATCCTCTGGGACCTCACCTGCGTCCAGTGACGAGACAAAGAATGTTTCAGATCCGACTTTTAGATCCGTTCTCAAGCGCCCTCGTACGCACTGTGCCTGAAAAAATATCAGCAATTCCGAATCCCGCTGCAAAAGCCTGTGAGTGGGGCTTAACGTGCCCAAAATCCTGCAGCTCCGATCGGCACCTCCAACTGCACATGCGCAGAAAAAAAAAGATAGAATGTGGCTCCCCTGCCACATCACTCCCGGGCTGGATATTGCCTCCACCTCCTGGTCCCCACTGACATTGCCCCACCCCCACAACATTGCTGACCCCCTTATCCCCCCAACCCCCGCCACCCAGACCGATTGCGGCCCCCTCCCCCCCTTCTGATCTCAGGCAGAGTGGCAGCAGACTCCTCACTTCCCCCTCACTGATCTCAGGCAGAGTGGCACCGGACCCCCCCTTCCCCCTCACTGATCTCAGGCTGAGAGGTAGCAGATCCACCTTCTCCCCCACTGATCTCAGACAGAGTGGCAGTGGACTCCCCCAATTAATCTCAAGCAGAGAGCCGTTGGACATTAGGCACCTACCTCCTCACTAACTGGAGCACCTGAATCAGACTTTTGTGGAACATATCTGTTTCGCGCTGATTCTGGATGGGCGAACGCGGTGGTAAAGGGGGAAGTGCCGGTAAGGTTGGGCGTGCAGCCCATTAGGTCAATGTAAGTCAATTTAAATGCATTGATTTAATTTAAATGCATGCAAATGCATTTAAATAGCCACTGCGTCCATTTCGGACATGGTTCCGATCACGGCCATTTTCAGGCCTTGGTAAAGGTGGAACGGGCGCGGAGGCGGGCATGGATCGCGCTACTCGCCTCACGCACGACTTTACCAAGTTTTCACGCCTGAAAACAGGGGCAACATAATGGTAAAATCGAGCCCAGAATCTAAAAATTCAAACCAGTCCTTTCAGGAATGAAACAGAAGCAGAGCGGGACAGAAAAGAAAGAGACTTACAAAGGGCAGGATTTTTTGGCCCGTCAGCAGGATTTTCTGGTTCCTCTGAATGTAACTCCTCCCTGCCCAGTGGCAGGCGAGCCGTGCAAAATGTCATAGATTTCTGCAGGGCCAGAAAACAGGCCACGAGGGGGTCGGAAGATCCCAAGGACAAAGATGGGCATAGAGAGAGAGATTGAGACAGATCAAGGGAGAAAGATAAAGAGACAGTGGGAGAGAGACACAGATGGTCGTAAATTGTAACAATGTGATTCTTCCACGGCAAGCCACATTTTGTAGGGTATTGAGTTGGACGATCAGCCATGATCGTAATGAATGCTGAGCAGGCTCGAAGGGCCAAATGGCCTTCTCCTGCTGCTATCTTCTATGTTTCTATGTCACCCCATTGTTGACTGTGAGTGCATATTCATTTCACTTTTAATTAGTCATTTAAAATGGGTGATCCACAGATGGTGGATTGACATTCAGATTAAAAACGCTTTTTCTGTGAGAAACCCATTTTCAGCTGTATTAGTTAAGCTGCATCAAGTTGCCAAGTCTTCAATATATCAAGAAATATTTTGAAAGCAACATTTCTGCTTTAATAATCACATCCTAAAATGCTGCCTAATTGCACTAGAATGTGGCAGGCATTGCATTTGGAAAATATACGTGTAAGATTGACCGGAAATGCTAGAAAAACCAAAACACTTCTGAAAATGAGTGCACACCCAAAGTAGAAGCTCGACACTGATACCAGATTCCTCTTTTCAACTGGGATGTCTTGCTATGTATCATCGGTATTTAAAATGGAAAGGGATCAAAGTTATCACGAGAGTAAATAAATATATTTGTTTTAAAGGGCCAATCACTCTTACAAAGGTGTTGATTTTAATCTCAATGCAACAATAAGAATCCAGAGTACCAGGCAGTGAAAATGGAAGTTGGACATTTTGAATGACTGCAAATCAATGAATCTGATAATACACTACGTATTACATGGGGAAAGGCTTGTTATAAATCAGCATGTCCTCCACTTTATTATGAGCCACAGCACCGTAGGGAATCTGCGAATAATCATTTAAAAGCAGTACATATACCACTCACTTCTGGATAGTGACACTTGCTTCCCGATTGGCCTCAGAATACTGGAAAAACATTTGAAGAATGAAGGGATTGAGAATCAAAGGCGAGCAACAGTTAGAAACTGCCAATGAGAAACCAGTGCTAATTCATGCACACAACCATCCTTGAAAGGCCACTCAGGAGAATGAGTACAACATAGCAGCAGTAGGCCACACTCGGTCTTCCAACCTACTCTACAATTCAATGAGATTATGGTTGAGCATTTACCTAGTTCTACCTCCCCCCCCAAAAGAAATCCATCAATTACAATTTTGGATAGATTCATCCGTCGCTTTGTGGGATGGAGAACTCCAAAAATTTACAACCCTCAGAGGTGAGTGATGAAATCTCTCCTCATCTCACTTCCCCGTGGCCAACTCTTATCCTGGGATCTCCCCAGTTCTGGACTCTTCAGCCAGGGAAAATAGTCGCTTCTCATCGGTCCCTGTCAGGCTGACCATTAGTTCTTCTGAACTCCAGAAGTATGCCCAATTCTACTCAATCTGTCTCCACAGGACAATCTTCTCATCCCAACAATGCATACAGCCATCCTTTCATAGAATCCTTACAGTGCGGAAGGAGGCCATGCGGCCCATTCAGCCTACACCGACCGCAATCCCACCCAGGTCCTATCCCCATAACCCCACATATTTACCTTGCCCAGCTCCCTGACACTAAGAGTCAATTTAACACGGCCAATCAACCTAGCCCTCACATCTTTGGAGTGTGGTAGGAATCCGGCGTACCTGGAGGAAGTCCACACAGGCATGAGGAGAATGTGCAAACTCCACAGAGACTGTCTCCGAGGCCTGAATTGAACCCGCATCCCTGGCGCTGTGAGGCAGTAGTGCGAACCACTGTGCTGACCCCAACCTTTGTTGCACTCCCTCTCAAGCAGGTTCATCTTTCCTTGTGTATGGAGACCAAAATTCTACACAGTATTCCAAGTCCTGAAATTTACCCTCAGGGCAAGCCCTGAGGGTCGGCACTGTAGCAATATTTGCAAGGTCTGCAAGATTGCATTGTTGATACGATATTACCCTGGCTAGCCAATAATGACCAACCAGCGTGAAACGCACTCTGTGAAAAGCTGAGCACTGCCAGGGAGGGTGGGGAGAGGGCGGGCACTGAGAAACAGGAGCGTGTGGGCTCACACTTCCAATGTGCTCCCTCAATGGGACAGCCACTGCGGAACTTTCTGAGGGAGTTGCAACTCGCATGGATTAATGGATTTATCACTCCAATCCATTTGTAACAAAGGCCAAAATGGCATTTGCCTTCCAACCCCCGAACAAGAAACTGAACTAATCAAATCACTCAAAACACATCTGGACCACATATCCCACCCTCCACCAAAGCATCCAGATTATTTATGGTAGAAATAGGCCTTAACATATCACAGAGTCGCTGAATATTGAGGCACAGCAGAAGATCATTCAACTCATTGTACATGTGATTGAAAGAGCAACTGTGTATTGTGGGCTCCTCATCCTTGTTTTTTATCTGTAACCCTCAAAGTTCATAAGTTCATAAGATATACGAGCAGAATTAGGCCATTCGGCCCATTGGATCCACTCCGCCATTCAATCATGGCTGATATACTCCTCATTCCCATTTTCCTGCCTTCTCCCCATAACCCTTCAACCCATTACCAATTAAAAATCTGTCCAACTCCTCCTCAAATTTACTCACTGTCCCAGCATCCACTGCACTTTGGGATAGCGAATTCCACAGATTCACAACCCACTGGGAGAAGTAGTTTCTCCTCAACTCTGTTTTAAATTTGCTATCCCTTATCCTAAGACTATGACCTCTCATCCTAGAATGCCCCACAAGAGGAAGCATCCACTCCACGTTATCCATACCTTTTATCATCTTGTATACCTCAATTTGATCTCCCCTCATTTTTTTTATTCATTCGTGGGACATGGGCAGCGCTGATTGGCCCGCATTTATTGCCCCATTCGCCCTTGAAGGGAAGATGACAGCTAACCACATTGCTGTGGCTCTGGAGTCACATGTAAACCAGATCGGGTAAGGATGGCAGATTTCCTTCCCTAAAAGACATTAGTGAACCAGATGGGTTTTTCCAACAATTGACAATGGTTTCATAGTCATTCAGTAGGTTCTTACTTCAAGATTTTTTTTTATTGAATTCAAATTCTACCATCTGCCGTGGCGGGATTCGAACCCGGGTCCCCAGAACATTAGCCGAGTTTCTGGATTAATAGTCGAGCGATAATACCACTCCCCTTCTCACCTCAAGTACCTGGCCAACTGCCTTTTATAATTCTTTATAGAATCAACTTCCACCGCTTTTGCAGTCCCAGAACCCGACAGGTCTCCAAGTGAAAAAATTCCCTTCCTGCCCTTTCGATCTTTTGCCAATGATTTTAAGATGATGAACTCTGCATATTGACCAATTCCGCCACTATCGAATTGATTGCCTTAACCTTATGCCTTAGGTATGACAGCATACCGATAATACAAGCCACCCATTCACTGAGGGCACTGAAATCAGCCAACGTTTAAATTGTAGACTTTCAACTCTGCAATCAACTGCAAACTTTCCACAGAAAACAGTAAATAAAATTGTCATATTTGGACCTATAATGCAATTTTTAAAATGGATATTTCTACCTGTTTTACATTAAAACATACGGTGATGAATTTTACATCTGTATTTCTCTAATATTTGTTCGATTTGGAGAAAACTTTTTAAAATTTTTATTCATCCAAAAAACCAAATTCAAATTAAATCCAATTCATGGGCTCCATGAGAGGAACAATCAAGATCCAAGCTGAGAGGATGAGTGAGGTATTGCACCCCATCCCAGGCTTGATCTAATGCTTCACCTTAGCCAAAAGGCTTTGAAAAATTACATCGGGCCTCGCCTCGGTTTACCCTCATCGGCGACCCTGATCCTTTACTCTACCCTAGCCTGGGAGATCAACCTGCCTGATCATTAACCCTCCCCTGTCAGGTTTTGGATAACTGTTTGTAGGAATGCTCAGATCTCTTCCAATCGATATATACAAGGGCAGCCATCTTGAAGGCTTCTCTGTTTCTCCATTTGAGAATGACAGCGACGACAAGAATCTCTCCCACAACATCAACAAAACGAAAGAGATAGTCATCGACTTCAGGAAGCGTAGTGGAGAACATGCCCCTGTCTACATCAATGGGGACGAAGTAGAAATGGTCGAGAGCTTCAAATTTTTGTGTGTCCAGATCACCGACAGCCTGTCCTGGTCCTTCAATGTGAATGCTATAATTAAGAAAGCCCACCAACGCCTCTACTTTCTCAGAAGACTAAGGCACGTCCGCTACGATTCTCACCAACTTTGACAGATGCACCTTAGAAAGCATCCTTTCTGGTTGTATTACAGCTTGGTATGGCTCCTGCATTGTCCAAGACCGCAAGAAACTACAAAGAGCCATGAACGAAGCCCAGTCCATCACTCAAACCAGCCTCCCATCCGTTGACTCTGTTTGCACTTCCGCTGCCTCGGAAAAGCAGCCAGCATAATGAAGGACCCCGCGTTCCCCGGACATTCTTCCACCTTCTTCCGTCAGGAAAAAAATACAAAGGTCTGAGGTTACGTATCAACTGACTCAAGAACAGCTTCTTCCCTGCTGCCATCAGACTCTTGAATGGACCTCCCTTGCATAAAGTTGATCTTTCTCTACACCCTAGCTATGACTGTAACACTACATTCTGCACTCTCTCCTTTCCTTCTCTATGTACGGTATGCTTTGTCTGTATAGCGCGCAAGAAACAATACGTTTCACTGTATGTTAATACATGTGACAATAATAAATCAAATCAAGTCTCAGTCCTGGAGGAAGAGGAGAAACTCAAGCAACCGCCAACTCTTCCACGTAGCTTCTTGGCTACAGCATCCGGTGGGATAATTCACACTGAAACTCAAGCCCTGACTGCACATGAAGAGAAGCCCTCACAGAGAAATTCCATAAATAGCTCTGCTTTCCAGGATCAATCAAAAAGCTGAAAGCTGAGGATGTACTTTGTTCAAATCTAAATAATGAATCATCAAGGAACTCAAATTACAATTGTGGTGTTAAAAAGTTAAAACTTGACAATCAGTCAAGTTAAACAGTTAAAACTTGACAATCCAAGGATGGAGGGACAAAGAGAAGAGATAAGGGAATGAGGGAAGGTATCATTTCTTAAAGTTTCTTTCACACCCACAGGAGATGCATCTTGATCATTGTTAATGGTGAAAAGATAAATATTAACCAGGGATCTCTTGGCAAAAGTATATTTGAGAAACGAAAGGCTGATCCTAAATCACGTTCAGCGTGTCTGAAGGAAACAAACTCTGAAAATGTGGAAGGAAAGTCTACTGACATCTAGCAAAATACCAGACAGCAAAGGATTAATCACCAAACCAACATGATTCCACGACAGCTAGAGATCAAGTGATCACCTTCCGATTTAGATATGTTGTGGACACTGAGATTGTGGCCTACTTTGCTCCTATTATTAATGAGCGCAAACTGAGATGTTATTCTATGTTAAAAATGTCTTCGAAAGATATGCAGAATTCCGATTGGAAAGTGACCCAGCTGCAGGGGACTGCTCCAGCATCACCTGTTGCAACATGATCCCTGACCTTTACCCCTCCACCTCAAATCACCGTGACCTCTCCCACCTTAAATCTCCCTTCCCCCCTCCCCTTCCATTGCACTGTCCTTGCCCACCTTTAAGGGCACCTTTCCCTTTGTCACCCTGACACCTCCCCCTCCATCACCATGACCCCTCCCCCCCTCAAGTCACCTTCACCCCTCCCCCTCCGTCACTCTGAACATTTGCACCTTAAAGGGGCCTGAGCCCTCCCACCACACATCACCTTGACCCCTCCTACCCACATCACTCCTCCCCTCCCCTCCCCCACATTATCCATACTTCATGCCCTCAAATCACCCTGATTGAACTCCCTGCTCCCCTCTCATCATCCTGCCTACTTAGCACCTCATAGGTTTCATGCCTCAATGTAACCTTACAGGTTGCCTCTGAAACAGATAACGTTTCTACAGCAGTGAGCCATTCTAAACTATAAGAATACTTGGAATCCTGACCACTGTGAGCTGAACATGCGTACAGAACTTGCATTATAAGATTAGTCTAAGTTCGGCATTTGATTTGCAAAGGTAATCTATTTTGGGAATTCTGAACATGTTGTTTAGTTGTGATTAAACCAATTTGAATTTATGTATAAACCCAAGATATTGTTTAAATTCCAAGCAATTAAATTCCAACATCAATTTTGCCAGCGTATAATAAATGATTGTTTTTTTTTGTTAAGCGATGTTTTGTGCACGGAATTTCTTCAGGAGAAAGAGATGATTGAGTTGAATATAAAATTATACCTTGCGGAGGCAAAATGATTTCTCTTCAAAATAATGTGAAAAATTGCTTTGCAAATACAGACTGAACAAACCCCTGAACCTTTTTTGAACAGTAGCATGGGAATTTCTTTATCTGGCCACCTGGGAGGATGGAGCAGGGTAAATACGTGGGGATACGGAAATAGGGCCGTGGTGGGATTGCGGTCGGTGCAGACTCGATGGGCTGAATGGCCTCTTTCTGCACTGTTGGGATTCTATGGATGGGGGATTGGTTTAATTTCTCATCCAGAATTCCCCCCACCTCTGGCAGCGCAGTACTTCCTCAGTTCTGCATGGGTGTTAGGCTAGATTTCTGCGCCCAACACTCGAGTGGGGCTTGAACCATCTGGGGGCTACCCATTGAGCCATGGCTGATTTGGTGAGCCGAGATTTAATTTGACCAGCTTTTGGTATTTGACAATGATGTAAGGTGTCGGATTTTGAGGTAGAAAACCTGTCAAATTTAATCAAACTTTAAGGCTCAAATTACTCATTTCATTTTTTGGGGAGACTATTAATCCAGGAACTCAGCTAATGTTCTGGGGACCTGTGTTCAAATCCCGCCATGGCAGATGGTGGAATTTGAATTAAATTTTTTTTAAAATCTGGAATTAAGAATCTACTGATGACCATGAAACCATTGTGGATTGTCAGGAAAAACCCATCTGGTTCAACGAATGTCTTTTCGGGAGGGAAATCTGCCATCCTTACCTGGTCTGGCCTACATGTGAATCCAGAGCCACAGCAATATGGTTCACTCTCAATTGCCCTCATGCAACTTGGGATGGGCATTAAATGCAGGCCAGCCAGTGACGCCCATGTCCTATGAATGAATTGGAAAATAACACTAGGGTCCTCAGTTATGCTTGATCTACAAGGTACAAATAGTTAATATTTATGATCAAATAGAATTTATTAAGGAAGATTTCACATATACTTATCAAGCAGTGAAAACAACACAAAAATTTCTTATCTCTCAAGATCCCAGGCAATCTTGGTGTCGTCGGCACAGGCAATGCCCCTCTTCTTTGTCCTTGTCTTTGAAGTGATGTTGAACTGTGTTCAGAAGAGTCATACCCCAGAAGCCGTGGTGTCACTGTGCTAACAAGAATTATAATTTCCCAACTTTTATCCCCTAGTCTCTCATTCCTCCTTTCTTTTTTGGAGAAGGTCCAAGTTCAATCATCCTATTGGCGATAGGACACAATTCATCTCATGTCACCCCACCTTTACAACAAACCTTGCTTTTTGAGTCGTAAACACCAGAAGTTTACATTACCTCACGAATAAATGCACATCTCCTTCCAGCTACAGAGAAGCCATATATAATTACATTCCCTTGTCGATATATCTTAACACAAGCTCCACACTAAAGCTATTAAAATCAACTGTTAAGACCACTTCTTATCATAATATCAGAGAATAAAGGTTTGCTCTCTCTGGTACAGATCCATTAAAGTATGCATGGTTTGTTTAAACAGTGTCATCCGAAGTTCACACTGTTTTAGCCATTGCTTCAAACTGATTTAAAAGCAAACACCTAATTATATTTTGGTCATTAAGACTGCTTCAGCTTAACTCAAATGAGCTCTGTCAAAAAACTATAAAACATGTTTGTTCTTCACAGATACATGCCTTTCCTGTTTCCCCAACCATTTTGACTGTTAATTGCCCAACAAGTCAAAACTGCTTACAGAACAAAATCCATAGATATTACAGATTATAAAAAATAATAAAATTCTCAAAATATTACAGTTGTACAACAAATACTTTGTGGAAGAGGATGAAGGTAATAGTTAATGATTCATAAAGCTACAATCGTTGCCCTTGAATAAAGAAAACGTAGCGATCAAGAGGTCTAGCTTTCTGCCGAATAAAAATGACCACATGTGCTCATGCTTGATCATGGCCAATCCACCTAATCTGCACATCTTTAGACTGTGGGAGGAAACCAGAGCACCCGAAGGAAACGGAGGGGCGGCACGGCGCCAGGGACCCAGGTTCAGTTCCCAGCTTGGGTCACTGTCTGTGTGGAGTTTGCACCTTCTCCCCGTGTCTGCATGGGTTTCCTCCGGGTGCTCTGGTTTCTTCCCACAGTCCAAAGATGTGCGGGTTAGGTGCATTGGCCATGCTAAAATTGCCCCTTAGTGTCAGGGGGACTAGCTAGGGTAAATGCATGGGATTATGGGGATAGGGCCTGGGTGGGATTGTGGTCGGTGCAGACTCGATGGGCTGAATGGCCTCCTTCTGCACTGTAGGATTCTATGAGTTTCTATGAAACCCACACAGTCACAGGGGGAACGTGCAAACTCCACACTGTCACTCGAGGCTGGAATTGAACACGGGTCCCTGGCAATGTGAGGCAGAGTGCTAACCACACTGCCACCATGCCGCTATCCAGCATTACATGAGAACCAATGGCTTTCAACAAACTTGAACTGCACCCTACCACCCTGCTTCAAATGGACTGGCTGAGAGAGCCAAACATTCAAAGCTGCCATGAAGAAACTGTCATCGGCCTCTCTGCAAACCAAACTGACCCGCTCCCTGATTACTAATGGAACAACATGTCATATCACCGCAGGTGTTAAAGCTGCTGCATTGCTAATGGGGTATTTCCGAATTTAGCAGGGAGTGTGTAGGCAAAACAGAACGGACAAAAGAAGTATCGACAAAAATGGAGAGGACTTTTGAGGTGGACAACTTGGTCATAGAGGTACACAGCATAGAAACAGGCCCTTCGGCCCAAACTGTCCATGCTGCCCTTTTTTACCATTAAACTAGTCCCAGTTGCCCGCATTTGGCTCATATCCCTCTATACCCATCTTACCCATGTAACTGTCTAAATCCTTTATAAAAGGCAAAATTGTACTCCCCATCTACTACTACCACGGGCAGCTTGTTCCAGACACCACCCTCTGTGTGAAACAATTGCCCTTCTGGACTCTTTTGTATCTCTCCCCCCTCACCTTAAACCAATGCCCTCTAGTTTTGGACTCCCTTACCATTGGGAAAAGATGTTGACTAGCTACTTCATTGATGCCTCTTATTTTTATAGATCTCTATAAGATCACCCCTAAACCTCCTATGCTCCAGGGAAAAAGTCCCAGTCACTCCAGCCTCTCCTTATAACTCAAACCATCAAGTCCCAGTCTATGTAAAGAACTATGGTGCTGGTCCCAATTGGATCCCTAGAGCAGTTGTGGCCAGAACAGGCCCATATGAAATAGTTGTCCAAGGGAACAGGGTAAAGAAACACCAGATCCATTTGAGGAGGAGAGAATCGCACACAAAGTCAGTGGGGCTGTCCACCCTCAGCATGCCTGTCAGTGATATTGCTCGAATGAAATTAATGCAGCAGCAAGCTACCCCGAGGAAGATCCAAGTAATGTTCCAGGGGGAACTGGAGAGGTTATCTGCACTGACATGCCTTCACAAGTCGAGAGTTAACCCACTGAGCTTTGAAACAAATCTACCTCTCCTGCCAGAGCACCTGCTAGCGAATTACAATGCTCCCAAAGGATCAGGAAGTCTCTGGATCGACTTACCTCATAAAGGACTGTGTTTGAGATCCATTTATTGTATAATATTGTAAATTCATAGAATAGAATCATAGAATCCCTATAGTGCAGAAGGAGGCCATTTGGCCTATCGAGCCTGTCCCAACCGCAATACCAGTCAGGCCCTATCTCCGTAATCCCACATATTTGTCCTGCTAATCCTACTGACACTAAGGGGCAATTTAGCATGGCCAATCAACCTAACCTGTGGGAGGAAATCGGAGGAAACCCACGTAGACACAGGGAGAAGGTGCAAACTCTCCACAGACAGTGACCCGAGGTCGGTATCACTGACCCAGCTCCCTGGCGCTGTGAGGCAGCAATGCTAACCACTGTGCCACTGTGCTGTCCAAAATTGTTCAATTGTTATTGAAATGTGTTCATCGGGAACTTAAAACCAGGAATGTCCCATTCTATTTCTCTCACATAAGCCCCACAGCATATCATTTTTCATTCACGTGTTCACCTTAGTCCTTTGGTAAAGCTTCCAAAAAGGTTAATTACCTCAAGCACTTTCTGTGCTCGTGAGTTCCACACAAAATTTAGCAATGAGTTGTCTGTATTTCCTCCGCTGTGGTAACATTTTTGCAAACGTTACGATGTTTAGAGCAGGAATTAATATATTGAAATGCTATGCTTGGATCAACTTGTATGCATAATCAGAGTGAAAGAAAAATGGCTTTGGTGCACTTTCCACTTCACGCCTGAAAAGCATTTCTGCCAAGACCAATTCTACATTAGGAGGAGTGGAGTTTATGTACAGAAATTACCTTAAATCCTAGTTGACTTGTTCCGCTCTTTAATCGTCTATAGCTGCAGTTGTATTAATGCAAGTCAAGGCCTCCTCCAAGTCTGGATGCTTTTTGCTTCAGTTCAGGTGCAATAAAATGTCTAACATCTCCAACTGAATGAACCGCTGTTGATTGGTCCTTCACTCCCATAATAAAAAGCAATAGATGATTGCACCACTTCTCACACCAAGGGAACAATCTGACAGACTGATGCAAAGCGACAGCTGTGCTTATCCAACACATTAGGCAAATACACAGTAAACACAATGAAGCCCTAACACGCTTACTGTTGGGCAAGATAAGATCCTTGCAAACCTCAGACAAAGGCAAATTACTGCGGATGCTGGAATCTGAAACAGAAACAGCAAATGCTGGAAAACTAACCGAGATTATAGCATCTGTGAAGAGGCAACAGAGCCAACGGATGGAATATTACGGCCTCGCTCGTCCCGAAACCATAAAATCCTGCCCGAGGTCAACTGACCTTTACGTGGTCTGCCCCTCGCCCGCTCCAATTTGCAAGGTGGGCAGGACGGTAAAATTCCAGCCACCGTCTCAAAACGTTGGCTCTATTCTCTTTCCACAGATGCTGATTTGATTTGCTTTGATTTGAGTTGATTTGATTTATTATTGTCACATGTATTAGTATAGAGTGAAAAGTATTGTTTCTTGCGCACTATACAGACAAAGCATACTGTACATAGAGAAGGAAAGGAGAGAGTGCAGAATGTTGTGTTACAGTCATGGCTAGGGGTAGAGAAAGATCAACTTAATGCGAGGTAGGCGTGGTAAACCACTGTTAGCTTATTACCTGTATAAGTGACATGCCTGGACACATCCCTGCCGGCCCTACCCGAGACTCCTCCCCCTCCCGGTCCAGGTATAAAGGCGACAGCTCCCCACCCCCCTGCCTCAGTCTGGACCAGTTCATCGGCATGGGTGTGCTCCAAGTCTTTTGCTAATAAAAGCCTATTTGTTCTTGCATACAAACTAGTCTTTGCTCAATTGATGGTGCATCAGTAGGTCTATTCAAAAGTCTGATGGCAGCAGGGAAGGAGCTATTCTTGAGTCAGTTGGTACGTGTTCTTAGACTTCTGTATCTTTTTCCCAATGGAAGAAGATGGAAGAAAGTATGTCTAGTGTGGGTGGGGTCCTTGATTATGCTTGCCTGCTGGGTTTTTCCAGCATTTTCTGTTTTTGTTTCTTTGAAAACCTCCTCCAGTTTGGCTGATCTTTTCCAGTATTGGCCATCTGCCCATCCACCGATTTTAATGGCTCCATCAATGGTGGCCATTCCTTCAATTGCCTGGGCTCTAACCTCTGTCTCTCTCTCTCTCTCTCTCATTTCCTTTATGACTGCTCTTTAAACCTATCTCTTGACACATGTTCTTTATATGACACATTGCATGTTTTGTTTGGATGCTCCTGTGCTGTACCTTGGGACATCTTCCTCCATTAAAAGGTACTAATAAGTACAAATTCTTGTCAATAAATGCTGTTTGCAGCTGATAAATTGTTTGACAAAAGGAAAGAAAGTAAGTCTTGAATTTCTATAGCCCCTTTCATGACCACAGGATGCCCCAAAGTAGCTTCCAGCCACTGATTGACTTTTCCTGTCACACCCTAGGAAATGCACCAGCCAATGTGTGCACCGAATGTGCCCACAAGCAATAAAGGGATAATGACCAAATCATTTGTTTTTGGATAAATATTGACCAGGGCACTGCTGATGGCTTCAGAAGTGAGAAATTTCTAACCAGTTCATAAGGTTTTAGACAGAATACATATATTAAATGATTAAATGAGTTAAATGATTCTTGAAACAATGTTAATAAGCTAATGAGAGAATAGCTTACACATATGTGAATGCTGGAAGCGAATTAAATAAATAATTATGATTTTAAAACATATATATTGATATTTTAAAATATTTTAAGTACTGTATGAATCATTGCTCATTTCAGCCAAAAGCAGGTTACCACAAGGGATGCTGGTAAAGGTGAAAAGTTCAGAGCCAAAGGCCTGGGAACCCCGTAGTTAGCGGAAATTCATATCAGAACGTTTCTCATGAGGGAACACATCTTGCAACATCAATGAATAGGTTTATTCATTGTCTAAACTTAGGATAAGGACGTGCCTGGACATGGGATCATGTGTTTATCCAGTTTTGCAATGATCCGGTGGGAACATCCACTTTGACCCCTTTAGCAAGCATCCAGGCAACAAGGAAGTGACTTTAGCCAAGATGGGAGTGAGCATCCAGATTAAATGGATGAATGAGATATCATTATACTGGATGGTAGAATGCAATTGGCTGAGGTGAATGTCAAAGATTATTACTGATGTGTATATACTAAATGTAATTGATTTTAAACTAATATAAGGCCGAAATAATTGATAAGAAAAGCTACAATTGATCTGTTTTGATTGTATACGTTAGATTCATCAGAGAGGTTCCGTTGTTCTATCTCAGAGCTACTTAACGCTTTTGGTGATCTCCTTGCAGCTGCTTGTTTTTGTTTTAAATAAATGTTACGTCTTTACACAGAGTTATCTGCCTCATGAGTTTTGTATTGTCTAAAGTTAACACAGTACTGGTCATCTCGATTTAGCCCACAACAGCTTCACTAATCTCCTCTAAAATATATCACTCACAATGATTCCAATTTAGTTCAGTGATGTAGACAACTTGGTGCCAAGTGCACAGGTAGTGACCAGCCTTATTATGCATGGCATTCGATGCACTTTGGGCTGAATGGCCTCATTCTGCACCCTACAGTGCAGCAGGAGGCCATTCAGCCCATCAAGCCTGCACCAACAACAATCCCACCCAGGCCCTATCCCCATAACCCCACATATTAACCACTAGTCCCCTTGACACTAAGGGGCAATTTAGCATGGCCAATCAACCTAACCCACACATCTTTTGGACTGTGGGAGGAAACCGGAGCGCCCAGAGGAAACCCACACAGACACAGGGAAAATGTGCAAACTCCACACGGACCATCACCCGAGACCGGAATCGAACCCGGGTCCCTGATGCTGTGAGGTAGCAGTGCTAACCACTGTGGCACCGTGCCACCCTATCATATTCAATAAAGTTCCATCCACTTTCCTAGACCACAAGCTGCAACAAGTAACTGCACAACAACTTATATATCTAAGGATACCAGGACCTACAGAAATAATACTTTTCAAACCCACTCCCACCTCAGACTGAAAAGGTCAAGTTCTGCTTCAGAAACCTGAGCACAAAATCTAGATCTCACACTCCCCGTGTAGTACTAAGGGAGAACAGTGTTGGTCACAAGTGCCATTTTACAAGTGAGAAGTTAAACCAGTGGTGTGCAACCTTCGGTCTGGGGAACATGTGCAGCCCATCTGCGTTCTGAGTGTGCCCCACGAGACATTTTGTTCACTGTCGCCCATGTGCAGAGTTGCTACATTCTGCTGGTTTCCACCGTGTAGTTTTTTTCCTGTTGGCACGACGGATGTAATGCACATGTAAAACAAGGGTAAGTGAAGTCAGGGGCACACTGATTGCTCACAACATTGACCCTGAGAGCTGTGCACTCCCTCTGTGTCCAAAGTGTAAATATTTATTTTGTTTTTACCACTTGGAGTTCTATTAATATATGAATGATTAAGCATTTTCAGAAGTAGTTCAGAAATATTTGTTGTGTACCTTTGATGTATTTAATCCTTTGATAGAGTCATGATTAGTGAACAAGCCTGATTTCGATCTTGCAACCCACTGAGATGAAGGAGGGCTACTCAGGCGGCCCACTAACTAGCCCAGGTTGCCTACCACTGCCTTAAACCATTGTCCCATCCATCTCTTCACATGGACCTGTCAAATTCCCCTGATATGCTTTGGGGAACAGCAATGAGTTAGCCCTGATGTCCTGGTAAAGATTTCCCTCTCAATCTTCACCACCAAATACAGATTAACTGAAGTTCTGATGGAAGGTCACTGATCTGAAATGTTGGATGACTTGATGAGTATCTCCGGGATGTTGTGTGTTTATTTTAGATTTCTAACACAGAGCAGTATTTTGCTTTGTGTTAACTGGCCATTTGTATATGCAGAAGCTTGCTGCTGCCTGGGCTTGCATAACAGTACCCAAAACAACAACTATTTGCATCTGGGTTTTTTTATCCGTTCATGGGCGTCACTGACTGGCCAACATTTATTGCCCATCCCTAATTGCCCATGAACTGAGTGACTTACTAGGTCAATTCAGAGGGCAGTTGAGAGTCAACCACATTGCTGTGGCTCTGGAGTCACATGTCGGCCAGACCAGGTAAGGACGGCAGATTTACTTCCCTAAAGGACATTAATGAACCAGATGGGTTTATCCAACAATTGACAGTGGTTTCATGGTCATCAGTAGATTCTTATTTCCATTTTTTTAAAAACTGAATTGAATTCCACCATCTGCCATGGTGGGATTCGAATCCTGGTCCTCAGACATGAGCTGGGTTTCTGGATTAATAGTCTAGCGATAATGCCACTAGGCCATTGCTTCCCACAATCCCTTTAACGTAATAAGATGTCCCTAGACACGTCACAGGAGAAGATATTCCATGGGAGTATGATCAAACAAAATGCGAACACCGAACCAAAGAGGTAGGTAGCGCAAGTGACCAAAAGCTTGATCTAAGAAGCTCTTCGAGGAGGATAGTGAGGTGGAGAGGGATTTTTGAGGGTATGCCACAGCTTAGGGCCAAGGTGGCTAAGGACACAGCCACCAATTGTGAAATAATGGGAATGAGGAAAAGGTCAGAATTGTACGGGGCTATTGGAGGGTTGAAGGTATGGAGCGGTTACAGTGATAGGAAGAGGCGAAAGCATGGAACAAATTGATAACATCAGTGAGAATTTTTAAATTGAGGCACTGCTGGACTGAGAGCCAAGGTCAACATTCGCAGACTGATGGGCGAGTTAGGATCTACTGGACCATATCTTGTGAATGTGGAAGGTGCTTTATAAAGATCATAGAATGCCTACAGTACAGAAGGAGGTCATTTGGCCCATTGAGTCTGCACTGACAACAATCCCACCCAGGTCCTATCCCCTTAACTCCACGTATTTATCTTGTTGGTTCCCCTGACACTAAGTGGTAATTTAATATGGCCAATCAACCTAACCCGCACATCTTTGGACTGTGGGAGGAAACTGGAGCACCTGGAGGAAACCTACGCAGACACGGGGAGAATGTGTAGGCTCCGCAGAGACAGTGACCCGAGGCCAGAATTGAACCCAGGTCCGTGGCGCTGTGATGCAGCAGTGCTAACCACTGTGCCACCATGCCGCCCAAAGATGAGCCCTTCTTTTCTCTTTTGCTTTTTTATTTATCGAGAAGTAGCTGATATGGAGAGATATGATATAGATAGAAATCTCCCAAAATCAATTCACGATGAATTCAAGCTCCAACAACAACCAAGAACCTTAGCCATCCAGGGCATGGGATCCCACTTGATTGACATTGCATTCACAACCTTGAACATTCTCGTTCCACCATCATTGTGCAGAGGCCGCAGTGTATCTCACCTACAAGATGCACTGTGGCAACTCACCAAGGCTCCTTCAACAGCACCTCCCAAACCAGCATCAACTACCATCTTGAAGAATCCAAGAATTTATGAATCATAACTGACACAGTTTCACCACAAACCCAACAACTTTATTGCCAAAATATCTCAAATTGAAAATAGTACAGAGTGATTTAAAACATTCTGCTGAGCTAATCAAACTTGGTTGACTGTCAGTTAATTGGATCCAATCTGTCTCAAAACAATTGACTTGTTTATTTATTAGTGTGACAAGTAGGCTCACATTAACACTACAATGAAGTGACTGTGAAAATCCCCTAGTCGCCACACTCCGGCGCCTGTTCGGGTACACTGAGGGAGAATTTAGCATGGCCAATGCACCTAACCAGCACGTCTTTCCGACTGCGGGAGGAAATCGGAGCACCCAGAGGAAACCCACGCAGACACGGGGAGAATGTGCAGGCTCTGCACAGACAGTTACCCACTCTGGGAACCAACCCATGTCCCTGGCGCTGTGAGGCAGCAGTGCTAACCAATGTGCCACCATGCTATCCTTCCAGTGGGATTCCTCCTCTTAATGGTTTTGTGCTTAATGGTGCCATCTTAATGAGGGTTTTAGGCCTGATTTCATACTTTGGCTGCATGGCAACTGCTGCACTCGCGCTCAATCCCTCTTAGCCACTTGATTGGCTGTCTCTGATTGGTTTCGGAAATGAGAGGTTCCAAGGACAGTCAGCTCAAATTTCCACAGAAAATTTAAGGAAACCTGAAAACATATTCTTGCACAGGGTAGTGTGCACAGGAGATCAAAACCACCAACGGGATCCCTGATCTCTCCAGATTTTCCACCCACATCAATAATCTCCTGGACCACTAACGGGGGCTACAAATCATCCTCACCCTTTCAGGCAGTGAATTCCAAATTTCCATTGGCCTCTGGATGAAAATGTTTCTCCTCAAATCCCCACTAAATCTCCTGCCCCTTATCTTAAATCTGCACTCCCTGGATATTGACCACTCTGCTAAGGGAAATGTTCCTTCCTGGTTACCCTATCTATGTCTCTCTTAATTCTGCACACCACTAGTTCTATCTACTGGAAGACCTTCCTCTTTGAGAAGGTATTAAATCACATTTCCTAATCTTTCCTTCTCTGGCTCCATTTCATTATTACGATCACCCCCAAGACTTGCATGGGGAAGTGCTGATTGACCTTCCTGTAGGACCCATTGAATACGAGCTCCCTGAGGATTGATAATTAACTAACCAGGTGAAGTTTATATACCTAGCCCTGTATAAAGCAGACCCCTGAGTGGGTGCACGATTCCATTGTCCTGGATGGGACCTGTTTTGTACACCACAAACTTGTGGTTATTGCTTTATTTTATTTTGAGCAATAAAGTACTGTTTCTTTACAGCTGACTCCTTGAGATATTATAATTATGTCTTGTGAATTGCCTTGTGATGTTCGTCAAGGCTGAAGGATACTGTGTCAGTGCAAGTTGCCATGACTTCACTGTGGTGTCCTTGTGTCTTTGGACTTGGTCCAAATGAACAGTGGATGTGGAGCTCAGTGGCTTCAGCCATGTAGAACTGAAACTTCCTACAAGGTCCCTTCTATTCTCCTAAGGCAATCATTTGCATCCAACAGTTGAATATGAAATTGTTGCCTTTGCTCAGTGTGGAATTAGGTATTTCCCAGGTGAAATTGCAGATGATCCCAAAAAGGATATTTGAGCTGGCAGGCAGATCAGTCACAATGAATTCTGAAACTATTCATGTGCTTTTCATTTCCCGCTATGCACAGATAGTCTCCCATCTGATTTCATGTCGCATTCTAATACGACGTGGATTGTGAAAACCCAAAGATTTCCAGCTCAACTTTACTCCGATGGGATTTTATCCGAAGACATAAAATGGCCTGGAGCAGAAATGCACTTTCTCAGCAGCATATCAATTTGACTGAGCAACTAATGAGATTGTTAGGAACAGAGGAACAGGAGGAGGCCATTCAGGCCCTCGAGCCTGCAATTAGATCATGGCTGATCTGTATTTCAGCTCCACTAAGCTACCTTTTCTCCTTCACCCCGTGACAGACATATCCTATGATCAAGTGAATAAACAGCTTTGTGGAGTTCACCTGCCCCTTTCCCAACACACCTTACTGATACAATATTTACTTGCCATAGTCATGGATTCATAGAGTTCTACAGCACAGAAAGAGGCCCTTCGGCCCATCGTGTCTGTGCCGTCCATCAGGCACCTATCTATTCTAATCCCATTTTCAGCACTTAGTCTGGAGCTTTGTATATTATGGCCTGTGTTCTTTTATAATTCCTTATGAATTCTGTTTCTACTGTAGGGTATTCCATATCCAAACAACACAATGCATCTCCTAATCTTTTCCTTTTATTTCTTGGGAAATGATCTAACATTGATGCTTACTATTTACTGATTCATCAACATATAGAATTAATTCTTCTATTTACAGATCTTTCTCTACACTCTGGCTGTAACACTACATACTGCATCCTCTCCTTTCCTTCTCTATGAACGGTATTCTTTGTGTGTATAGCACGCAAGAAGCAATACGTTTCATTGCATACTAATACATGTGACAATAATAAATCAAATTAAATCTTTCAGGTCTTTTAAAGCTCAATCAGACCTTCTGATAAACGTTTACATTGTAATGTCCTTGCTTTCAAATCCCTTCATGCCCCTCACCCCCTCCCTATCTCTGTAGCCTCCTCCAGCAAACAACACTCCTGTTACGTGCTTGTGATGTTAAAAGAACTGGATACATAGGTGATGATGATGGTGATGGCAGTGGTTTTATCAAGTTTCAGCCTTCATTAACTCAAACCTGATGCCTGCACTATTGTCTTTGTGACTCTCTTTTGTACTCTCCCTATGGCCTTGGCCCCTCTACCTGATGTTCAGTGTCGCGGTTTCACTGAGGCAAAAAAAACTTGCTGAAAGCGACTGTTTACAGACTCCATCGAGACCCATAGAGATCTGCACAATGAAAAGGAACTCTTAACATTAACCCAAATTCACTGAAGACTTCTACTGAGGTGAGGTATCACAGGGGAAGATGTCTCTCCTGTTGCTCTGTGGCCATATGCTGGAGCATATGCTTACCATGTCCTGTGCACACCACAGCCAAAGGATTCATCACCTTTTCAGGGACTTCTGCGGTGCAGTCTCTTTAAGAATATGCATGATGCTTTGATATTTAAATGAGTTTAAACATAGCCTCTAATGGGAATTAGCACCTCCTGGTGAACCAATCAAAATGCCCACCTTTTTAATTAAGTCCTGACTAACATTGAGTGAGAGCAAGCAATGTGGAACACGAAGCACGTCTATCATTGGCATTTTCCAAAGTATGTGTTTGTACCTGATATTTAAGTGCAGGAGTTTAGTCATTACATAGTTAATGAAAAGTCAACTGATGTCATTTCATTAATCATATCAATTTTTATGGCAGGAAAGCATGTAATCAAGAAGTCTATAATTCGTGATGGGAAAACATTCATTAAGGCTGAGCCTTCAAACTGGAGAGGTGCTAATCCCTGACTTTATGGAAAAACAAACTGAAGCACTTAATTGAATCTGCTGCACCTATAATGACAGGCATAAAATTAAAGGCTGATTCGACTCATAAAGCTGTTGTTACGGGGCATCTCATCATTACAAGCACTCTCGACAAACTTTCATCACAACAAACTTTACCTCCGCTTCTCTAGAACTCAATGGAAGGGATCAAAAGCTAAAAAAACAGGAAGAATCGAAAGACTGGGGCAGCATGGGTGGCACAGTGGTTAGCACTGCTGCCTCACAGTGCCAGGGACCCGGGTTCGATTCCTGACTTGGGTGACTGTGCAGAGTCTGCACGTTCTCCCCATGTCTGCGTGGGTTTCCCCCGGGTGCTCTGGTTTCCTCCCGTAGTCCAAAGATCTGCTTGTTAGGTGCATTGGCCAGGCTAAATTCTCTAGGCGCCAGAGTGCGACGACTTGGAGATTTTCACCGTAACTTCATTGCAGTGTTAATGTAAGCTTACTTGTGACACTAATAAACTTTAAAATGGAGTTGCAAATGTATTTGACCTTGTTCCAACTTTTCTCTCTCTATGCATTTCCAAACCAGTCCTTGAAATAGCATTTACAAGCTTTATAAAGAGAGACCTTTCAAAAAAAACTCCTCGTCTAGACAGCATTCATGGAAAGGACGTTTCAACAAAGTTTAATGCAAATAGGGAATTGCCCCATGTCTCATCTCATGGTATACGCAATGATCTAAGACTAGGAATGTTCAAATAAGTAGTGAACAATATATTATTCAGTTGCTAAGGTACAGTTATGTTTACTTTGGCTTGTGCTCCTAGAGTTCTGCTCCAACTCTATTTTTAAGTTTGCTTATGACACCACGATAGTGGGTTGGATCTCAAACATTGACGAGACAGAGTACAGGAAAGAGATAGAGAATCTGGTGAAATGGTGCGACAACAATAGTCTTTCCCACAATGTCAGTAAAATGAAGGAGATAGTCATCGACTTCAGGAAGCTTAGTGGAGGACATGCCCCTGTCTGCATCAACGGGGATGAAGTGGAAATGGTCGAGAGCTTCAAGTTTCTAGGTGTCCAGATCGCCAACAACCTGTCCTTGTCCCTCCATGCCAACGCGTCCACTACGACTCTCACCAATTTTCCAGATGCGCCATAGAAAGCATCTTTTCCAAATGTATCACAGCTTAGTATAGTTCCTGCCCTGACCAAGAAACTACAAAGGGTTGTGAACATAGTTCAGCCCATCACACAAACCAGCCTCCTATCCATTGACACCATCTACACTTCCCACTGCCTCGGAAAAACAGCCAGCATAATTAAGCACCCCGGACATGCTGTCTTCCGCCTTTGTCCGTCGGGAAAAAGATACAAAAGTCTGAGAATGCATACCAACTGACTCAAAAATAGACTTTTGAATGGACCTATCATATAGTAAGCTGATCTTACTCTTCGCCCTATCTATAACTGTAACACTATATTCTCCCCTATGTACTCTATGAACAGTATGCTTTTGTTTGTATAGCACACGAGGAACAATACTTTTCATTGTATCCCAATATATGTGACAATAATAAATCAAATCAAAGTTTGATTATGAGAGGTGCATGCTTTGGTCAATGTGAGATTGACTGCTTTGTTGAAATAAATTGACAGGCTTTTGTACATTTCCAACTCTAGGCCAGAAAAAACTAGTTTGAAATTACTCAGGTCACTTTTTTATGCTTTGACGTGTGATGGACGTAAGAATTTTCGTCATTCATTTGTGATATTGAAATTGGCCCAGGACTTACTGCAGTTCCTCAGGAGTGGCCCAGGCCTGACTATCTTAAGCTCCGTCAATCATAAAAGTCAGAAGTGAAGATACGCACTGATTATTGTACAATGTTTTGTACCACACGCAACTCCTCACCATGCCCCAATGCTGCAAGATCTGGACAATATTCAGGATCCAGCTGATTGCAAGTAACATATGATTGCAAATAACGTTCACACCCCACAAGTGCCTGGTAATGACCATCTCCAATAACCGAGAATATAGCCATTTCCCTTGGTGTTTAATGGTATTATCATCGCTGGCACCCCCCCACCATCAACTTCCTGAGTGTTACCATTGATTAGAAACTTAACTAGACTAGCCATATAAATAACAACACTATGATTCTATGGCTCTGTTCTGATGAATAGTCATCCAGCCTCGAAACATTAGCTCTATCTGTCTGACAGCATCTGTGAGACAGATAGAGCTAATGTTTCGAGGCTGGATGACTATTCATCAGAGCAGAGCCATAGAATCATAGAATCTCTACTGTGCAGAAGGAGAGCATTTGGCCCATTGAATCTGCACCGACAACAATCCCGCCACAGCCCTATCCCCATAACCCCACGTATTTACCCTGATAATCTGCCTGACACTAAGGGGCAATTTAGCATTACCAATCAACCTAGCCTGCATATCTTTCAACTATGGGAGGAAACTGGAGCACCTGGAGGAAACCCACGCAGACACGGGAAGAGTATGCAAACTCTACACAAACTGTCACCCGAGGCTGGAATCAAACCCAGGTCCCTGGCACTGTGAGTCAGCAGTGCTAACCACTGTGCCACCCACAGGAAATAAGGAGAAACTGTTTCCAAGAGCAAGAAGGTCAGTATCCACAAGACACAGGACTGAGGTGACTGGCAAAAGAAACAGTGAGGACAGGAGGAAATGTTTTCTGTTACGCAGCAAATTGTTCTGATCTGGAATGCGCTTTCTGAAAGTGTTGTGAAAGCAGATTCAATAGTAATTTTAAAAAGAGAATTGGTTAAACTCATGAAGGGAAAATATTTCAGGGCCGTGGCAAGAACGCGGGGGAGTGGGATTAACTGGATGGTATTAAAGAACAGAATTTAGGCACCGCGATTCACGCCAAGAAAGCATTGGACACACGATCACACTGAAAATAGGTCCACTGTGACAATGGCAAATTCTAATCATTGGTGCTGGAATGGAAAATACCAGGCCACATTGTTGAGACATTTAAATGCGGGATATCTCTACAGCCCCGCAGCTTTAAATCAGAGAAGATTAACGTGGACCGGGAACAGGAGGAAGCTAAAGTATTATCAAGCATTTGCTCACATAATTGCCCTCTGGATATAATTAGCTATTGATTGAATCCTTGCTTGTCAGTCTTGCGTAATGTACAAGAAAGGCATCAGATCCTTAATGTTGGGACAAAATGCAAATGGCCTCTTAAAGCATTTGTAGCTGAGATACTTTAAATAAACACATCTCAGTTATTAAACATAACTGATTTTAAAAGTTGGAGAATCACAGGCTTGCAAATGGGTACAAGCACTTTTAGCAACAAACTGTCAGTTGGGATTTGAGTCATTTCATATTCATCAACTCTTATGTTCGAATCTCACTTTCTTCCTCACTGAGCTTGTTCCTCTTTGTGCATCTCAGGAGAGTTATTAGTTGTACTTGATTCTGTGCATGCATTTAAGTGCCTTAAAAAGCACTGATGTGAACCAGATGACACTGTTGTCAAGTCATCTATTTTAACTACCTTCCCTACATCCTCTCCCGGGAGCTTTGGCTTCACAAAGTTGAAGCCTCATAAATCATTGGTGCCTTAGACTCACTCTGGAATGGGAGTAGTCGCATGAGGTTGAGAGCTTTAAGGATGAGTGGATGCAGCATTCCCCAACCTACCACATCCAAAGGTTGCATCGGAAGACATTTGCTGGGTCTAAATCTGCATTAATCTTTAGGATGGAGTTGTCCAGTCCCAAGAGTGGCAGGTTTAATGCTGGGAGAGGGAACAATGAGAAGGAAGCTGAGAAATCAGTTTTCCACTGGAGTGACATGGTGGCAGGAGAGTGTATTCCCACCTCCCACCTGCCATGTGGAGGTCACCATTCCCGCCTGAGGTCGGAGGGGTGCTGTTTTAGACTGGTTTTTGATATCTCGGGATATCACAACAGTCCAAAACACTTTCAGACTGCACATGCCAATACCCACCTGGAATAAGGCCTTGGGCAGCTTGTGGATGTTGGAAAATGGAGGTTTCCAGGAACCATGAGCTCTGGAATACCACGTGCAGCAGTGGGACGGTGGAGAATCAACCACGGGGAACATCACACTGCAGGAGCTCCCAGGAGATGGATCTCCAAGCTGCAGGTGGATGCCTGTATGAGGTACTATTGGTTAATAATGGTCTGTTCTGGGATGGGATTGGATGGGAAGGAGAGGAATGAAGAGACAGGATTGGTGTGGCGGTCTAAACAGAGGAGGGGGGAGAGATTGGGGGTGGTTGGGGCAAGAGAGAGATGCCACAGGTGTCACGGAATGGGTGAGGTGGTGTGGAGCAGGAGGGTGGGAAGGGCTATGATAGAGTTCAAGTGGAGGGGAGGGGTGCTGTTGTGCAGGTGTGAATGAGCCTGGGGGGAAGAAGAGAAAGGTGTTCAGAGAGTGAGTCATAGAGTCTTGGATCATGGTGGGGGGGGTTGGGTAACCCTTATGTCTGTGTGGTGTGGGGGAGGGAGGAGGGGGAGGGAGGTGGTCATGGAGGAGAGTTGCCCCTTGATGGTGAAGGTTTGGAGTCCTCCATTGATCTGCGGAGGAGTGGAGATGGGGGAGGTCACCATTTTTGTGCAGGGTGGGGGGCGCGGGAAGGGGGTCCTGTCACTTAACTCTGAGATTGAAGTGTCCTTTAAAGATGGTGCCACAATCCCGGAGAAGGCCGGCAGGGGACTTTTTTCCCAACCAAAGGTAGTTGAATCCCACCTGGCAAGCACTGCCAGCACCAATGGGAAACACTCCGGTTTTCTCGCTGGCCGCTTAGTTTTCACTCCAGAGAATCGCGGCCCATGTTAGGAAAAGGCATTATCAATAAAGTTAGTTCAACAGCAATGGTGTCGGTTGGAGTGCAACATATAAACAAGACGTGAGATTTTCTGGCCACGCTCGCCCCAAAGCCGGAAAACCCCACCAGAAGTCAACAGAGCTTTGCACAGTCCGTGTCCTACCCTCTACAATTCCCGTGGCAGGCAGGACTGGAATATTCTGCCCTTGGTGTCAGAAGTAAACTGAACACAACAATAGAGGTTCTGAAACCTTTAGCTCAGTTTGGAGGAGGATCTCCTGGAAAACTGGAGGAGGTAGAAAGGGTCGAGAGCTTCAAGATTTTAGGTGTCCAGATCACCAACAGCCTGTTCTGGTCCCCCCATAGTGACGCTATAGTTAAGAAAGTCCACCAACGCCTCTACTTTTTCAGAAGACTAAGGAAATTTGGCATGTCAGCTACGACTCTCACCAACCTTTACAGATGGACCATAGAAAGCATTCTTTCTGGTTGTATCACAGTTTGGTATGGCTCCTGCTCTGACCAAGACTGCAAAAATCTATAATGGGGGGTCATGAATGTAGCCCAATCCATCACTCAAACCAGCCTCCCATCCATTGACTCTGTCTACACTTCCCGCTGCCTCGGCAAAGCAGCCAGCATAATTAAGGACCCCACGCACCCCAGGCATACTCTTCCACACTCTTCCATTGGCAAAAAGATGCAAAAGTCTGAGGTCACGTATCAAACGACTCAAGGACAGCTTCTTCCCTGCTGCCATCAGACTTTTGAATGAACCTACTTCGTGTTAAGTTGATCTTTCTCTACACCCTAGCTATGACTGTAACACTACATTCTGCACCCTCTTCTTTCCTTCTCTCTGAACGGTATGTTTTGTTGTATAGCGAGCAAGAAACAATACTTTTCACTGTATGGTAATACATGTGACAATAATAAATCAAATTAAATCAAATCAAAGGTTCCAGCAGCAGCTCAAGCTGCAGTGACCAGGAAGCTCCTTGGGGACAGTCTTCCATCTTTCTTCACGCAGCAGGAGCATTGGCCCCCAACAGCAAATTCTAAGAAGGGAAGTTGGCTCAAGTTTGACGCAGGTGCACAAGCAAATGTCATTCCCATAAGCCTGCATCATAAAATAAGCAAAGAGAAAGCAGCGAACTCAAACAAGAATGGAGCTTTCTACTTACAACAGGTGAAAAGGTTGCTGAAAGCGACCAGTTCACACTTAAAGTGAACTGCAAGAAAACAGTCTCAAGCAATCCCATTCATCATGCTGAAAACTAATGCGACACCCCTTCTGGGAATCAAAGTTTGGGAAAATATGAAGCTAATCAAGAGAATAATGACTACCACTATAATGGGGGGTCATGAATGTAGCCCAATCCATGGCGGGCGGATCATTCCATTCCCTGCACAGGGTGCTGAATGAGTCATGAAAACCAACCTGTAACTCACAGGCTGCACATCCGGCCTTTTTCTCCAGATAATCCAGCACTCTGAAGAAAAAAAGATCTAGAGGCGTGGTCCATGCCGTCATGTTGTTGGGGTGAAGCTGGAAAACTCTGGCAGCTAGGAATCCCTTTTAAAAGGGTGTCCCGATTTCAGATAGAAAAAGCAGGAATGAATCCCCCTCCCATCCCCATGCACATGGAGACCACAGGGGGGCCAATGCCAAGGTACTGTCCCTCTCCCTCTGGAGGCTACACTTACCTGTGCACCCACAGTGGGTTCCCTTTGCCTGGATCACGTTTTGAAAAGGCATTTGTAACTCTTGCCAATGTGGAATTCCAAATGTGGGGGGGAGCAATACGGTGAGGAAGCCGCTAATTATGTGGTCATGTATTGAAATGAGATTCCCAAAGTTCCTGGGTGCCGGCAAGGGGGCATGGACAATCACCGAACAACATCTCATCGGCGAGACTCTTCTTTTCCAAGCCTCACAATATTTTGCACACCCATCAATGTTTGCTCTTGAGGTAAACGTAACTCCAAATTGCAGCCCTGAGTGAATACAAAGACATGTTGCAGGGGATTGGTTGCCTCAAAGGAGAGCACACCATCAAGATTGATGGAACCGTGACACCAAAAAATACAGCCGCCCAGGAAGTAACAATATTGCTGAGAGATCAACTGAAAGCAGAGTCGGACCAAATGGAGATACTTCACATCGTCAAAAATATTGATGTCATAACACCCATAAAATCCATGGGGAATCACTGATTGATCTCCCTGTGGGGCTTGGTTGAGTATGAGTTCCCCTGGTAACAGGCAATGGCCTGCCCAGCTGGAACCCATTATCTGAGCCTTTCATAAGGCAGACCCAGGACTGGGCCTGCTGAACTGTAGTCCCAGTCAGGGATTAGTGTGTGTACACCACGATAGCGGCTTTACTTTGCATTCTGCAACAAACTGTCCCTTTCCAGTCGGGCTTCTTGAGTCATTACAACCAAAGAACCCACAAATGGGGTTAATCCTATTGTAAATTTAGAAAAATCAGATGGAAATCTGTAAGTCTGACTGGATCCCAGAGATCTAAATCAGGCAGTTCAAAGAGTGGTTTATCAATTGCCCAGAAAAAAAGGGATCACATGTAAGCTAAATGGTGCTAAATACTATTTAATCTTGGATGCGAGTTCAGGCTTGTGGCAGGTCAAGCTGAATGAACACAGCTTATCTGAGGAAGGATGTCCTTGCTATAGAGGGGATACAGCAAACGTTTACCAGCCTGATTCCTGGGATGGCAGGTCTGTCATATGAGGAGAGACGAAGTCGGTTAGGATTATATTTACTGGAGTTGAGAAGAGTGAGAAAGGATCTCATAGAAACTTATAAAATTCTAACAGGGTTAGACAGAGTAGATTCAGAAAGAATGTTCCCGATGGTGGGAGACTCCAGAACTAGGGGTCATAGTTTGAGGATAAGGGGCAAATCTTTTAGGACTGAGGTGAGGAGAAATTTCTTCGCCCAGAGGGTGGTGAATGTGTGGAATTCACTACCACAGAATGTAGTTGAGGCCAAAACATTGTCTGATTTCAAGAAGAAATCAGATATAGCTCTTGGAGCTAAAGGGATCAAGGGATATGGGAGGAAGGGGGGGTGGTCATGATATTGAATTCAATGATCAGCCATGATCAAGCTGAATGGTGGAGCAGGTTCGAAGGGCCAAATGGCCTACTCCTGCTTCTAGTTTCTATGTTTCTATGTTTCAACAGACCATACAGGCACTGCTGGTTGTTACTCCTACCTTTTGGTATTAATTCAGCTCCTGAGGTGTTCCACAGAGCAGTGAAGCAGCTGCTCGAAAGGTTAGCAGGGATGGAAACCTACATCAACGATGTGCTGGTCTGAAGAGCTACTCAAGAAGAACATGACCACAGACTGTGTAAAGTGCTGGCAAGAGGGAGAGAAAGGAACTTCGAGTGCAAAGTAGGTCTTCATGAAATCAAATACTTGGAATAAGTGCTAACCAGTGAGGGATTGATGCCGACCAGAGTAAAACTGAAGCAGAAGTGAACATGCCACCCCCAGAATGCAAGAAAGACTTGTTTGTTTTTTGGGCTCAAGGATTTGTCTGATGAGGAAAGGTTGAGCAGGCTTGGCCATAATCATTGGAGTTTAGAAGAATGCAATGTGATCTTACATAGTAACATAGAGGATAGGAACAGGAGGAGGCTGTTTGGCCCTTTGAGCCTGCTCCGCCATTCATTATGATCATGGCTGATCATCCAACTCAATAGCCAATTCCTGCTTTCTCCCCATAATCTTTGATCCCATTCGCCCCAAGTGCTATATCCAGCCACCTCTTGAATACATTCAATGTTTTGGCATCAACTATTTCCTGCGGTAATGAATTCCACAGGCTCACCACTCTTTGGGTGAAGAAATGTCTCCTCACCTCCGTCCTAAATGGTCTACCCTGAATCCTCAGAGTGTGATGATTGTGTGTATTGATGAATCCGCTCAGCAGGGTAACAGCTGAGAGGATGTTTCCCCATGTGGAGGAGTCTGGAATTATAGTGGGGCACAGTTTCAGAATAAGGGATTGCCAATTAAAGCTGGAATTGAGATAGAATCAGAGGGCTATGAATTTTTGGAACTCTCAACTCAGAGAGCTGAATTAGCTGTCATTAAATATCTTCCAGACTGAGATAAACCAATGCTTGAACTATAGGAACTGTCAAGAGTTATGGGGAACATTCAGGCAGGAAAGTGGGGGCCAAGATTAAATGAGCCATGATCTTATTAAATGGCACAGCAGGCTTGAGGGGCCGGGTGGTCTACTCCTGGTCTCATTTCTTATGTTCATCTGTGCTTTTGATCTATAACTCTCCTGTGAAGTCTGCAGGGATATTTTATTACATTAAAGGTAATATATAAATGTAAGCTGTTGTTGAAATGGCCGCCTCTCTTTTCTCTGTTTTCCTAAGTTGTTTTGCATTTTTCACAGAGTGTTGGCACTTTCCCTCGAATGTGGTGTCCTGTAATGGGACAGACATATGCTGGACACAAGCATATGTTACATGTCTGTTAAAGGTAATAACTAGATGACTGGAGTGGCCTAGAAATCTGTTAATGCCACATATGTTTGGTTACTCATTGGATGCCAAAACCACCAGAAAGCGCAGGATCAATGGTGGCACAGTGGTTAGCACTGCTGCATTACAGCGCCAAGGACCTGAGTTCGATTCCAGCTTTGGATGACTGTCTGTGTGGAGTTTGCACGTTCTCCCCATGTCTGTGTGGGTTTCCTCAAGATGCTCCAGTTTCCTCCCACACGCTAAAGAGGTGCAGGTTAGGTGGATTAGCCATCTTACATTGCCTCTTGGTGTCCAGATATGTGCAGGTTAAGTGGATTAGCCATGATTAATGCCCCTCAAGCCTGCTCCGCCATTCATCATGATCAAAGTTGACCATCAAATTCAATACCCTGATCCCACCCATATCCCTTGATCCCTTTAGCCCCAAGAGCTATATCTAATTCCTTCTTGAAATCACACAATGTTTTGGCCTCAACTACTTTTTGTGATAGTGAATTCCACACATTCACCACTCCCTGGGTGAAGAAATTTCTCCTCACCTCAGTCCTAAAAGGTTTATCCCTTATCCTCAAACTATGACCCCTAGTTCTGGACTCCCCCCACCATTGGGAACATTCTTTCTGAATCTACCCTGTCTAACCCTGTTAGAATTTTACAAGCTTCTATGAGATCCCCTCTCACTCTTCTAAACTGCAATGAATATAATCCTAACTGACTTAGTCTCTCCTCATATGATGGACCTGCCATCCCAGGAATCAGCCTGCTCAACCTTCATTGCACCCACTCTATAGCAAGAACATTCTTCTTCAGAAAAGGATACCAAAACTGCTTACAATACTCCAGGTGTGGCCTCACCAATGCCCTATATAATTGTAGCAAAAAATCCCTATTCCAATAGTCAAAACCTCTCGCTATGAAGGCCAGCATACCATTTGACTTCTTTACTACCGACTGTACCTGCACAGTTCTTTCAATACTTTCATGTACTTTCAGCAGTTGATGCTCCCAGAACTATTAGCAATCTCACCTAATGAGGGGGAACCAATAAAAGTCTAAAAATGGCACGCAGGTAAAGACCAGCTGATCCATCAAGCTTGCTCCCACACAATGATGGCTGCAATATAGTGACTGAGTACTCTGCAGCAACGCAATCTCCAAGAAAAACAGAGAAAAACTCCAAAAGGCGGGGGAGGAAGTCCTCTGGAAAGCTCCTCGTCAATCGCCTAAGGTGATTGACAGCTGTCCAGGAGGTCACATGGTCCATGAGATTGGGTAAGTCAGGGGTTTAGTGGCAGTTGGGGTAGGTCACACAGAGACGATGAGATTAGAGAGGGCATGACGGAAGATAGGATTAGTTTGGATGCCAATGGAAAGTAGAACAGGAGCACCAAAGGCAGTCGATTAGATTGTTCTCTTAGCAACAAGGAAATTCACTGTAAATTACATCACATCGGGTGGCATGGTGGCACAGTAGTTAGCTCTGCTGCCTCACAGTGCCAGGGACTCAGGGTCGATTCCTGGCTTGGGTCACTGTCTGTGCAGAGTCTGCACATTCTCCCCGTGTTTGCATGCGTTTCCTTCAGTTGTTCCCACAGTCTTAAAGACGTGCTGATTAGATGCAATTGCCATGCTAAATTCTCCCTCAGTGTACCCGAACAGGTGCCGGAGTGATGCGACTAGGGGATTTTCACAGTAACTTCATTGCAGTGTTAATGTAAGCCTAATTGTGGCACTAATAAATAAACTTAAACTTAACATTGCAGGGCAGGGGTGGGAGAGATTGGAGTGGGAGTAAACAGAAACATGTCTCTTGAAACTAGTGGATAGAATGACCAATCACTAAAGACACTAGCAATGTGAATGTTAAGTCTGAAACTACTTGGGGAGGTAGCTCCAAAGAAGTCACTTGGAAAGGCAAGCCACAGGAACAAAGGGTTTATTGAAGAACTGGACTTCTCACACTCCAGCCCTTGAGTGGCTTTAGGGGCCGGGCAGGTCACCCCACATCCTGGGTCACCTGACCCATACTCTTAAGGGGCCTACATAACAGTTAATGTTGGCAAATTAATCAGGAATATGATAAAAGTCAAAATACGTTTCCTCAGCTCTGACGAAGGGTCATCCTGACTCAGAACGTCGGCTCTATTCTCTCTCCACAGATGCTGTCAGGCATGTTGGGCAGGATTTTATGGCCTCACTCGTCCCGAAACCATGATATCCCACCCGAGGTCAACGGGCCGTCCCATTGTTCGCCCCTCGCCCGCTCCGATTCCCGTGGCGGGCGGGGTGGTAAAATTCTAGTTCTCTAACATTTTCTGTTTATGCAATCAGGAATATGGTTGCTTTCTTCAGCACAGAAAGAGTTTCGGGACCAGACTGCATGACTAAATAAATCTCAGTGCTTGCCAAACACTGTCAAAGCATTGTCTGACCGATTCACCTCCTGGGTATTATATTCAATTATTATCGTGTGCAGATCAAAACGCATGGCCGTGGTCGAGAATAACATTTTCACATGCAGCTGACAAGCTCCCACGACAAATATCAGACCACACGGAGCAGATAAGCTTTCAACATCAGCTGTGGTTTGAGGCATTGCCTTTGTGCCTCAGCCAATAGCAGCAAATCGTTTCTTGCATTTCACAAAAAGAAACACATTTCTTTCTGAAACGCCACCGACAAAAGATTCAGAAAGGACAAGAGAGGGGATGACCTGCCAGCTGAATTGATGGTGACATGTGCTGTGTGTCTCCTTTGTGTCAGAAGATTGTCAATTCAATCCAGACAAATGCACCATTCTCAGCTTTTGCTGTTACCTCGACACCTCCTCCCACACATCTTCCTCTCTCACTATCAGCACAACCTTCCCTTCTCCTTCTACCGTAGCACCTTTTTGGCACCTCTCTGGTAAGGTTTTGCAGTCTGTCCACCTCCTCCTCAGAGTTAAAACCATCACCTCAGCTAAACGGCGAGCCCACGTCCCCACTCCTCATCCATTAATATCGCTAACAGAATAGTCCCTCCACTTCCCGCAGCCTCGGCAAAGCAGCCAGCATTATTAAGGACCCCACGCTCCCCGGACAATCTACCTTCCACCTCCTTCCATCGGGAAAAAGATACAAAAGTCGGAGGTCACGTACCAACCGACTCAAGAACAGCTTCTTCTCTGTTGCTGTCAGACTTCTGAATGAACCTACCTCGCATTAAGTTGATCTTTCTCTACACCCGAGCTATGACTAACACTACATTCTGCACTCTCTCCTTTCCTTCTCTATGAACGGTATGCTTTGTCTGTATAGCGCGCAAGAAACAATACTTTTCACTGTATGCTAGTACATGTGACAATAATAAATCAAGTCAAATCAAATCCCTTGGTACTGTGCTGACTCTACGTTATGTATTCAAGCCTCTGGAATGGGAGTCAAACTCAGTTTTCTGATCTGGAGGCCATGTTACTGAGCCAAAGTTAACATCTTGGGCCGCTTATTTGGGCCTGTTGAGATGGGATGGAATGGAAAGAAGGCATCATGCTCTCCTTTGGGTGAACCAATGTGCATTAAATTGCATCAAGTCTACAGCACAGAACCAGACCATCCAGCCCAACTGGGCCACATGAGCCACCTTCCACCCCTCTTCATCTAACCCTCTACATATATATATGGCTTTCTATTCCTTTCTCCTTCATGTATGTATCTAGATTTCCCTTAAATGTATCTGTGCTGTTCGCCTCAAGCACTCTTATTCTTACTGTTCTCTGTTTCCCCGAATCCGCTATCCATTAGGTTTATATTGATTCTAATACATATGGCCCCAAACAAATGGAAACCTTGAGTTAGATGTTACCAGTCCTTTTGAGAATGGTCAGTAATATGGCAGCAGACTATATTGGGACAGAGTCTTCCAGCTGCCACAGCACATGAGCAGTCACAGGAACTTCAGTGGCACTGCCCACCAGGCAGCTAATTGAGGCAATTGATTGTACTGTTCAGGATCACCTCCTGCCCCTGCTAGCATTTAACTGGCATGGGTAGGGACCAGTTGCTATGTGGGGATGCTGCCAGGCAGATGCTGGTGGCCTCCCAGCAGGTTACTGGGTGGCCCTCCTTTAATACTGATCAATGGCCTACCTAGGAGATCTTCTAGCTGACCCCACAGCTAAAGCACAGCAGATAGAATATGTCCCACTTCTTCCGATCGCGAGGGCCCGCCTGCCCAAAGACATTGAGATGCCCTCATTCTGATCCTACAGCCCCAGCAGTGGCCCCCAAGCTCCCAGGCTTCTGATTGGGCCTACAGCTCTGGGAGGCATACCATTTGCCCTCAGTTGGGCGGTGGACCCATCAGCAGCTTCTTCATTTGCTGCCACTGGCAATTTGCCAATCCATGGTCCCACCTCCTGCTGGCCTGGAGTCAGCTCCCGGTCTGGAGTCAGCTCCCGGTCTGGAGTCAGCTCCCGGACTGGAGTCAGCTCCCGGTTTCAATGCTGGTGGCAGGACTTCAGATGTGGTGAAACAATTCAGCCCGTCGCCTCTACATTCACCTTATTGAATTCCTTTCATCACTTGCATCGCTTTCATATACTGCCTCTGATGAAGAGTCGAAAAGTTAGCTCTATTCTCTCTCCACAGATGCTGTCAGCCCTGCTGAGATTTTCCAGCATTTTCTGTTTTCGCTTCATTGACAGTGTTGGTCTGTTATCTGTACTTGATTTAACATTTTATCTGAATGATAGTATTTCTGACAGTGTAGCATTCCCCAGGAGTACAATTCTGGTCGCCACACTACCAGAAGGATGTGGATGCTTTGGAGAGGGTGCAGAAGAGGTTTTCCAGGATGTTGCCTGGTCTGGAGGGTATTAGCTATGAGGAAAGGTTGGGTAAACTCGGTTTGTTCTCACTGGAATGACAGAGCTTGAGGGGTGACCTGATAGAGGTTTACAAGATTATGAGTGGCATGGACAGAGTGGATAGTCAGATGCTGTTTCCTGGGGTCAAGTACTAGAGGACATAGGTTTAAGGTGCGTTAAAGTTTAGAGGAGATGTGTGAGGCCAAGTTTTTTACAGAGGGTGGTGAATGCCTGGAACGCACTGCCCGGGGAGGTGGTGGGAGCAGGTACGATAGCGGCATTTAAGGGGCAACTAGACGAATACATGAATACGTTGGCATGAAAGGATACGAACTCCGTAAGTGCATATGGTTTTAGTTGAGGCAGGCATCATGATCGGTGCAGGCTTGGAAGGCCAAAGGGCCTGTTCCTGTGCTGCATTGTTCTTTGTTCTTTGAGTGTGAGCCAAGATCATGTGCTCAAGTCTCATGAATGGAATTTGAACCCACAGCCTTCTGTTTCATAGGTGGGAGTGCTACAGTTGCACATGGGGGGAGTTGAACGGTTGTATATGTGATGGAAGAGACAGAAAGCACTTGTGTGAACAATTTCACCTTTCACATAACGAAACACCCATTTGAATATTTCCAAGCTATACATTGCTGACATTGCAAAGACAATGAATAAAATGCAGAACATTTAAAAATGGGCAGATTGTATGGTTTTGAAGTCATCTTGCAGCACGAATTAAACTTTTCAACAAATAGCTTACGTCGAGTGACTTCTACAATGCAAAATATAAGCAAAAAAAATCATTATATTTAATCTCTTCATGTAACATTTCCTTGGACGTAAAATCACTTTGAAATGAAATCTTTGCCTCAGAAGTTTAATGATTTTGTCTTCAAACTCTTCCACGAAAAAAAAACAATCTTCCTGCTGAAACCCAGAGGCTGTGTCAAAAGAAAATCAATGATCTCCGGCAAGCACGCTTCGACTTTCCAGGCTGGTTAAAACAGTGTCTATCCATGTTCTGAAGGTTATCTGACTCTTATGTTTGGGAGTGGGGGACATTGGGGAGATGGAACGAACCAGAATTCTGAATGTTCCGATGATGTTGCTTTTTAGATACCGAATAAAGCCAGGGTTGTCACACAAGGGAAGTTCTGAAAGATACAAGATGCAGACAAGAAATTTGGCGCAAAATCTTTAGCTCACTCAATCAATTAAAAGTTGCTTCCAATACATTTTCAAATGACAGTTCATAGAATCATACAGCTCAAAGGGAGGCCATTTGGCTCATCACACCGGTGCTAGCTAGTTGAAAGGGCTATCCAATTAGTCCCATCTTGCTTTTTTGAGATTACTCTGCAAGCTTTTCCCTCTGAGTATTTATCCAATTCCTTCTTTGAAAATTACTACACGATCTGCTTCCATTGTTCTTGTCGGCAACACATTCCAGATCACAACAACTCACTCTGAAAAAGTTCTTACTTTATTTCTGCTTCTTCACAATTTAGCTTAAATCTGTGTCCTCTGATTACTGGCCTACTTGAAAGTGGAACCAGTTTCTTCCTATTTATTTACTCCATCTCTTTGAACATCTCTATTAAATCTCCCTTCACCTTATTTACACGAAGGAGAGCAATCCCAACTTCTCTAACCTCTCCGCATAACAACCTTGATGATCATTGTGGTAAATCTCCTCTGCACTCACTCCAAGGTATGGATATCCTTTTGTGACGATACTGTGCCATTAAGAAATGTATTTTACTCATGTTTCTTTGTAGGTTTCTCAAGCAGTTTCTTTACAAGATATTATTGTTGCCGTAACGTTTGTAATAAGTGCCCTCTAATTGTTACTGAATAAATATAATGGACATCTTGTTTATTTTTAATCTGGGCTAATGCAGCATCCTGGGGTTTTATGGTCCTTTTGGAATTGTTGGGTGGAGCATGATTGACAGGTCAGGTGTTGCCTGGGGACAGTTTTTTTTTCACAGAAAAGTCCAAGGTTTTAGTTTCATTTTTCTCAGATGCTGTTTAGATGTGAGACAGAAAGCAGTGGCTCTTGTTTTCCCCTCTTTCTGGAGTTGAAAATTCTGCTATCTATTAGTTGCCAGCTAGAAGCTGGTGGAGGCAGGCAGTGTCTCTGTCTGTCTCTCTCTCTCTCTCTGTTTCCAGAGGTGTGCTGAAAGTTCTAAGACTGGGAAGCGTCAGAGTTTTAATCCAACATTCAAAGCTCCAATTCGCCAGCAAGTGTTAAAAAGCTCCAAATTTCAGCATCACGTGAGCATACTTGCCTTTTTTTGTGCCAAGTCTGGAAAGAGTGTATGTTTGCTGGGTGTTGTTTGACTTGGAACATCATAGCTGGCTGTTAAGGTTTATACTATATCATGGTTGATTTTTTGTAATTGGTTAAAGTTATGCTAATTTTTCTTAACATATTTTAACTGTGTTCGTAAATGAGCTTTGTTTGGTAAAAGCTTCCTAGTGGGTTGCTTGAATTATACCTGGAGTGAAACAACTTATGCTCACCCATGCCAAATTCAAAGGTAAAACTTAGGGTCTAAGCTTTCGTCATAAGACACCTTGGAATTTCAGGCCAAGGTCATAGCACTTTTAAAGTGCGGCACTCAGAATATTCACTCAATACTCTGAGGTCTAACTAGTGATTTGGAAAGGTTTGTGTCTGTTTTATCAGTAACTAGACTGGCATTCCAGATGGTCACCTAATGGATGCTCTTGAGTCAAGTAACTGTGCACTTTCACCTTCATTCTACAAATTGTTTCTCTCCTGAATTTTAACGTGCTTGTTATATAGAAGCGTAGAATCATAGAATCGCTATAGTACAGAAGGAGGACATTTGGCCCATTGAGCTTGCAATGGGCCGAATTATACAACAATCCCACACAGTCGCTATCCCAGTCATCCTCATATTTACCCTTCTAATCCCCTTGACACTAAGGGGCAATTCAGCATAGTCAATCCACCTAATCCACACATCTTTGGACTGTGGGAGGAGACTGCAGCACCCGGAGGAAACCCACGCAGATACGGGGAGAACATGCAAACCCCACACAGACAGTCACACGAGGCCGGAATTGAACCCGGGACCTGGCGCTGCGAGGCAGCAGTGCTAACCATTGTGCCACCGTGCCATCCAACAAAGAGGTGTCCGAGAAGTCTTTACAAACAGGAGAATAGGGGAAGGCCTGGAGGAAGATCTGAACAAAGTCAGCGCATGGCCTCTGGGAGGTGTGTGTGTGTGTGTGTGTGTGTGGGGGGGGGGGGGGGGGGGGGGGAGAGGGGGCGGGGGGGGGGGCGGGGGGCGGGGGGGGGGGGGGGGGGGGAGGGGGTGGGGGGGGGGCGGGGGGCGGGGGGGGGTTCACAACCTCAGAAAGTCTTTTTCAGCGTATGAGGTACTTTGTGGAGGGCACTGCCGGCTGTGATTTCGGAAATGAAACAACCAATTTCACATAACAAGATTCAAGATTCCCGCAAACAGCAAATGTTATAATGACAGGACAATGGACAGGATTTTCTGGTCCTGCCTATAGTGGAACCCAATTGCAGGCTCGATGGAAAATTCAGAGGGGCAGCCAGAAGCCAATTGATGTTGGGTGGGAATTTCTGGAATGTATTTAATGGTATTGATCGAGAGATAAATATTGACCAGGGCATCCCGGTGAAACTCCCTTGTTTTTCAAAATTGTGGCACATACGGGAGTCTCGACATCCACCTGAGAGGACAGATTGGCAGAATGCTTGGATATGGGAGTGGTGCTAGAGGACTGGAGGGTTACAAATTATACAACCCTGCTTAAAAGAAGGGGGGATGAATAAATCTGGCAAGTTATCCGAATGTTGGAGGTAATAATCTGGACAAAATGAATTGCTATTTAGAAAAATATGAGCTAATGAATTAAAACCAGTGAGAATTTATTAAGCCAAATTATGTTCGACTGATTTGATCACATTCTTTGATGGAGTCAATAGAAATGGAAGATAAGTGTAGTGCGATTGATGCACCTCATATGTCTGTCAAAAGGAATTTGATAAAGTACCACATAATAGTTTTGTTAGCAAAAGTAAAGCCATTGGGATGAAAGAGAGACTGGCAGCTGTATTATCCAGGGACCCGCTGCCCTTATATTATGACCACTGTCCTTTTGATGTATTTTAATGTTTAGGATTAGATATACAGGACATCATTTCAAAAGATGCAGATGATATGAAACGCAGGAATGGAGTGAACAATGAGGAGATTAGTAACAGACTTCAAGAGATCATAGGCAGACTGGTGAAAACAGAAGACACATGGCGGATAAACTTTAACACTGAGAAATGTTCAGTGATGTATTTTGGTAGGAAGAATGTAGCAAAGTCATTTAGACCAACTGCTGCAATTTTGAAGGGGATGCAGGAAGAGAGAGACAAACCTATATGCAAATCTTTGAAGGTCGCAGGACAGACCGAGAAGGTTGTTAAAAGCACCAGTGCAGGCTGCGAGGGCACTTCTGGCCCTGAGCAGAAGATCCTTATCAGGCCGAGGCCCTCCAGGCCTCAGTCATCACAGACATCAGAATGTAACGGCCACCAGGCTGCCTCCAGACCTGCTGTGGATGTCGGAGCCACATCAAGGCATAGGGTTAGGAAAGTTAAAAAGAAACTTTGACGTCACTCCTGGCTCACAGATGTGCTATCACTGTAAATAAATGTTACTTTTGTGAAATTATTTGATGGGTATGTGAATGTCAACTGAAGGCGTTGTAAATGTAAACTTTGTAATCCTCTTATCTCGAGGTTTAACCATCTTCCCACTCAGCAATAGTCTCCCCCTCTGAGATGAACATGCTTGTGATGTCAAACTCAGAGTAACTACTCTCCGGAACCTTGTGTGTTGTCAGGGAGATGTGTTTAAATATTTATTAAAAATGTATGATTGAAAAACATTAATCTTTATTCGTCAAGGGACAGCAATGATTGAGCACAGCTCATCAGCAATGATATCCCAGGGACATCTGGGTCGCCTCGCTGGTAAGTGCCCAAACCCAGGACATGTGCTTTTGGATGAGATCCCTTGGCTGGTCCACATCTCAGTCACCGCATCATTGGATGGCTTCAAAAGCATCAAGCTATGTCTCACATCACTGTTGTTCCTCAGAGGACTTTAAGTTCACAGAGTGAGTGCATTAGCAGGGCAGTACTGGTCAAAGCTCAGATCATCTCCCATTGAGTCATGAGGCCAGAACAGACAAGTGTGGATGCAGGACTCATTCGCTCAGCAATTGTTTGGCCATGTCCTGAGATGACAGGGAATAACTTTAAGGACTCGGGAAGATGTGTCAGTGTGACCTCACTTAACTTTCCTCTTCCTAAAGTATTGCGGGCACATCCCCCACCTCTTCCTTCCTCCATGGCTTCAGCACCCTTGTCCTATCTCTCAGCAACACCCTGGCCTTCCTGGATATCCACAACTTCATCCTCCGCCATCACCCTCTGACAAGGATTCACCTCTTTGCACAGCCAGATTGTAAAGAGCACAATACACTGCGATGATGCATAAAACCCTCCCCAGAGTATGTTGTAGTGAGCCACCTGGTCCAGGCATCTGAAGTGCATCGTCCAAAGTTCCATGGTCTGTTCTATAAGGGAGTGTTGAGCTGTGAGCACTGTTGTATCTCTCTGCAGAACAGCTCTGAGGTTGACTCACTGGAGTATTCAGCCAGTATTTAAATGGGTAATCTTTAACCCCCAAACAATCATCCCTGCAGACGTTTTAGCTGCTTGAAGATTCCAGGCACCTGGGAGTGACTGAGGATGTAAACGTTATGGCAGCTCCCAGGATAACATGCACACAAGTGTTGGATTTGCTTGTGATAGACATACACCAGCTGCATGTTGATGGAATCACAGCCCTTGCGGTTAATAAACTTTGGAGGTTGCTGCCACAGGGGTGCAGTCTATTGCCCCCTGCATCATGGGAAGTCTGCGATGTTGGCGAAGATGGTGAATCTTTGAGCAAAGCTGACATAATGATGGGCTTTCCTGTAAAGGCACAGTGGCATAGTGGTTAACATTGCTGCCTCACAGCACCAAGGCCCTGGGTTCGATTCCCGGCTTGGGTGACCGACTGTGTGGAGTTTGCACATTCTCCCCGTCTCTGCGTGGGTTTCATTCGGGTGCTCCAGTTTCCTCCCATACTCCAAAGGTGTGCAGATTAGGTGGATTAGCCATGATAAATTGCCCTTTAGTGTTGGGGTGACTAGCTAGGGTAAATGCATGGGGTTATGGGGATAGGGTCTGGGTGGGATTGTGGTCGGTGCAGACTCGATGGGCCGAATGGCCTCCTTCTGCACTGTAGGGATTCTATGATTCTATGATAAAGGGCATCGGTCACCTCCTTCATGTGTTGCAAACTCAGAGAAGCTGCACAGGTTGATCCCTGGAAAGACCAAGGGGCAAAGAAATTGAGAGCTGCTGTCACTTCAAGGAATAACCTCCAACTCCATGTGAAATCAGGTGTTCACGAGGGACGTGGTATGTGGATATGAAGTCTCTCGACAAGTGCCGGTGTTCTTGTCGTTGCCTCTCACTCATTTGTAAGTAAGACACTCTTCAGTGAGAAACTCTCGAGCTGGCAAGTCACCGCCATTGTCTGGATCTCTCCTGCTCATCCTCCTGCTCATGCTCTGGCTCCCCTTTGGCCATGTCCCTCAGGCAGTGCCCCCTGCTGGAGCTGCGTGCAACAACGCCTCTCCTTCTTTTGCCACCTCCATTGAACGAGGTCTCTGAGAAAGGCTGCATCGAGCCCTTGATCCGTTAGTCCTTTTGTCTCCTCTCTCATACCCCTCCCAGATCTTACTTTCATTTTTGCTGTGTGCCATTGTTCTGGGACCCCCAAGATGGTGGTGAAACACCTCTCCTGTAGCACCTAGTGTGACACTCCATCCCTCATTGTCCATGTCCCTCTGATTTGCTTGGAGCCTCAGAATTCGAATGTAGAACTACCTCCTGTTATTTTCCAGCTTTCCCCAATAATTCTGACTCCCACTGTGGATATGGTGGACATTGGGTCCCTCCACCCCACCAGGCAATGGGATACCACCCCGCCGCTAACCCATCATTGGGAGAATTGCAACAGGTTTCTGACTTTCCAGCTAGATTCTCAGCTCCTGTCTGCCACCAAAACCGCCATGGGTGGGGTGGGAGAATTTTGCCCAATGGCTGAGCCACATTAGCAGTGCTGTGTATTATTTTAGGCACTTTGCATTGGGAAAAGACAGTAAAGATACAAAGAGCATAGTTAGATTCACTAGCATGATACAGAAAGTCAAGTCATGAGAAAAGAGATACTGAACCATTCCCACTGGAGCAGAAAGGTCAAGAGATTTAATAGATTCCTTTTTATGATAGTCCTCTCCTCTTCACTCTATTTTCTCAGGTTGGACAATCAGCAATAGCGGGCTGTTAATTTAAAGTTATCACAGAGATAGAGGAGTGATTAGCAGAATTGTTCTCGGAACACAGGGTTACTGGAGCATGGAGCATTTTATCACAGAGAATGGTTCCACCAGAGACCATTCTACCTTTTAAGAGAAGTTCGGATAAATATTAAAAGGAGGGGGAGGCAAAAGGCAATGATGTGAGACCAGGACTTTGTAACTAGTTTTGGTTTGCTCCAGCAAAGAGCCAGCACAGATCTGATGGGCCAAACGGTCTCCTTCTGTGCTGCAAATGTTCTGACAAGTCCAAAACTACTGTTTATAAATGTAAGACTGTCACGAGTAAACTCAAGAGGAAGTTGATCACCAAGGGCGATGACGATGCAACAAAGGCAAAATACTGCAGGTGCTGGAAACTTGAAATAAAAACAGAAAATGCAGGAAATACTCAGCAGGTCAGACAGCACATGTGGAGAGAAACATTAGGTCAATGAACCTTAATCAGAACCCATTGGTAACTAAAAATATATCTTTCATCCTTTGATTTATTATTGTCACATGTATCGGTATAGTGAAAAGTGTTGTTTCTTGCACGCTATACAGACAAAGCATACCGTACATAGAGATGGAAAGGAGAGAATGCAGAATGTAGTGTTACAGTCATAGCTTGAGTGTAGAGAAAAATCAACTTAATGCGACTTAATTTCAACTTAATTTTTCTTTTGGAGCATAGGATGCTTAGGGGTGAACTCATAGAGGTCTGTAAAATAATGAGAAGCATAGATCAGCTAGATAGTCAATATATTTTCCCAAAGGGGAGTCTAAAACTAGAGGGCATAGGTTTAAGGTGAGAGGGGAGAGATGCAAAAGAGTTTAGAGGGGCAATTTTTCCACACAGAGGGAGGTGAGTGTCTGGAACAAGCTGCCAGAGATAGTAGCAAAGGCAGGTACAATTTTGTCTTTTAGAAAGCATTCAGACAGTTACGTGGGTAAGATGTCTATGGAGGGATATGGGCCAAACGCGGGCAATTGGAACGAGCTTAGTGGTTAAAAAAAAGGGACGGCATGGACAAGTTGAGCCGAAGGGCCTGTTTCCGTGCTGTAAACCTCTATGACTCTATGATTCTATGAGGTAGGTCCACTCAAAAGTCTGATGGCAGCAGGGAAGAAGATGTTTTTGAATCGGTTAGTACATGATCTCAGACTTTTGAATCTTTTTCCTGATGGAAGAAGGTAGAAGAGAGAATCTCTGGCTTGTGTGGGGCCCTTGACTATGTTGGCTGCATTTCCAAGGCAGCAGGAAGTGTAGACATTATCAATGGATGGGAGGCTGGTTTGAGTGATGTACTGGGCTTCATTCACAACCTTTTGTAATTCCTTGCGGTCTTGGGCAGAGCAGGAGCCAGACCAAGCTGTGACACAACCAGAAAGAATGCTTTCTGTGGTGCATCTGTAGAAGTTGGTGAGAGTTGTAGCGGACATGCCAAAAAAAAAGTCCATGAACTCCTCACACTTGTTAACGATAAGGGTGGAGGTGATGGGGCGATGGTGTGACTTTAGATGTTGTTTAGTGAAGGGATAAACTAGTGTTGTCTTGGTCTTCCTGGGTGATCTTTGAATAGTAGACAGCTTGACAGATGGAGACCAGCAAGCAAACTTTTATAAGTATTTCAATATTCAGGGAAAACCTCAAAATAACATTTAATTTTAAATTAAACAATATCCCCAGATAGCCTTCTTAGGCAGCCCCTCAGGATCGGGGGATGACTTGCTTCCAGTCCAGTTCAATGTTCTGAGATTATAATGTTCTGATAATGTGCGGCCTGCAGTCTCTGCCATGTCCAGGGGAGATGGTGCATGAAAGATTAGTACATGGATTGTTTGGAGGTTTGTGCACTCTCTCCAGCACTTCGGGTGTGATGTTCTGGTTCCGCTGATGGTGCAGCGCTTCAACCTGCTCCCCTGTGGCATGGGGTGGGGTCAATGGGAAATCCCATTGATAGCAGCGGAACCAGAAGATTGGGCCACAGGCCAATGGCGTGCCACCTCCCATGGAACCATACAACTATAGAAAATTTACAGCAGGGAAGAAGGCCATTCAGCCCATCTTGAACATGCCAGCCCGCAGACATCCAGGTGCCCTTTCTAATCTCACCCTCCTGTAGCCTGCCGCCGAGGAGGGCACCATGGGGAGGCCAGAGAATCCTAGCAACCGACTTCATCTCTGCACATTCCAGCTGAACTTTCTTGATGTGTTTGTTGACCTGGGTTTTTGCACCATTTGTCTTCTGTATCAGTGCACCAGGTCAGTCATAGAATCTCTACAATGCAGAAGAGACCATTCAGCCCATCGAGTCTGCACCAACTCTCCCTTGGCCCAAAGAATGTAAAAGTGCTGATCTATGCATGGGTAATCTACTCCCAGGAGTTGTAGTCCCTGACCTCTTGCTCAAGGCAAATTTGGTCTCATAACAACAGCTGTCTGTCAATCCTACCAATCAGGGCAGCATGGTGGCACAGTGGTTAGCACTGCTGCCTCACAGCGGGAGAAACCCGGGTTCGATTACCGGCTTGGGTCAGTGTCTATGTGGAGTCTAAACGTTCACCCCGTGTCAGCGTGGGTTTCTTCCAGGTGCTCCGGTTTCGTCCCACAGTCCAAAAGATGTGCTGGTTAGGTGCATTGGCCATGCTAAATTCTCCCTCAGTGTACCTGAACAGACACCAGAATGTGGCGACTAGGGGATTTTCACATTAACTTAATTGCAGTGTGAATGTAAGCCGACTTGTGTCCAATAAATAAATAAATATTGGCTAGCAGCTCATAGTCCCAGCATCACTAGCCAGGTTCAAGGAATTATTAAGGACCAGATCAGAAACTCCAAGATATATTATGAAGTTGGCCTCAACCTTTGCATTTGATTTTGGTATTAGGGTGAGCATTAGCTATTTTATGCCAGGTATGATTCAAATGATCCACTAGGAAGTTTTTATCAAGACAAACTTTAGTTGAGAATACAGTTAGAATATAACAAGAGGAATTAGCACAGCATTCACCAATTAAAATACTTTGACATTGTAAAGTATAATCTTAAACAGCTACTTATCTCTGTTGTTCCAATATAAAGCAATACCCCATCGACATATACCTTTCTTCAGAATTAGCTAGCACAAAATCAAGTATGCTCACGTGATACTGGATTTTCAGCCTTTTAACACATCTGGACAAAGAACCAGACAGCAGTTTCCAGAGAAGGATATACCGTCAAAACAGCAAAACTTCAGAGAAGTAAACTTAGCCTCTGGCAGCTCAGTCTCCAGATTTCAGGGACAGAAAAAGCTACCCCTCTCTCTGCAGCTTCCAAAACAGCAACTCTCAGAGAAAGATCCACTCTCATACAGCAGAATCTTCAAACAAGAGATTTATCTCCTGGAAGATTCCAGTCTCCAACTTCAGAGAGGGGAAAGGAGAGACATTGCTCTCTCTCAACTCAAAAACAGCATCAAAATTTGAATATTATGTGTAAACCTACCTGTACCCAGTCATATAACCACACCTGCCAATCATCCCAATCAAACCCCAATCTGCAAAATGCCAGGGGAAAACAGCAGAACTGCATTCTTTCAGGTTAAAACCAACATTCTAGCCATTAAAAGCAATTATGCTGCTGTAGCAACAATTCAGGATGCTGGTAAACAGAAAGGCTCCAGGTGCATGGACCTGCTACTACAGATCCTGCACAAGAACATGACTCAAATACATCTCTTAAAGGCACAGTATCGTCACATGATGGCTTGGGAGTCCCCAAAAAAGAGGTTATGGATTTAAGGTAAGTCTGGAGTATTGGCGGGGCCTGACTGGCAGACCCCAGCGAGGGGGTGTGGGGAGGGGATGGGGGCGGGCTTGAGAGGTCAGGGGTGTTTAAAAGCAACGCTGGATGACTTGGGAGGAAGGAGTGGAGTGGGCGGTGTGCCTCCGCTGGGCACATGGGACCTTCAATGGAGTTCACCTCCTCCCTTTTCCTGACAGCAGCCCATGCAGTAAAGCTGCCAGACTGTCCACTTGGCATGGATTTCCCCCTGCCATGGGTCAAAAGAAGTGGCAAGGTAGAATGAGGCCCATTAGTGACCAATTAATGGGGATCGTATAGTCAGGGGAATGGACACATTGCTTTATCTACCCCTGTGCTTCCTGCCCCTCTGTGTGTGTGAGAGAGAAAGAGATGGAGAGGTTGGAGCTTGATGATATATGAGACAGAGGGGGAGGTGAGAGCGTGTGTATGCGAGAGAGACAGAGATGAGAGTGTGCGTATTGAGAGGGAGAGGTGAGAGCGTGAGTGTGTGTGAGAGAGGTGTGAGTGTGTGTGTGTTTGTGAGAGAGAGAGGTGGGAGTGTAAGTATGCTTGAAAGAGAGAGAGGTGAGACATATGTGAGAGAGGTATGTGTGTGTATGAGGGAGGTGAGGGTATGAGAGTGTGTGTGTGAAAGAGAGAGAAGGTGATTGCGAGTTTGTATGAGAGAGAAGGAGAGGTAACAATGAGAGGTGATTGTATTAGTGTGTATGTGTGAGTTTCTGTGTAAGAAAGAGAGAGTGGGGGGGAAAAGGAATGCTAGTGTGTGCGTGTGTGTGTGTGAGAGAGCGAATGTGATTGTGAATTTGTATGAGAGAGGGAGAGGTGAGAATGAGAGGTGATTGTGTTTGTGTGTGTGTGAGAGAGAGAGATAGAGAGGGAGGAGTGTGTGTGTCTGATATGAGAACCCAGCTCTCCAGCAGCATTCCTTCCTAATATTAAACAAATTTGTGAGCAAAAGAAGCAACATCACTCCTCCCATTAAAAATTACCAAAAGAGGGTAAGACTTAAGTATTTGTTGAATAAGAGATTTTTTTAGTTACAATAAATTAAGACATATAAGAAAATTGAAAATGCTTTTATAAATTTGTTTTTCTATGGTTGTACATATTACACAAATTATTCCATTTTTTGTGGGTTAATTCTTTAAAATAATAAGAAAAACATTCTTACGTGGCTCCATCTGTACACTTGGGAAGTCAAAAGGCTGGAAAAGTTTGGGAAACCTGGGTTAATGAAAGGTCAGTCAAAATTCAATGGCAGACATTGAAAGAGATCTTTCAGAATACTCAGAAAAGAAAGACGGAGGGAAAGTACATCAACTATGACTAAACTAAAGACGTTAAGAGCAGTATCAAATTGAAAGAAAAAGTGTATAATTTCACAAAGGTTGGTGACAGGTCAGAAAATTGGACAGATTACAAAGAAGAGCAAATAATGACTAAAAGATTAATAAGGAGGGAGAAATTAGAGTATGAGAGATAGAAGGTAAGAATTTCTACAAGTATTTAAAAAGGTAAAGTTGAAATAAAATATGCTTTGGTCCTCTAGCGAGTGAGCCTGGAGAATTAATAATAGAACAAAAGGAAGTAGCAGATGAATTGAACAGGTATTTCGCGTTTGTTTTCACTGTGGGGAATACAAAAAATATCTTTTTAAAAATTGTGAATCAAGGGAGGAACAGTTACCATCACTAGGAGAAGGTTACTTAGAAAATTATTAGGACTAACAGCTGACAAGTCCCTGAGTCCTGATCGACTTCAACCTAGAATCTTACAAGGAGTGGCTGCTGTGATAGTAGATGCATTGGTTTCAATTTTATAAAATTCCATAGATTCTGAAATGGTCTCACTAGATTGAAAAATAGCAAATGCGACTCCTCTATTCAAGAAAGGAAGGAAACAGGAAGGAAAACAATGACAGGCCAGTTAACCTAACATCTCAGAGTCATAGAGTCATAGAAGTTTACAGCGTGGAAACAGGCCATTCGGCCCAACTTGTCCATGCCGCCCTTTTTTTTAAAACCCCTAAGCTAATCCCAATTGCCCGCATTTGGCCCATATCCCTCTATACCCATCGTACCCATGTAACTATCTAAATGCTTTTTAAAAGACAAAATTGTACCCCCCTCTACTACTCCCTCTGGCAGCTTATTCCAGACACTCACCACCCTCTGTGTGAAAGAATTGCCCATCCGGACCCTTTTGTATCTCTCCCCTCTCACCTTAAACCTATGCCCTCTAGATTTAGACTCCCCTACCTTTGGGAAAAGATATTGACTATCTAGCTGATCTGTGCCCCTCATTATTTTATAGACTTCTATAAGATCACCCCTCAGCCTTTTACGCTCCAGAGAAAAACGTCCCAGTCTATCCAGCCTCTCCTTACAACTCAATCCATCAAGTCCCGGTAGCATCCTCGTAAATCTTTTCTGCACTCTTTCTAGTTTAATAATATCCTTTCTATAATAGGGTGACCAGAAGTGCACACAGTATTCCAAGTGTGGCCTTGACAATGTCTTGTACAACTTCAACAAGACTTTCCAACTCTTGTATTCAATGTTCTGACCGATGAAACCAAGCATGCCGAATGCCTTCTTCACCACTCTGTCCACCTGTGACTCCACTTTCAAGGCGCTGTGAACATGTACCCATCGATCTCTTTGTTCTGTACATAGATCTCTTTGTTCTGACATAGGGAAATGGCCGGAATCTATGATGAAGGACATTATAGTGGGGCACTTAGAAAATCTCAGTGCAGCAGAGCCAACAGGGTTTTACGAAAGGGAAATCATGATTGACTAATTTATTGGAGTTCTTTGAGAAAATAACAAGCAACACAGATAAAAGAGAACCTGTGGAGGTGCAGTCCTTGGATTTCCAGAAGGTGTTTGACAAGGTGCCACATCAAAATAATGGATGGGGGTAACATATTAGCACGGATAGAGGGTTAGTTAGTTAACAGGAAACAGAGAGTAGGCATAAATGGATCACTTTCATAGAATCATAGAATCCCCACAGTACATAAGGAGGCCATTTGGCCCATCGAGTCTGCACTGACAACAATCCCACTCTATCCCCGTAACCCCACATATTTACCCTGCTAATCCCCCAAAACTAGGGTCAATTAAGCATGGCCAATCTACCTAACACACACATCATTGGACTGTGAGAAAAACTTGATCACAAAGAGGAAACCTACGCAGGCACGGGGAGAAAATGTGCAAACTCCACATAGACAGTGATCCAAGCTGGGAATCGAACCCAGGTCCCTGGTGCTGTGAGGCAGCAGTGCTAACCCACTGTGCCACTTTGCCGTCCCTTTTGGATTGGCAAGAGTTGAGTGCCACAGGAGTCAGCGCTGGAGCGTCAACTATTTACAATTTATATCAATGATTTGGATGGAGAGACAGAATGGTTGCTAAATTTGTTGTTATCTGTGATTATCCCTCCCTCCACACACACTGTTTGTACCTGTAAAGACTTGATTACCTGTAAAGACACGCATTCTAAACATTCTTCACATTCCAATCTGTAATTATCTTGCAATTGTGTCTTTGCCTAAATATATGCCGTGTTTGTGAACCTACCTCCACTCACCTAATGAAGGAGCAGTTCTCCGATAACTCGTGATTCCAGATAAACCTGTTGGAATTTAACCTGGTGTTGCGAGACTTCTTACTATTTCAAAGAGCACTTCTTGATGCTCTGGGCCAAAATCTATTCCTCAATCAGCACCACAAAAACAGATCAGCTCATTGTCACATTGCTGTTTTGAGAAATCTTACTGTGCATAACTTGACTGCGGTGTTTCCTACAGTGCAGCAGCGACTACGTTTCAAAGGTACGTAAAGCTCTTTGTAACATACTGTGGTAATGAAAGGTGCTCAACGAATGCAAGTCTTTTATAGATTCCTCAAAATGTATCGCTCCCTAATGAATGCATGCTGGCGTTGTGTAGGCGCTTAAATCAATTGGACCATACTTTGCATAGTGACTGAAGAGCTCCAGCATGTTGCTGAATAGAAACATTTGTTCTCTTGTCTATTAGCATTTCAATGCCACCGTCAAAACTGGACAATGCCAGTTGACAAACAACACCATCATTTCAACAACCTAATTTCACAGCACAAAGACCCACAGTTCTTTTCCCCACCAAGAAAGCATTTGCACTCATTAGTCATTGCTGCTTAATTAGTTTGGGGAGGGGGTGGGATTTCCTGATACCAGAATATAAGGAGGAGGCTGTAATTCTGTGCTCACCCCTAAAATGAGCATTGGTGCACAAGTAAGATAAGCAAGTTTCTGCCTTGCAGCCTCCAGCTACTCTTGAAGCAGTACCGGAGAACATTTGATTTAAGGGGTCATTAATATAAATTGATTGCCTAATTCATAATAAATTATCTCCATAATACATACAGCTTGTGTTCCTTTGCTGCAGAGAGACAGCAACAAAACAAAGGGGAAAAAAAAACCTGAATGAGGTCGCTTTTGCTCCCCCCCTTCCTCCCAATAATGTTCCTGTTTTCTAATTTTGGTGGATTTATCTGAACATCAAGTTCATCAAACTCCTTGATTTAGGAAGACGATAACAAGGTGTTATTAAACATTTACCAAATGATGCAAAAGTGCAGTTGGTGGCACAGTGATTTATTGTTTGATGTTGTACTGACAATCAACTTCAGTGTCTTTCAATTTTAGATTCTCACTGAATGTTACTATCGTTTGAAAGTTTTGCAAACCAAGGGAAAGGAATGAACTTTTTTAAAATTAGTGTCACAAGTAGGCTTACATTAATGCTGCAATAAAATTACTGTGAAAACCCCCTAGTCGCCACACTCCAGCGCCTGTCTGGGTAATACTGAGGGAGAATTTAGCATGGCCAAAGCACCTAAACCAGCACGTCTTTCGGACTGTGGGAGGAAACCGGAGCACCCAGACGAAACCCACACAAACACAGGGATACTGTACAGACTCTGCACTGACAGTGACCCAAGCCGGGAATCGAACCCGGGTCCCTGGCGCTGTGAGGCAGCAGAGCTAACCACCGTGCCACCATGCTGTCCACTCAATAAAGAGAGAATTTTTTTTGCTCCTTCTGAAAGTGAGAAATTGCAAATAGTGGCATTTCTGAACTAGCTGACGCTCTCACCTGCTTCTATTCTTACCTCTCTAATTGCATCAAGAGCATCATTTGCAATACTTCGCTTCCTCTGTCCCACTCTGGTGATCCTTGCCCCCTCATCTTTCTCATCTACATCATCTACAGGTAGCACGGTGGTACAGTGGTTAGCATTGCTGCCTTACAACACCTAGGACCCAGGTACGATTCCCGGCTTGGGTCACTCTCTGTACGGAGTTTGCACATTCTCCCCGTGTCTGCGTGCTGGTTAGGTGCATTGACCCGAACAGGCACTGGAGTGTGGCGACTAGGGGAATTTCACAGTAACTTCATTGCAGTGTTAATGTGAGCCTTACTTGTGACTAATAAATAAACTTTAATTCTTTACTTGTCCCTCAGCAACATGATCTAAAGTTAGTTTTCGCATGTATGGTGGTGACACCCAACTTGACCTCACCACCACGTTTCTCAACCCCTGCACCATTGCTAAATTAAACGCTCAATGCTTCTTATTTAATGTGAGGAAAGTTTGTGGAATTTGAATTTGTTGCTGAACATTACCTGAATCGCGTATGTTGCAACGATAAATATCTGATCTGACCTCAGCCTCAAAGATCGCTTCTTGGTCTTTGAGCTAAGATCAAGCATCGTGGGATCAAGCCCAAGATGGGGTGCAATGCCTCATCCTGTCATCTTTGTCTCCCTTGTGGGCACCATGAATTGGATTGAACTGGAATTTGAATGTGGTCATTAGAGCAAGTAAGGAGATGGATTTGGGTTTGACTGGTCCATGCTCAGCATTGGCTTTGTAACTTTAAGAATGGAATAAAAAATTTTTTTTAAAATTCCCCTTATCCAACATTCATTGATGAAAGAGCAGAAGATTCCTCCAATTCCTCCGGGGTGGCATGGTGGCACAATGGTTAGCACTGCTGCCTCACAGCGCCGGGGAACCGGGTTTAATTCCGGCCTTGGGTCACTGTCTGTGTAGAGCTTTCTTCCTGCGTCTGTGTGAGTTTCCTCCAGGTGCCCCAGCTTCCTCCCACAGTCCAAAGATGCGCGGGTTAGGTGCAATGGCCATGGAAAATTAACCCTAGTGTCAGGGGGATTAGCAGGGTAGATATGAGGGAATGGGGCCTGGGTGGGATAATGGTATGTGCAGACTCGATGGGCCGAATGGCCTCCTTCTGCAATGTAGGGATTTTATGATTCTATGAAATACTCGGGAGAGACAAACCGTTGTTTTGAATTGCTGCTCCTAATTCCATTCCCTAACTAACAACAATATCTCTCCCTGGCAACAGTCTGAGATTAAGCTTGACTGTCCACCACCTTGGTGTCACATTAGGTTCCAAGATGAGCTTCCAACCATGTACTTGTGCCACCACCAAGACTGCCTTTTTCCATCTAGCGTCAAAGATGTTTATGCAACAGGAGGTCATTCGGCCAATCGAGTCAATGCCAGCTCTTTAAGCAATCCAGTTGACAAAGGGTCATCTAGACTCGAAACGCTGGCTCTATTCTCTTTCGACCAAGACTTCTTCACCGCACAGGACCTTCAACCGATGCTATACACTAGATACATCGATGACATTTTCTTCCTTTGGACTCATGGTGAACAATCACTGAAACAACTATATGATGACATCAACAAGTTCCATCCCACCATCAGACTCACCATGGACTACTCTCCGGAATCGGTTGCATTCTTGGATACACGCATCTCCATTAAGGACGGTCACCTCAGCACCTCACTGTACCGCAAGCCCACGGATAACCTCACGATGCTCCACTTCTCCAGCTTCCACCCTAGACACGTTAAAGAAGACATCCCCTACGGACAAGTCCTCCATATACACAGGATCTGCTCGGATGAGGAGGATCGCAACAGACACCTCCAGACACTGAAAGATGCCCTCATAAGAACAGGATATGGTGCTCGACTCATCGATTGACAGTTCCGACACGCCACAGCAAAAAACCGCACCGACCTCCTCAGAAGACAAACACGGGACACGGTGGACAGAGTACCCTTCGTCATCCAGTACTTCCCCGGAGCGGAGAAGCTGCAACATCTCCTCCGGAGCCTTCAACATGTCATTGATGAAGACGAACATCTCGCCAAGGCCATCCCCACACCCCCACTTCTTGCCTTCAAACAACTGCCCAACCTCAAAAAGACCATTGTCCACAGCAAACTACCCAGCCTTCAGGAGAACAGTGACCACGGCACCACACAACCCTGCCACAGCAACCTCTGCAAGACGTGCCGGATCATCGACATGGATGCCATCATCTCACGCGAGAACACCATCCACCAGGTACATGGTACATACTCTTGCAACTCGGCCAATGTTGTCTACCTGTTACACTGCAGGAAAGGATGTCCCGAGGCATGGCACATTGGGGAAACCATGCAGACGCTACAACAACGGATGAATGAACACCGCTCGACAATCACCAGGCAAGACTGTTCTCTTCCTGTTGGGGAGCACTTCAGCGGTCACAGGCATTCAGCCTCTGATCTCCAGGTAAGCGTTCTCCAAGGCGGCCTTCACGACACACGACAGCGCAGAGTCGCTGAGCAGAGACTGATTGCCAGGTTCTGCACACATGAGGACGGCCTCAACCGGGATATTGGGTTCATGTCACACTATCTGTAACCCCCACAACCCGCCTGGATGTGCAAAATCTCACTAGCTATCCTGTCTGGAGACAATCCACATCTCTTTAACCTGTGCCTAATGCTCCCTCCACTCACATTGTCTGTACCTTTAAGACTTGATTACCTGTAAAGACTCACATTCCAATCATTATTCATGTAAATTGAGTTTGTGTCTTTGTGCCCTGTTTGTGATCAGAACTCCCACACACCTGACGAAGGAACAGCCTGTTCCGAAAGCTAGTGGCTTTTGCTCCCAAATAAACCTGTTGGACTTTAACCTGGTGTTGTGAGACTTCTTACTCTATTCTCTCCCAACAGATCTGGTCAGGCCTACTGAGATTTTCCAGCATTTTCTGTTTTTGTTTCAGATTCCAGCATCCGCAGTATTTTGCTTTTATATCAGTTAGTCCCAGTTCCCTGCTCTATCCCTGTAATTTATTTCCTTCATGTTCCCATCCACTTTCCTCCGTAACATTGCCTGATTTTGCTTTAGTTGATCTGCTGCTTAAACCTTCATCCCTGTCTTGGTTTTCTCTCGTTTCAACCACCCCAACGTACTCCTGGCAGGTTTCAAACATTCTGCCTTCCATAAAATTGAGGCCATTCAAAATCTCTGTCTTAACTCTCACAAAGTCTTGTTTCTCTATCAGCCAACTCTTCACTTGCTGACTACATTGGTTTCCACTCAAGCACTGTGTCCATTTTAAAATTCTGATCCTTGTTTTTAAATCTCTCCATTGCCTCGTGCCTTCCTGGCTTTGTTTTTTCCACCAGGTCTACAATCCTCTGAACTCATAGAATCTCCACAGTGCAGAAGGAGGTCATTCGGATCATCAGGTCTGCACCAAACACTCCAAAAGTGCATCTCACACAGGCCCACCCCATCCCCATAACCCCATGTATTTACCTTGCTAATCCCCCAATCTACACATCTTGGGCCGCTAAAGTTTATTTATTAGTGTCACAAGTAGGCTTACATTAACACTGCAATGAAGTTACTGTGAAAATCCCCTAGTCACCACACTTCGGTGCCTGTTCGGGTACACTGAGGGAGAATCTAGCATAGCCAATGCACCTAACCAGCACGTCTTTCCGACTGTGGGAGGAAACCGGAGCACCCGGAGGAAACCCACACAGACACGGGGAGAACATGCAAACTCTGCACAGACAGTGACCCAAGCCGGGAATTGAACCTACGTCCATGGCACTGTGAAGCAGCAGTGCTAACCACTGTGCCATCATGCCGCCCCATATGCCATCGTGTCATTCCCGAAGGGGTGCTAAGGGGCAAATTAGAATCATGGAATCATAGAATCCCTGCAGTACAGAAGGAGGCCATTCGGCCCTTCGAGCCTACACCGACAGCAATCCCACACAGGCCCTATCTCCGTAACTCCCACTATTTATCCTGCTAATCCCCCTGACACTAAGGGGTAGGTTAGCATGGCCAATCCACCTAAATCACACGTCTTTGGACTGTGTAAGGAAACCGGAGCAACCAGAGAAAATCCACACTGTCATAAGGAGAACATGTAAACTCCACACTGACAGTCACCCAAGTCTGGAATTGAACCCGGGTCCCTGGCACTGTGCCACCATGCCACTCTAAATAACTGTGCTCCTCTAATTCTGGCCTCTTGTGCATCACCAAATTTAATTGCTCCACTGTTGGTGACTGTGACTTTAATTGTTTGCGCCCCAAGTTCTGGAATATCCTTTCTACATCTCTCTTCTTGCTTTCCTCCTTTAACACACTCCTTCAAACCCAATTCTTTGACCAAGCGTTTGGTGATCTGAACTAATATCTCCTTATGTCAATTGGGGTCCTATTTTGTTTTGCAATGAAATCTGTGACACACCGTGGGATGTTTTATTAAGTTAAAGCCAGTGTGTAATTAAGTTGTAATGGTTCCCGTTGTACTAGAAGATTGTATCTTACAGAGTGATGATCTTGCTGAATTAAAGAGCATCAGTAAACTTGAAATGAAAACCAGAAAAATGATGGAAGAAACTCAGATCAGGCAATATCTATGAAGGTAGAAACACAATGAAGGCTGCATTTTCACTGTAAAGCCAGATAGGATCATAGAATCCTACAGTGCAGAAGGAGGCCATTCAGCCCATCGAGTCTGCACCAACAAGTATCCCACCCAGGCCCTATCCCCGTAACCTCACATTTTTACCCTGCTAATCCCTCCAACCTATGCATTCCAGGACACTAAGGGGCAATTTAGCAACATCGTTGGACTGTGGGAGGAAACTGGTGCATCCAAAGGAAACCCACGCAGACACAGGGAGAATGTGCAAACTCCACACAGACAGTGACCCAAGCCGGGAATCAAACCCAGGTCCTGGGAGCTGTGAGGCAGCAGTGCTAACCACTGTGCCACTGTACCACCCAGTAGCTTGAGTGGGAAAACATTCTGACTTGTTGGGCTATAAACGTCCCTGATGATCAACATCATAATGAGGACAGGAGTAAGAACTGTGGCTACCAGAGCACGTCAAAGGCTGGGAATCCTGCATAAAGTAAGTCACCTTCTGATTCCCCAAACCCTGTCCACCAAGACGCAAGTCAGGATGTCATGGAATACTCTCCACTGCCTGAATGAGTGCATCTCCAACAACATCAAAGAAGCTCAACACCATCCAGACCAAAGCAGCCCACTTGATTGCTACCCCTTCTACAAATATTCAACCTCTCCACCACTGATGAACAGTGGCAGCAGTGTTTGCCATCTATAAGATGCGCTGCACGAACTCACCAAGGTTCCTTAGGCAGCACCTTCCAAACCCACAACCATATCTAGAAGGACAAGGGCAGCAGATACCTGGGAACACCACCACCTGGAGATTCTCCTCCAAGTCACTCACCATCCTGACTTTGAAATTTATTGCTGTTCCTTCACCTGGGTCAGTGGGTGGCACGGTAGCACAGTGGTTAGCACTGCTGCTTCACAGCTCCAGGGACCTGGGTTCGATTCCCGGCTTGGGTCACTGTCTGTGTGGAGTTTGCACATTCTCCTTGTGTCTGCGTGGGTTTCCTCCGGGTGCTCCGGTTTCCTCCCACAGTCCAAAGATGTGCAGGTTAGGTTAATTGGCCATGCTAAAAATTGCCCCTTAGTGTCCTGAGATGCGTAGGTTAGAGGGATTAGTGGGTAAATATGTAGCGATATTAGGGGAGGGCCTGGGTGGGATTGTGGTCGGTGCAGACTCGATGGGCCGAATGGCCTCTTTCTGTGCTGTAGGGTTTCTATGATTCTTCTATGATTCTAAAATCCTAGAATTCCCTCCCTAACAGCACGGTGGGTGTACCTACATCTCAGGGACTTCAGCGAATCAAGAAGGCAGCTCACCATCACCTTCTGAAGGGATACCAGGGATGGGCAATAAATGCTGGTCTAGCCAGGGACACCCACATCCTGCAAATGAGTAAAAAAAACACTTGGATGACCATAGTCACAATTTGAGCTGTTCCTCATGTTCCACTTGTGGAGCAAGTGGCCACAGCTTCCCTGACCCGTCCTGGGGCGGTTGAGGTTTATTCAGAGCTTCCATGGAGAAAGTCGAAACCTGGGACCTCATCACTTGAGTCACTTATTAGGTTGCGGTTGATGGTTGCCACAATGAGCACCATCAAGAGATGGGGCTCTCATCAGTTGGTACGGTGGGGAACGTATTCCTGTGGGGGCTATGGGGTTTTATATGGATGTGGGCATTTGTCAACGGGAGTGCTTCAATAACTGTCAGCCAGTGGTGTTCTATGAGGCTGATTTCCCTGCAGAGGGAGATAGCAATGTACATGTCATCCACCTATTAAAGTACATCTTCCAACTTGGAAACTTGTGGACTAATGCTCTCAAGAAGCCAATTGAACCAAGTTTCCCAGCCCAAGCACTAAATGGAAAATGTGTCGTCCAATGACACAATATTCATGGAGTTATTGACGAATTACAACAATTAATCCCTGTCAATGAGTCAACAACAGACCCCAAACACGATGTGAGGAAAACCTCCTGTGGTGGAAAGCTTTGGTCTGAAGTCGCCATTTCCCTTCAAGCACGAGACCCTCACCACACAACAGGCTGAATTTATAGGTGTTCCCGGTGAATGTGTTTCTCCCAGGGTGGAGGGTGGGTCACGTAAATTAGGGTGGGCACCGAACCCACCTTATTCCTGCTCACCTCCCGTGCTCACTCCATAAGTGACTGGCCCCGAAAGCGGGTGCCCGCCTGATGCGCGACAATCAAGCACGTGGAACAAGGCTTCAGTATCGAAGGCTTTTATTGTCTAACAATGGAACTACTAACACGAATACACCAGTTCAGACTGAAGGGGTCCTGCCGGAGCAGAGGGTCTTATACCTCTCCTCCGGAGGCGGGGCCCCACCGGGATGTGCCATAATAACATTAACAACAGGTAAACACCCTAACCCAACAACATTGTACAACCCCCACAGTAACAACACCCTAACCCAACAGTAACCTAAGAACAACCCCCCGTGGTAACCAACGATGGTTCACCACACCGCCATATTTAAATGAACAATTAAAGGTCAGTTTGGTTTGTCCTCAAGCCAATTAACCCTGATAATGTTCTGCACACTATAAAAGGTTTGGCATGGGCAGCAGGGGCAGGGGCGGGAAGCTTGATTTACAGATAAATGTTTAAGGCGGGGAGGAAGCGGGGGAGGGGATCACTCTTTGTGGACGGCCCTTCGCCAATCGCAAGGCAGGTCTTAGATCGAACCTCCCTCTTCTTTCCTAATTGCTCCACTCCTTCAATCCTTCCCCTTTCCTGACCTACCGAAATCCTCCTGGCTCAGGACCTCTGACTTGAGGATCCATGGACCTTCTTCTCCTCTGCAGTCTGGGTTTTCCTGGTGTGCCCAGGACTAATAGAGCTGTCAGCCAGCTGGAAAGGCTAGCAGCTCTGGAGAGCAGGGCCTCCTCCCCACGGTACCTCATTGGTCTGTGTGTGTGGGGCAGTGGGGTAGGGGAAGAGGCTGTGGGTGCCAGGCCATTCTTCCTCCCTCCAAACTCTCTTATTTAAAATTTATAAATTAGTCCAGAATGTTGTTTCTGGGAGAAACCTAGTTTTCCGGTTGGACAAATCAATACGCACTCTTTCCATTGTCCAAAGGAAGAATTAGAACACAGATGTATGAAATCAGTGATTAAAAAAACTTATCAATCAGCATTCTGGGAAATGTAAAGAACATTTTGTGCATCCATACAGTGATTTGTGCATAAAAAGGCTTTTACGTCACAAGAACAAGTTCTGGTGCCTTACAGTGGGCGGCACGGTGGCACAGTGGTTAGCACTGCTGCATCATAGTGCCAGAGACCTACGTTCGATTCCTGGGTTGGGTCACTGTCTGTGTGAAGGCTGCACGTTCTCCCTGTATCTGCATGGGTTTCCTCCGGGTGCTCCGGTTTCCTTCCACAGTCCGAAAGACGCACTGGCCATGCTAAATTCTCCCTCAGTGTACCCGAACAGGCGCCAGCGTGTGGCAGTAACTTCATTGCAGTGTTAATGTGAGCCTACTTGTGACACAAATAACTAAACTTTAAACAAGGAAAATATGATTCTACATTTGAATTGACAAGTTTCTTTCTCTTAACAGGCGGCAATGTTAAAAATGTAACAGCTCTTAAAACCACATCAGTAAAATAGTGAATGTGTTGTGATGGAAATCCAATGGACCTTACTATTGATCTGAAAGCCTGAATTATTAAGTGGAGTTTCAGCAAGCAAATGAAAAGCTAATTTTTTCTCTTCATGTTAAGCAAACTGCTTGACGCGGGGTTGAACTTTTCTTGCTGGTGACTGTTAACATCTTTGCAGTTTCTTTGTTCGTGGTTTTACATTTTCAGAGGTCTGGAATTTTGGTCAATTGCGTTCTTTTCTCTTCCCAAGTCTCGTTCACTGGAGATCAGCCAGAGCAGTGCAAACGATCGTGGAACATTTCGTGCCATTGCAAGCTTCAGTGATCTTTTGCAGCATAGAATCCCGACAGTACAGAAAGAGGCCATTTGACCTATCGAGCCTGCACCAACAACAATTCCACCCAGGCCCTATCTCTGTATCATCATAGAATCCCTAAACTGCAAAAGGAGGCCATTTGGCCCATCGAGCATGCGATGACAACAATCCCACCCAGGCCCTATCCCTGTAACCCCACATATATAGCCTACTATTCTCCCTGACACTAAGGGGCAATTTTAGCATGGCCAATCCACCTAACCTGCACATCGTTGGACTGTGGGAGGAAACTGGAGCACCCGGAGGAAACACACACAGACACGGAGAGAACATACAAACTCCACACAGGCAGAGAACAAGGCGGAATTGAATCCAGGTCTCTGGCGCTGTGAGGCAGCAGAGCTAATCACTGTGCCACCCATCATGCTGGATATTGGCTCTGTGCACAAACTGATCACATTCCCAGACTGAACAAATCCTCACGGACAGCTCCCAAAAATTGTGTTTGCTTGTTGGAGTTCAAGGAAGCTCTAAAAATTGAGCATCATTGGTACAAGAATGTAGGAAGAGACGTAGGATGAGAGGAGACCTAATAGAGGTATATAAGATATTGAGAGGCATAGATCGGGTGGACTCTCAGAGGCTTTTTCCCAGGGTGGAAATAGCTGCTACGAGAGGACACAGGTTTAAGGTGCTGGGAGGGTAGGTACAGCGGAAATGTTAGGGGGAAGTTTTTCACACAGAGGGTAGTGGACGAGTGGAATTGGCTGCCGTCAGTGGTGGTGGAGGCAAACTCAATAGGGTCTTTTAAGAGACTCCTGGATGAGTACATGGGACTTGATAGGATGGAGGGTTATAGGTAGGCCTAAAAGGTAGGGATATGTTCGGCACAACTTGTGGGGCCGAAGGGCCTGTTTTGTGCTGTAGTTTTTCTATGTTCTTTCTATGTTCTAAGAACAGCAACAGGCTCCTCTTTAAATTAAAGAAAATCTTGCATTTTTAAAGTGCCTTCATGATCACCAGACGTCAAGGTGCTTTGCAGCCAATTAAGTATTTGATATTTGGTATTTGGAACTGTCATAATGTAGGCTAACCAATTTGAAACCTGACAATACCAGGTTAAAGTCCAACAGGTTTATTTGGAATCATGAGCTTTCGGAGCGCTGCTCCTTCCTCAGGTGAGCCATCAGAGGCGCTCCGAAAGCTAGTGATTCCAAATAAACCTGTTGGACTTTAACCTGGTGTTGTGAGACTTCTTACTGTGCTTACCCCAGTCCAACACCGGCATTGCCACATCACAATTTGAAATCTAGCAGGTTGCAAGCTCCCACAAAGAGCAACATTATAATGACCAGGGAATTTGCTTTCGTGGCATTGATTGAGGGAGAAATATTGGCCAGGATGTCAGCGATAATTCCCTCACCCTTCTGTGAAACTGTGCTGTGGGATCTTTTGTATCCACTTGAGAAAGGAGTGGGGAGCTCAGTTTAATGTCTCACTTAAAAGGCGGCACCTCCAACAGTGCAGCACTCACTCAGCACTGCATCGGATTGTCGGACCTGATTTTTGTGCTCATGCCCTCGACCAGAATTTTCCTGTCTCGTCCGTCACAGGAATCATAGTGGATGGGGGGGCAGGATTTTCCCATTTTGGGGCAAGCACGGCCAGAAAATCCCGCCCCAGGAGTGGGACACGAACCCAGAACCCAAAATTTAACATTTATTCATGTAACCAGTAAATCATTCCGTTCTTAAAAAATAGTCTTCAGTTATTTAAATTTAGGTTACTCACAGGTGGTGGACTAGATAGATACATTAAAAGTACTTCTTTTGTGTAAGAAGTCCATTTGCAGTGTATTAATCAAATATATCAAGTTATCATTGATGAGTATTCAAAGCAACACTATTTTTTAAAATCACCTTCTAAAATGCTGCCCCCTTGTGTTGACTCACAGGAGATGTTAAATTCAGTGTCAAGAAGCTGGAGAGGAAAAGACCTTGTGCAACGGCTTCCATGAGTGGCTCAGTGACACAGTGGTTAGCACTGCTGCCTCACAGAACCAGGGACCTGGGTTCGATTCCAGCCTTGGGCGACTGTGGACTTTGCACATTCTCCTCGTGTCTGCATGGGTTTCCTCCGGGTTTCTCCCACAGTCCAAAGATCGTAAGTGGATTGGCCATGCTTAATTGCTCCTTAGTATCCCAACACATGTAGGTTCGGGGGATTAGCGGGGAGAGTTGGTGCAGACTCAATGGGCTGAATGGCCTCCTTCTGCACTGTAAGAATAAATGTTCCAGATGAATCTATGAGATAGATTTGAGCTCCTCATATCTGAGCAGTTTCCATTTGCTCACTTGGCACAGCCCAGGAACCGCGTAGGGAATTGATTCAGCAATCTCGGCTTGGTGACAGAAGATTGTGGATTCAAGTCCCACTCCAGACTTGGGCACAAAGTCCAAGTTGTCACTTATATTGAGGGAACTCTGGACCATCAAATGAGCCATCATTCAGATAAGACAATAACACAAGGCCGTCTGCTCTCTCAGGTGGATGAAGAAGATCCCATGGCGCTATTTTGTAAAGCAGGGAGTTCCTGGGACAATTTTCTCAATCAACCTCACTTAGATGGGGAAGTGGTGGCATCATGGTGTCGTTAGACTGGTAATCCAGTGATAACGTTCTGGGACCCAGGTTCGAATCCCACCAGGTGGTGAAATTTGAATTCAATTTTTTGTTTAAAAAATTGTTAAAACATTCGTCTGGTTCACTAATGTCCTGCAGGGAAGGAAATCTGCCATTCTTACCTGGTCTGGCCTATATGTGACTGCAGATCCACAGCAACGTGGTTGACTGCTCTCTGAAATGGCCTAGCAAATTACTCAGTTCAGCAATAATTAGGGATGAGCAACAAATGCAGGCCCAGCCAGCGACACCCACATCCCATGACTGAATGAAAAAACTATCTGGACATTTTCTGATTGCTGCTTTTGGGAGCTTGCAGTTTGCAAATTGGTGCAGCGTTTCCTAAATTACGGGCAGAATTTTCCCCTGCCACCCACCACAGGAATCGTAGCGGGTGGGACAGGACCATGCAGGGACCCGGGTTCGATTTCTGGCTTGGGTCACTGTCTGTGTGGAGTTTGCACATTCTCCCCGTGTCTGCATGGGTTTCCTCCGGGAGCTCCAGTTTTGTTCCACTGTCCAAAGATGTGTGGGTTAGTTTGATTGGCCATGCTATGTTGACCCTAGATTCAGGGGGGGTTAGAGGGGTAAATATGTGGGGTTACGGGGATAGGGCCTGGGTGGGATTATTGTCAGTGCATGCTCGATGGGGCAAATGCCTCCTTCTATACTGTAGGGATTCTATGATTCTAGGAAAGGTCCGTTGACCTTGGTAGGATTTTTTGGTCTTGAGGCGAGAGCGGCTGGAAAATCCCGCCCTACATCTGCAACTACACTTCGAAAGTACTTCATTGGCTGTAAAGCCCTTGGGAATTCGAGGACATGAGCAGTGCTATATAAAGCCAAGTCTTCTTTGCTTCTTTTTCATAGAATTGTTACAGTGCAGAATGAGGCCATTCGGCCCATTGAGTCTGCACTGACTTCCTGACAGAGCATCTTACCGAGGCCCACCACTCGGCCCTATCCCCGTAACTCCACACAATTACCATGACCAGTCAACCTACCCTGCACACCTTTGGACTGTGGGAGGAAACTGGAGCGCCCGGAGGGAGCCCATGCAGACACGGGGAGAACGTGTAAACTGCACATAGTCACCCGAGGCCGGAATTGAATCCCGGTCCCTGGCACAGTGAGGCAACAGTGCTAACCACTGAGCTACCCACTAAGGCTGAATAATGTTTCTAGGGGAACATGGGTCACTCATTTTATAGAATCATAGGCTGCAATAAAGGCCCTTCAGCCCATTGAGTCTGCACTGACAGAATCTACCACTGAAGGTGTGCTAATCCCATTTTTCTGCACATGTGCCATATCCTTGAATATATATTTCAAGTGTTCATCCAAATATTTTTTAAAGGCTGTAAGGCTTCCGGCCTCGACTACCTTCCCAGGCAGTGCATTCCAGATTCCCATTCTCACATGTACAAGTCTCACCCCCAAGTGATCAGGAACTATTTGCCCAATCCCATTCTCATTAGCGTTGCCAACAGTCTAGGATCGTTCTGGAGTCTCCAGGATTTGAAGATTAACCTTTTGGATGCTGATACAAGTAAAAACCCAAAAGAAAAATCAAAGGGGTATTTAAAAAAAAACAAGGTTGTGTATTTTGTTGTTTCATTTCCTTTGAACAAATTTCTTTGTTTATGAAAAAAATATTGGAGGTGCGGAAGGAGAAGGAGGGTAGGAAGGTCACCTGCTGAAATTTCCAGGAATGCGTCCAACCAGAGTTGGCAACATGCGTCCTCACCCAATGTTCAACCACCCACATCTCATCACTGCCTGAAAGCTACAATCTCTGGAAACAAAATAGCACAAATTAAACACACTCGGAGTCAGACTTCACTCAAAATGGATCTTCTACACTACTGGTCATGGCAACCCAAAAGACATTTATATAATACAGTTCATCCTCCAAAAGTTATACTGTTTGAAGCTGTATTACAAAGTTATGTTGTTGTAACGGAGGAAAGGCAGCAGCCAATTTGCACACAGCAAGATCCCACAGTGGCCAGATGGGGTTTTGAAGTTGATTGGGCAAAAACTGTGGCAAAATGGATTTCAGTGGAGACAAGTGCAGGGGCATTCACCTTGGGCCTACAAAGGTTAGGAAAGGGTACTTTCTAAATGATGAGAACCTGAAACAGCAGAGGTCCAAGGAGAGTTGGGGGCTCACATACATAGATCATTAAGATGTCATGTGCACATACATATAATAATCAAACAGGCTAATGGAATAGCTTTTGAAAGGGGGTTAGAATGCAAAGGGTTAGAAGTCATGCTTCAGGCATACAAAGTTCAGATTAGATCACATCAAGAGTACTCTGTTCTTTTCTTTAAGTTTATTTATTAGTGTCACAAGTAGGCTTCCATTAACACTGCAATGAAGTTACTGCGGAAAATTCCCTAGTCACCACATTCTGGAGCCTTTTCAGGTACACTGAGGGAGTATTTAGCATGGCCAGTGCACATAACCAGCATGAGTGTTCCAGTTTCCTCCTGTGGGAGGAAACTGGAACACCCGGAGAAAACCCATGCAGACACGGGGAGAACGTGCAGGCTCTAAGCATTACACTTAGGAAGGATATCTTGGCAGTGGATGGAGTGGGATGCAGATTCACCAGGATGATACCTGACTGAATGAGTTAAGCTATGAGGAGAGATAAACAAGCCAGGGTTACGTACTCTGAAATTTAGACGTTTAAGGTGTGATTTGATCAAAGCTTTTAAGATATTAAGTGTAGATTGGGGAAAAATATTTCTGTGAATTGGGAAGTCTAAGACGAAGGTGCATTGTCTAAAAATTACAGTCAGTCCTTCCAAAAATAAAATTGGGAAACATTTCTTCATTCGATGGTCGGTGGAAGTTTGGAACTCACCTCTGCAACAGCAATGGATGCCAGATCAATTGTTAAGTTAAGAACTGAGATTGGTGGATATTTCATTAGCCAAAAGTATGAAGGAACATTGGGCAATGGAGTTAGGTCACAGATCAACCATAATCTCGCTGAATGGCAGAGCATCCTCAAGGGCCAAATGGGTCTTCCTCTTCTTATATTCCGCTTTGTGCTCCCGAGCTCTGGGTACAAGTTACATCAGTGATGATCTGGTGGTGCAAGCGAGCCAGTGGAACAGGACAAGTATCATAATGGCAGACAGGTGGAGTTGCCAGAATTTTAAGGCTGCCAGATAATGGAGTTCTCACACAACCTGAAGCTCCGTTCGTTCTACTCGGGAAGAAATTGTGGGAAATTGAAAGCAAGATCAGTCATCAGATCCAGAGCTGCCTGCTCATCTACTGAGACTGGACAGCAGCTCATTATGTTTATGACCCTTATTAGCTATCACAGAGAAACTCTTCATCTTATTTGCCTAGGTTAGGTGTGGACTCTGGCACGAGGATTGCAAGAACAGTGATGACTAGGGTTAATATTGCCTTTAAACTCAAAATGCTGCACGAGTTTTACTTTTGAACATTAATGAAGATGCCAACCTGGGGTCGCACAGTGGTTAACACTGCTGCCTCACAGCACCAGGGACCTGGGTTCGATTCCTGTCTTGGGTCACTGTCTATGCGGAGTCTGCACGTTCTCCCCGTGTCTGCATGGGTTTCATCCGGATGCTCTGGTTTCTTCCCACGGTCCAAAGATGTGCTGGTTAGGTGCATCGGCCGTGCTAAATTCTCCCTCAGTGTACCCGAACAGACGCCGGAGTGTGGCGACTAGGGGATTTTCACAGTAACTTTATTGCAGTGTTAATGTAAGCCTACTTATGACACTAATAAATAAACTTTAAACTAAATTCATTCTATAAAAGTTTATCCTTTATAAAAAGATTTGCATTTCTATATGATGAAGGGTCATTAACCCAAACATTGGGTGGAATTTTTCGGCACCACTCCCCCCACTCCCATCACCGCCCCCCCCCCCCCCCTCCCCCCCCCCCCCCCCCCCCCCCCCCCCCCCCACCGCAGCATGTTTTCCAGTGACAGAGGCGTTTCGCCATTTGCCGCTGGCGGGATGTTCCAGTCCCGCCAATGTCTACAGTATTTTGTGTGACTCGCCCATCCCATTGCCAGGGAACCCACCATGGGCGGGGGGTGGGAGAGGGATCATTTGGATCAGAGGATCCTGCCGGCAGGAGGGGCTGGAAAATGCCGCCCATTAACTCTGTTTCTCTCTCCACAGATGCGGCCAGACCTGTCGGGTAGTTCCAGAATTTTCTGTTATCATTTCAGATTTCCAGCATCTGGTGTTTCGATTTCGTTCTTGTAGCATTGCTCATGACCTCAGGGTGCCCAAACTGGTCAAGTGTAGCCACCTTTATAAAGTAAGGCAGCCAGCAGCAGCCAATTTTCACACATTGACGGGGAGGCGATTGCTCGTGGTATTATCGCTAGGCTAGTAATCCAGAAACTCAGCTAATGTTCAGGGGACCTGTTCGAATCCCGCTATGACAAATGGTGGAATTTCAATTCAATAAAATAAATCTGGAATTAAGAATCTACTGAAGACCGTGAAACCATTGTTGATTGTCGGATAAACCCATCTTGTTCACTGATGCCCTTTAGGGAAGGAAATCTGCCATCCTTACCTGGTCTGGCCTACATTTGAACCCAGAGCCACAGCAGCGTGGTTGACTCTCAGCTGCCCTCCAAAGGCAACTAGGGATGGGCAATAAATGCTGGCCCAGCCAGCGACAACCATGTCCCTCAAATGAATTTTAATAAAAGCTCCCCACCACAGCAAAGTGTTAATGATTAGACAATCTGTTTCTGTGATGTTGGTTGAGGGATGAATATTAGCCAGAACACCGGGGAGAACTCCTTCTTCTTGGAAATGATGTCATGGGATATTTTACAACCAGCTGAGAGGACAGATGGAACCTCAGTTTAATGTTTCATCCCAAAATGTGACATTTCCAACAGTGCCGTGCTGCCATGGTAACCCCACTAGGGGTTTCAACCTACATTTTTGAGCTCAAGTCTTTTGGGGGTGGGACTTGAACTCACAGCTTTCTGACTCAGAGGTGAGAGTGTTACCCACTGAATAACGGCCGACATTTGAAGCGCAAATAAAAACTGAAGCAACAACATCAGCACCAATCTCAACCAACAACATATTTTCAGCGCAGGAACAGGCCACTCAGCCCAGCTGGTCTATGCAACTGTTATTGTTCTACCTGAGCCTTGCGTTTAACCCCGTCAATAATTCCTTCTATTCCGGAGCTGATCGACCATTCCCTTCATTACCTTTATACTATTTGCCTTCGCTATCCCTGTGGTAGCAAGTTCCACAGACTAAACACTCTCTAAGCAAGAACATTCCTCCTGAATTCCCAGTTGTATTCATTAGTGGCCATCTGATACTTATTCATCCTGGTTCTCATCGCCCCTACAAGGTTTCTTTCTACATCTAAACTATTGAATTATTTCATTATCTTCGAGAGTTTTGTCTGATTCCCTCCCACCCCCACCCCGCCCTCTCACTTTCCCCGATAACTTACAAGAAGAGGGGATTTTTACAGTAACTTCATTGCAGTGTTAATAGTTAATGTAAGTCTACTTGTGATACAAATAAATAAACTTTAAACTTTAAAGTAGTCCCATTCCCTGACTACACCTGTTGCTCGCTGACCTATGGAAAATGGGGCGGCACGGTGGCACAGTGGTTAGCACTGCTGCCTCACATCACCAGGGACCCAGATTCGATTCCCAGCTTGGGTCACTGCCTGTGCGGAGTCTGCATGTTCTCCCCATGTCTGTGTGGGTTTCCTCCGGGTGTTCCGGTTTCCTCCCACAGTCTGAAAGATGTGCAGGTTAGGTGCATTGGCCATGCTAAATTCTCTCTCAGTGTACCCAAACAGGCACCGGAGTATGGCAGTGACTAGGGGGTTTTCACAGTAACTTCATTGCAGTGTTAATGTAACCCTTACTTGTGACACTAGTAAATAAACTTAAACTATATTGGCTTCTGGTCAAGCAATGCCTTGTTTTAAAATGCTTATCCATATTTTCAAATCTCTGCCTCGCCTTGCCCCTCCCTGTCTCTGTCCCTGTAATCTCCTCCAGCCCTTCATACCTCCAATATATCTTGGAGGTTTGAAGGTCCGGAGGAAATTAAAGGGGAAGGCAATGGCCTAGTGGTATTATCGCTAGACTATTAATCCAGAAACTCAGCTAATGTTTTGGGGACCTGGGTTCAAATCCTGCCACAGCAGATGGCGGAATTTGAATTCAATAAAATACACCTGGAGCTAAGAGACGACTGATGACCATGAAACAATTGTAGGAAAAACCCATCTGGTTCACTAATGTCCTTTAGCGAAGGAAATCTGTCATCCTTTAGTGTCAAGGGGAATAGCAGGTAATTATGTGGGGTTACGGGGATTGGGCATGGGTGTGACTGTTGCCGGTGCAGGCTCGATGGGCTGAATGGCCTCCTTCAACACTGATTTTGATGACTCCACCATTAGTGTCTACGTCCTCTGTGGCCTAGGCCCCAAGCTCTGGAATACACTCCCTAGACATCTCTCTTGCTCTCCCTCACTTTCTTTATTTAACACATGCCTTAACACCTACCTCATTATGTGGCTCAATGTCATGCTTTGTTTTACAACATGCCTGTGAAGTGCCCTGGGATGTTTGATTGTGTTAAAGGCACTATATAAATATGAATTGTTGTTAATAAGGAGAACCTCCCTGCTGCTGTCAGACGTTTGAATGGACTTACCTTGCATTAAGTTGATCTTTCTCTACACCTTAGCTATGACTGTAACACTACATTCTGCACTCTCTCGTTTCCTTCTCTATGAACGGTATGTTTTGTCTGTATAGTGCGCAAGAAACAATACTTTTCACTGTATGTTAATACATGTGACAATAATAAATCAAATCAAAAAAAATCATTCCTGGCCTCACTTTCTTTGTAATCTCCCCCAGCCCCACCTTTAATTCTGCCCTTTTGAGTCTCTGTGAATTTAACCGCTCTATCATTACCGACCATGCCTTCAACTGCTTGGGTCCCAAGCTCTGGACTTCCCTCCCTAAACTTCTTAACCTTTCTCATGCCTACTGTATGAGGGCAGCACGGTGGCACAGTCGTTAGCACTGCTGCCTCACAGCGCCAGGGACCTGGGTTTGGTTCCAGCCTCAGGTCTGTGTCTGCGCAGAGTTTGCACGTTCTCCCCGTATCTGGGTGGTTTTCCTCCGGGTGCTCCAGTTACCTGCCACAGTCTAAAGATGTGCGGGTTAAGTTGATTGGCCATGGTGAAGTTGCCCCTTAATGTCAGGGGGACTAGCAGGGTGAATGCGTGGGGTTAGGGGAAATCGGGCCTGGGTGGGATTGTTGTTAGTGTGGGCTCGATGGGCCAAATGGCCTCCTTCTGCATTGTAGGGATTCTATGACTCTATGAAAACCTACCTCTTTGACTGAGTTTTAGGTCATCTGCCCTAGTATTTATAAGATTATGAGTGGCATGGACAGAGAGGATTGTCAGATGCTCTTTCCTAGGGTAGAAAAATGAAGTACGAGGAGACATAGGTTTAAGGTGCGTAGGGAAAAGTTTAGAGGACATGTGCGAGGCAAGGTTTTTTACACAGAGGGTGGTGAATGTCTGGAACGTGCTGCCCGGGGAGGTGGTGGGAGCGGGTACGATAGCGACATTTAAGGGGCATCTAGACGAATACATGAATAGGATGGGAATGGAAGGATACGGACTTGGTAAGTGCATACAGTTTTAGTTTAGGCAGGCATCATGATCGGCATAGCCTTGGAGGGCCAAAGGGCCTGTTCCTGTGCTGTCCTGTTCTGTGTTCTCATCTCCTTACGTGACTCTATTACAGATTTTGTTTGATAACGCTCCTGTGAAGCACTTTTGGATGTTTTATGATGTTAAAGGCACGATATAAGTACAAGTAATTGGTGCATGAACACACTTCAGACCAAGTAAAAGATGTACTCAGCCCACAAATTACTGAGTTATTTCTCTGTACTCACATTAAATACAGTGGAGAAGGACAAGCAACTTGTGTTTACATGGTGCTCCAGAACATTTTCAATCAAGAAATTACTGGCCTGATGTCCATTCAGTGTATTAGATTGGCAGCCAATTGTTCACTGTAAAGCCCCAAAGTGATGGAAGGCAATCAATCGCTGTTTGCAGTGGTGGGGTGGAGGGAGGAATTATAGTCAGGACACCAGGAGAACTAAGAACAGGGTCGGGGGTGGGGTGGAATTCTCTTGGGACCAATATTTATCCCTGAACCAACACAATTTGAAAGAAAGCAAATTATTCCGGTCATTTATTACATCATTGTCCGTGGGAGCTTGCTGTGTATTCAAGAGGCGGCTGGATGTAGCACTTGGGGCGAATGGGATCAAACGTTATAGGGAAAAAGCAGGATTAGGCTGTTGAATTGGACGATCAGCCATGATCGTAATGAATGGCGGAGCAGGCTCGAAGGGCCGAATGGCCTCCTCCTGCTCCTATCTTCTTTGTTTCTATGTGTGTCAATTGGTTGTCGCGTTTTCAACATTACATCAGTAATAGCTTACAATAAAGTGTTTTCGGACACCCAGATGTTGTCAAAGGCGCTAACCAAATACAAGTCCCTTTTCTTCAGAAAGGTCAACGTGTCAGGTGCAGACCAGACCAGTCTCAATAATGGTGACCATGCACTGAATTTGATGTCCAGAGATCAGGAGCACTGCTGTCGGGTCGCAAACCCAGTCTGCCCTCAAAATCAGCAGCCTGCCCGCCATTTTTCAAGGCCTCATTAACAAGCATTTAAGCTTGTTAGCAAGCCAATTGGCTGCAATGAAACATTGCCACTCCATCATGTGATGGGTGCATGGGAAGCATGGTCAGTGGGGGCAGGGGAGTGTACTTCTTTTCATGCACTGTTGAGAGTACCTTCCATCACACCGTGTGACACTGCCATCTCGCTAAATGGGATAGATTTTGAACAGATCTCACAGCTCAGACCTGGGCAACCATGAAACCATCAGCAGCACCAGAGTTTTAAAGTAAAGTTAAAGTTTATTTATGAGTCACAAGTAAGGCTTACATCAACACTGCAATGAAGTTACTGTGAAATTCCCCTAGTTGCCACACTCCACCGCAATCTGTAACCTTATAGCCTGGCATATCGCCCACTCTACCATTACCGTCAAGCAGGGGAATCAACCCTAGTTCAACGAAGATGGGGAAGCACAGGTTAGGAGCAGCACCAGAAATAACTAATAAGGCGTAAAGGAGAACATACCCCTACCTACATCAATGGGGATGAAGTAGAAAGGGTCGAGAGCTTCAGGCTTTTAGGTGTCCAGATCACCAACAACCTGTCCTGGTCCCTCCATGCTGACACTATAGTTAAAAAAGCCCACCAATGCCTCTACTTTCTCAGAAGACTAAGGAAATTTGGCATGTCAGCTACGACTCTCACCAACTTTTACAGATGCACCATAGAAAGCATTCTTTCTGATTGTATCACAGCTTGATATGGCTCCTGCTCTGCCCAAGACCGCAAGGAACTAAATGTAGCCCAATCCATCATGCAAACCAGCCTCCCATCCATTGACTCTGTTTACACTTCCTGCTGCCTTGGTAAAGCAGCCAGCATAATTAAGGACCCCACGCACCCCGGGCATTCTCTTTTCCACCTTCTTTCATTGGGAAAAAGGTACAAAAGTCACGTACTTACCGACTCAAGAACAGCTTCTTCCTTGCTGCTGTCAGACTTTTGAATGGACTTACCTTGCATTAAATTGATCTTTCTCTACACCCTAGCTATGACTGTAACACTACATTCTGCACTCTCTCGTTTCCTTCTCTATGAACAGTATGTTTTGTCTGTATAGTGTGCAAGAAACAATACTTTTCGCTGTATGTTAATACATGTGACAATAATAAATCAAATCAAAATCAAATCAAGGTGTCAACCTGGAGAGACTACAACACCAGACTACTTGCAGCATGAATAGTGAAAGCAACATGCAACAAACAGAACTCCCAAACAGATCTGTTCATTTGATTTGATTTGATTTACTATTGTCACATGTATTAACATACAGTGAAAAGTATTGTTTCTTGCGCGCCAAACAGACAAAGCATACTGTTCATAGAGAAGGAAATGAGAGAGTGCGGAATGTAGTGTTACAGTCATAGCCAGGGTGTAAAGAAAGATCAACTTAATGCAAGGTAAGTCCATTCAAAAGTCTGACAGCAGCAGGGGAGAAGCTGTTCTTGAGTCGGTTGGTACGTGACCTCAGACTTTCGTATCTTTTTCCCGACGGAAGAAGGTGGAAGAGAGAATGCCCGGGGTGTGAGGAGTCCTTAATTATACTGGCTGCTTTGCCGAGGCAGCGGGAAGTGTAGACAGAGTCAATGGATGGGAGGCTGGTTTGTGTGATGGATTGGGCTACATTCACGACCTTTTGTAGTTCCTTGCGGCCTTGGGCAGAGCAGGAGCCATACCAAGCTGTGATACAACCAGAAAGAATGCTTTCTATGGTGCATCTGTAAAAGTTGGCGAGAGTCGGAGCTGACATGCCCAAGTTCAAGGCTCTGCAGTCCTGCCATGGAGAGACAATAATAAAATAAAGGATATGGTTCTACATGAGGTGCAGGAGCAGAGGAACTTGAGTGTATATGTTTATAAATCAATGGAGGTGGCAGGACAAGTTGAGAGAGAAGTTGATGAAGCATCCAGTATCCTAAGCTTTATTAATAAGAGCATAGTGTACAAGAGCAAAGAAGTTATATTGAAGTTATATAAGACACTAGTTCAGCCCCAGCTGGAATATTGACTCCGTCTGGGCACAGCATTTTTGGGAAGATGTGAAGTCATTGGAGAGAGTGTAAAAAAGATTCACGAGAATAATTCCAGGGATGAGGAACTTCAGTTATGAAGATAAATTGGAGCAGTTAGGACAATTTTCCTCAGAGAAAAAAAAGGCTGAAAGGAAATTTGATAGCGGTATTAAAATGACGAAGGGCCTGGACAAAGCAGATAGGGAGAAATTGTTCCCACTCGTGAATGGATCGAGAAAGACAGGGTACAGATTTAAAGTATTGATAAAAATAAATAAAAGTGACACGAGGAGAAACTTTTTCACGCAGCCAGTAGTGAAGGTCTGGAATGCACTTCCTGAGAGTGTGGTGGAGGCAGCTGAAGCATTTAAAAGGGAATTAGTTACCTATAAAAGAAGAATGAGGAAGGTTACGGAAGAATCGCACTAAGTGAATTGCTCCTTCAGAGAGCCAGTAGTGACACGATGGGTCGAAGGGCCTCCTTTCTGTGCTGTAACATTTCTGCATTTCTGTATCTTCAGCCAGAAGTGTCAGGTGGATGATTTATCATGGCGTCCTCCTCAGGTCCGCAGCATCACTGGTGCCAGTCTTCAGCCAACTCAATTCACTCCACCTGACATCAAGTAATGGCTGAAGGCACTGGATAAAGCAAAGGCAATGAGCCCTCATCACATTATGGTAGTAGTACTGAAAACTCATGCTCCAGAACAAGCTGTGCCCCTAGCCCAGCTGTTCCAGTACAGCTGCATTGCTGCTACCTATCTGGCAATGTGGAAAATTGCCGAGATATGGCCTGTCCACAAAAAGCAGGACAAATCCAACCTGGACAATTACCACTCCATCAGTCTACTCTCGATCATCAGTAAAGTGATGGAAGGTATCATCGACAGTGCTATCAAGTGGCACTTACTCAGCAATAACCTGCTCACTGAAGTCTAAGGAAATTTGGCATGTCAGCTACGACTCTCACTAACTTTTACAAATGCACCATAGAAAGCATTCTTTCTGGTTGTATCACAGCTGTGTATGGCTCCTGCTCTGCTCAAGACCGCAAGAAACTACAAAAGGGAATGTAGCCCAATCCATCTGCGCAAGCCAGCCTCCCATCCGTTGACTCCGTCTACATTTCCTGCTGGCTCGGAAAAGCAGCCAGCATAATGAAAGACCCCACGCACCCCGGACATTCTCTCTTCCACCTCTTCCGTCGGGAAAAAGGTACAAAAGTCTGAGGTCATGTACCAGCCGACTCAAGAACAGCTTCTTCTCTGCTGCCATCAGACTTTTGAATGGATCTACCTTGCACTAAGTTGATCTTTCTCTACACCCTAGATATGACTGTAACACTACGTTCTGCACTCTCCTTTCCTTCTCTGTGAACAGTATGCTTTGTCTGTATAGCATGCAAGAAACAATACTTTTCACTGTATGCTAATACATGTGACAATAATAAATCAAATGATAACAAATCACTGATGCTTAGCTTGGGTTTCACCAGGGTCACACAGCCCCTGATCACATTACAGCCTTGGTCGAAACATGGACAAAAAAGCTGAACTTAATAGGTTAGGTGAGAGTGACTGTTTTTGACATCAAGGTAGCATTTAACCCAGTATAGCATCAGGGAGCGTTAACAAAACTGGAGTCAATGGGAATCAGGGAATAACCCCACCAATTGCAGTCATGCTAGTTGCTGAGGCTCAATCATCTCAGCTCCTGGACATCACTGCAGGAGTTCCTCTGGGCAGTGTCCTCGACCCAACCACTTTCAGCTGCTTCATCAAATACCTCTCCTCCATCATAAGGTCAGAACAGGTTAAGCTTGCTGATGACTGCACAATATTCAGCACAATTCACAACTCTTCAGGTACTGAAGCTGTCCATATGCAGCAAGACCTGGACAACATTCAGGCTTGGGCTGATAAATGGCAAGTAACATTTGCACCAGGTGAATGCCAGGCATTGACTATTTCCAAGGAGAGAATCCAACCGTCTCCTCTTGACATTCTGCAGTATTGCCTTCACTGAATTTCCCCATCATCAACATCCTGGAGGTGCCCGTTGAGCAGAAACTGAACTGGACCAACTATATAACTATAATGGCTACAAGAGCAGATCAGAGGCTTGGGCATCCATAATAGGCAGCACGGTAGCACAGTGGTTAGCATGGCTGCCTCACAGCACCATGGATATGGGTTCGGTTCCAGCCTTGGGCAACTCTCTGTTTGGAGTTTGCACATTCTCCCTGTGTCTGCGTGGGTTTCCACCAGGTGCTCCGGTTTCCTCCTCACAGTCCGAAATATGCAGTTTAGGAGAACTGACCATGCTAAATTGCCCCTTAGTGTCCCATGATGTGTAGATTAGGGGGATTAGCAGGGTAAATGCATGGGGTTACAGAAATAGGGAGGGGTTGGGCCTGGGTAAGATGCTCTTTTGGAGAGTCAGTGCAGATCTAATGAGCTGAAAGGCCTCCTTTTGCACTGTAGGGATTCATTCTAAGAGTAACTCATAATCAGTTTCTCCAAAGCCTGTCTGCCATCTACAAGGCATAAGGCAGGAATCTCATGGAATACTCTCCACTTGCCTGGATGAGTGCATCTCCAACTCAAGAAGCTCAACACTATCCAGGATGAAGCAGCTTGCTTGATTGGCACTCCATCCATCAACTTAAACATTCACTCCCTCCTCCACTGACGCACAGTGGTCGCAGTGTGTACCAATTACCAAGCTCACTAAGGTTCCTTCGTGTGGAGTTGCCGGCGTTGGACTGGGGTAGGCACAGTAAGTAGTCTCACAACACCAGGTTTAAGTTCCGCACACATGAGGACGACCTCAACCGGGACCTTGAGTTCATATCACACTATCTGTAACCCCCAAGACTTGCCTGGGCTTGCAAAATCTCACTAACTGTCTTGGCTGGAGACAATTCACACCTCTTTAACCTGTGCTTAACCCTCTCTCCACTTGCATCGTCTGTACCTTTAAGATTTGATTATCTGTTGAAACTCGCATTCCAATCATTATCTTGTCATTGAGTTTGTGTCTATATATTGCCCTGTCTGTGAAACAAATCCTGCACTCACCTGATGAAGGAGCAGCACTCCGAAAGCTCATGCTACCAAATAAACTTTAACCTGGTGTTGTGAGACTACTTAAGGTTCCGTCGACAGCACCTTTCAACTTGTGGCTTCTACCATCTAGAAGGGCAAGGGCAGGGGCAGCTGAAGCATGGGGAACACCACCGCCGCAAGATCCCCATCAAACCACACACCCATCCTGCCTTGGGGTGGGCAACAAATTGACAACGTCCATGAAATAATTAAATAAGAGTCCTCATAAACCCCACCCAAGACATGAACCCACCTTCTCAGGTGTGAATGGAACTCCTGTGCAATACAGGTTCTCTACAATTTCATATAAAATAAAGCAAAAAAATGTGAGAAATACTCAGCGATGTCTGTGGAGACAGAAACTGAGTTCACATTTCAGGTCATTGACCTTTCATCAGATCAGTTCGAATAAAAGGTAATTGACCCAAAACGTTGGCCAGAATTCTCCGGCTTGTCTTTTAAAAAGCGTTTAGACAGTTACATGGGTAAGGTGGGTATAGAGGGATATAGGCCAAACGCAGGTAATTGGGATTAGTTTAGTGGTTTAAAAAAAAGGGCGGCATGGACAAGTTGGGCCAAAGGGTCTGTTTCCATGCTGTAAACCTCTATGGCTGTTCACTCCCGCCTGCAGGTTTCCCGCTGACATCAATGGGAATTCCCATCGACAGCAATGGGACCAGAGAATCCTGCTGCGAGCGATCAACATGCCACCTGGCTCGCGTCACTGTCTGTGTGGAATCTGCACATTCTCCCCATGTCTGCGTGGGTTTCCTTCGGGTGCTTTGGTTTCCTCCCACTCCATCTGCTCTCTCCAAAGATGCTGCCTGAATATTTCCCTCATTTACTATTTTTATTTCAGATTTCCATCATCTTCAGTGTTTTACTTTTGTACTAGCTTTCTTTCTCCTTCTCCCAGGCTCCACTGACACAGCCAAGCAAGCAAGCTGACAGCTTTGTATATATCAATTAGTGAGAAGCACATCAGAACATATGAAAGGGTATTTGGTTCGATAAAACACTGCCCACTGTATGTATAAAACAATGAAAGCAGCCCAGTTAGAATGCAGTATACAGCAAAAGCCACACAGTGAATGGAGATATTTAGAAGCCCTGAATAATTGTTTCCATTTATTGATCATTATAACACCATTTACTGGAATGCACTCGCAGTGAAAGCACATTTGAACTTTGTTTTCACGAACTGAGAGAACATTCAGATCATTTACATTTCCAACTGCCAATATTCACAAATCGATCCAATTGCTGCGTATCCCAGCCTCAGCGCACATTACCATAGATATCAGCATGTAAGTCGACTTTTGAAGCCTCAAAAACACCGCCATGGCAGCATTGACAACATTGGTTAGCACTGCAGCCTCACAGCGCCAGGGACCCGGGTTTGATTCCAGGCTTGGGTCACTGTCTGTGTGGGGTTTGCACGTTCTCCCCGTGTCTGCGTGGGCTTCCTCCGGGTGCTCCAGTTTGCTCCCACAGTCTGAAAGACGTGCTGGTTCGGTACATTGACCCAAACAGGCACCGGAGTGTGGCAACTCGGGGAATTTCACAGTAACTTCATTGCAGTGTTAAGGTAAGCCTTACTTGTGACTAATAAATAAACTTAATTTCCAAAAATGAGGGTCCCTTCATACATGAACAGAGAACAAAGAACAGTACAGCGCAGGAACAGGCCCTTCGGCCCACCAAGTCTGTGCCGATGCAGATGCCTGTCAAATCTAATATTTTCTTGTCTCTACGTGGTCTATATCCCTCTATTCACTGCCTATTCATGTATCCATCCAGCCGCCTCTTGAACATTGCTATAGAATCTGCTTCTACCACCTCCTCCGGCAGCGCGCTCCAGGCATTCACTACCCTCTGCGTGAAAAACGGGCCCCTTCCATCTCTTTTAAACTTTCCCCCTCTCACTTTCAACCTATGCCCCCTGAGCAATTGACCTTTCGACCCTGGGAAAAAAGACTCTGACAATCCACTCTATCCAAGCCTGTCATAATCTTGTAAACGTCTATCAGGTCTCCCCTCATCCTCCGACGCTCCAATGAAAACAATCCAAGTTTGTTCAACCTTTATTCATAGTCCATATCGTCCAAACCAGGCAACATCCTGGTAAATCTCTTCTGCACCCTTTCCAATGCATCAACATCCTTCCAGTAGTGTGGCGACCAGAATTGTACACAATACTCCAAGTGCGAGCTAACCAAAGTCTTATACAGCTGCAACATGATTTTCCAATTCCTATACTCAACACCCCGGCCGATGAAGGCCAGCATGCCATATGCCTTCTTGACCACCTTGTCCACCTGCATTACCTCCTTCAGGGAACTCTGGATCTGCACATCTAGATCTCTCTGTATGCTAATATTTCTAAGGGCTCTACCATTTACTGTATACTTTCCTTCTGCAGTAGACCTTCCAAATTGCATCACCTCACACTTGTCTGGGTTAAATTCCATCTGCCATCTTTTGGTCCAGGTCTCCAGCCGATTTATATCCTGCTCTATCCTCTGACAATCCTCCTCACTATCTGCTACTCCCCCAATTTTTGTATCATCTGCAAATTTACTAATCAGACCACCAACATTTTCCTCCAAATCATTTATATATATTACAAACAACAGAGGCCCAGCACTGATCCTTGTGGAACACCGCTTGTCACAGACCTCCAGTTAGAAATGTACCCTTCCACTGCTACTCTCTGCTTTCTATACCCAAGCCAGTTTTGTATCCATTTCACCAGCTTATTTCAGATCCCACATGACTTCACCTTCTCTATCAGCCTGCCATGAGGAACCTTATCGAAGGCTTTACTAAAGCCCACTTCCTCAAAGAACTCAATCAAGTTTGTGAGACACAACCGCCCCTTCACAAAACCATGCTGCCTATCACTAATAAGCCTATTCTCTTCCAGATGTGAATACATCCTGTCCCCAAGGATCTTCTCCAATAATTTCCCCACCGCTGATGTAAGGCTCACAGGCCTGTAATTTCCCAGATTGTTTCTTCTGCCCTTCTTAAACAGAGGAACAATATTAGCTACTCTCCAATCCTCTGGCACCTCGCCCGTGGCTAAAGAGGATACAAAGATTTTGGCCAGAGCCTCAGCAATTTCTTCCCTCGCCCCTATCAGTATTCTGGGATTGATCCTAGCTGGCCCTGGGGACTTGTCCATCTTAATGTTTTTCCAAAACCTCCAATACCTCTTCCCTTTTTATCTCAACATGGCTTAGAATGTCAACATCCTCCTTTCTACACTCACCATCCACCACATCCTTCTCCTTTGTGAATATAGATGCAGTACTCTGTACCTTATCTGGCTCCACGACCGGAAATTCCCTCCACTGCCCTTGAGTGCACCCCCCTTTCCTTAGCTACCCTCTTCCTCCTTAGATACGCTAAAAAAAGCCTTGGCATTCCCTTAATCCTGCCTGCCAACGACATTTCATGGCCCTTTTTGCCCTCCTAAGTCCCTGTTTAAGCTCTTTCCTGCTATCTTTGTATTCCTCAAGAGCCTTATCCATGTTCAAATTCGTGAAATTTATGTATCCTCCTTCTTCTCTTTCACTAAGCTCACAATCTCTCTTTCATCCAGGGTTCCCGAACCTTGCCATCTTTATCCTTCATTTTTATGGGGACATACTTGTCCTGAATTGTTAACAACTGACATATCAGATGTGAGTTTACCCTCAAACAGTTGCCCCCAGTATACATTCCCTATCTCCTTCCTAATACTGTCATAGTTAGCCTTCCCCCAGTTTAGTACTTGCACTCTGGGACTATTTCTATCCTTTTCTACAAGTATTTTGAAACTTATAGAATTGTGATCACTGTTCCCAAAATGGTCCCCCACTGAGACATCAATCACCTGTCCAGGTTCATTTCCTAGAACCTGGTCTGAAATAGTCACTTCCTGATTTGGACTATCTACATATTGCCTCAAGAAGCACTCTTGGACACACTGAACAAACTCTGCCCCATCCAAGCCCCTGGCACTAAAGGAATCCCAGCCTGTATTGGGGAAGGTAAAATCGCCCATCACAACAACCCATAATCTTCCCATAATCTGCTGACATATCAGTTCCTCCACTTCACACTGGCTATTGGGAGGTCTGTAGTACAACCCCAACAGTGTGATTGCACCGCTCCTGTTCCTGAGTTCTACCCATATGGCCTCACTGCATGATCCCACCAAGGTGGATGCCCCCTCTGTATAGCGGTGACATTCTCCCTAAGCAGTAAAGCAATATACTTTTGTCACCCTCTCTATCTCGCCTGAAATATCTAAATCCTGGAATGCTAAATGGCCACTCCTGCCCTTCTTTCAACCAAGTCTCTGTAATTGCCTCAACATCATAGTTCTATGTAGCAATCCAAGCTTTAAGTTAATCTGCCTTACCTGCCATACTTCTTGCGTTAAAGCAAACACACCACAGACCATCTGTCCTGTCATGTTTTGCACACTCTCCTTGTGTTTTATTTCTCCGAGCCTTACTGGACCCATTGAGGAGAACTGATTTCTCCACAGTCTCTGTACACTCTGACCTACTGCTGTGGATCCCACCCCCCTGCCTTATTAGCTTAAATCCACCCAAACTGCACAATCAAATCTCCGCACTAAGTGGAAAATCTCCCCGTGAAGTGGAAAAGTGAAAGAGATGAACCATCGGTGTGGGTGGTTGCCATTTTGAAATGCCATTGACTTCTAACACGAATCGTAGGCATGTCTTAAATTCCCAGACATCTTTGCAACACAGTCCATATTGCCTGCTTGACCCCTTGCGGCCAGTTTCAATGTACCAGTCAGTGAAACATCCATTTGCTGGGTGAAAAATTATGGCTGACCACTAGGGGGCAGCACGGTGGCACAGTGGTTAGCACTGCTGCCTCACAGCACTAGGGATCCGGGTTCAATTCCAGCCTCGGGTCACTGCCTGTGTGAAGCTTGTACGTTCTCCCTGTGTCTGTGTGAGCTTCTGTTGGGTGCTCTGGTTTCCTCCCACAGTCCAAAGATGTGTGGGTTGGGTGGATTGGCCGTGCAAAATTGCCCCACAGTGTCTAAAGATGTGTAGGTTAGGGGGATTAGTGGGAGACATGTGTAAGATTACGGGGATAGAGCAGGAAGTGGGCCTGGGTAAGATGGTCTGTCAGAGAGCTGGAGCAGACTGTGCCGGAAATTGGTGGGGAGGTGGGGCCAGCTTTTAAATGATAAACGAACATTTAAAAGCCGTTCATTCTTTTGATTATTACATGATTGTTTCTGTCAATTAAGGTGTCATCACATCACCTCCGACCTTCAATGGCCCCTCCTCCATTCTCTTGCCATTGTCACCCAACATTGCTCTGGGATTGGGTCCTGGTGTCTGTGAACTTTAGCATTGGAACTTGGCTTTCGGATAGACTGTAGACATTTTTTGACATCTGCTTAACACTCCTTTATCTGTACTACATCGATGGAGATGGACCGAGTCCCAGAGCAAAGTTGGGGGTGACAATGGCAAGAACAAAGAATGAAGAACAAAGAACAATACAGCACAGGAACAGGCCCTTCGGCTCTCCAAGCCCGCGCCGCTCCCTGGTCCAAACTAGACCATTCTTTTGTATCCCTCCATTCCCACTCCGTTCATATGGCTATCTAGATAAGTCTTAAACGTTCCCAGTGTGTCCGCCTCCACCACCTTGCCTGGCAGCGCATTCCAGGCCCTCACCACCCTCTGTGTAAAATATGTCCTTCTGATATCTGTGTTAAACCTCCCCCCCTTCACCTTGAACCTATGACCCCTCGTGAACGTCACCACCGACCTGGGGAAAAGCTTCCCACCGTTCACCCTACCTATGCCTTTCATAATTTTATACATATTAAGTCTCCCCTCATCCTCCGTCTTTCCAGGGAGAACAACCCCAGTTTACCCAATCTCTCCTCATAACTAAGCCCCTCCATACCAGGCAACATCCTGGTAAACCTCCTCTGTACTCTCTCCAAAGCCTCCACGTCCTTCTGGTAGTGTGGCGACCAGAACTGGACGCAGTATTCCAAATGCGGCCGAACCAACGTTCTATACACCTGCAACATCAGACCCCAACTTTTATACTCTATGCCCCGTCCTATAAAGGCAAGCATGCCATATGCCTTCTTCACCACCTTCTCCACCTGTGACGTCACCTTCAAGGATCTGTGGACTTGCACACCCAGGTCCCTCTGCGTATCTACACCCTTTATGGTTCTGCCATTTATCGTATAGCTCCTCCCTACATTATTTCTACCAGAGTCTGGATGAGGGGCCATTGAAGGTCAGAGGTGATGTGATGACATCTTAATTGACAGAAACAGTCATGTAATAATCAAGAGAGAACGGCATTGCCTCCCCACCGATTTCCAGAATTATAGAATAGGCACATTGTCTCTGGGCATGATTTCTACCTCTCTGTCGACATTTACAACTAGAAGATGGGAATGAGAGGAGGCCATTCAACCACTGGAGGTTCTTAGGCTATTCAACTCCATCTCCCATGTATAGGGAACAATACTTCAAAAATGCATGGTATTTATAATGCGGCGCTCCCAGAGAAGCCCTTGTTATTTTTGCCACAGGTGTGAGCTTCAGGCTGTCAGTTTCAGAACTCAGAATTAAAACAACATCCTGAATGAACAAGGCATTCCCTGCAGGCATTTCACTTATTCAGTTGCCTGAAACAGTGTGCGTGATTTGAAGGCAACATTCTTTTGAAAACCATAGATTCAATTTCCCCTTCTTTCTCCTGCAAATTGCAATGGGGCGGCACGGTGGCACAGTGGTTAGCACTGTGTCAATCACATTGCTGTGGATCTGGAGTCACATGTAGTCCAGACCAGGTAAGGATGGCAGATTTCCTTCCCGAAAGGAATGAGAGAACCAGGTATGTTTTCATTTACAAAAATTGACAATGGTCATCATTAGACTTTTGATTCCAGATTTTTACTGAATTCAAATTTTACTATCTGCCATGGTGGGATTTGAACCCAGGTCCCCTGCGTCTCTGGATACTCCGTGGCAATCCCACTGCCTCCCCTACCCAGGGACATATTCTTTTAAACAAAAGGAATATGTTCAAGTCTTGTGCTTTTTTATATTACCCAGGAGCTTGGGTAATCCAATTCAGTAATTTCTCCATGAATGGGGGTATGTGGCACTGACGTTTAAATGCCCTCAGGAATGGGCAATAAATGTTGATCCAGCCAGCAATGCCCATTCCCCATGAACAAATTTTAAAGAAACATATCTCTTCTAGAAAGTGTAAATGAACTATGTTTAGAGTTCAACTGATTACTTGGTTGTTAGTGTAACTATTAGCACACTCAGGGTTGTTTAGCAAGTGCTTCCCATTCACTGAATCATATCTAACAGTAGACATTTTGTTTTGGGTTTTGCACACATGGGCTGGTTGAATACAGTCTGTCATGTTGCAAACAACCAAAGGAAACATACTGTTTGATTCAATTAGCCTCGATTAGCAGGGCGCATAGGGTTGGGGTGGCACCTTACGAGCGATGGAGCCAGGCCGGAAGGGCTGGTGGGTGACACCCTGGTAAGGGCCCCTCAATGTGAGGCCACCACAGGTGCAGTTTCTTTCACACGAGGAAAAATCTGAAGATTGCGATCAACATCGCACCACCAGGGCGGGCAGGATTGGCACCCGTTGTCATGCTGAGCATAACACTTAGCCAAAACTAGGGGAAACTCCGCCCAGAATCTTGATCTTTAAGTAACAGGCAGGAATGTGGAATTGAGGCCAAGATCAGCTGATGGAATAGCGGAGCCAGCTCAAGGGGCCAAGTGGTCTACTGTTGTTCCTATTTCTTCAACATGTCATCGATGAAGACGAACATCTCGCCAAGGCCATCCCCACACCCCCACTTCTTGCCTTCAAACAACCGCACCACCTCAAACAGACCACTGCCCGCAGCAAACTACCCAGCCTTCAGGAGAACAGTGACCACGACACCACACAACCCTGCCACAGCAACCTCTGCAAGACGTGCCGGATCATCAACACGGATGCCACCATCTCAGGTGAGAACACCATCCACTAGGAACACAGTAGATACTCTTGCAACTCGGTCAACGTTGTCTACCTGTTACGCTGCAGGAAAGGATGTCCCGAGGCATGGTACATTGGGGAAACCATGCAGACGCTACGACAACGGATGAATGAACACTACTCGACAATCACCAGGCAAGACTGTTCTCTTCCTGTTGGGGAGCACTTCAGCAGTCACGGGCATTTGGCCTCTGATCTTCGGGTTAGCATTCTCCAAGGCTGCCTTCACGACACACGACAACGCAGAGTCGCTGAGCAGAGACTAATAGCTAAGTTCCGCACACATGAGGACAGCCTCAACCGGGATCTTGGGTTCATGTCACACTGTCTGTAACTCCCACAACTTGCCTGGGCTTGCAAAATCTCACTAACTGTCCTGGCAGGAGACAATACACATCTCTTTAATCTGTGCTTAACGCTCTCTCCACTCACATTGTCTGTACCTTTAAGACTTGATTACCTGTAAAGACTCACATTCCAACCATTATTTTGTAGATTGAGTTTGTGTCTTTATATGCCCTGTTTGTGAATGGAACTCCCACCCACCTGACGAAGGGGCAGCTCTCCGAGAGCTAGTGGCTTTTGCTACCAAATAAACCTATTGGACTTTACCCTGGTGTTGTGAGACTTCTTACTGTGTTTACCCCAGTCCAACGCCGGCATCTCCACATCTCCACATCATGCCTATTTCTAATGCACAGCAGATCCAGACGTGAGCTGAGGAAAACCTCGAGAACTGTGGCACTTCAGGAATTATAGATTCAGAGTCACCTACTTTCACCCGAGTACACCACACATCTCAACTCAAATTCCTCTGGCTGGGTTTCAGACCAATATCTTGATTGAAATCAATGAGTGAATCAGCATTAACTGCTGCCACCCTCTCCCTCCTGCTCCCTACACCGATATCACTCACTGACCTGAAATATTGGGTGGGATCCTCCTCCCCTCCCGTCCCTCGGCATGTTTGCCGGTGGCAGAGGGGTTCGCAGCTGGCCGCCGGCACAATCTTCCGGTCGCGCTGAAGTCTCTGGCGTTTAGAATGGATGGCCCATCCTGCTGCAGGGGGTGGGGAAGTGCATATGGGGCCAGCATCCGTGAGGCCGGGAGAACACACTGGCAGGAAGGCCTGGAATTTTCAGTCCATTGTTTTCCCTGATTAGTTTTGAAACCACTTCAAAGATATTTTGTTCCCTACTTTTTCTGTTAAGTGTTTAAAGTTTATTTATTAGTGCCACAAGTAGGCTTACATTAACACTGCAATGAAATGACTGTGAAAATCCCCTAGTCGCTACACTCCGGCGCCTGTTCGGGTACACTGAGGGAGAATTTAGCATGGCCAATACACCTAACCAGCACATCTTTCGGACTGTGGGAGGAAACCAGAGCACCCGGAGAAAACCCATGGGCCCAAATAAAGGGGCTGTAGGAGGAGGAAGGAGGGGTTTTCAAAATGTTGCCGCATTCATCGAATGAAGCATCTCATTTCTGATAGAATTTAACGTAAGGAATTTGTTCTAAATCAGACTGGGGACAATGGACAGTGATAGAGCCCCCTCTGGTGGCAGCTCAGCTCCATTGTTGGAATTGCTGAATTAAAGAATGAATTTGAATTTATGCAGCATCTTTCACGATGAAGTCCCAAAGCACCTGACAGTCACTGAGGGGTAGCTACTGACGTGATCTAGAGGCTAAGGCAGGCAATTTGCTGCTTAAGAGAAAAAGGGAAAAAGAAAGCGCAAGGGGGAAGAGAACGCGAGAGGGAAGGGAGCATAAAGGGCAAGAGCACAAAGGGGTGAGAGAGCGTGAGGGGGAAAGAGAACACCAGGGGAGAGATCACGAAGGGGAGAGATCACGAAGGGGAGAGAGCACGCAGGGGAGAGAGAGCACAGGGAGAGAGTGTAAGGGGGAAGAGAGTGCAAGGGGAGAAAGCACAAGGGGAAAGGGAGCACGAAGGCAGAGAGTGCAAGGGGGAGAGATGCAATAAAGTCAGATGCACCTTTAGCACCTCAGCCATTCCCTTTGCCTCCTTCTTGGTCCCTGTTCCACCCAGTCCTGTGATTCCTCTTTTACCATTCACATGTGGGAAGACTTTTAGGTTTCCTTTCACGTTAGTCACTAATCCATTCTCCTACACACAGTCCTTCTTACTTCCTTCTTCACATCCTTTCTGGATTTGAATTTAGCTTGTTCTATTCTGAATTAGGATCCTGACATTTATCATAGTCCTTCCTCTGTTTCATTTCACTCCCCATTTCTTTCAACAATTGGTCCAATTTATCCATGTGCCCCAACAGGTCAATGTGGTGCATCTAGTGTGTGGATGAAGAGAGTTAGCTTTCCACTTTTGTACATGTTAGTTTGCTTCTCATTTTCCATCTCACAGTGCCTCCATCGGCAGCTCCTCAGTTGTATCCCCTTGTGGCGACAAATGTACACTGGGTCCCTCAGGGCCTCAGGCTAAAGGTAGCACAGTGGTTAGCACTGCCGCTTCACAGCTCCAGGGACCTGGGTTCGATTCCCGGCTTGGGTCGCTGTCTGTGTGGAGTTTGCACATTCTCCTCGTGTCTGCGTGGGTTTCCTCCAGGTGCTCCGGTTTCCTCCCACAGTCCAAAGATGTGCGGGTTAGGTTGATTGGCCAGGTTAAAATTGCCCTTACTGTCGGGAGGTGCGTAGGTTAGAGGGATTAGTGGGTAAATATGTCGGGATATTGGAGTAGGGCCTGGGTGGGATTGTGGTCGATGCAGACTCGATGGGCCGAATGGCCTCTTTCTGCGCTGTAGGGATTCTATGATTTCTATGAAAGCTTCAGAGCAACCTGGAGGAGACTTTACCATCAGACATGCAGTGTTCAGTTCCAATGCCATGTGGACACGCCCTGGCTTTGAGCAACAAGTCACATGGATCCGGGTGAATAGCCTTATGGATACCTCAGGAGAATTGAAGGCAAAGGGAGTAAACACTGACAAAACATCTGGAGTGGAGCCCAAAGACAGAATGATGTCCAAATATGTCATCTTTCCAATTCTGTAATACTGCCAGTGCCAAAGGGTGGCATGGTGGCACAATGGTTCGCACTGCTGCCTCACAGCTCCAGGGACCCAGGTTCAATTCTGGCTGTGTGACATTCTCCCTGTGTCTGCATGGGTTTCCTCCCATGGTCCGAAAGATGTGCAGGTTAAGTGCGTTGGCCATGCTAAATTCTCCCTTAGTGTACCCGAACAGGCGCCAGAGTATGGCGACTAGGGGATTTTCACAGTAACTTCATTGCAGTGTTAACGAAGCCTACTTGTGAGACTGAGAAATAAACTTTAACTTAAATGTAGTGCTTCACATTCCTTCGGACTCACCCAGGAAGGAGGAGAGATATTTGGGCAGCACAGGGTCATGATAAATTTTGCCTTGGCTTCTGCCCTGGAGAGAGCACTCCAGTGTGACTGCAGGGAGGCAGCAGTTATGAGTGAGAAGCCTAACCCTATTGACGTAAAGATTGCTGTCTCTGATTTTCGGTGGATTACCATGATCTACTGGTTAGCCACCAACCGGCTCCTGACCGGAAAGATGCTGGGCCACCATTGTCCATCTGTTTCAACGTCTCTGCTCAACAAGTGAGCAGAATCCATCAAACCGGACAAACAAAACAAAAGAAAAGGAGGAAGATGCCAACTCTGGTGAACTGGGACTTCATGACAGTGTGCACAGGATTGACAGATGCAATGGAACAGGAACATGACAGCAATGATTGGCATTGATGGACTGATCATTGAGATAACATCCCGACAAAAGATCAGACTCATCGAGAGTGGATTACTGAAAGAAAAACATTGCACAATCATCTGGCAGAGGAAGAGATCACTTGTGAACAAGATATAAGTTTTGTTGTAAGGAATTCCCTACTCCTGATATTTGAACCTACCGAGAATTGAATCATTGAATCCCTACAGTGCAGAATGAGGCCATTCAACTCATCGAGTCTGCACCGACTCTCAGACAGAGCATCTTATTCAGGCCTTTCCTGAAACCTCATGTATTTACCCTGCTAATCCCCCTAACCTACACACCTTGGGACGACACTAAGGGGCAATTTAGCATGGCCAATCCACCTAACCTGCACATCAATGGACTGTGGGAGGAAACCGGATCACCCGGAGGAAACCCATTCAGCCACGAGTAGAATGTGCAAACTCTACACAGTCACCCAAGCCGGGAAGCGAACCCGGGTCCCTGGTGCTGTGAGGCAGTGGTGCTAACCACTCTGCCACCGTGCCATCCCAGAATGTGTTCTCTCCATCCACCTCTCAACATAAACAAGGCCGGTGAAGCTCATGCCCCAATGCTGTGCTCCATTACAGAGGTGAAGGACCAGTTCTATGAGGAGCTTGACACTGCTTTCAACGCAATTCCTAAATCAGAACATCTCTTACTGGGGGATTTTGAGTGGGCTTTGACCCTGAGACATGACTCTCCTGACTCAGACATCATGACCTGGGATAGATAGAATGTAAGAAGTTTAACAACACCAGGTTAAAGTCCAACAGGTTTATTTGGTAGCAAAAGCCACACAAGCTTTCGAAGCTCTAAGCCCCTTCTTCAGGTGAGTGGGAATTCTGTTCACAAACAGAGCTTATAAAGACACAGACTCAATTTACATGAATAATGGTTGGAACCATTATTCATGTAAATTGAGTCTGTGTCTTTATAAGCTCTGTTTGTGAACAGAATTCCCACTCACCTGAAGAAGGGGCTTAGAGCTTCGAAAGCTTGTGTGGCTTTTGCTACCAAATAAACCTGTTGGACTTTAACCTGGTGTTGTTAAACTTCTTACTGTGTTTACCCCGGCATCTCCACATCATAGATAGAATGGACAGAGACTTGAGCTTTACCGCTACAAGATTATATAAGAGACATGGACAGTCAGAAGCTTTTTTCCAGGGTAGAAGAGTCAATTACCGGGGACATAGGTTTAAGGTGCGAGGGGCAAGGTTTAATGGAGATGAACGAGGCAAGTTTTTTTACACAGAGGGTGCTGGGTGCCTGGAACTCGCTGCCAGGGGAGGTAGTGGAAGTAGATATGATAGTGACTTTTAAGGGGCGTCTTGACAAATGCATGAATAGGATGGGAATAGAGGGATATGGTCCCCGGAAGGGTAGGGGGGGTTTTAGTTCACTCGGGCAGCATGGTCAGTGCAGGCTTGGAGGGCTGAAGGGCCCGTTCCTGTGCTGTAATTTTCTTTGTTTTTTGCTACCGTCAGCGTTATGTAACTAACACATCCTTTCAGAACAAACTATGTCACAAGGTATCTGGAAAACATCCCAAATCAGGGCATTGACACCAACTGGACCTGATAGTCACCAGACATGATTCACTGAACAGCATAGAACATAGAACATAGAACAGTACAGCACAGAACAGGCCCTTCGGCCCACGATGTTGTGCCGAGCTTTATCTGAAACCAAGATCAAGCTATCCCACTCCCTATCATCCTGGTGCGCCCCATGTGCCTATCCAATAACCGCTTAAATGTTCCTAAAGTGTCTGACTCCACTATCACTGCAGGCAGTCCATTCCACACCCCAACCACTCTCTGCGTAAAGAACCTACCTCTGATATCCTTCCTGTATCTCCCACCACGAACCCTATAGTTATGCCCCCTTGTAATAGCTCCATCCACCCGAGGAAATAGTCTTTGAACGTTCACTCTATCTATCCCCTTCATCATTTTATAAACCTCGATTAAGTCTCCCCTCAGCCTCCTCCGCTCCAGAGAGAACAGCCCTAGCTCTCGCAACCTTTCCTCATAAGACCTACCCTCCAAACCAGGCAGCATCCTGGTAAATCTCCTCTGCACTCTTTCCAGCGCTTCCACATCCTTCCTATAGTGAGGTGACCAGAACTGCACACAATACTCCAAATGTGGTCTTACCAAGGTCCTGTACAGTTGCAGCATAACCCCACGGCTCTTAAACTCCAACCCCCTGTTAATAAAAGCTAACACACTATAGGCCTTCTTCACAGCTCTATCCACTTGAGTGGCAACCTTTAGAGATCTGTGGATATGAACCCCAAGATCTCTCTGTTCCTCCACAGTCTTCAGAACCCTGCCTTTGACCCTGTAATCCACATTTAAATTAGTCCTACCAAAATGAATCACCTCACATTTATCAGGGTTAAACTCCATTTGCCATTTTTCAGCTCAGCTTTGCATCCTATCTATGTCTCTTTGCAGCCTACAACAGCCCTCCACCTCATCCACTACTCCACCAATCTTGGTGTCATCAGCAAATTTACTGATCCACCCCTCAGCCCCCTCCTCTAAGTCATTAATAAAAATCACAAAGAGCAGAGGACCAAGCACTGATCCCTGCGGCAGTCCGCTAGCAACCTGCCTCCAATCCAAAAATTTTCCATCGACCACCACCCTCTGTCTTCGATCAGACAGCCAGTTACCTATCCAATCGGCCAACTTTCCCTCTATCCCACACCTCCTCACTTTCATCATAAGCCGACCATGGGGGACCTTATCAAACGCCTTACTAAAATCCATGTATATGACATCAACTGCCCTACCTTCATCAACACACTTAGTTACCTCCTCAAAAAACTCTATCAAATTTGTGAGGCACGACTTGCCCTTCACGAATCCGTGCTGACTATCCCAGATTAATCCGCATCTTTCTAAAAGCATCCTTAACACACACAGCTATCACAGCGCTGACTGCAATGTAGATCACTCCTTGGTGAGGACCAGGATTAGCATGCAACCTTTGACATTTTTTCATTCAAAGCAGAAATGTTGCCCTTGCATTCACATCAGCTATGCTGGCTACCTAATTAAAGACCAACTCCTCCTCAGTTTGATTCAACAGGAGCTCTCTGGCATGCCCACACAGAGCAGAAGCAAATTTGAACATACTTGGAGACACAATCTACGTGACCACACTATGAAGAGAGCGGGAGTTTGCACGTTCTCCCCACGTCTGCGTGGATTTCCTCCGGGTGCTCTGGTTTCCTCCCACAAAAGATGGGCAGGTTAGGTTGATTGGCCATGCGAAATTGACCCAGGAGATTAGCAGGGTAAATATGTGGGGTTATGGGAATAGAGCCTGGGTGGGATGATGGTCAGTGCAGACTCGATGGGCCGAATGACCTCCTTCTGCACGGTCGGAATTCTATGATTCTATTCGGTGATCAACAGATTGGCATTAAGACCAGAAAAAGGCAGATTCACACGAGGCTAACAGTGCTGTGAAGGAACTTGTTGTTGATAACAAGAGCGATCCGAGCAACAAGACTCGGAATGTACTGAGAGCTTCTCAAAACTCAAATGGCCCTGCTCTTTCTAATCGTGCTGAACACCTAACAACCACATGTCAGACCGGTGATGATACTATGCTATATTTGATTTAAGGGAGGGTTGATTTAAAGCAGGATGATATTTATACTCTTGGGGGTTGTGGGGGGGTGCGGTTGACAAAGATGTGTCATTGATAAAAAGACAAAGGGATTGTAAATGGTGGTGATCATGGTTAAGAAGGGTGCTAATAGCGGTCATTAAGAGATCAGAATGTGTAAATGGCAGAACAAAGGTAAGCAGAGTGTCAAAGGACAACCTGAGACATTTATCAGGTGTCCTCAGTGGAGTAGAGGGAGAGGAGACAGCGGTGGGGGGGAAAAAAGGTGAAAAGAAAGGTTTAAAAACAAGGTGGGAAAATGAAATGATGGCAGAAATGTTTCATTTTTCAGGTGAGTGTGCTGTACTCAGCGAGGAGCTTGGCTCCGTACCCTTACACCCCCACCTCAACAAATTCCGGGTTCGGCACGATGCTGAACTCTTCTTCTGCCACCTTCGTTTCCGTTCTCACTTCTTTGGGCAGGAGTCCTCCCCCAGTTCAATGCTACACGGCACAGTGACACAGTGGTTAACATTGCTGCCTCACAACTCCAAGGATCTGGGTTTGATTCCCGGCTCGGGTCACTGTCTGTGTGGAGTTTGCACATTCCCCCCGTGTCTGCGTGGGTTTCCTCCAGGTGCTCCGGTTTCCTCCCACGGTCCAAAGATGTGCAGGTTAGGTTGATTGGCCATGCTAAATTGTCCCTTAGTGTCCCGGGATGCATTGGTTAGAGGGATTAGCAGGGTAAATATTTGGGGTTTTAGGGGATAGGGCCTGGGTGGGATTGTTTGGGGTGCAGACCTGATGGGCAGAATGGCCTCCTTCTGCACTGTAGGGTTTCTATTGTTTACTGGAGTGAGGTGAAGAAGGGTTGGAGGAGACTTGTGTGGCGCTAAGTGCCAACAGGAATCAACACTTTTTGCTTTGTAATTTTGAGGTGATTCAGAAGAAAATAGGCACATGCCTTTACAATTCCCTACGGGAAGAGGTACAGTCAAACTGCGACTCGATGCAATTGTGTGAGCTGCTCAGAGCGTTAAGCAGCTGGCTGATGTGAGGCGAGACAGGCTGAGTAATTGCAAAGTTGACAGACACTCACCTCCTGATATCTCCGAGACGTCTGCAATTCCTGCTCAACCGAACCCCCATCGTCTCCGGGGGGGTGCAGCAGAGACGGATTCTCCCTTCCGAGGAGTCACGTTCAGGCAAGGGTGGTCGCGTAGGCTTTGGAGGGTGACCTTTCCTCCGGCAACCCCTTCTCGATATCATCGGCTCTCAGTTTCCTTTCTCGGAGCTGTACAACATTGGAGGCTCCGGTGCATTCCTGCAGAGAGAGAAATAGTAAGTTTGCAGCACATGAATGGCCCAAGTGGTTCACGTTTGTGTTTTTGCTCCATACGTGTCTCCTCCATTCTTACTTCATCCCACCCTGTAAACATATCCTTCTATTTCTAGCTCCCTCATAGATTTCCCCTTATGCTCAACCTCTCCATTTGGTTGCAGGTCCCACATTCTCACCACTCTCTGGGTAAAGACATATCTCCTGAATTGGATTTATTAGCGAGTCTCCCATATTTCCAATCACAAGTTCGATCTCCCCCACATCTCTTATCTACGTGTCCGCTATCAAACACCTCAATGGGGTCACCCTTCAAGCTTCTCTTTTCTGGATCCAAGATGGCGCCGGAGTGTGGTGACTTCTTGGCGAGCTGTACCCAGCATACCCTCTAATTCTATCTTTTACTCTCATTCTATGCTTCTAAAACTCTACAATAACTCTGATAAACTCTCTAACAATGTTCTAATTGAATCTCTTCACTATATTCCGCACCCTCTCCTTTCCTTCTCTATGTCTTTGTCTGTAGTGCGCAATAAATAATACTTTTCACAGCATGCCAATACACGTGACAATAATAAATCAAACCAAATCAAGTAGATTCAAAATAAACAGTCAATCCCACCACCCAATGACTGAAAGTTCAAATTATCACCGTTATCTTATTATTCCGACAGTTTACTGCAATGAATTCAATCCATCTGAGGCAAGGTAACTAATTGGAAAAACACATCCCGTATTTAACAATGTCTCAGTGACAGACTTGTTTCTTTCTATTACAGATGATTAATCGGACTCTACTTTATATTCACCTAATTAAGCAGAAGTCCAATCATCAAGTTGAAAAGATTTACTAGGATGCTACCGGGACTTGATGGTTTGAATTATAAGGAGAGGCTGGATAGACTGGGACTTTTTTCTCTGGAGCGTAGGAGGCTGAGGGGTGACCTTATAGAGGTCTATAAAATAATGAGGGGCATAGATCAGCTTGATAGTCAACATCTTTTCCCAAAGGTAGGGGAGTCTAAAACTGGAGGGCATAGGTTTAAGGTGAGAGGGGAGAGATACAAAAGGATCCAAAGGGGCAATTGTTTCACACAGAGGGTGGGTGAGTGTAAGCTACCAGAGGTAGTAGTACATGGATAAGATGGGTATGGAGGGATATGGGCCAAACGCAGGCATTTGGGTCTAGCTTAGTGGTTTAAAAAAAAAGGGGGCAGCATGGGCAAGTTGGGCCAAACGGCCTGTTTCCATGCTGTAAACCTCGATCTCTATCTATCTGTCTAAGTACTTTAATATTTAATATGTACGTGTGTGTAAGTACAGCTAGCCTGGAATGAGGTACAAGGCTATACCATCAAGTATTCTATGTTATAGAAATTAACAAAGACTAGCACACCTCTCACTGAAAACACTCATGTATAAAAAATTACATTTATACAGCACCTTTCACAACCTCAGATTGTCCAAAAATGTTTTACAGCCAATGAGGTACCTTCGAAAGTGCACTTGCTGTTATAAAGTAGCTAACTCAGCAGCTAATTTCAGTGCACTCCAAAGTGTTTTCCCTCATTCCTTCTTTTGCCAATTACTTTAAACCTCATGGTCTCAATCCCCTCACTATGCTGCAGACATTTTCTCCCTATCGACTATCCAGAGCACTCTCGATTTTGGACACCTAGAATCATAGAATCCCTACAGTACAGAAAGAGGCCATTCGGCCCATCGAGTCTGCACCGACCACAATCCCACCCAGGCCCTACCCCCATATCCCTACATATTTTACCCACTAATCCCTCTAACCTCCGCATCTCAGGACACTAAGGGGCAATTTTTAGCATGGCCAATCAACCTAACCCGCACATCTTTGGACTGTGGGAGGAAACCGGAGCACCCGGAGGAAACCCACGCAGGCACGAGGAGAATGTGCAAACTCCACACAGACAGTGACCCAAGCCGGGAATCGAACCCAGGTCCCTGGAGCTGTGAAGCAGCAGTGCTAATCACTGTGCTACCATGCCGCCCAAAACTCTCTCAAAACTCTCTCAAACCTCTCTCAAAACTCCTCAAAACATACCCAATTTCTCCAATCTACCTTCATAACTGAAGTTCCTCATCCCGGGAACCATTCTCATGAATCCTTTCTGCATTCCTTCCAATGACTTCCTGAAAAGGCGGCACCCAGAACAGGATACAACATTCCAAGTGAGGCCAAAACTAGTATCATGCACAAGTTCAACATAACCTCCTTCCTCTTGAACTTTATGCCCCTATTACAAATCCTAAGATACTGTATGCTTCATTAATAAGTATACAGTACAGGCAGTATGGTGGCACAGTGGTCAGCATTCCTGCCTCACAGCGCCAGGGACCCGGGTTCGATTCCTGGTTCGGGTCACTGTCTGCATGGAGTCTGCATATCCTTCTCAAAGAACAAAGAACAGTACAGCACAGGAACAGGCCCTTCGGCTCTCCAAGCCTGCACTGATCATGATGCCTGCCTAAACTAAAACTGTATGCATTTACGGAGTCCATATCCTTCCATTCCCATCCTATTCATGTATTCGTCTAGTTGCCCCTTAAATGCCGCTATTGTACCTGCTCCCACCACCTCCCCGGGCAGCGCGTTCCAGACATTCACCACCCTCTGTGTAAAAAACTTACCTCGCACATCTCCTCTAAACCTTTCACCACACACCTTAAACCGATGTCCCCTAGTATTTGACTTTTCTACCCTAGAAAAGAACACCTGACGATCCGCTCTGTCCATGCCACTCATAATCTTGTAAACCTCTATCAGGTCACCCCTCAAACACCGTTGTTCCAGTGAGAACAAACCAAGTTTATCCAGCCTCTCCTCATAGCTAATACCCTCCAGGCCAGGCAACGTTCTGGTAAACCTCTTCTGTGCCCTCTCCAAAGCATCCACATCCTTCTGGTTGTGTGGCGACCAGAATTGTACACAATATTCTAAATGAGGCCCAACTAAGGTTCTGTACAGCTGCAGCATGACCTGCCAATTTTTAAACTCAATGCCCCGACCGATGAAGGCAAGCATGCCGTATGCCTTCTTGACCACCTTATCCACCTTCGTTGCCACTTTCAGTGATTGGTGGACATGTATGCCCAGATCCCTCTGCCTGTCAATACTCCTAAGGGTTCGACCATTTACTGTATAAAGTAGATAGCATGTAATAGGATATGAAGGATAAGGTTTGTGTGGGGTTGTTGTTGGTGCAGGCTCAATGGCCCGAATGGCCTCCTTCTGCACTGAAGGGATTCTATGATTCTATGAATAATACACAGACTGCAAGCTCTGTCAAAAGAGCCATGAGATATTGACCATTTTGGAGATGTTGATTGAGGGATGAATATTGGCCAAAGACATTGGGGAAGAACTCCCACCACTGGAGCAAGCTGAGAGGGGTGATTGAAAAGCAGCAGTGCTGGTAAGAGATTAATTGGATTAATTGAATTGTTTATTTATTTAATTAGTCAGCTAGTGTGTGTATTTTTTTGGCCTTTACTTTAACAGCAGTTTTTCAAGTTTAAAGTGAAAACTAGAAGTGGGCAGCAAAGGAGTCTGGGAAGGGTTTTTATTTTAACTTTAAAAGTCAGTTACCTGGGAGGTTCCCCCTCATTGATCCACTGGAGCAAGCTGAGAGGGGTGATTGAAAAGCAGCAGTGCTGGTAAGAGATTAATTGGATTAATTGAATTGTTTATTTATTTAATTAGTCAGCTAGTGTGTGTATTTTTTTGGCCTTTACTTTAACAGCAGTTTTTCAAGTTTAAAGTGAAAACTAGAAGTGGGCAGCAAAGGAGTCTGGGAAGGGTTTTTATTTTAACTTTAAAAGTCAGTTACCTGGGAGGTTCCCCCTCATTGATCCACTGGAGCAAGCTGAGAGGGGTGATTGAAAAGCAGCAGTGCTGGTAAGAGATTAATTGGATTAATTGAATTGTTTATTTATTTAATTAGTCAGCTAGTGTGTGTATTTTTTTGGCCTTTACTTTAACAGCAGTTTTTCAAGTTTAAAGTGAAAACTAGAAGTGGGCAGCAAAGGAGTCTGGGAAGGGTTTTTATTTTAACTTTAAAAGTCAGTTACCTGGGAGGTTCCCCCTCATTGATCCACTGGAGCAAGCTGAGAGGGGTGATTGAAAAGCAGCAGTGCTGGTAAGAGATTAATTGGATTAATTGAATTGTTTATTTATTTAATTAGTCAGCTAGTGTGTGTATTTTTTTGGCCTTTACTTTAACAGCAGTTTTTCAAGTTTAAAGTGAAAACTAGAAGTGGGCAGCAAAGGAGTCTGGGAAGGGTTTTTATTTTAACTTTAAAAGTCAGTTACCTGGGAGGTTCCCCCTCATTGATCCACTGGAGCAAGCTGAGAGGGGTGATTGAAAAGCAGCAGTGCTGGTAAGAGATTAATTGGATTAATTGAATTGTTTATTTATTTAATTAGTCAGCTAGTGTGTGTATTTTTTTGGCCTTTACTTTAACAGCAGTTTTTCAAGTTTAAAGTGAAAACTAGAAGTGGGCAGCAAAGGAGTCTGGGAAGGGTTTTTATTTTAACTTTAAAAGTCAGTTACCTGGGAGGTTCCCCCTCATTGATCCACTGGAGCAAGCTGAGAGGGGTGATTGAAAAGCAGCAGTGCTGGTAAGAGATTAATTGGATTAATTGAATTGTTTATTTATTTAATTAGTCAGCTAGTGTGTGTATTTTTTTGGCCTTTACTTTAACAGCAGTTTTTCAAGTTTAAAGTGAAAACTAGAAGTGGGCAGCAAAGGAGTCTGGGAAGGGTTTTTATTTTAACTTTAAAAGTCAGTTACCTGGGAGGTTCCCCCTCATTGATCCACTGGAGCAAGCTGAGAGGGGTGATTGAAAAGCAGCAGTGCTGGTAAGAGATTAATTGGATTAATTGAATTGTTTATTTATTTAATTAGTCAGCTAGTGTGTGTATTTTTTTGGCCTTTACTTTAACAGCAGTTTTTCAAGTTTAAAGTGAAAACTAGAAGTGGGCAGCAAAGGAGTCTGGGAAGGGTTTTTATTTTAACTTTAAAAGTCAGTTACCTGGGAGGTTCCCCCTCATTGATCCACTGGAGCAAGCTGAGAGGGGTGATTGAAAAGCAGCAGTGCTGGTAAGAGATTAATTGGATTAATTGAATTGTTTATTTATTTAATTAGTCAGCTAGTGTGTGTATTTTTTTGGCCTTTACTTTAACAGCAGTTTTTCAAGTTTAAAGTGAAAACTAGAAGTGGGCAGCAAAGGAGTCTGGGAAGGGTTTTTATTTTAACTTTAAAAGTCAGTTACCTGGGAGGTTCCCCCTCATTGATCCACTGGAGCAAGCTGAGAGGGGTGATTGAAAAGCAGCAGTGCTGGTAAGAGATTAATTGGATTAATTGAATTGTTTATTTATTTAATTAGTCAGCTAGTGTGTGTATTTTTTTGGCCTTTACTTTAACAGCAGTTTTTCAAGTTTAAAGTGAAAACTAGAAGTGGGCAGCAAAGGAGTCTGGGAAGGGTTTTTATTTTAACTTTAAAAGTCAGTTACCTGGGAGGTTCCCCCTCATTGATCCACTGGAGCAAGCTGAGAGGGGTGATTGAAAAGCAGCAGTGCTGGTAAGAGATTAATTGGATTAATTGAATTGTTTATTTATTTAATTAGTCAGCTAGTGTGTGTATTTTTTTGGCCTTTACTTTAACAGCAGTTTTTCAAGTTTAAAGTGAAAACTAGAAGTGGGCAGCAAAGGAGTCTGGGAAGGGTTTTTATTTTAACTTTAAAAGTCAGTTACCTGGGAGGTTCCCCCTCATTGATCCACTGGAGCAAGCTGAGAGGGGTGATTGAAAAGCAGCAGTGCTGGTAAGAGATTAATTGGATTAATTGAATTGTTTATTTATTTAATTAGTCAGCTAGTGTGTGTATTTTTTTGGCCTTTACTTTAACAGCAGTTTTTCAAGTTTAAAGTGAAAACTAGAAGTGGGCAGCAAAGGAGTCTGGGAAGGGTTTTTATTTTAACTTTAAAAGTCAGTTACCTGGGTGGTTCCCCCTCAGTAGTAGTTTTTTTTTCTCTCGGGCCCCTAGCCCTATAAATTGGTGCAGAGGAGATACCCGATCCTCTACACTGGTAGAGGATCCCACCCTTCCATCCTCCTCTAACCTAATTATAAGTGTGGGGAAGTTTTTTGTTTTCTTTTTTTCTTGCTGGTAATGGCTTCAGGGATGGCAGTTCAGGCAGTATGCTGCATCTCCTGTGGGATGTATGTGGTGAGGAAATCCAGTAGTGTTTCAGGAGATTTTAGTTGTAAGAAGTGCATTAGATTGCAGCTTCTGGAGGAGCGTGTAAAGGAGCTGGAGGGGGAGGTAGAGGAACTCCGCATAATTCGGGAGGCGGAGGTGGAAGTTGATAGGAGTTATAGAGAAATAGTAACTCCTAGAAATGAGGCTTGGGTCAATGCCAGGAGGAGGGGTAAGAAGCAATCGGGAAGACAATCCCCTGGGGCGGTTCCCCTCCATAATAGGTTTTCGGTGCTGGAGGCTACAGTTGAGGAGGAATCAACTGAGCATAGAGAGCAGATCTCTGGGGGTGAGCCGAGTGAGAAAGCTCAGGTGGTTAGGGGCTGTAAAAGACTGGGCCTTGTGATTGGGGACTCCACAATTAAGGGGACAGATAGGAGGGTCGGAACTAAAGGTAGGGACTCAGGGTTGGTGTGTTGCCTACCAGGGGCTGGGGTCCGGGATGTGTCTGACAGGGTATTCAGGACTCTTAGGGGGGAGGGAGATAAACCACAAGTTATTGTACATGTGGGGACACACGACATAGGGAGGATAGGGGAAGGGGATATTAGGCAGGGATTTATGGAGTTGGGGTGGAAACTAAAGGCCAAGACTGACAGAGTGGTTATCTCTGGACTCTTGCCTGTACCACGGGATAGTTTAGAGAGGAATAGGGAGAGGGAAGGTTTGAATTCATGGCTGAGGGGATGGTGCAGGAGGGAGGGGTTCAGGTACTTAAGCAATTGGGGCTCGTACTGGGGAAGGTGTGACCTCTATGAGAAGGATGGTCTACACCTTAATCAGAAGGGGACCAATATCCTGGGGGGTAAATTTGCTAAGGCCATGCAGGGAGGTTTAAACTGACTCGGGGGGGGGGGTGAGGGATCCTGAGTAGTGGGGCTGAAAGTGAGGGATGCATGGATGGGGACTGCAATGCACGGCATTGCAGAGGTGGGGTGGAGCAGGGTTTGAAATGTGTATACTTCAATGCCAGGAGTATTCGCAATAAAGTGGGTGAACTTGCAGCGTGGATCAGTACCTGGGACTTCGATGTTGTGGCTATTTCAGAGACATGGATAGAGCAGGGGCAGGAATGGATGCTGCAGGTCCCGGGGTTCAAATGTTTTAGTCGAAGTAGGGAAGGAGGTAGAAGAGGGGGAGGGGTAGCATTATTGGTCAGAGATTGTATCACAGTGTCAGAGAGGAGGTTTGATGAGGACTTATCTGTTGAGGTAGTATGGGCGGAGATTAGAAATAGGAGAGGAGAGGTCACCCTGTTGGGAGTCTTTTATAGACCTCCTAAAAGTTCTAGAGAGGTTGAGGAAAGGATTGCGGAGTCAATCCTGCTTAGGAGTGAAAGTAATAGGGCAATTGTTATGGGGGATTTTAACTTGACTAATATTGACTGGAATTGTTATAGCTCTAGCTCGTTAGAGGGGTCAGTTTTTGTTCAAAGCGTGCAGGAAGGTTTTTTGACTCAGTATGTAGACAGGCCAACTAGAGGTGAGGCTATATTGGATCTGGTGCTGGGAAATGAGCCAGACCAGGTGCTAGACTTGGAAGTTGGTGTGCATTTTGGTGATAGTGACCACAATTCGGTTACGTTCACCTTAGTGATGGAAAGGGATAGGCATGAACCTCGGGCCAGTGGTTTTAGCTGGGGGAAGGGTAATTATGAGGCTATTAGGAGAGAATTAGGAAACATAGGTTGGACTAGGAGATTACAGGGACTGGGAACGTCCGACATGTGGAGTTTTTTCAAGGAGCAGCTACTGCGAGTCTGTGATAGGTATGTCCCTGTCAGGCAAGGAGGAATTGGTAGGGCTAGGGAACCGTGGTGCACCAAAAAAGTTTCTTTGTTGGTTAAAAAGAAAAAGGAGGCTTATGTTCGGATGAGACGTGAGCACTCGGGTAGTGCACTAGAAAGCTTTAGATTGGCTAAGAGGGAGTTGAAGAGCGAGCTTAGAAGGGCTAAAAGGGGACATGAGAAGACTTTGGCGGATAGGGTTAAAGAGAATCCTAAGGCGTTCTATAGGTATGTCAAGAACAGAAGGTTGGTTAGGGCAAGTTTAGGGCCAGTTATAGATGGCAGAGGGAAGTTATGTGTGGAACCGGAGGAGATTGGTGAAGCATTGAACCAATATTTCTCTTCGGTGTTCACGCAAGGGGACATGAATATAGCTGAGGAGGACACTGGGTTGCAGGGGAGTAGAATAGACAGTATTACAGTTGATAAGGAGGATGTGCAGGATATTCTGGAGGGTCTGAAAATAGATAAATCCCCTGGTCCGGATGGGATTTATCCAAGGATTCTCTGGGAGGCAAGAGAAGTGATTGCAGAGCCTCTGGCTCTGATCTTCAGGTCGTCGTTGGCCTCTGGTATAGTACCAGAAGATTGGAGGTTAGCGAATGTTGTCCCATTGTTTAAGAAGGGGAACAGAGACTTCCCCGGGAATTATAGACCGGTGAGTCTCACTTCTGTTGTCGGCAAGATGTTGGAAAAAATTATAAGGGATAGGATTTATAGTTATTTGGAGAGTAATGAATTGATAGGTGATAGTCAGCATGGTTTTGTGGCAGGTAGGTCGTGCCTTACTAACCTTATTGAGTTTTTTGAGAAAGTGACCAAGGAGGTGGATGGGGGCAAGGCAGTGGACGTGGTATATATGGATTTTAGTAAGGCGTTTGATAAGGTTCACCATGGTAGGCTTCTGCAGAAAATGCAGATGTATGGGATTGGGGGTGATCTAGGAAATTGGATCAGGAATTGGCTAGCGGATAGGAAACAGAGGGTGGTGGTTGATAGTAAATATTCATCATGGAGTGCGGTTACAAGTGGTGTACCTCAGGGATCTGTTTTGGGGCCACTGCTGTTTGTAATATTTATTAATGATCTGGATGAGGGTATAGTTGGGTGGATTAGCAAATTTGCTGATGACACCAAAGTCGGTGGTGTGGTCGACAGTGAGGAAGGGTGTCGTAGTTTGCAGGAAGACTTAGACAGGTTGCAAAGTTGGGCCGAGAGGTGGCGGATGGAGTTTAATGCGGAGAAGTGTGAGGTAATTCACTTTGGTAGGAATAACAGATGTGTTGAGTATAGGGCTAACGGGAGGACTTTGAATAGTGTGGAGGAGCAGAGGGATCTAGGTGTATGTGTGCATAGATCCCTGAAAGTTGGGAATCAAGTAGATAAGGTTGTTAAGAAGGCATATGGTGTCTTGGCGTTTATTGGTAGGGGGATTGAATTTAGGAGTCATAGCGTTATGTTGCAACTGTACACAACTCTGGTGCGGCCGCACTTGGAGTACTGTGTGCAGTTCTGGTCCCCACATTACAGGAAGGATGTGGAGGCTTTGGAGAGGGTGCAGAGGAGGTTTACCAGGATGTTGCCTGGTATGGAGGGGAGATCCTATGAGGAGAGGCTGAGGGATTTGGGATTGTTTTCGCTGGAAAGGTGGCGGCTAAGAGGGGATCTTATTGAAACATATAAGATGATTAGAGGTTTAGATAGGGTGGATAGTGATAGCCTTTTTCCTCTGATGGAGAAATCCAGCACGAGGGGGCATGGCTTTAAATTGAGGGGGGGTAGTTATAGAACCGATGTCAGGGGTAGGTTCTTTACCCAGAGGGTGGTGAGGGATTGGAATGCCCTGCCAGCATCAGTAGTAAATGCGCCTAGTTTGGGGGCGTTTAAGAGATCCGTAGATAGGTTCATGGACGAAAAGAAATTGGTTTAGGTTGGAGGGTCACAGTTTTTTTTTAACTGGTCGGTGCAACATCGTGGGCCGAAGGGCCTGTTCTGCGCTGTAATGTTCTATGTTCTATGTTCTATGTTCTAACTTCCTTACTTCTCATCAAAATAGTGCAGAGTATCATTTACTCTATGATTCTAAGAAATTTCTACGCAATTCAGTTTGAAATGATCGGCCCTTTATCTTGTAGCTATGTCCCCTTGTTTGAGACTCTTCCACTGGTGAAAATATCTCACCATCCACCCTGTCAAGCCCCCTCAGGGTCTTATATATTTGAATAAGGTCACCCCTCACTCTTCTAAACTCCAAGGAATACAGACCGAAACAATTTTTCCTCTCTTGATAAGACAACCCTCTCATCCCAGGAATTAGCCTGGTGAATGTCCTTTGGATTGCCTCCAACGTTACTATATCCTTTTTAAGGTAAGGGAACCAAAACTGTCTGCAGTATTCCAGGTGAGACCTCACCAATACCCTGTACAATCACAACAGAACTTCCCTATTTTTAAACTCCAACCCAGTGCAGGGTAGTGGGCGAGTGGAATCGGCTGCCGTCAGTGGTGGTGGAGGCGAACTCAATAGGGTCTTTTAAGAGACTCCTGGATGAGTACATGGAGCGTAATAGGATGGAGGGTTATAGGCAGGTCTAGAAGGTAGGGATGTGTTCGGCACAACTTGTGGGCCGAAGGGCCTGTTTGTGCTGTAGTTTTTCTATGTTTCTATGTTTCTAACCCCTTTGTAATAAAGGCCAAAACGGTGTTTGTCTCCTTAACTACTTCATAGAGATTCATTGAATCCCTACAGTGAAGAAGGAGACCATTCAACCCATCAAGCCTGCACTGACAACAATCCCACACAGGCCCTATCCCCGTAGCCTCACGTATTTACCGTGCTAATCCCCCTGACACTAAAGGGCAATTTAGCATGGCCAATCCACCGAACTCACACATCTTTGGACAGGGGAAGGAAACCGGAGCACCCGGAGGAAACCCACACAGACACAGGGAGAACTTGTAAACTCCACACAGTCGCCCGAGGCCGGAATCAAACCTGGGACCCTGGCAATGTGAGGCAGCAGTGCTAACCACTGCGCCACCATGCCGCCCTTGTTAACCACTGACTCAAGAGCACGAATGCCACCAACTGAGCTGACAACCAAGTTAGCTGGTTTGCAGACATTTGCCTTGGACACTTGTCATGATCAACGAGCTCACACCTATCCTGTAACATTTGTAGTTCACTCTTTATCCCTGTGATGCCCACCAGTGATGCTGGGGCACTTACATCATACTTGGCTCATCACAAACAATTTATTTCTTCCACCAATTCCTGAAGTGAACTCATGCTCTCTGTTTCGTTTGAAGTTCATTTGGAATATAAGCACTTAAATGTGGTTATTTATTGAGAAAAAACAGATGTGAATTTTGTGGAAATGTGGAAATTCGACTTCCCACGTTGAACTGCTAGTGCTTTTTTGAGAGGCAGAGGGCTTTAGAACATAGAACAGTACAGCACAGAACAGGCCCTTCGGCCCACGATGTTGTGCCGAGGTTTTAATTAAAAATACAAAACAAATGTTTTGGTCATGTAGAATTAAAACCTGGATCCAATCAATTTCCTGTTGACACGAAACCTGGGCTCCAGATCTACTGAAACCCATTTGGAAAGAATGAAAGACAAGAATTGTTTTCACACAGCGAGTGGTTCGGGTCTGGAATGCGCTGCCTGGAAGTGTGATGGAGACAGATTTATTCGAGGCTTTCAAGAGGGTGTTAGATGATTATATGAATGGAAACCATGCATTGGAGCACTGGGAAAAGGCAAGGAGTGGCATTAAGTCTCGAGGAGGTTCACCAGATTGATTCCAGGGATGAAGGGGTTGACGTGCAAGGAGAGATTAAGAGGTTTGGGCTAATACTCGCTGGAGTTTAGAAGGATGAAGGGAATCGGATCGAGGTATTTAAAATGTTAAAGGGGATTGATAAAGTAAATGCAAAGATGTGCGGGTTAGGTGGATTGGCCATGCTAAATTGCCCCTTAGTGTCATGGGGACTAGTTAGGGTAAATGCATTGGGTTGTTGGGCTAGGGCCTGGGTGGGATTGTGGTCAGTGCAGACTCGATGGGCTGAATGGCCTCCTTCTGTGCTGTAGAATTCTATGATTCTATCATCCTAAATGTTTCCTCTTATGGGACACTCTAGAACAAGGGGTCACAGGTATAGGTTGAGAGGCGGTAGATTTAAAACTGAGATGAGGAGGAACTACTTCTCGCAGAGGGTGGTGAATTTGTGGAACTTGCTGCCCCATAGTGAGGTGAAGTCTGAATTGTTGAATGGTTTCAAGAAGGAGATGGATATATTCCTAATAAAAAAAGGGTAAGAGGGATATAGGGAACAGGTGGGGAGGTTGTGTTGGGACTCGGGAGAGATCAGCCATGATCTGATTGAATGGCAAAGCAAGCTCGAAGGACTGAAGTTGCCCACTTCTGCTCCTAATTCCTATGTTCCTATAAGCCATGATGCTCATTTGCAGATCACGTGCAGACATGATGGGCCAAATAGCCTCCTTCTGCGCTGTGATTCTGTAAAAGAAATTTGCATTTACGTAGCACCTTTCACAACCACAGTAGAGTAGCCATCATTGTAATGTAGGAAACACGGCAGCCAATGTGGGGGATCCCACTTGTTGATTGGGCGATAAATATTGGCCCGACACACTGGGGAGGAGTCCCCTGCTCTTGTTTGAAATAATGGCATGGGGTCTTCCACATCCACTCACGGGGGGGCAAACAGGGATTCGCTTTCACATCCAAAAGATAGATTCCTCTTCCCTTGCATTTAGAGTAATGCAAAAAGTCAAATCAAGCTGAGGGGATTGCACATTGCTGTTGGCTCATTAAATAGTTGATCGAAAATGGCCCTGGGCAGGTCAGCCTACCTGTTCGACTTTCTTCCACGTTAGACCTAAGAACAGAAACATTTCCCCCCGCGATCCATTCATTTTTCCCGTATTTTTCAAATTACATGGACGTAAACCTCACCAATTTGTTTATAAAGAACAATATGGGCCTAAGTGGAGTTCAGCTACTCCAGGTTTCCCACGGAGGGTTGTGCGGACAAGGACGGGAAAGGAAAGGATTAATAAGATGATCCAGTGGATAATCGTCAAATTAAACTCAGATTTAATTTGAGGATGGATCATTGGTGCCACCTGCTGGTGGAATAACATAATGTGGAGATGCCGGCGTTGGACTGGGGTAAACACAGTAAGAAGTTTAACAACACCAGGTTAAAGTCCAACAGGTTTATTTGGTAGCAAAAGCCACACAAGCTTTCGAGGCTCTAAGCCCCTTCTTCAGGTGAGTGGGAATTCTGTTCACAAACAGAATTTATAAAGACACAGACTCAATTTACATGAATAATGGTTGGAATGCGAATACTTACAACTAATCCAGTCTTTAAGAAACAAAACAATGGGAGTGGAGAGAGCATCAAGACAGGCTAAAAAGATGTGTATTCTCTCCAGACAAGACAGCCAGTGAAACTCTGCAGGTCCACGCAACTGTGGGAGTTACAAATATTGTGACATGAACCCAATATCCCGGTTGAGGCCGTCCTTGTGTGTGCGGAACTTGGCTATCAGTTTCACTGATATTGGGTTCATGTCACAATATTTGTAACTCCCACAGTTGCGTGGACCTGCAGAGTTTCACTGGCTGTCTTGTCTGGAGACAATACACATCTTTTTAGCCTGTCTTGATGCTCTCTCCACTCCCATTGTTTTGTTTCTTAAAGACTGGATTAGTTGTAAGTATTCGCATTCCAACCATTATTCATGTAAATTGAGTCTGTGTCTTTATAAATTCTGTTTGTGAACAGAATTCCCATTCACCTGAAGAAGGGGCTTAGAGCCTCGAAAGCTTGTGTGGCTTTTGCTACCAAATAAACCTGTTGGACTTTAACCTGGTGTTGTTAAACTTCTTACTGGGAATAACATAAAACAGGCCATTTGCCTTCTCAATTCCACACTTTCCTGAACACTCCAACCAATAGGTTTTAGCTGTGTTGTTTTCAGAGGAGATTAATCTGTTTGCGTAACATTTTGGGGAAAGCACTGCTTTTCAGAACTGATTGTTTCTTGTTCTTGTGGGGTTGAATTTCATTCTCGGCCCCATTGCTCTGTGTTATGGAGGCAGCGGGAAGGGTACAGAAAAGATCTCCAGGGATGACACCAGCAATGAGATTCATAGGCTGGAATTTTCTGATGTCACATGCCCCGCCTCTGATGCCAGTGAGAACAGAGAATTTGACACTCAGCCAACCATTCACAGCAGCGGGACTGGAGAGTCCCAGCTGCAGGCGATGTTGGAGAATCCCAGCCACGGGGCGAGGTTGGAGAATCCCAGCCGCAGGCGATGTCGGAGAATCCCAGCCGCGGGCGAGGTTGGAGAACTCCGACCATATATACCACAAAAGAGTCACAAATATAAATGATAGTGACTAATAAATTTGTTTGGAAATTCAGAAGAAATGTCTTCACCCAGAGAGCAGGAAAAATATGGAAATCACTCAAGATACATTGCTTGAACATGACGGAGAAAGGAAGAGAAGGAAATGCTGGTAGGGTGGGACGAAAAAGTGCATTTAGAATCATAGAATCCCTACAGTGCAGAAGGAGGCCATTTGGCCCATCGAGTCTGCACCGAACACAATCCCACCCAGGCCCTATTCCCGTAACCCCATGTATTTACCCTAGTTAGTCCCCCTGACAATAAGGGGCAATTTAGCATGGCCAATCAACCTAACCCGCACATCTTCGGACTGTGGGAGGAAACCGGAGCACCCAGAGGAATCCCCATCAGACACGGGGAGAAAGTGCAAATTCCATACAGACAGTTACACTCGAGAATCTGGTGAACTGGTGCAGCAACAATAATCTCTCCCTCAATGTCAACAAAACAAAGAAGATTATCATCGACTTCAGGAAGCGTAAAGGAGAACATGCCCCTAACTACATCAACAGGGGTGAAGTAGAAAGGGTCGAGAGCTTCAAGTTTTTAGGTGTCCAGATCACCAACAACCTGTCCTGGTTCCCCCCATGCTGACACTATAGTTAAGAAAGCCCACCAACGCCTCTACTTTCTCAGAAGACGAAGGAAATTTGGCATGTCAGCGATGGCTCTCACCAACTTTTACAGATGCACCACAGGAAGCATTCTTTCTGGTTATATCACAGCTTGGTATGGCTCCTGCTCTGCCCAAGATCGCAAGGAACTACAAAAGGTCGTGAATGTAGCCCAATCCATCATGCAAACCAGCCTCCCATCCATTGACTCTGTCTACACTTCCCACTGCCTCGGAAAAGCAGCCAGCATAATTAAGGAGCTTACGCACCCCAGACATTCTCTCTTCCACCGCGAAAAAGGCACAAAAGTCTGAGGTCACATACCAACCGACTCAAGAACAGCTTCATCCCTGCTGCTGTCAGACTTTTGAATGGAACTACCTTGCGTTAAGTTGATCTTTCTCTACACCCTAGCTCTGACTGTAACACTACATTCTGCACTCTCTTGTTTCCTTCTCTATGAACGGTATGCATTGTCTGTATAGCGCGCAAGAAACAATACTTTTCACTGTATGTTAATTCATGTGACAATAATAAATCAAATCAAATACCCAAGGCCGGAATTGAACCCGAGTCTCTGGAGCTGTGAGGCAGCAGTGCTAACCACTGTGCCACCGTGCTGCCCTTTACTTAATATTTATTTATTTAATAGCCCCATGTATTTATCCCGCTAATCCCCCTGACACTAAGAGACAATTTTAGCATGGCCAATCAACCTAACCCGCACATCTTTGGACTGTGGGAGAAAACCGGCGCGCCCGGAGGAAACACACGCAAAAAAGGGGAGAACATGCAAACTACACACAGACAGTGACCCAAGGCCGGAATTGAACCCGGGTCCCTGGCATTGTGAGACAGCTGTGCTAACCAATGTGCCACCGTGCCACCCACAAAGCTGGCGCGAAGAAACTCAGGAATTCACAAGAGGCCGAAAGTGGAGGTTATTAACCGGAATTTTCTAGTTTTTGTTCAGATTTCCATTGGCTGTTTCTCCCCCAGTTTGGATTCTGCTCCCTGCCCGCCAACCCCGAAAAGAAATTTGGTGAAGTGTTCATACCCTCCTGAAAGTTCCTTGCTGGCTGACAGTCATGTCTTCTCCATTTCTCCATGCCTTCTTCGTGCAGTAGAATAGAAGTGCCAGTAGCGACAGGCAGAAAGATGCCAGCACGTAGACTGCAACCATCCAACCAACACCGCTGTGCGTCAGTGGCTGTGGGAGGAGACCGGCCACTGGACACGGTGCCTTAACAACCTGTGCAAGACAATTCAACACCATATTTATTTTCTTTCTTTATTTAGCATGTGCGTAGTCACAGAGCCAAGAGGTAGCCATGTCAATGACTCTTTACGACCACCTTCAGGTTCTGTCAGTGGACAGAATGCAGAAAAGATTGACTAGGATGCTACCGGGACTTGATGGTTTGAGTTATAAGGAGAGGCTGGATGGACTGGGACTTTTTTCCCTGGAGCGTAGGAGACTTAGGGGTGATCTGTAAAATAATGAGGGGCATAGATGAGGTAGATAGTCAACATATTTTCCCAAAGGTAGGGGAGTCTAAATATTTATTTATTCCGGCATTGGGTCACTGTCTGTGTGGAGTTTGCATGTTCTCCCCTTTTTTGCGTGTGTTTCCTCCGGGTGCGCCAGTTTTCTCCCACAGTCCAAAGGCATAGGTTTAAGGTGAGAGGGGAGAGATACAAAAGGGTCTTGAGGGGCAATTCTTTTCACTGAGAGGATGGTGGGTGTCTGGAATGAGCTGCCAGAGGTAGTAGTAGAGGCGGGTATAATTTTATCTTTCAAAAAGCATTTAGACAGTTACATGGGTAAGATGGGTATAGAGGGATATGGGCCAAACGCGGAGAATTGGGACTAGCTTAGGGGTTTAAAAAAAAGGACGGCATGGACAAGTTGGGCCGAAGGGCCTGTTTCCATGCTGTAGACCTCTATGACTCTCTGACCTTATGACACTCCCCAGTAGCGAGAGTCGTTGATTGGCCTGAACCACAGCTGCAAGTAAAAATATATCACCAATTCTTCCAATTACTGAAGAGCAAAGATTGATACTTATAGCAAAATAAGCATTTTGGTCAAATATTGTACAGTGTGTAATTCCAAATAAAATAGCTCACATATCGATAAGCTGTGAATTACCTCTCCAGCTGAGCTGAAGTTAAGGAGAAATTTGATCAAAGTTCAAAATCAGTAAGGGTTTTGAGCGAGTAAAGAGGGGGAAACAGTTTGCACTGACAGGAATGTTGATAAGCAGAGGTCAGAGCTGAGGTGAGTGGTAGAGAGGGAGATGAGGAGAATATTTTTTTAAAATATGGCGAGTTGTCACTATCCAGAACGCACTGCCTGGCAGAGCGGTGGAAGCAGATGCTGCATCTTTCCAAAGAGAATTGGATAAAAGGCGTGAAAGGGAAAAATTTCAAAGCCGTGGAGGGAAAAGCTGAGAGATTGTGGATGGAACTGCTGCCTCACAGCGCCAAGGACCCGGGTTCAATTCTGACCTCGGGTCACTGTCTGTGTGGAGTTTGCACATTCTCCCTGTGTCTGCGTGAGTTTCCTCCGGGTGCTCCGGTTTCCTCCCACTCTCCAAAGATGTGTGGGTTAGGTTGATTGGCCATGCTAAATTGCCCCTAGTGTCAGGGGTATAAGCAGGGTAAATACATGGGGTTGCGGGGATACAGCCTGGGTGGGATGGTTGTCGTTGCAGGCTCGATGGGCCGAATGGTCTCCTTTTGCACTGTAGAGATTCTATGATTCTATGATTGCCGTGTGTTTTGCAGTGGCAGAAGCCTTTGGCCAGAGGCAGGATCTCCTGCCAGGTTTTCCCATTGTTCGCACTCTCCAATCCCGCCGGCAGGAATGGCTGGAAAATTTCAATCTGAGACCAGAGTCACACAGTACAGAAGAGATCCTCAACAAACTGGATGGCTTTCCCCAAGAGCCAGCACAGGCCAAAATGGGCCAAATGGACTCTTGTGCTGTGTGATTCTGTGATTCTGACCCTGTATAATTTAGTGTGATCCATCCAGCGTAAACTGGCCACAAGAGTTATTAAATAACATGTAGAATCAGAAGTCAATCATTGGATATGCTGGAGTAGATCTTTAGGTTTGTGCAATCGTCTAAATTTCTGTTTATGGTATGTAAAGAGAAAAAGATTGACAAAAACAAATGTAGGCCCCTTACTGTCAGAAACAGGAGAATTCATAATGGGGAATAAAATTCGTACTTTCACAAAGGAAGACATGAATAATGTAGCTGAATAATGTTCCTGAGAGAAACAAGTTTCAGTGGAGAGCTGAAGGAAATCTGCATTAGTAGAAAAATGGTTTTGGGGAAATTGATAGGATTGAAGATGGATAAATCTCCAGGTCCTGATAATCTTCATCCCAGAGTACATAAGGAACTGGCCCTGGAAACATAGATCCATTGGTGGTTATTTTCCAAATTTCTTTGGGCTCTGAACTGGTTCCTACAGGCTGGAGGGTAGCTAACGTAAGCCCGCTATTCAAAAAGGGAGCTAGAGAGAAAATAGGAAACTACAGACCAGTGAGCCTAACGTCGGTACTGAGGCGGTTACTCGAGTCCATTATTAAGGATTTCATAACTCAGCATTTGGAAGGCAGTTGTATAATCAGACAAAGTCAGCATGGGTTTACAAATGCTTGACGAATCTATTGGAAATTTTTAAGAATGCAACTAGTAGAGTTGACCAAGGACAGCCAATGGATGTGGTTTATTTTGACTTACAGAAGGATTTTGACAAGATCTCGCATAATAGACTACTATGTAAAGTTAAAACACATGCAATTGCAGGTAATGTCTTGAGATGGATAGAAAATTGGTTAGCAGATAGGAAGCAAAGAGTTGGCATAAGTGGGTCACTTTCTGATTGGTAGTCAGTGACCTGTGGGGTTCCGCAGGGATCTGTGCTAGGACCCAAACTGTTCACATTATATATTAATGACTTGGAAGAGGGCATTTAATGTATTATCTCCAAATTTGCAGATGATACAAAGTTGGGTGGGAGGGTGAGCTGTGAGGCGGATGCAGAGATGCTTCAGCATGATTTGGACAGGTTGACTGGCCATCTGCATGGCAGATGCAGTATAATGTGGATGAATGTGAGGTTATCCACTTTGGCAGCAATCAGAGGAAGACAGATTACTACTTGAATGGGTGTAAATTGAGCGAGGTAGATACTCAGCGAGACCTTGGTGTCCTCGTGCATCAGTTGTTGAAAGTAAGCACGCAGGTACAGCAGGCAGTAAAGAAGGCAACTGGTATGTTGGCCTTCATAGCAAGAGGATTTGAGTATAGGGATATGGATATTTTGTTGCAACTGTACAGGGCTTTGGTGAGGCCACACCTGGAATAGTGTGCAAAGATTTATGTCCTTATCTCAGGAAGGATGTCCTTGCTATAGGAGTGCAGGTTTACCAGGCTGGTTCCTGGGATGGCAGGTCTTTCATATGAGGACAGACTAAGTCGGTTAGGATTATATTCACTGGAGTTTAAAAGAGTGAGAGGGGATCTCATAGAAGCTTATAAAATTCTAACAGGATTAAACACGGTAGATTCAGAAAGAATGTCCCCAATGGTGGGGGAGTCCAGAACTAGAGGTCACAGTTTGAGGATAAGCGGTAAACCTTTTAGGACTGAGGTGAGGAGAAATTTATTCACCCAGAGGTTGATGGATGTGTGGAATTCGCTACCACAGAATGTCATTGAGCCCAAAATACTGGGCCCTATTTTACCATTTTGATTCTAAGTGCTGGGCGGACTTGGAACTGGAGTATTTCAGATCCCACTTTTAGACCCGTTCTCAGGCGCCCCCATATGCATTCTGCCTGAAAAACTAGCAGCGATTCTGAATCGCGCTGCAGAAGCCTGTGGGTGGGGCTTAACGTGCCCGAAACACTGCAGCTCCGATTGGCGCCTTCAACTGCGCATGCACAGTAAAAAAAAGATAGAGAAAAGCTCCCCTGCCACATCGCTCCCAGGCCGGATAATGCCTCCCCCTGGCCCCCACAGACATTGCCCCACCCCCACAACATTACTGACCCCTTTATCCCCCCCACCATCCCGCGACCCAGACTGATCGCGGACCCCTGTCCCCCCTTCTCCCCCACTGATCACACGCAGGGTAGCATTAGACTCCCCTCCCTCTCATGGCACGGTAGCACAGTGGTTAGCACTGCTGCTTCACAGCTCCAGGGACCTGGGTTCGATTCCCGGCTTGGGTCACTGTGGTGAACCATCGTTGGTTACCACTGGGGGTTGTTCTTATGTTACTGTTGGGTTAGGGTGTTGTCACTGTGGGGGTTGTATAATGTTGTTGGGTTAGGGTGTTTACCTGTTGTAAATGTTATTATGGCACATCCCGGTGGGGCCCCGCCTCCGGAGGAGAGGTATAAGACCCTCTGCTCCGGCAGGACCCCTTCAGTCTGAACTGGTGTACTCGTGTTAGTTAGTTCCATTGTTTGACAATAAAAGCCTTCAATACTGAAGTCTTGTTCCACGTGCTTGATTGTCGCGCATCAATTTTATTGTCAAACAGAAAACTCTCAGCTGTACAAAAAAAAGAGTATGGAACAGATCTTGAAACCAGATCGTCTGGCGTTGGACCCACGTGCGGTCGGTGCCGCTAACACCTTCGACCACTGGTGGAAGTGTTTCGAAGACTACCTGGCAGCCTCTGTAGCTATTACTACAGACAGCGACAAACTCCAAGTCCTCCACGCAAGGGTAAGCGACACGATTTATCTCGCGATTCGTGCGGCTACCACTTACCCGAGGGCCGTCGAGCTCTTGAAGAAACGATACACGAAACCACCCAACGAGATACACGCTCGTTACCTCCTCGCTACACGACGTCGGCAGTCGGGCGAAACCATGGAGGACTACGCCAATGAGCTCCTGCAGCTTGCCAGGGGTTGCGATTGTAAAGACGTATCAGCCGAACAATACATGTACGACCTCGCCCGAGACGCGTTCGTAGCAGGGGTAGGGTCCTCGTACATCCGGCTTAAGTTACTGGAAAAAGGGAACCTCGACTTGACCCAAGCGATGGAGATGGCTGAGATGCTGGAAGCGGCGTCGAAAAGCTTGGCGCTGTACCCCGAGGACCACGTGGAGTCAGCGTGGCAAGAGCAAGCTCAAATCCCTCCTCGCCGCGCAAACTCGCGCTCCCAGATCGATCCGACGACAGCGGCAGCTCCAGGCGGCCAGCGATGCTATTTTTGCGGTGGGGCCAAGCATCCACGGCAACAGTGTCCGGCAGAAACGGCAATCTGCAGCCAGTGCGGTAAAAAGGCCACTACGGTAAAGTTTGCAGGTCGAAGTCCAAAAACGGCAGTGCAGCTTGTAACCCTCCAGAGTGGAGACAATCTCCTTCGGTGTCGCAGTACCAACGAGGTCCGACCACGTGCGAATCCAGGACGGCGCCATCGTGGCTGACGGAGGAGGAGGAAGACCACCAGGAGTCGCTGCGTTTGGCGCCCTCGCCCACGTGCGATTCATGGGGGCGGCCATCATGGTCCACGATGACTAGGAGCGACCAGCAGGGGTCCTCAGCATCAACATCGGCGGCATGCAGTGACGCCCAGGGGCCAACGGTGGCGTCGATCTCCCTGGACCAGACTAAGCACCACAGGCTTGAGAATTCCATGATGGATATCAAGGTAAATGGTCGTACTGTGAATTGTCTGTTTGACAGTGGGAGCACCGAAAGTTTCATACACCCTGACACTGCTAAAAGGTGTGGACTCCGGGTTCTACCTGCCAAGCAGACAATTTCCATGGCATCACGGTCCCGGTCTGTACCGATCCAAGGACGATGTATGGTAACTCTACAGGTACAGGGCACAATTTACGAGCAATACAGGCTCCTTGTGTTACCTCACCTTTGTGCGCCAATTCTCCTCAGACTAAATTTTATGGTCCACATGAAGAGTGTGATCCTACAGTACGGTGGGCCACTCCCTTCACTGGCAGTAGGGAATCAGCCGCAGCCTCCAAATTGCCCAAAGCGCCCCGCATGCAATCTTTCCACTCTGAAAATCACTACACCATCCCTATTTAAGAATCTGGTACCAGGCTGCAAGCCCATCGCTACTAAGAGTAGGCGTTACAGCGCTGAAGACCGGATCTTTATTAGATCTGAGGTTCAGCGGCTCCTCAAGGAAGGGATCATACAGGCCAGTGCTAGTCCGTGGAGAGCGCAGGTCGTGGTAGTCAAAAGCGGGAACAAACCTCGGATGGTCATCGACTACAGTCAGACCATTAACCGTTATACGCAGCTGGATGCGTATCCTCTCTCGCGCATTTCTGATATGGTCAATCAGATTGCGCAGTACCGAGTGTTCTCTACCATAGACCTTAGGTCCGCCTACCATCAACTCCCCATCCGCCCAGAGGACCGACAATATACGGCTTTTGAGGCGGATGGTCGTCTATACCATTTCCTCAGGGTTCCATTTGGTGTCACCAATGGGGTCTCGGTCTTCCAGCGTGCTATGGACCGAATGGTGGACCAGAACGGGTTGCGGGCTACCTTCCCGTACCTGGATAACGTCACCATCTGCGGTCATGACCAGCAGGACCATGACACGAATCTCCAACACTTTCTGCGCACTGCATCTCGCCTGAATCTGACCTATAACAGGGAGAAGTGCGTATTCCGTACACGCAGGTTAGCCATCCTTGGATACGTGGTGGAAAACGGGGTCATTGGCCCTGATCCAGACCGTATGCGCCCCCTTACTGAACTTCCCTTGCCCGCTAGCACAAAAGCACTGAGGAGATGCCTCGGCTTCTTTTCGTACTATGCGCAGTGGGTCCCCAACTACGCGGACAAAGCTCGTCCGCTCATCAAGTCCACGACCTTCCCACTCACGCCGGAGGCCCAATTGGCCTTCAAGGCTTTGAAAAGCGACATTTCGAAAGCCATGATGCACGCGGTGGATGAATCCATCCCTTTCCAGGTGGAGAGTGATGCATCTGATTTCGCCCTAGCCGCCACACTAAACCAGGCAGGCAGACCCGTCGCGTTCTTTTCCCGCACCCTTCAAGGCCCCGAAATTCGGCACTCAGCGGTGGAGAAGGAGGCTCAGGCCATTGTGGAGGCAGTCAGACACTGGCGCCATTACCTGGCAGGGAAGCGGTTCACCCTGATCACGGATCAACGATCCGTGGCGTTTATGTTCAGTAACACGCAGAGGGGCAAGATCAAGAACAATAAGATCTTGCGGTGGAGAATTGAGCTCTCCACCTATAATTACGATATTATGTATCGTCCAGGGAAGCTCAATGAGCCCTCGGATGCCCTCTCGCGCGGAACATGCGCCATCATGCAGGAGGACCGCTTGAAGGCCCTCCACAATGACCTGTGTCATCCTGGAGTCACCCGACTCTACCACTTCGTCAAAGCCCGCAACCTGCCCTACTCGGTGGAGGATGTCAGGTCAGTGACGAGAAGCTGTCGGATTTGCGCAGAATGCAAACCGCACTTTTATCGACCGGACCGGGCACAATTGGTCAAGGCCACTCGCCCTTTTGAGAGGCTGAGTGTGGATTTTAAGGGCCCCCTTCCCTCAACGGACCGGAACGTCTATTTCCTCAACATAATAGACGAGTACTCCCGGTTCCCGTTTGTTGTCCCCTGTGCGGACACGTCGACTGCCACCGTCATCAAGGCATTCAGTGAGCTTTTTACCCTGTTCGGGTACCCCTGCTACATTCATAGCGACAGGGGCTCGTCGTTCATGAGCAACGACTTGAGGCAATTCCTGCTCTCATTCGGGATTGCCTCTAGTAGAACCACGAGCTCCAACCCTAGGGGTAACGGACAGGTGGAAAGGGAGAATGCTACAGTCTGGAAGGCTGTCCTACTGGCACTGAAATCCAGGGGCCTTCCAGTCTCCCGTTGGCAGGAGGTCCTTCCAAATGCGCTCCATTCTATCCGCTCCCTCCTGTGTACGGCAACCAATGCTACTCCCCACGAGAGGATGTTCTCATTCCCTCGGAAGTCGTCCTCGGGGATCTCATTACCAGCCTGGTTGACGTACCCAGGACCCGTCCTTCTGCGGCGACATGTGAGGGCTCGCAGGTCCGACCCCTTGGTCGAACCGGTCCAACTCCTCCACGCCAACCCTCAGTATGCCTATGTGGCATATCCTGACGGGCGAGAGGACACTGTCTCCATTAGAGACCTGGCGCCCGCAGGGGACGTAGCAACTCCTGTCGCTCCCATACCCCCTGTCACGAATCCCCCACTACTCATTTCTTCCCCAGACGTGGCGCGGTCAGCACCGGGACCAGTGCATAACAGTTATACTCCCATGTACAGCTTGCCTGAGACTCGGAGATCGGCGCCACCACCGAAGGTTCCAGGATCCCCTGCACCATCGCCTCACCAGGGCCAACCGGCCCGGGAGTCCTTGAGGGGACAGCCAGACGCTGTTTTGGAGAGAACGCCACCGCAAGCACCTGCTCCGGTTTCGCAACCGGTGTTGAGGAGATCACAGCGACGGTGCGGTCCTCCAGACCGTCTGGACTTGTGAATTTTGTACATATGACCTGTTTTTTGCACCCCGCCAGCCTTTGTTTTTAAAGGAGGGGTGAATGTGGTGAACCATCGTTGGTTACCACTGGGGGTTGTTCTTATGTTACTGTTGGGTTAGGGTGTTGTCACTGTGGGGGTTGTATAATGTTGTTGGGTTAGGGTGTTTACCTGTTGTTAATGTTATTATGGCACATCCCGGTGGGGCCCCGCCTCCGGAGGAGAGGTATAAGACCCTCTGCTCCGGCAGGACCCCTTCAGTCTGAACTGGTGTACTCGTGTTAGTTAGTTCCATTGTTTGACAATAAAAGCCTTCAATACTGAAGCCTTGTTCCACGTGCTTGATTGTCGCGCATCAGTCACTGTCTGTGTGGAGCTTGCACATTCTCCTTATGTCTGCGTGGGTTTCCTCCGGGTGCTCCGGTTTCCTCCCACAGTCCAAAGACGTGCGGGTTAGGTTGATCGACCATGCTGAAATTGCCCTTAGTGTCCTGAGATGCATAGGTTAGAGGGACTAGTGGATAAGTATATGGGGGTAGGGCCTGGGTGGGATTGTGGTCGGTGTAGACTCGATGGGCCGAATGGCCTCTTTTTGTGCTGTAGGGTTTCTATGATTCTCTCACTGAGCAGAGGCAGAGTGGCAGCAGACCCCCCTGCCCCCCTCTGCACCCCCCAGCCCCCCTCTGCACCCCCCCTCCCCCCCACCAATATGACGCACAGAGCCAACTGACCCACCTCCCATCCCCATAAGGAATGCAAGCAAATGCATTTAAATTGACGGCGCACCCATTTCGGGTGTGGTCCCGACGGCAGGCATTTTCGGCATTTGGTAAAGGGGGAACCAGCGTGGAGATGGGCACGGATCGTGCTACTCACCTCATGCCCGACTTTACCAAGTTTTCACGCCCGAAAAGGGCACAACTTGATGGTAAATTCGGGCCCATGTTTCGAAAAGACAGACTTAGGCAGAAGGCTAAAGTGCAGGACCTCAAAGGTAGTAATCTTTGGACTACGACCGGTCCCACGTACGAGTGAGGGTAGGAATAGGAAGATTAAGCAGATGAATGCGTGGCTTGAGAGCTGGTGTGGAGATGCCGGCGTTGGACTGGGGTGAACACGATAAGAAGTCTCACAACACCAGATTAAAGTCCAACAGGTTTATTTGGTAGCAAATACCATAAGCTTTCGGAGCACTGCTCCTTCGTCAGATGGAGTGGAAATATGCTCTCAAACAGTGCAAACAGACAAAATCAAGTTGCAGAATACTGATCAGAATGCGAATCCTACAGCCAGCCAGGTCTTAAAGGTACAGACAATGTGGGTGGAGGGAACATTAAACACAGGTTAAAGAAATGTGTATTGTCTCCAGACAGAACAGCTAGTGAGATTCTACAAGCCCAGGAGAAAAACTGTGGGGGTTGAGAGCTGGTGCAGAGGGCAGGGATTTAGATTTTTGGATTATTGGGATCACTTCTGGGGAACGGGTGACCTGTTCAAGAGGGACCGGTTACACCTGAACTGGAGCGGGACTAATATCCTGGCGGGTAGATTTGCCACTCGGGAGGGTTTAAACTAGTTTGGCAGGGGCTTGGGACCCAAAGCAGTAGGGAGACAGAAGAGAAGGTTGAGGACAGCACAGAAGTTAAAGAGAGCACATTAAATAGTAAAGGCAGTGTCAGTAATCCTAGTACTAGACAGGTCAGGCAAAAGCAAGACAGAGAGCAAGGGAAGTCCAGATTAAACTGCATTTATTTCAATGCGTGAGGCCTGACGGGCAAGGCAGATGAACTCAGGGCATGAATGCATACATGGGACTGGGATATTATAGCAATTACTGAAACATGGCTAAGGAAGGGACAGGACTGGCAGCTCAATGTTCCAGGGTACAGATGCTATAGGAAAGATAGAACAGGAGGTAAGAGAGGAGAGGGAGTTGCACTTCTGATTAGGGAAAACATCACGGCCGTACTGAGAGGGGGTATATCCGAGGGTTCGGCCACTGAGTCTATATGGGTAGAACTAAGAATTAAGAAGGGGGAATTCACTTTGATAGTATTGTACTATAGGCCCCCAAATAGTCAGCGGCAAATTGAAGAGCAAATATGTAAGGAGATTACAGATAGCTCCAAGAAATATAGGGTGGTAATAGTGGGAGATTTTAATTTTCCCAACATTGACTGGGACAGCCATAGTATTAGAGGGTTGGATGGAGACAAATTTGTTGAATGTATTCAGGAGGAATTTCTCATTCAGTATGTGGATGGCCCGACTAGAGAGGGGGCAAAACTTGATCTCCTCTTGGGAAATAAGGAAGGGCAGGTGACAGAAGTGTTAGTGAGGGATCACTTTGGGACCAGTGACCATAATTCTATTACTTTTAAGATAGCTATGGAGAATGATAGGTCTGGCCCAAAAGTTAAAATTCTAAATTGGAGCACAGCCACTTTTGATGGTATCAGGCAGGAACTTTCAAAAGTCTATGGAAAGGCAAAGGGACGTCTGGTAAGTGGGACACTTTCAAAAGTGTGTTAACCAGGGTTCAGGGTAAACACATTCCTCTCAGAGTGAAGTAGGGAACCCGGGATAATTTGGGATATTGAGACCCTGGTCAAGAAGAAGGAGGTACATGACATGCACAGGTAGCTGGGATCAAGTGGATCCCTTGAAGAGTATAGAGGGTGTAGGAGTAGAGTTAAGAGAGAAATCAGGAGGGCAAAAAGGGGACACGAGATTGTTTTGGCAGATAAGGCAAAGGAGAATCCAAAGAGCTTCTACAAATATATAAAGGGTAAAAGAGTAACTAGGGAGAGAGTAGGGCCTCTTGAGGATCAACAAGGTCATCTATGTGCGGATCCACAAGAGATGGGTGAGATCCTAAATGAATATTTCTCATCAGTATTTACTGTTGAGAAAAGCATGGATGTTAGGGAACTTGGGGAAATAAATAGTGATGTCTTGAGGAGTGTACATATAACAGAGAAGAAGGTGCTGGAAGTGTTAAAGCGCGTCAAGGTAAATAAATCCCCGAGACCTGATGAAGTGTATCCCAGGACATTGTGGGAGGCTCGGGAGGAAATTGCGGGTTCCCTAGGAGAGATATTTGAATCATCGATTGTCATTGGTGAGGTGCCTGAAGATTGGAGAGTGGCAAATGTTGTGCCTTTGTTTAAAAAGGGCTGCAGGAAAAAGCCTGGGAACTACAGGCCGGTGAACCTCACATCCGTAGTGGGTAAGTTGTTAGAAGGTATTTTGAGAGACAGGATCTACAGGCATTTAGAAATGCAAGGACTGATTAAGGACAGCCAGCATGGCTTTGTGAGTGGAAAATCATGTCTCACAATTTGATAAAGTTTTTTGAAGGAGTAACCAAGAAGATAGATGAGAGCAGTGAAGTTGATGTTGTCTACATGGACTTTAGCAAGGCCTTTGACAAGGTACCACATGGTAGGTTATTGCATCAGGTTAAATCTCACGGGATCCAGGGTAAGGTAGCTAAATGGATGCAAAATTGGCTTGATGACAGAATAAGAAGTTTAACAACACCAGGTTAAAGTCCAACAGGTTTATTTGGTAGCAAAAGCCACACAAGCTTTCGGAGCTCCAAGCCCCTTCTTCAGGTGAGTGGGAATTCTGTTCACAAACAGGGCATATAAATACACAAACTCAATTTACATGAATAATGGTTGGAATGCGAATACTTACAACTAATCAAGTCTTTAAGAAACAAAACAACGTGAGTGGAGAGAGCATCAAGACAGGCTAAAAAGATGTGTATTGTCTCCAGACAAGACAGCCAGTGAAACTCTGCAGGTCCAGGCAACTGTGGGGGTTACAAATAGTGTGACATGAACCCAATATCCCAGTTGAGGCCGTCCTCGTGTGTGCCACACACGAGGACGGCCTCAACCGGGATATTGGGTTCATGTCACACTATTTGTAACCCCTACAGTTGCCTGGACCTGCAGAGTTTCACTGGCTGTCTTGTCTGGAGACAATACACATCTTTTTAGCCTGTCTTGATGCTCTCTCCACTCACGTTGTTTTGTTTCTTAAAGACTTGATTAGTTGTAAGTATTCGCATTCCAACCATTATTCATGTAAATTGAGTTTGTGTCTTTATATGCCCTGTTTGTGAACAGAATTCCCACTCACCTGAAGAAGGGGCTTGGAGCTCCGAAAGCTTGTGTGGCTTTTGCTACCAAATAAACCTGTTGGACTTTAACCTGGTGTTGTTAAACTTCTTACTGTGTTTACCCCAGTCCAACGCCGGCATCTCCACATCTTGATGACAGAAGCCAGAGGGAGGGTGGTTGTAGAGGGTTGTTTTACAAAATGGAGGCCTGTGACCAGCGTTGTGCCTCAGGGATCGATGCTGGGTCCACTGTTATTTGTCATTTATATTAATGATTTGGATGAGAATATAGGAGGCATGGTTAGTATGTTTGCAGCTGACACCAGGATTGGTGGCACAGTGGACAGTGAAGAAGGTTATCTCGGATTGCAACGGGATCTTGATCAATTGGGCTGATGAATGGCATTTGGAGTTTAATTTAGATAAATGCGAGGTGATGAATTTTGGTAGATTGAACTAAGGCAGGACTTACTCAGTTAATGGTAGGGCATTGGGGAGAGTTACAGAACAAAGAGATCTAGGGATACATATTCATAGCTCCTTGAAAGTGGAGTCACAGGTGGATAGAGTGGCGAAGAAGGCTTTCGGCATGCTTGGTTTCATTGGTCAGAACATTGAATACAGGAGTTGGGACGACTTGTTGAAGTTGTACAACACATTGGTAAGGCCACACTTGGAATACTGTGTACATTTCTGGTCACATTATTATGGAAAGGATATGACTAAACTAGAAAGAGTGCAGAAAAAATTTACTAGGATGCTACTAGGACTTGATGGTTTGAATTATAAGGAGAGGCTGAATAGACTGGAGAAGAGAAGAGAATGCGGGCATCGATCCCGCTACCTCTCGCATGCTAAGCGAGCGCTCTACCATTTGCTGTGCAGAGGGACCTGGGGATCCTTGTGCATGAGACGCAGTCTGCAGGTGCAACAGGTGATCAAGAAGGCAAATGGGATGTTGGCCTTTATCGCAAGGGGGATAGAATATAAAAGCAGAGATGTCTTGCTGCATCTGTACAGGGCATTGGTGAGGCCGCAGCTGGAATACTGTGTGCAGTATTGGTCCCTTTATTTGCGGAAGGATATATTGGCCTTGGAGGGAGTGCAGAGAAGGTTCACCAGGTTGATACCAGAGATGAGGGGTGTTGATTATGAGGAGAGACTGAGCAGATTGGGTTTGTATTTGTTGGAATTTAGAATGCTGAGGGGGGATCTTATAGAGACCTATAAGATAATGAAGGGGCTGGATAGGGTAGAGATGGAGAGATTCTTTCCACTTAGAAAGGAAACTAGAACTAGAGGACACAGCCTCAAAATAAAGGGGGGTCAGTTTAGGACAGAGGTGAGGAGGAACTTCTTCTCTCAGAGGGTGGTGAATCTCTGGAATTCTCTGCCCACTGAAGTGGTGGAGGCTACCTCGTTGAATATGTTTAAATCACGGATAGATGGATTCCTGATCGGTAAGGGAATTAGGGGTTATAGGGATCAGGCGGGTAAGTGGAACTGATCCACTTCAGATCAGCCATGATCTTATTGAATGGCGGGGCAGGCTCGAGGGGCTAGATGGCCTACTCCTGCTCCTATTTCTTATGTTCTTAGATTGAGACTTTTTTCTCTGGAACATAGGAGGCTATGGGGTGATCTTATAGAGATCTATAAAATAATGAGGGGCATTGATCAGCTAGATAGTCAACATCTTTTCCCAAAGGTAGGGGAGCCCAAAAATTAGAAGGCATAGGTTTAAGGTGAGAGGGGAGGGATACAAAAGGGTCCAGAGGGGCCATGTTTTCACACAGAGGGTGGTGAGCATCTGGAACAAGCTGCCAGAGGTAATAGTAGAGGCAGGTACAATTTTGTCTTTTAAAAACCATTCAGACAGTTACATGGGTAGGATGGGTATAGAGGGATATGGGCCAAACGCGGGCAATTGGGACTAGCTTAGAGGTTTAAAAAAGAAAGGGCATCATGGACAAGTTGGGCCGAAGGGCCTGTTTCCATGCTGTAAATCCCTGTGACTCCATGACAAACAAAAAATCGGGTTTGCGCCCACTTTCTCGCCTCTCACAATGATACTGGCCTTGAATTACCGACGTAATAGGCCTTCTCCAATTTTAATATTTAAAGCTAAATTTAAATGTTATTAATGAGCCGGGGACATAATGCATTGGGAGATCAGGCACATGCACGATAGCGCCCTCTAGAAGTCAGCAGCTGGCTTCCCTCTGTGATTAGACTCTGTCCACTTCCCCTACTGTCAACAATCACACTTTGTCCCATTTTGTTCTTGAAGCGGCATAAGATTGTGTCTGAGAGCTCACCCAAAAAATGAGTGCGATTCTCTCCCATTTCCACTTGTTCGGCATTTAGAATTGTTTTGGTAAGACCAACCTCATAGAGTCATAGAGTGCCGAAAAGGCCCTTTGGCCCATCATGGTGGGCTTGAGTACCTCTCGTTTATGTGAGACAAGGAACATCAACAATTAACTGCTCTCACTGCGTTCCTGTTATTAATGTACTTTATAAAAACAATATCAATTGTTGATTTGCAGTTATCCCTTGCCTTGACGACATTGTTTTTCAGCCCACCCTCCAGAAAGAGAGAGAGGGGAGAATGGGCACGCAATGGTGGACACAACAAGGGTTCTATGTTATGATTGATTGGTTATAATTATTGTTTGGCCAGATACCTGGTTAAAAAAGGGGCATCCCAGACTGTAAGGGTCCAAGGCCCATTTATTAACCTGACAAAAGATGCAGAACATGTGAGGACATCCAGTGTAAAATTGTGACAAAGATAAAACAGGTGTTGTAATTTCATTTCTTCAAATTGGATAAATGAATCGTGTCCTGTAGGAGGAAGCAGATTGTCGAACATGCAAAGCCTCTTTGATAAGTGTGGCAGAAATATTGATCAAAAACTGAATTTCACAGCATTTGCATTGGCAGTGAAAGCCTGGCCTATCAAACTATCCATAATTACAAAACAAATTACATTCAAGGATTAGATGGTGCACAAAGCCCTGGACAAGCAGCTTAATGCACTCGAGGGAGTGATCATTTTGTACCTGGGAAGGGAGATTTCCACTGAGAATATGAATCAGATTTGCAAGTCTGTTAAAGGTCACCGTGACATCTGAAGCTTTTAGAAGTTGGCCATCGCTCAATACAACAAACTGAACATCAATGAGATCGGGACTCCGCCGTCTCACAGACTCAACCGCCACCTGCAAAAGGAGAGCAAATGATGAACACAACTAATTGATGGAAGTGCCGGTTCCAATATAGGCAGAACAAAAATCCAATAGATAATGGGTGGGATTTTCTTCCCTGTAGCGTGTTTTCCGGTGGCCTGTGTAACTTGCCATTGCCCGCCGGGGGGATCTTCCGATGTCTACGCCGTTTTGCATGGCTCACCAGTTCCACCATCGGGTGGCGGGGGGGGCGGGGGGGTTGTCTCCTTCGGCAGGACCGGAAAATCCCATTGGCGGGCAGGGCTGGAAAATCCCACCCAATATAACCACTGCAGCAACTAGGAAACGGAGGAGAACATTTTCCTTCTGGGCAGACGGAAGGGATAAACATGGGATAAGAGACTTAAGAACATAGGAAATAAACGAGAACAGAAAAGAATGGCCAGAGTAGGCCATTTGTTCCATCAAGACCATCCTGCCATGCACTGTATCATGGCTGATCTTCCATTTCAATTCCAACTTCCCACACAATCCTCATATCCCTTAATTCACTTAGTATCCAAAGCTCTAACAAACTCTGTCTTGAATACACTTAACAACTCAGTATTCACAGCCCTCGAGGTTAGCGAATTCCAAGGGTTCACAACCCTTGTCTCACCTCTAATAGCAGACTACTAACCCTGAGACAGTGAGGGGAAGTATTTTTGCAACATATGCGAAAAATATACAAAAGTCTGAGGTCACGAACCAACCAACTCAAAAAGAGCTTCTTCTCTGCTGCCAACAGAATTTGAAATGGGTCGACCTTATATTCAGTTAAAATTTCTCTACACCCTAGATGTAACACTACATTCTGCACTCTCTCCTTTCCTTCTTTATGTACGGTATGCTTTGTCTGTATAGCACCCAACAAACAATACTTTTCATTGTATACTAATACATGTGACAATAATAAATCAAATCAAATCAAACCAAAAATCACATCATTTAAGGATTTTATGGAGTCTCAAATAGATTATCTCTCATTCTTCTAAACTCCAGGAATTGTAGGCCTGATCTCTACATTCTCTTCTCATAGACAATCACCTCATCCCAGTCTAATGAATGTTCCTTGCACTATCTCCAGGGGGAATCTGTCTTTCCTTAGGTAAGGAGACCAAAATTGCACAGGATGCTCCAGGTGCAGCCTCAACAATGGCCTGTATTGCATTTAAAAAGTATCTTTAAAAGTACCATTTTGATGTACTCAAGGGAGTGATTATTTTGTACCTGGTATGGGAGCTATTCACTGAGAATATAAATCAGTCATTGTTTTAATATAGGAAATACGGTAACCAATACAGCAAGATCCCACAAACAAGAAATTCATAAAGGCCAGATGATCTGCTGATTGAGGGATTAAATATTAGTCAGGGTGTTCGGGAGAATTCTCTGTCCTCCTTCATTGGGATCTTTTATGTATCCCTGGCAGGGCAGATGTGACCTCTGTTCAAAATCCCATCCGAAATCATAGAAACCCTACAGTACAGAAAGAGGCCATTCGGCCCATCGAGTCTGCACCAACCACAATCCCACCCAGGCCCTACCCCCATATCCCGACATATTTTACCCACTAATCCCTCTAACCTACACATCTCAGGACACTAAGGGGCAACTTAAGCATGGCCAATCAACCTAACCCGCACATCTTTGGAATGTGGGAGGAAACCGGAGCACCCGGAGGAAACCCACGCAGACACGAGGAGAATGTGCAAACTCCACACAGACAGTGACCTAAGCCGGGAATCGAACCCAGGTCCCTGGAGCTGTGAAGCAGCAGTGCTAACCACTGTGCTACCGTGCCGCCCCAATCCAACACCTCCAACAGTGCAAATGTTGTCGTGGATTTCAGGAAGGGGACCATGCTCCCTGACTGGATAGGGAATTCACAGACATAACTAGATAGCAGAATTAATAGGAATACAGATCTTGGTGCCGAAATCTGGGACCCCTTGCAGAGCAAGACTTAACTTGTAGATGTTAAAACTAGGACTTTGAGCAGGATTTTCCGGCTGCATTCACCCTTGTGCTGGAAAATTCCGCCCGAGGTCAACGGACCTTTGCATGATCTGTGTCCCAAGCGGTACAATTCCTGTGGTGGGTGGGACAGGAAAATTCCTGTTGGGCTGATTTAAAATACAAGTAGAGAAGCGAAACAGGCATCTGCATTTTTGAAAACATTCAGAACTGTCTGGAAATTCAGAATGCTGGGAAGGGTTATAGTTACAGGGCCACAAAGCATCTGGAAATTGACAATGGATGTACATTAATACTTAGCAAATCTTGTCTCTAACTGGGAGCTATTAACATTACGCTAGAACAATCAAAACTGGCATTCTGCTGTGTAATGTCATTGAATTTGTAATGGTAAATGATCTCCAAGCATTGTACACAACTTCCGGGAAGACATGTTTCAGTAGGACAGGGTGAAAAAGTCACACTATAAGAACTTGGCAATGGCCTTTGCCCGCAGAGGTGGCTCTTTCAGGGAGTTCACATATATTGTTGCAACAATATTCAAGTCTGCTGTAATTCTGCACCCAGTCGGGGTCTCATTGTGGTTTCTTTGTTTCTCTCGGCTACCCACAATTTGTAAGTATAGCCCTCTCTTAACTAAAGACGCTTCCCCGCAACAGCAACACTCCCTCAGTACTGCCCAGGCAGTGTCAGCCGAGATTTTAAGGTCAAACCCTGGACTGGGACACAAAACTATTAATTTTGAACTCACAGAAGAGTGCGTTACCCATTGAGACATGATTGACTTAAAAAGAATGGAGCACAGGGCAGGGAAATCAAACAGGGGCAATTGTGTATGGGTCGCAGAACAAGCCAAGTTTCCATTCCTTTTGGGAGATCGGGAAGTCAACTCAGTTTGGTATGATTCTTCCCATCCACTTTCTCTCAGGCAATGCTTTACAGTCAGAAGCCAAAGACAAAACTTCATCCCTCCATTACAAGAGTACCTTTGTTCAAAAGAGATGGATCCATATAAAGTTTTTAAAAACCGCAAACCAATCTAGAAAAGGATTGAAAATGCTTTACTTGGCAATAATGCAACATTTGGGCAGCACGGTGGCACAATGATTAGCACTGCTGTCTCACAGCATCAGGAACCCGGGTTCAATTCCAGCCTCGGGTCACTGTCTGTGTGGCGTTTGCACATTCTCCCCGTGTCAGCGTGGGTTTCCTCCGGGTGCCCCGGTTTCCTCCCACAGTCCAAAGATGTGTGGGTTAGGTTGATTGGCCATGCTAAATTGACTCTTAGGCCGGAATTTTACCGGTACGCCCACCCCGATTCCGGGGGCGGGCGAGGCTCGGAGAACGGCATTCTCCATTTGCCTCGGGTGGGATCGTACAAACCTTGGGCGGACGTGCCAGTAAAATTCACACACTTAGTGTCAGGGGATTAGCTAGGTAAATATGTGAGGTGGTGGGAATACGGTCTGGGTGGGATTGTGGTCAGTGCAGACTCGATGGGCCGAATGGCCTCCTTCTGTACTGTACGATCCTATGATCCCCGGGTCATTGAGACCAATGGAAAAAATCCATACAGCTAACAGTAACACTAGTTTTCTCACCATCTTAAATGAAGTCACATAACATTTTATAATATACAATATGATATTACAAGATGCACAGATAAACCCATGAAACCCTAAATTTAAAGTGTATTTATTATTGTCACAAGTAGGCTTACACTAACACTGCAATTAAGACATTGAAAATCCCTCAGTCGTCACACTCCGGCGCCTGTTTGGGTAAAGTGAGGGAGAATTTAGCATGGCCAATGCACCTAACCAGCATGCCTTTCAGACTGTGGGAGGAAACCGGAGTACCTGGAGGAAACCCACACAGACACAGGGAGAACACGCAGATTCTGCACAGTGACCCAAGCCGAGAATTGAACCCGGGTCCCTGGCGTTGTGAAGCAGCAGTGCTAACCACTGTGCCACCGTGCCGTCTACATTAATTAATGAAGACGAGAGAAATTCAACTCAACACTTATAAGATTTTATTTCCAGGGACACATATTGCAAGCGTGCACTTCCAAACCCACGAGAGTTTCAGTCTACTCCAATTCATACTCATTGAAAAACAATAAATCAATGAAATAAATTAAAGGGACAGCCCCTTAATGGGACACTGTAACAAAAAGGCAAATCAAATCAAAATGTCATTTTCAGGGCTGATAATGCATTCCAGCCCCCGATGGTGCCCATTGGGGACTGTAACAATCTGTCTTTATATCTTTGGAATATATCAATTAAACAAATGTAACAAATTAACCAATTGAAAAAAAGCCAATCAAACCCACTGATAGCCCCTAAGGGGCACTGTAACTAAAGCAAACATTTTAAAGGAAGCTGATGGAATTAAATTACAATGGGAGATAGGGAAACACTCCAATCCCCGTAATGCCCACCAGTTGTGGAAGCTGTTTATATTTATAACAGCACCAGTTAATGTCTACCACTTGAACACAATTAACCAGATAATTAATTTTCAATTCACAATGACAACTTGCTATGTTACAGCTAGCCAGCGCAATGCCACAATACACTATATAAATGTGAAAAACTCCATTGACAAAAATAACACAAAGTACATATAAACTATACTTACGTGAATATTTTCAGAGGCCTCTCCTCTTTGGCGGGTTTGATTGGATGCCCCTGTAGAAGCCAGTGCCTGAAGATAGGTTTCCTTTAACCCTTTGCTGACCATCTGCCAGAAAGAATCCTCAAAGACTGTGGCAGATCCGTTGACTTGCAGCCTCACTTGTAACAAATCCTCCTCTTTTATCAAACTAATCATTGTTCTGTTTCTCGCTGGGCAGGGTGTTGGGTGCAGAGAGGACGTAGAGAGAGTGGGATTCTGAGGGGCGACACCCATTGGGCGGCTGGACGCCTCTACTCTGGGTTTCAGCATCTCCCACATGGCAGTAGACGGCACACAACATTTGGACGATAATATAGCTCTTGGTCGGAGTGAGGACATTGTCACTGGAAGAGATGGCTCAATAACTGAAATGCAAGGAGATCTGGAGGAAGATGGAAGTGTGGCTCTCGGTACAAAGGATAGATCTTCAGGAAATATTGTGTCAAATTTTGTACAGATGACTTCCGACAAGACAGAAAGAGTGGGCAGACTGGAACAGGATCTGCCTTCCAATGGTGAAAGAGCATTTAGTGAAAAGGAAGATAAATGAGTCAAAGATGCTATAGACTGTTCCAGTGTTTGAGATGAAGAGGGAAGTAATGGGGGGATTAGTAAGGTTTCCTTTGGTATCTGTTTGAATATTGATCCAGCAAAATAAGACTTTGCATCTAGACTTGATATTGGCAATAAATTTGGATCTGCAATTGTAGCAGTCGTTGTAATTGGCATTGAACTCTCCACATGCAAGAACAATCCCAGTGAAGAAATCATGACCACAGCATCTAGAAGGGTCTCCACCATCTCCGTAGCACTTAGAAACTTAGTTGATGGCAGATTCTCTTGTAAAGCTTTGCTATAATGGATTGTAGTACCTCCAGTGTCATGACTTGACTTGAAAGCTGTGGGGAGCTCTGGAAAAACCTCCGTCAACTTTGGATCTCTGGAAACCGAGCCAGTGTCTGTCCTCAAAATTGTCGTCTTTACTTCTGATGGTTGTGATGTTGAGAAAGGTAATATCATATCTACCAATGTACTTGTAACAAAAGCACTGCTGCCTGAAGCAAGCATGCCTGTTACTGATAGAAATATATTCTTTGAAAAATAGTTGGGCATTCCAGAAGAGACAGTTACTACCACCACAGCACTGCTAATCTGAGTGCCGAGAGCATGCGAAGCTAATTCAGATTGCTGAGACATCAGTTTTAAAACACTTGTCTCTGGATGCCCTAGGGATTCAGGACACAGCTTGGGTGAAGTTTCAAGAATGAAGCTATCTCCATATGACCGAGAGGCCATGTCATTTAACAGGTCGGTTATCAGTGGTGTTGGGGAGGATGTTGCAGAACTGGAGACTGACATGCTAAATAACTCAGGAGTTAGAAGATGGATAGAGTGTTTAACCAAACTAGAAACATCTGAAAACCAAGAAGTGTGTTCTTCACCAAGTGTAAAATAACCTGACAACACAGCACCTGATTTCATGACAACTGGGAATAGCATCATGGAATTCGAGTCAACAAAAGAGGAAGGAATGTTCGCAGCTTTCATAAATGCATTGGACGCATCAGTGGGGACATGATTAGTTATGACCACCGTGCTAGGCGTTCCCAAGGCGTTTTTTGATTGTAGTGCCAGGTCTGCGATGCTTTTTAAGAAATCCTCAGAGCCAGTTACATCCAGCGATGTGCAAAGTATTCTCTTGGTAAGAGTGAAAAACCATCCAGTGTTCAGCTTATTTGCCGACCATGTCCCAAACTCATCAGTCGAAAGGAAAGCGGCTCCAGAAACCAAGGCAATGCTGGAATCTCTATGAGCCTTCAGATAGATAGAAGAAGGCAGCATTGGACTGATGTCTTCTTCTGAAGCTGTCGCCAATATTTTAGTCAAGTCCTCATTACCCAGATGAAATAGACCTGAAGAGAGAGATTCAGGGAACAAGTCGAAGTTGTCAAACCTCAAGCGTGAATGTTGTATCATTGATTCACAGGGAAAAATACATCCAGGTACTAAGGCGGGTGTTGCTCGCTGGGGAGACAGAGAAACCCAAGATACAAGTGCCAAGTGAGTAATGTCTTGGGAAGTAAACACAAATTCTGATTTAAGAGTGAATGTTGGCAGCGTGGTATCTCCATGATAGGATGGTGGATATTCTGCCACTTTTCGCAAACTGAATGTAGTCTTCATCTCTGAGGATGTTTTTCCAAACTTATCAGGCCTTCTCCCATGGGAATGATTGCCTGTTGAACTGGCAACACCAAGTGAAAGGAGTTCTAGCTCTGAAGAAGTTGTAGTGTATAGACCGTGAATCATGGGGAGCGCAGCCTGCATTGCTGTCCTAGTACCTTCAATACTCCTATCATAGCATCCAGCTAGATTGTCAGGAGACAGAGAATGCAGGAACTGAATCGGACTTGAATCACCCTGGGTTAAATCTGAAAGTTGTAGTGCAGGAGTGCCAGCACCCAACAAGGAAAGCATAGAGTGAGATTCCAACTGGGCTGTAGGCAGGCTTTTAGCACCCGTTTGGACCAAGATTCTTGCTGGTTGAGTGGTCACATCTAAACTGGAGAATACCATGCTAGTCTGTGGCAAAGACTTTGTAGCTTCTTTAGCTACTGAAATACATGTGGGATATAAGTGTGAATTTATTACCACTGGAGACATTTCAGGCTGTATTGAAGCCACACTGGCTTGAACAAGGTTGATTGGGTGCACTGGAGATGCAGGTCCATCTCCAGAAAAATGTTCCAAATCTAAGTGTGTTGTTGTATGTTTCCTATCTAATAAAGGACGTTCAAGTGTACTGACAATGTGGAGAGATGGGGCAGTTACCTTGAGTTCCAAGTGGACTCCAGGAAAAGTGAATACCTCCACAGTATCTGTTGACCATATTAGCAAACCAGGTACACTCAATGGAAAAATTGTAAATTCCAGTAATTTTTTTCTAAGTTCAAAATTATGAAAAGTAAACGAAGATGGTGTTTTCCAAAGTAACACTCTACTGGATTGGAAAGGAATTATTTTATCTTTCATAAATGATGGTTGCAATACTGAGCTGTCCAAGGATGTCAAGGCAGTCTCCCTTTCTGAGTGTGTGATGGAAGACCGTAGCGTTAGATTGCTGCCGTTCACCGATGAGATATTGTTTCCAAATTCTGCAGTGAATGGACTCAGTTCAGTGTTACAGGAATGGCCTGAAGACTGTGCTGTTGAGTGATCCAGGTTGCTGGAGAGTGAGGAAGCCGTAATTTCCAGTGAAAGCCCAAATAATTCCTTTGCATCCAGAGTATGCGTCATTGGAAAGAATGATTGCATTGCATAAAGCAATGCATTTTCAATGCTCAATGATGTCGGAAGATCCTTATTCAAGATGTCCTGTGATGACCATTTTGTTGAGCTATCAAATCGAGAAATAAGCACTTTTGCTTCCCCCAAAATGTCAGGGAGTTGATTTGTGTTTGCATCAGGGGTACTGACTGAGAGAATTAAAGCAATAACTTCATTTGCCCCCAAATATCCTAAATCCGAGGACACTTTAGCAGATTTGACCTTATCCTTTTGAACTGTAGATACAAATCTTGAGTTGAAAAGCACATCAACTTCAAAAGCAGAGCTTGTAAACTCACTGCTCGCTATAAACAGTGAGGGCAGCATTGCAAAGCTGATCATGTTCATAGATGGCACAACTGTTTGGAACTTGGGTGATGCCAATGCAGAGGTGGCAGAGCTGCCCACTTCCTGTGTCAACATGCCTGGAGAGCTGGCAAGCATAGAGTTCGCAACCACAATGTTCATTCCATTGGTCTCAAGAGGGAATGAAGCTTCCAGCACTGAACCAAGTGTCCCCAAGTCAGAAATCTTAGAGGAAACTCTTTGATACCCATCATTCCAACTATATCCTGGCACAATTGATGGATTAACCTCAACATGCATAATATTTCCAGCTGGTTGAGTTACATAGACGGGGAACTCATCTGTCCCGGTTGATGATGATCCAGCATTGTTAACCCGAGGAACTTGTTTCTCTTTTGAAAGGGCCACAGTGTCAAAGTCCTCTGATAGGGAGGTAAGTGGAGAAATATGGAAGAGAGGCATGGGCCAATAGAGAGCCTGAATGCCCTGACTGGATACATCAGATACAACAGGAAAAGCATTGGATTGTAGATAATCACTATTAAGATAAGTGTCTGAATAAAATGATGTCAACAGGTCAACCATTGAAGCAGTGCTAGATTCCAGTTGTGTAGCAAGCGGCATTGAATGGACATCAAAATATCTTTCTCCAAAAAGATCAGAACTGGCTCTATTCAATCGTTGGGTACTTGGTAAATTTCCAGGTGTTCCCAGTGCTGCCATTGAAAACATGCTACCATGTTGACTTTGGATCACAGAGTGATACATCAAAGTGCCAAGCGCCACTGGATGAATTTGACCTGAGTGCACCAACTGATCTGCATTGTTGACCGAAGATGCACCAACACTTTGCAATTCAACTATGGAAAGGGTCTTCATGCTCTGTGCTTCATCTTCAGATGGGTTCCCATTGTTTGTATGATGATGCTCAGAGTCCTCCGTAATCTCAAAGGTTTCACTTACGGTGGTTGGAGAAAAAGCGCTGGCCGACAACTCAGTTTCATCAGATCCAAGACGGATCCCCCTGGATCTGAGGGCATCAACAAAACACTGATGGCTATCTGAAGTCATTGTTCCTATAGTCCAAGGCACATCAGTAAAGAAGTTGCTGAGATGCTTGACTTCCACAGCCTGGGTGTTGAAGATGTGAAGGTAACCAGTTAACTTTGTCGATAGTTTCTCCATGTGAGGGGGAGCATTGAGAATTGGACCATCTTGGGCCTGGTCAAAGAGTTGCGATGTCATCTTGGAGTCACTCACAGCAACAGAGTTTGTACTTGAATCTGTGTTCACTGACATTAATAAAACAGACAGAGCAATCATCTTCACAGGGCTGAGGCTACTCACAATGAGGGAATCTGTTCCAGCTGAACACTCTGTAAAATGAAAAGCAGAAGAGGACAAGGCATCGGTTGCCACTTCAAGTGCATTTGTTCTGAATAAATCATGCACGCAACTAGAAATCTCCGGAACATTCCCATTCCCTTGTGGGCTGTACCTTACAGTCTGAGATCCATCAAACACTGGCGGTGTTTTTGTAAAAAATGCATTTTGTTGGTTGAAGGAAGGAAATAAACGGGTTTCTTCAGGAAGTCCACCTGAAGAGGGTTCTGGTAAATCCTTTATGTATGCCTGATGAGGAAGCTTTGTTGACATCTTCAGGTCTTTACTATCAGAAGAGGCTGCATTCTCAGATACTTCAGAAAGGTGCATAGGTGGGAGATCAACAGATGGTGTAAAATCGCGGCATTGTCCAACACCAATTGGCCCAAGTTGGGATGTTGTATCTTCAAAAAGCCCATCCGCCATCTCAGAGTTAGCTATGTGAAGCATAGGTTCATGGGATGCATCAGAAATAATGGACTGAGAACCGCTGACAACAGGAATGGTGGGAAAATTGTTCATTGCCTGGGCATTCTGCTCAGAGAATGGGCCTGGCTTCGCAATCGCATCTGAAGTCTGGAAGATCTGATTGTTATCTGATTGCTCGGTCCAATTAAACAAGACTGAGGAATCTTGTGAAACAGAGGCTGCTGCATCTTGGGAGAATAGGGCCACGTTGTCAGTGTTTGTGCTTCTACCATACCTCCTGAGAGACTTCCCTACTTCTGAAATCACAGAGAGATTTCAACCATAAGAAAGACTTTGATAACATATTTTACACATTCAATGATATTCCACATGAATTTCAACTTCCACTGTTGCATTTACTAAAGTAATTAGCTGTGGGCTTGACTCAGTATAAGGGGCAGCACAATAGCACACTGGTTAGCACTGCTGCCTCACAGCGCCAGGGTCCCAGGTTCAATTCCGGCCTTGGGTCACTGTCTGTGTGGAGTTTACACATTCTCCATGTTTCTGCATGGGTTTCCTCCAGGTGCTCCAGTTTCCTCCCACAGTCCAAAGATGTGCGGGTTAGGTTGATTGGCCATGCTAAGTTGACCCTTAGTGTCAGGGGAGTTAGCAGGGTAAATGCATGGGTTGTGGGAATAGGGCCTGGGTGGGATTGTGGTCGGTACAGATTTGATGGGCCGAATGACCTCCTTCTGAACTGTAGGGATTCTATGAACTTTCTAAGTGTAAGATTCATGTCATAGAACCAAACAATCCTGAAGGTGGATCATACAGCCCAGGAGGAGGCCATTCCGCCCATCATATCTGTATCAGCTCTTTGCAAAAGCTATCCATGCATTTACCCTAGCTAGTCTCCCTGACACCGCAGGGTAATTTAGCATGGACAATCTACCTAACCCGTACATCTTTGGAATGTAGGACACGGGGAGAATGTGCAAACTCCACACAAGCCAGGAATCGAACCCAGGACCCTGGCGCTGTGAGGCAGCAGTGCCTCCATGCCACCCTCTTCACATAATAGAAGGTCAGAGTTAGGCTAGCTCAAATAGTGAGACGTTGACCGGAATTTTACCGCCCTGCTCACCACAGGAATTGGAGCGAGCGAGGTGCGGACAATGGAAAGGACTCGGCTGGGAATTTATGGTTTCGCAATGAGCGAGATTGTAAAATCCCACCCATCATTTCAAGTAGTGGGAGACCACCCCAACTCACTTAAAACTTCAGAATACCACATTGCAAAAGCACCTCTTGCATTGAAAGCGACCTTAAGCCCTCCCAAATCAACTTAAATATTGGAAAATCGTGGCCGGTATTTTCCAGCCAGTCTTGCTGATGGTGAATCATGCCCACCCCCACCCCCACCCCCCGGCAGCAAGGGCTGCCGACAACAGCAAACCCCATTGACAGCAGCAGGACCAAAAGATGCTGCAATCGGCCAATGGCGGCGGACCACCCCAATGATGCCAACGCAACATGCCATGAGTGGGGGTGGCAGTGAGACCACTGCAAATTCAGGAAACCAGTGGAAAAATGCATTGCAGCCACTCACTAAGGCTTCAACTACCCCTCCACTGTCTAGAAGGACAAGAGTAGGACCATTCCTCGCTTAGAAATATCATCGGCCATCCCTTCAGCATCCCTGCGTCAAAAAACTAGAACTGTGTCAGCTCTGCGAGAGTGCCTTCATCATCCAGACTGCAAGTGTTCAAAGACAGCAGCTTACCATCTTCTCAACTGAGAATAGCTTATAAATACCAGCGACGCCCATATCTTGTGAATGAAATTTTTTGAAAAGCAACAAGTTTCTTTACATGATCTTGTAAAGCCCCCATTAGAGGATCATCTGTCAATTATCTACCCAAAGTGAAGGGTGCTGAGGAAGGACCGTTTACCTTCTTGATTCATTCTTTTGTCTTTATTCCTCTCATAGAATCCCTACAGTGCAGAAGGAGGTCATTTGGCCCATCAAATCTGCACCGACCACAATCCCACCCAGACCTTATACCCACAACCCCATGCATTTACCCTAGCTAGTCCTCCTGACGTTAAGGGCAATTCAGCATGGCCAATCCACCTAACCCACACATCTTTGGAGTGTGGGAGGAAACTGGAGCACCTGGAGGAAACCCACGCAGACACGGGGAGATCGTGCAAACTCCACACAGACAGTGACCCGAGGTCGGAATTGAACCGGGGTCCCTGGTGCTGTGAGGCAGCAGTGCTAACCACCATGCCACTGTGTCGCCCATAACAGGAAACCCCATTGACAGCAGCAGGATCAGAAGACCCTGCAATCGGCCAATCTCTCCTCTTGCCTGCTCTGCACTAGCCCCCACCCCTTGCTGTAAGTGCCTTAAGATGTTTGCATATTAAAGTCACCATCAGCATAAAAGTATGATATCAGCTTTGCACAGCATTCCCTCTACATCACGAGATTGGAGCCTTTGATCACAGCACTCTCTATTTCCCACTCCAACTTTTACTTTAGGATCATCAGTCGAGTCATTAAGAGTTATGTAACCAAGAGAGAGAAAAAATTGAGTTGCCTCAGGTTAATTTTAAAGAGAAATCTTTGAAATGTGAACAAAACAGCAAGCCCATTATCCTATTTGACTAATTAAAAATATACAGCTCACAATTTCTCATAGAAGGCACACAGGTCAGAAAATTGAGTCAGAGCCACTCTTGCTGAACAAGTTTTTCTCTGTTCAATTTTATTTGCCGGAAGTTCTATCAAAGATTCTATCAGTAATCCTTGCTCACACGAACCTTGATGTGGAGTGTCGGCAGCTTACACCAATGCAAGAGCCTCCACAATCCAACCACAACTTGCTCTGACCCACCATTTCCCAAAAGCGGTTACACTGCAGTGGCAAGGATAGAAACCCTAAGGATTGTATGCAAACTATTTTTTCTGTCATCACCACTGTCCCAAAGGTCAGAAAGAAATTTGTGTTCTTATCGGAATTTTCATGTCCCCAGAATGTCCCAAAGCACTTTAGTGTTTTTGGAATGTAGTAATGTGGTAACCATGGCAGCCAAATTGTGCACCAGTTGGATCCCGCAAATAGCAACATGATAATGGCAAGGCATAGATAAGGGTTGACAGTCAGAATCTTTTTCCCAGAGTTGAAATGTCTAATATTAGGAGGCATGCACTTAAGGTGAGAGAGGGAAAGTTCAAAGGAAATGTGAGGGGCAAGTTTTTTACAGACAGTGGTAGGTGTCTGGAACACACTGCCAGGGGTGGTGGTGCAGGCAGATACAATAGGGGGGTTAAAGGGGCTTTTAGATAAGCATGTAAATATGCAATTGACCAAGGGCAGGCAAAAGGGATTAGTTCAAATTGGCGTCATGTTCGGAACAACTTCCTGGTCCGAAGGGCCTGTTCCTGTGCTGCACTCTTCCATGTTCTATGTTCCATTTTGGTGATGTTGTTCGAGGGATAAATATTGTCCAGTACACCAGGGAGAATTCACCTGTGATCACTGCCTTGGAATCTCTTATGTCCACCTGAGAGCTAGCAAGGCTTCAATTTAAAGTCTCAACCGAAAGACGGGACCTCAGGCAGTGCAGCACTCCATCAATACTACACTGGTAGTGTCAACCTAGATTGTGTGCTCAAGACTCTGGAGTTGATCTTGAACTTGTGATCTTCCAACTCAAGAGGTAACAGTGTGATCCACTGGGCTACAAATGACACAGAAAATTCTTATGTGAAGTGGTGATCAAACATGCAATGTCCAAGGGGTTCAGAGATGAACTGGAGATATATTATCAAATTAGTAGTCCAGGTTTGGATCAGTTTGAAACACATGTGTCAGTCGGAAGGTAATAGTGGGCATTATGGGCAAGGGCACATCTAATTCATGCTCACAATCCATTGAAACACTGCGAGAGTGCCGCACTGTCAGCAATACTGTATTCTGGCCAACATCATTAAACTCAGGCTCTGTCTGGTGATTTAAGTGACAATTAATATCCCATGAGACTATTTGGAATACAAGATGAAGGCCAAGCTTGTCCTCCCAGGAATCAATGAACCTTCATTGTACCTTATCCATGGGACATCTATCTTCCATTGGGTAAGGAGACCAAAACGACACCAAGTACTCCAGCTCTGATCATACCCAAGACCTTGAATTGCAGCAAGACTACCATACTCTTGAATTCCAGACCCCTTACAATAAAGGCCTTCAATACTATTTGCCTTTTCAATTGTTTTCTGTGCCCTGGGCTAGCTGAAGAGAGCCCATGACATTCCAAAAGCATTTTTTCGTACCTTGCTTATAGGAGGATGCCAGCTCTCTGGAGAGAAGTTCCATCAGCCTCATCCGATGCCATTTCTGTAATGGAGTTCTCCCTCCCTGAGAGGAAAGAATAACCAACTCTTTCAGAGAAACTATTTTTTTATTATTATAGGCCAGCTAAAAACACTGTGGTCAATTTTATAATTTAGCACCTAGAGATAAAGATGATTAACGGACCGTTGAATGAACGCTCAACCTATTTCAGCAAAGTTCCTCTGCTTCATATGTTAATGATGACCTGCTTAAGGTAATAAACTCCCCACATGGTTTTAACTGAGGTCACATATCACCCCAATCTCACACTAACAGTCAGTGCTCCAACTCTGAAGGACTGGTTTAATGCCTGATAGGAATTCTTGGCATTTGGTTAGGAAATCTCTGGAGCACTGCCAAAGACTCCTGGCCACTGATCGAGGGAAAATCCAAGCCTTGGAGGTAGTGAAGGCTTTGAGGAATCAGCATATCGAATGCTCATCACCCAGCGTTCTCTTGCGCTGTTATTATCCTGGTATTGATGAGGCTGATCCATTAAGCTTTCCATTAGTAGAAAACCCAGAAAGTTGATGGTCAGTTGATGGTGCCATTGAAGGTATTCCCATTTTGTGATGACCTTTGCCTACAACCAGTGGTGAGAATAATATTTTCCACTTGTCAGTTGTGGCTAAGTGGGTAGCACTCCCTTAGAATCGTAGAACCATGGAATCTTTACAGAAGGAGGCCATTTGGCCCATATGTCGGCACTGACTCTCCTAAGGAACATCTTACCCAGGCTCACCAGTCCCCCCACCCTATCCCTGCAACCCCACACATTTACCTTTTCTAATCCCCTTAACCGACACACCTTTGGACACTAAGGGGCAATGACCAATCCACCTAACCTGCACACCTTTGGACTGTGAGAGGAAACCAGAGCACCCAGAGGAAACACATGCAGACATGGGGAGAAAATGCAGACCTCACACAGACAGTCAGTCACCCAAGGCCTGAATCGAACCCAGGTCCTTGGCGCTGTGAGGCGGAATGATGTGAGTTCATGTCACAATCCAAGGAATGGGACGTAACCCAGGCTGACATGCCCAGTGTAGCACTGAGGGATTCACAGTGCAGTACAGAAGACAGCCTTTCAGGTGGGATGTTAAACTTATATCCCATCTGCTCCTTCAGCTGGACACATAACACCCATGGCATTCTTTCAAATGAGAGTAGGGAGTTCTCCTGGGTAGCAATTTATCCATAAGAACACAAAAGATAGGAGCGGGAGTGGATAATCACGGCCCGTCAAGTCTGCTCCATCATTCAATATGACCATGGGTGTTTTGGGGTACAACTTCCCTTTCCTGCCCAATTCTCCATATTCCCCCAAGTCCCTCAGACACCAAATATCTGTCTATCTCAGCCTTAAATATATTCAACAATGGAGCATCCATAGCCCTATGGATTCCAAAGATACACAACCCATCGAGTAAAGAAATTCCTCTCATCTCTGTTCCAACCGATCAACCCCTTATCCTGAGACTGCATGTACCCACGTTTTCAAGATTCCTCAGCCAGTAGAAACAACCTCGCTGTGTCTACTCTGTCGAACCCTTTCACAATCTTGTATGTTTCAACGAGATTACCTGATTCTTTTAAACACCAGATAATATAAAGCTAATTGACTCAACCCCTCACAGGACAGCCCTCTCACCCCTGGAACCAATCTAGTGAACCTTCACTGTACTGCCTCTAATGCAAGAATATTCTTCCTGAAAAGGGGAGACTAGGACTGCACACAGTATTCTAGGTGTGGTCTCACCAAATCCCTGTACAATTGTGGCAAGGCTTCTTTATTCCTGCATCCAATTCCCTTGCATTAAACATGACATCCGACGTCTTAATTGCTTGCTGTACCTGCAGGGCAACACAGTGGCAAAATGGTTAGCATGGCTGCCTCACAGTGACAGGGACCGGGGTTCATTCCCGGCTTGGGTCACTGCCTGTGCGGAGTCTGCACATTCTCCCCGTGTCTGCGTGGGTTTCTTCCTGGTGCTCCGGTTTCCTTCCACAATCTGAAAGATGTGCTGGTTAGGTGTATTGGCCATGCTAAATTCTCGCTCAGTGTACCTGAACAGGCGCCGGAGTGTGGCGACTCGGGGATTTCCACAGTGACTTCATTGCAGTGTTAACGTAAGCCTATTTGCGACATTAATAAATAAACTTAATTGCTTGCTGTACCTGCATGCTAACTTTGTGTTTCTTGTATAAGCACACCCAAGCCTCTCTGATCATGACATTTACAAGTTTCACACTTTTTATAAAATATTCTATCTGCTTTTCTAATTGTTTGACCAATGTGAATGCCCTCACTTCTCACATTATACTCCAACTGCCATTTTGTTGCCCTTAATCTGTCTATAACTCTTAGTACCTCTCTATGTCCTCTGTTCAACTTACATTTCACCCTAGTTTTGTATCATCAGCAAAAACATAACATAAGGCTGGAAAAACATTACACCAAGATAAATACACATGCAGCAATAATTCCTGCACCCAGTGCTGCACCCTCTTTTCATTGCAACAAGCAATAGGACAACCACCTACCTGCAGGTATTCCAGGAAGTGGCATCCTTGCCCAATACAGAAGGTAATGCACTTTTGAACTAGTATGGCATCCTCTTTGGTTTGGATCTGGATCATTGTACAGAGCTCCTGTGGCAACACATTTGTACTCTGGGTAGTACACTTTACAACACCCCCATAAAAATCCCCTAATACAAAACAAATGCTGCAGTTAGTTACCAAGAAGCAAGCTTGAGCAGTTGCACTAATTCTGCACCTTGTATCAAACAGTTAGATAGAAAACACAGTACAGAATCAGCCCAACCAGCCCATATTATAGTTTATATAAAATTCCCCACATTCTAATTACCCAATGATGACATACATGATATAGGCAAGTGAATACTTAGTGACCTCCTGACAGGAATAAGCATACTGTTAGCTATTACTCTCCTGGGTGTGTCCTGTATGGTTGTGGCGGAATATTCTGGAGGGACTGGTGAAAACGGTAAGTGTTGGAAAAATTTCACAAGTCTGGCAACATCCATGGAGAAAGAATACAACATTTTCAGTCCAATACGACTCTTCTTCAGAGCTGCAGAGAGGTAGAAAGGTGGTGGGTTTTGTGGTGTTGACTAAAGGGGCTGGATGGGTCAGGTGGAGTAAAAGGGATGGGTTAGAGTGTGGGTCAATTCACTCTCTTGCTCTCATACTCACATTGCTGTCCTCCGTCTGTTCCAGTGAAGCCAAAGCAAGCTGGAAAAACAGCACCTCGTCTTTCGATTCGTCACTTTACAGCCTTCTGGACTCAAATTCAAGGTGAACAACTTCAGGACATGTCCTCCATTTTGAATTTTTTTTGACAAATTTCTTTTTGACAACAGGCTTTACGTTGTTTTTGCTTCAGACAGAGCTGATCTTTATTCTGCTATTAGCACCACCACTGAACACATGTTTTGTTTCTTTATTGCTACTTTACCACTCCCTTTGCCTTTTGTTCCATGACATCTTTGATATTTAATTTCCCCCACCCTCTCGCCCACCCCAAACTTTCCAATTTGGTCCACCTGGTCTTTCCTCATCCTTTCTCAACAGCGTAAAACCCACCAGACGCCCACGGAGCCAAAGGGACTCGAAACATTAACTCTGTTCCTCTCTACACAAGTGAAGCCAGACCTGCTGAGATTTTCCAGTATTTTCTGGCCTGAATGTTGGGCACATGCACTTAGTAGACCCAGAATCAAGACGGGAAACGCGTTCCCAGCTGCGATCAGCTTCGGGGCACAACTCCACGCAGACCGGCCAATTAATGGCTACCCAGCGTGAACCACGTTCTATGACAAGTTGAGTGCTGCCTGATGTTAAAACTATGCCAAGTGTCCCTGGGCAGCACAATCATACACAGACCTCAGTTCCCGGACATATTTGTTAATTTTATTTTTGCCCTGACAATTCATCCCACCCGATATCCAGGTCTCAGTTAATACATAAAGGCAGCCTGGCCAACCGCCCCACCCGCCTATCGTAAATGCAGATGTGCCATGTAAGATTGCATTCAATTGGCCTCTTAATGGGCTAAATGGCCTGCTTGATTGCCAGTGGGCGTGCTTCCAACACGCGCGTGCCTGCCTGCTGATCAAAATATTGCATGCCCGACACCCTCTGATGAGATTTCACATGTTTACGGGTCAGGCACGCACTCGCACGGTGGCACAGTGGTTAGCACCGCTGCGTCACAGCACCAGAGACCTGGGTTCAATTCCAGCCTTGGGTCACCGTCTGTGTGGAGTTTGCATGTTCTCCCCGTGTCTGCGTGGATTTCCTCCGGGTGCTCCGGTTTCCTTCCACAGTCCAAAGATGTGCGGGTTAGGTGGACTGGCCGTGCTAAATTGATCCTTAGTGTCAGGGGGATTAGTAGGGTAAATACATGGGGTAACAGGGATAGGGCTTGGGTGGGATTGTTGTCGGTGCAGGCTTGATAGGCCACATGGCCTTCTCCTGCACTGTAGATATTCTATACCTGATATTGAATGTGCTTTGTGAATTTCAAGAATATTGAAACTGCATTGAGGACCCTCAGAGAGAAACATGCTGTATGAAGGAAAGTTGAATTCTATTGCACTTTATGCTTTCTTTCAATATGAAATGTTCTGCCCCCAGACTGTGTGCCTGACATGAAATGTACATGGTAAATATTCAAGAGAATCACAATTGTATCGAGGCACTTCGGAGTGGAATAACATGTATTCATTGAAGTGGAATTTTATGGCAAATGTAGTTTTCAAGTTGAAATGTTTCATAATTATTTTTCTAAATTTTATGAATAAATAATATTTTTGAGCAGAAAAGGCAGTTCCCCAAATATCATTAGAGGGTTCGAACTTAGTGCCTTGTATGAGTGAGGATCACAAAATATAAAATTGCTTACTGATCTCCAACAACTTGCATTTATGAATTAAAGCAGTGCTTGGCAAACTATTTTCCAATGTGACCCCATTTTCAAGGCAACACAACGCTACCTTCTCAAGGGCAATTAGGAATGGGTAATAAATGCTGGCCCAGCCAGCGATGCTCACATCGCATTAACAAATAATTAATTTTTAACACGTCAGAATTAACATGATGCCAGACACCAACAAAGCCAGCCAGCTGTTAAGCCATGTTATAGCATTCAGTATGTTTTTAAAGTTTGCATATTGCAGGCATAGATAAACATATATATGGCGGGGTTTTACGGCCTTGCTCATCCCGAAACCGTAAAATCCCACCTGGGGTCGACGGACCTTTCCATGGTCCGCCCCCCCTCCCGCTCCAATTCCCGTGGCGGTCGGGATGGTAAAATTCCAGCCATAATACCTCACATAAGTACCAAAATATGTGTTTTTGAAGTACTTTATAAAAATGTCATTATTTCATGTCCTTATGTGGGTTTCAGACAGGCTTTCCATATTTCTCAGTGCTGAAAGGCTCAGAGAAACCCCTCAGGCCCGGGATGACCCACAATGCTTTGTGGATTGCTGCCAATATGGATTGAGTATTTGAATCCCTCTTCGGGTAGCTTGTGGCCTGTTCTGTCATGGGAAGGTTTCCCTCTATTTATGAGGGTTTTAGGTCTAGCTCCAGTAGGTTTCTTCAAAACTACTTTATTTACACTGGGGGGAGGAGGGGGTGGCGGTGGGCGGGTGGGGGGGGGTGGGGAGGGGGGGCGGCTCTCCAGGTCCGCTAGCTCCCGCGAGTATCACTGTTTGGGTTTGTCGACACCGGCGTGGACCCGATGCATATTCAAATTCAGTACTTTAAATATAATTAGCAGGCTTGAAGCCCGGGTTAAATGGCCCTCGCTATTCATCCACTGCCCCAGCGGGATCTACACCGGCCGGGCTTTCATCCGGGTGCTCACAAACAAGGACCTGGCATCTGTTGAGGGTTGAGGAAACACCACCAATCCTCAGCAATGAGAGGCATCCTCCCACCCTCCCCCCCCCCCACACCTCGCAGGAATGAGGCTTATCTGGCCCTACCCCTCATTCAGCCCCCCCTTCCCCCTCAGATCCCCACGCAGCCCCCCCCTGCTGCCACAGGCCCCCCCCCCATTCAGCCCAACTCCCCCCTCAGATCCCCACTCAGCTCCCCCCTCCTCCTCAGACTCCCAATTCAGCCCCCATGCTACCTCAGGCCCCCCCACCCAACCCTTCCAACCTCAGACCCCCCCACTCAGACCCCCTGCCGCCTCTGCTGCTACCAGATTGCAAAGGACATGGGGAACAGCATCCTGGCTCTGCCCACCGGGCACCAGGCAGTGCCAAGGGGGCAGGGGCTGAAGGGGGTGGATCCTGAATGGGGCAGAGCCTGAAGGGGCAGGGCCTGAGGGGGCAAGGCCATGACAGGGAGGCAGGGGTTTGTACCATACATCAGAGATCGGCTATGACAGCAATAGGGCGGAGTGGTGGAGCGGATTGGAGTCAGCAATCGTCTGAGGGGGATCAGGGATCAGGGCAACAATTGGCTGGAGCAGCGATTGGAGGGGTGCGGCAATTAGGGGGTGACGGAATTGGGAGAGAGGGCGCCATGTCTGGGGGCGGTGCAGTTTGGGGGAATGACAGATCTCCCAATGTGCTGTGTACACTTGTACACAGTGCACTGGGAGCTCGGGCGCATGTGCAATAGTGTCCCCACAGCTCAGCAGCCAGCTTCCCAGCTGGGATAGACTCTGCTCACTCCTCCTACTGGCAAGAATCACAGTTTGCCTCATTTTTCTTTCTCAGTGCCATAACATAGTATCTGGGAGCTCACCCAAAAAATGGGCGCGATTCTCTCCCGTTTTCACATTTGGTCGACACTTAGAATCTTTTGGTAAGAATGCTTCCTAAATGTGCTGAAGGGGGGAAGGTTTCGTGTTGAGATAGAGGAGCAACCATGATCATGTTGAATGGTGGAGCAGGCTCAAAGGGCTGAATGGGCTATACCTGCTCCTATTTTCTATGTATCTATGTTTCAACTGAGTAAACCCTGTATTTCACCAACAGAGGGAATTAATTCCCAAATCCAAGAATATTTTGCTGCATCTCCAACCTGCCACAAAGGTTCTAGGACCAAGACCAGGAATTCTGCCAAACAAAGCCACTTGAAAGAACTTTCATTTGACATTGACATACTGCACGCCAGACTCATATGAAAGAATAATTCTTATTTTGCCTGTGGTCTTGCCGTATACCTCTTTTTCTCTTATCCATCTTTTATTGTAAAAATGCAAAAAGAGGTAGGGGGAGAATGGAGCGGGATATTAACCCCTTCCTGCATAGTAGTAAAGTAACTCTCTTATTTTACCTTATCTCAAGTTTGCTGTGGGGTTAGACAGGGTAGATTCGGAAAGGATGTTCCCGATGGTGGGGGACTCCAGAACTAGGGGTCATGGTTTGAGGATAAGGACTAAACATTTTAGGACTGAGGTGAGGAGAAATTTCTTCACCCAGAGGGTGGTGAATGTGTGGAATTCACTACCACAGAAAGTGGTTGAGGCCAAAAGTTGTCTGATTTCAAGAAGAAATTAGACATAGCTCTTGGGGGTTAAAGGGATCAAGGAATATGGGGGGAAGGGTGGATCAGGATATTGAATTTGATGATCAGGCATGGTCATAATAAATGGTGGAGTAGGTTTGAAGGGCCGAATGGCCTACTCCTGCTTCTAGTTTATTTGCTTCTTTGTTATTAGCAGAGGGTTGGATCGCACCAAAATGGGGAAAATATGCCACCACTGATTAAAATCGTAAACACCTTGCTGTTTAACGAGAGGTGGAGAGAAGAAATATCAGGGCTGTTTAAATCAATCCCTTTGCACTACCTTTCCTTTTGTGATTGAGGAAACAGAATGTTAATAAAATTGCAAATGAATTTGTGGGACAGACATATGCTTATCACAATCCTGCACTTGACATGCTTTACACAAGGTAGTAATCAAATGTGCATTGTTCCATCTTGTCCATTAGGACTTCTTACCCACATTGATGCCTTGGTAACTAATGGTGATGCAATAAACATTTGTATCTCTACAATACATAGAAGCTGAGGTTTTCTTCTGGAGACATCTGGGATTGAAGATACCTCGTCTTGAAAAACGTTCACAGTAGTAGCAGATTCCTCCTGTTTGATTTGAATGCGAAACAAAATATAAAAAGCACCACCAATGTCGCTGGTTATGAATGAACACACATGCAGTAAAGAAATTTCTTTAAGAAATTTGTATCTTTCACAAGCATCGCAGGGTGGCACAGTGGTTAGCACAGCTGTCTCACAGCACCAGGGACCCAGGTTCAATTCCCGCCTTGGGTGAATGTGTGGAGTTTGCACGTTCTCCCCGCGTCTGTGTGGGTTTCCTCCAGGTGCTCCAGTTTCCTCCCACAGTCCAAAGATGTGCAGGTTAGCTGTATTAGCTATGGTAAATTGCCGCTTAGTGTCCAAAGATGTGTAGGTTAGGGGGATTAGCGGGGTAAATACATAGGGTTACGGGAAAGGGCCTGGGTGGGATCCTCCGTCAGTGAATCAGTGCAGACGCGATGGGCCATTGTTCTGCACTGTAAGAATTCTATGAAATGGACATATGGCCAGGATGCCACCAAAGCTGATTCAACATCACCTTACAGGGGCAATGAAGGATGGACAATAAGCGCTGACCTTGCCCGCAATGCTCACATCCCAAGAAATAATATTAAAAACACACTGAGTCACTGGTTCAGTGTGATGTTGGGTGAGGAACATGGCTAGCATGTCTTTGGTTGCTTCATGCTTTAAAGTCACTCTCTAAATGTAAGTTTTTCTCTCCTTTGCTTTCTTGACTTAAACTTTTAGAATCATAGAAATGCTACAGTGTAGAAGGAGGCCATTTGGCCCATTGAGTCTGCACCTACAACAATCCCAATCCCCGGAACCCCACATATTTAGCCCGCTAATCCCTCTAATCTATGCATCCCGGGACAATAAGGGACAATTTAGCATGGCCAATGCACCTAACCCACACATCTTTGGACAGTGGAAGGAAACCTGAGCACCCGGAGGAAACCCACACAGCCAGTGGGAGAACGTGCAAACTACACACAGACAGTGACCCAAACCGGGAATCGAACCCATGTCCCTGGAGCTGTGAGGCAGAAGTGCTAACCACTGTGCCACCGTACTTTTAGTTGTCTGCATCCAATATCTCTTCCTTGGATCGATGTCAATTATTAACCCAATACTGTAAACTCCTATACAACTCCTATCGACATTCTACAGCATTAAAGACACAATATCAATATAGTATAGGAGAGGCCAGAATACTTTCAATCCATCCTAAATCTAACTTTTAAGCGTTAAAAACAACGGTGCATTACTCACATTTTTATATATATGTAATTATATATGACACACCTTGTTGAGGGATTTGCTCACAGCCGTAGAACACAAGTGAGAAGGAAAGGAGCAGGAGTCTCGGTGTTAGCATTATTTTCACTGATCCTTCACCACAGCATCCTCCAAGTGCCTTAAATTGCAAAGCTGAACTGCCCCATTATACAAGCCACCAAAAGAGGATGGGACCACATTCTAACTTCAATCCAATACCGTGGCTCTTTCAAAAAACACACGTTAAAGAAACAGTAAAACATTTGCACTTCATCAATCATGCACTCATTGTAAATGTTGGAGACACCTGTCCTGGGATTAAGTCCACTGTTTAAATGCTCCGTAGATCAGTAAGCATGTCATTGCATTCATCTATTAATACCAGCAAGCAGGCTTAATTTTGCAAAACTCCCATCCACTATCTACCGACTCACGATGGAGGTGGTTAAAGATTCAGAACATTACCTGCTCCCAGCGGAGAATTCCAAGTGGGAAGTGCTGGGCAACCTGAAGATTATTTTTCCCTCTTTTTCTCTCTCTCTGTTTACTTTTCCAAGAAGGTTCCAGCGAAAGGATTTCATCCAGATCTGTTAAAGAACTGGACTAAGGCTGCTCACAGCTCAATCCCATTGCCATGGTGATTTGGATGATTCCTCCCCTTTTCTGTTGACATATTACTTTGTCCAGCCCATTCACTGCCCCCTGCCACACTCAGTGCGATCTCTCCACTCTTCAGATCTTCACACGTTAACCCCACAATGATCAGCAGCCAGTCTTCACTGACCATTTCAAAAGGGAATGTATTAAAAACAAATTCCAATAATTTGGACAGCTAGGACTTGACGCAATGGGATTAAAAGTGCTAAAAAGCTACAGATTTAGGACAAAAAGCAATGTGAACACATTGACTGCACTCCAGACAACTTTACTATCAGATCATGCTGGATTTTCTAACCTGGAATCTGAACTTTACAATCACAAAGGAGCAGCTGAAGGCCATTCAGCCCCTTAAGCCTGTTCCACTATTTTTATTAGACCATGGTAGGATCTGTACCTCAGCTCTATTTACCCACCTTGCATCCATTCCCCTCGATACCCTTGTCCAATAAAAATCCAACAATTCTTTTTTCCTTTGCATCTCACCTTTTGGGACAGTTTTTTTTTCTAGCTGTATGTGAACGTACTTCTTTTTGTGCTAACCAATTCTGAAGAAGGGCGCATGTCTATGGGATTACGCTTTAAATTGGAACAACAGAGATAGCTAGCTGTTAAAGATTATGCTTTGCTATTTTAATTGGTAAATATTATGCTAATTCCTTTTGTTATATTCGAACTGTGTTCTTAAATAAAATTTGATTTTGATAAAGCTTCCTCATGGATCACTTGAATCACACCTGGATTGAAACACCCTAATGCCAAAATCAAATGTAAAAGTTAGGGTCTAGGCTAACTTCATAAAATACCATGGAGCATGTGGTCTGGGCCTTAACACCCTCTATTTCTCCAAACATCTCCGCTTCAGTTTGCCTCCCACCTGCACTTTGCTCACTGCCTTCAGTCTGTGGGAAATTTGAAACAACATGTCTTGCATGTTTACTGCTTGAGAGGAAAAGGAAAGTTTGGACCTGTGGTTCCCAAAACTCTGCTCCCTACAAGCCTGGAGATTTTCCTAATCTCATCTCTGGGTTTGTTGCAGACTCATTGATAGAGTTTTTTAAAAATACATTCATTCGTGGGGCATGGGCGTCGCTGGCCGGCCAGCATTTATTGTCTATCCTTAGTTGCCTAAAGGCACTTGAGAGTCAACCACCTTGCTGTGGTTCTGGAGTCACATGTAGGCCAGACCAGGTAAGGATGGTAGATTTCATTCCCTAAAGGACACTGGTGAACCAGACGGATTCTTTCAATAATCAACAATGGTTCCATGATTATCAGTAGATACTTAACTCCAGGTGGCACAATAGTTAGCACTGCTGCCTCACAGCACGAGGGACACAGATTCGATTCCCAGCTTAGGTGACAGTCAGTGTAGAGTTTGCATGTTCTCCCTGTGTTTGTGTGGGTTTCCTCCAGCTGCTCAAGTTTCCCCCACAGTCCAAAGATGTGCTGGTTAGGTGCATTGACCATGCTAAATTCTCCCTTGGTGTACCCATACAGGAGCATGGCGACTGGGGGGATTTTCACAGTAACTTCATTGCAGCGTGAATGCAAGCCTACTTGTGACGAATAAATAAACTAATAAATAAACTTTAACTTCCACTATCTGCCGTGGCAGGATTTGAACCCAGAACATTAGCTAAGTTTTTCGAATAATAGTCTAGTGATAATACCACTAGACCATCGCCTACCCCCTGTGATTAGCCAACAACTCTATTATCACTGTATCATGAGACTTGATGGCAGAAAGAAAATTGGACAGAACTTGGCCTTTATTTCTCTAACAGTTCCTACGTTCCTCATGTTTTATTGGAGTGGTCCAGAAATCAATCCGAAAGCTGAAAGGGGCTTAAAAATATTCTTTGAGCAATGGTTGGTTCCATAAAGATTGCTGATTTTTCTTTGGTAGCGTTACCTAGCTGTTTAGTCAACAATGATAATTTTAGATTCATTTTTGTCTTTGGAATTTGAGTCTAATGTTGTGATTCATTTACTGGATATTGGTTTGTAAGAATTTAAGAACAGGAGGAGACTATTCAGCCCCCCAGGCCTATCCTGTCATTCAATTAGATCATGGTTGGTCTGTATCTTAACTCCATTTTCCCACCTTGGTTCTGTAACCTCTGATACTCTTGCTTAACAAAAGTCTCTCGATCCCCAGCTGCAACAGCATTCTGTATTTTGGGGGAGAGAGTATGGTAGGTGGGTAGAGACACAGTGAGGGCGAGAGAGATGAAACGAATGGGTGCATTGAAATGGTCTATTTGTCCATATGTATTGACTCGTTCATCAGTTGCCTATGTTTAGAAAAGCAGGTAAAGGTACTGAATTATATACTATCCCTTGTACATTGGTCTTTATTTGGGAAGATAAAAGCAAAGGAATAGTAGGCCATTCAGCCCCTTGAGCTTATTCTGTCATTCAATTAGATCATGCGCTTCAGCTCCATTTTAATCTTCTTGGCTCCAGCTTCCTCGAGACCCTTGCTGACAAAACATCAATTTCAGCCTTGCAAGCTTCAGTTGTTCCCCAGCATCCAAACCTTTTTGTGAGAAGTACAGACTACCACTGCCCTTTGTGTGAAAATGTCCTTCCTGATTTCACTTTTAAATCAGCCACCTCGAATTAAACAATACATTGCCTTGTTCTTAGAGTCCCCACTGAAGAGATTGTTTCTCAGTATCCACCCTAGAGTCTATTCCAGATTTTAAACACCTTGATCTCATCACCCCTCAACCATTTTAGCACAGATGTCATGTGAATGTCCCTTTAAGAAAGTTTTTTTTAAAAGTCATGCAGCTTACAGTTTTAGCGATGTCATTGGGGGGTGGAGCTAAGGTGTAGCAGTCAGGAGATGGGCCTTTCAGTTTCATTTGAGGCAGTCAGGTGATAGGGGCTTTTTCCTTTGGGCTTTCAGTTTTTTGGGGGAGTGTGTTGGAAGCAGTTTAGTAGCAAGATAAGAAGCAGTCTCTCTCTCTCTCCCTGTTCTTCTCTTTGTTTGGTTCTGAAACTATTATCAGTTATCTGAAGGAGAGGCTTATTACTATCCTGCCTTAAAGAAGCTGTGCTTTGGGAAACAGATTTGACTACAACCTCTTCTGAGTTTCTTCACAAGGGATTTTCAGCATTCAACCCAGGAGGTTGGATTCCTGTAACAAGTGTTCATTAAACCTATGCTGTATTGTGCTTATTTGGAGGGTTTTGTGTATTGGATGTTGGCTTTGGTTGGGACACATTAGAGACATTTCCCTAAGAGTTATACATTATCGTGGTTGTTGTGTTTCTTGTTTGTAATTGTTAAAAGTTCTTGCTAATTATCTTACTATACATGTCAACAATATTCTTAATTAAACTTTGTTTTTGATAAAAACTCCTCGTGGGTCAGTTGAAGCACCTGGAGTGAAATCTCTCATGCTCATCCTAGCCAAATTCAACATAAAAAGTTACAGGTCAGGCAAGCTTCATAGAACACCTTGAAGTATCCAACTTGACTTGTAACACAAGATAATACCAGCCAGATTTGTCTAAACTCTCCTCCTAATTTAATGCTCTCAAGCCCTCTCCGCTATCAGCAACTGAATGCAGAACATCAGGTGTGATCTAACTACGCACGCCAGATGCACCATGGAAAGCATCCTTTTGGATGTATCACATCTTGGTATGGCTCCTGCTCTGACAAAGACCACAAGAAATTACAAAGGATCATGAACGTAGTCCAGTCCATCACGCAAACCAGCCTCCCATTCATTGACTCCATCTACACTTCCCGCTGCCCCGGGAAAGCAGCCCGCCATAATCATGGACCCCACGCAGCCCGGACATTTTCTCTTTCACCTTGTGTCAGGAAAAAGATATAAAAGTCTGAGATCATGTACCAACCGACTCAAGAACTCCTTCTTCCCTGCTGCCATCAGACCTGCCATATATTAAGCTGACCTTTCTCTACACCATATCTGTGACTGTAACACTACATTCTGCACCCTCTCCTTTCCTTCTCCCCCATGCACTTTATGAACGGTATGTTTTGTCTCTATAGCATGCAAGAAACAATATTCTTCACTGTATCTCAATACAAGTGACAATAATAAATCAAATCAAATCTCTGCAGATTTTATACAAATTTCAGCACTCAGTAGGCACAGGATAACACAGGTCTGCAGATCCAATGTCCATTAAAACATAGAAACTAGAACCTGGAGTAGGCCATTCAGCCCTTCGAGCCTGCTCTGCCATTCATTTTGATCATGGCTGATCATCAAATTCAATATCCTGATCCCCCCTTCCCCCCATATCCCTTGATCCCTTTAGCCTCTCAAGCTATATCTAATTTCTTCTTGAATTCTGACAACGTTTTGGTCTTATAGGCAACATTTTGGCCTTTGACCTTTGATGGCTACCGACCCATGACAGACGCCCCCTACAGTTTGTAGCCCTTATGTCTGTTCTGGGCCCTTCCCCTCCCCCACTGGCTGAGTCTTCATCCGCTGACAGTGCAACAATCAAGATGATGGCATGGAAAACGTGTAGCCAATCAGGGTCCAGTGTGTGCAGGAAGTGTGATTGTTTCCTGGAATGCTGGGTCAGAAATCCGTCGCCGAATTCTAAAGTCTCCAGGTGCATCTTTTTAATTTAAAGGTAACTTCAAATGGAATGCAGTGATGCAAAAAAGATAATTGCGCTAATGGAGTGAGCGGCATAAAAGAGCGTCAGCGATCCAGGCAAAGCAACTTCCAGCCGTACAGAAAGGATGAGCAAAAAGGCGCCCAAGTATTTCCCGTCGCTTTACGACACCAACAGCAGTGCCTCGTCTCTGAACAGCTTCAACATCTGGAAGAACCTGTTCCCAACGCAGGAGCTCACAGACGCCAAGAGCCCCAAGGCTTTGCTGTGGCCACACGGATTGGCAGATAATCCCTACGAGCCCCTGAAATTCTTCTCCCCTCCAGCGGGGGGCGACTCCGCCTGGAGTGAGCTGGACGAGATCTGCGAGCTCGACATCCGCCTGAAAGAGATGGAGCTCCTCACACTAACGGGGGATGGGTTCGATTTGAGGAGATGTGAGTTCCGGCGTTAACCCTCTCCTCTTGAACTGTTGTCCTCCCCAGTTTCTAATTCCATTCCCACTTCCTGCTCTTGTCTGCTTATCGGAGTCGAGGCAGTTTCTACGTTGGAGGGCTTGTAATCTGATTGCAAATTGCATCAGGGCTCAGAGTTTGGGGACCGTCCCTCCAGGTGCCATCTTCCTATCACATCAGCTCTTCACTGGGCTCCTCACACTGCAGTATAACTGCTGTCCAGTGTGACGCCACTTGTAAAGAGTTCCCAGTTTTGTACGGGATTTCTAAGGAACTTCCAGATGAGAGATAATAAACAGAGGCCCTGAATATCCTCTTGACCTTAGAACACTATCAAAGAAGAGCAGGGGACTTCCCCTCGCTGTCCTGCGCTAATATTTATCCCTCAAACAGCATTATTAAAAACAGAAAATCTGGTCTTTTATTTAATTGCTGGCTGTGGGAGCAGTTTGCCATGACAGCTATCTTAATAACGCAACAGTAACCATAATTCAAAAGTAATTCATTGGCTGTACGGGACAGAGTGAGATCATTAAAGGCACAAGATAAATGCAAGTCCTCTCTTTAAATTTGATGGGCAGAAGTCTCCCATCTTGGATTAAGTCCCATGGGGTTTTGGGGGGGGGGGGGGGGGGGGGGGTGGGGGAGGGGGGCGGCAGGCATAGAATCCCTACAGTGCAGGAGGAGGCCCATTGAGCCTGCACTGACAACAATCCCGCCCAGGCCCTATCCCCATAACCCCACATATATACCCTACTAATCCCCCTGACATTAAGGGCAATTTAGCGTGGCCAATCAACCTAACTCGCACATCTTTTGGAGTGTGGGAGGAAACCGGAGCACCTGAAGGAAACTCACACAGACACGAGGAGAACGTGCAAATTCCACACAGTCACCCGAGGCCAGAGTCAAACCCGGTCCCAAGCGCTTTGAGGCAGCAGTGCTAACCACCGTGCCATCCACCAGCCCTAGCCCATGTTTCACATTTCAACACACATCTATCACTTTCTTTCATGTAAGATTCTCATCTTTCAGTAGACTTGCTCTCACCTAGGACCAATCTAGCTTTCATCTATCTTTCATCTTAGCTGTGCCAGTCCACAGTTTTTGCAAATTGTGTTCCTGCTGTCAGGTACTTTCTAATGGTTCTTGTGCACCTTGTGTTTCAGGTTCGAATACTGTTGCGGGGGGTGGGGGGGCGGGGGGGGGGGGGGGGGGGGGTGAGCAATCTTACAAAAAAATTTTAAGTGCCGAACAAGCGTTAAAATGGAAGGTAATCGCGCCCATTTTTTGGGTCAGCTTCCCAGTCACAATGATACGGCACTTAGAAATAAATTAAGGAAAAGTGTGATTTTCACAGGTAGGGGGAGTGGGCAGGGCCTATTCTCGCCGGGAAGCCAGCTGCTGAGCTGTAGGGGTGCCATTGCACAGGCACCCCAATCTCCCAGTGCACTGTGTACAGTGTCATCCCACCACCCAGGACATTGCCCCCCCCCCTTCCAATCAACCCCCAGATATCACCCCCACCCCCGATTGCCACCCCAGCTGATTGCCACCACCGTACACACCTGCCCCCCACCCCACCCCACCCCCCCAGCTGATCGCTGCCCCTGAATCCACCCACTCACCCAGCTAATCACTGCCCAACCAGTACTCACCCTTATCAATGCAGAGTACCTCCCCCGACAGAGCTCCCCCGCCCCCACCTCCCCGTCATTGTCCCGCCCCTTCAGGCCCCACCTCTCCCCTTAGGCCCCACCCCCTTGGCACCGCCAATCAAATTGGCTGACAGCTCTTACGGACTGGTCTTACTTTCAAGGGCAGACAGAAGTCCTGCCCGCTGTCAAGTGAGTGTTAAATGGCAGTGGGCTTCCAGGAGTCGGTGGTAGCACGTTGCACCAAGTGTTTACCATCCTTAAAATGCTAGCCCAAATCTAAAATTAGAGCCACATCTTTCAGGAGTCATATTAGGAAACACTTTTTTTAGGCAAGAAATGGTAGAAATTTGGAACTCTCATTTGCAAATTGATGCTAGTAGTTGATCAATAATTAATTTTGAAACTGGTATTTTGGTCCAAAATGACTGATCCTTTTATTTTAAGACTGTGATCTTTGTTCTAGGTTCTCCAAACAGAGAAAACATTTTTCAGTATTTCTCTATCAAGGCACTATCAATCAGTATTTCTCTATCAATTTAAACATTTCATTCAGATCACCTCTCATTCTCTTAAATGTTAGAGAATGTAGGCCCAATCTACTCAATCTCCCCTCACAGGGCAAGCCCTTTAAACCAGTATCTCTGCTGCACTCCCTGTAAGGCAAGTATATATTTCCTTAGGTAAGGGGACCAAAAGTAAGGGAAGTGTGCCACCTTTAGTCTCACCAAGACCCTACGCAATTTAATTATTTGTATTTGATTTATTATTGTCACATGTATTAGTATTGTTTCTTGCACGCTGTACAGACAAAGCATACCATACATAGAGAAGGAAAGGAGAGAGTGCAGAATGTAGTGTTACAGTCATAGCTAGGGTGTAGAGAAAGATCAATTTAATGTGTGGTATGTGCTTTCAAAAGCCTGATGGCGGCAGGGAAGCAATTGTTCTTGAGTCGTTTAGACTTCATATCCAAAACGTTCTGTTTTGTGTCTATTAACCAATTCTCAATCCCTGCTAATGTAATACCCCCAGCCCCATGAGCCCTCCTTTTACCTCTTGTGAAACAGCTAATTGCTTTTTGCAAAGCTTTATGATATTGCCTTGCTGACATTGTGAAGGCTTGGTAAATTGACTCCTGGTTGTCCCTCATGCACAACCCAGCAAGATTGGAAATCATCCCACCTTGTTAGCTCACGAATCTGCTGTGCCGCTTGGGCATCACATTCCTTCACAAGTATGATAACTCCAGGAGTCAGCTGTAAAGGAATAATGCTTTATTGCACAAAATAAAGTAAAGCAAAAACCACAAGCCTGCGGTGAACACAAACAGGGACATTACAATAATAGACCCACCAACTGGGGCAATACAATAATAGACCCACTCGGGGGCCTGCTTTATAAAGGGCTCGGTACACGAGCTCCACTTGGTAAAGTAATTACCAATCTTCAGGGAGCTCGTATTCCATTCGTCCTACAGGGAGGCCGATCAGTGATTCCCCATGGAAGTCATTGGGGTTATCACAACAAGGAAAAACATTAACGGATTAATTTCATACTTAAAAAAAATTAGCAATCCAGGCCCAAATAAATTATAAAGAAAGAATTACATGCACTTATATAAGGCTTTTCACAAACTCAGGATGTTCCAGCACACTTTACAGCCAATGAACTATTTCTGAATTGTAAGCACTGTAGTCAGCGTCATGGAGGGGAAAATGACAACCGACAATAGTGAGAGCAGGTGATCTGTTTTTATGGACTGGGTCACCAGCAGATCTCGCCTTCTGTCCATTGAATCGAGTTGTTACCCTTAAACTTGCAGGACGGACAGGTAAGGCCTCACAATTTAACATCTCATCTGAAACCCAACACTTCCAATAGTGAAGCACTTCCCTCTGTATTGCACTGAAGTGTCAAACTAGGTTACGAGCTTAAGTCTCTGAAATGGGGATTAAATCCATAACTCCCTGGCTGGTCAAGGAGTGAGAAGGTGTCTCACACAGCGACGTCTTGGAAAGATAAATATTGTGTAACCCAGCACCAACAATATAATGAAACCATGTACGAGGTATTTAATCAAAGTGAATGCAAGATAATAACTTGTAACTCATACATATCACATAGGATTTACATTACAGAAACAGGCCCTTTGTGTCCCAAAGAACAATACAGCACAGGAACAGGCCCTTCGGCCCTCCAAGCCCGCGCTGCTCCCTGGTCCAAACTAGACCATTCTTTTGTATCCCTCCATTCCCACTCCATTCATGTGGCTATCTAGAGAAGTCTTAAATGTTCCCAGTGTGTCCGCCTCCACCACCTTGCCCGGCAGTGCATTCCAGGCCCCCACCACCCTCTGTGTAAAATACGTCCTTCTGATATCCGTGTTAAACTCCCCCCCCCCCCCCCCCCCCCCCCCCCCTCACCTTGAATCTATGACCCCTTGTGAACATCACCACCGACCTGGGAAAAAGCTTCCTACCATTCACCCTATCTACGCCTTTCATAATTTTATACACCTCTATTAGGTCACCCCTCATCCTCCATCTTTCCAGTGAGAACAACCCCAGTTTACCCAATCTCTCCTCATAACTAAGCCCTTCCATACCAGGCAAGATCCTGGTAAACCTCCTCTGCACTCTCTCTAAAGCCTCCACATCCTTCTGGCAGTGTGGCGACCAGAACTGGGCGTAGTATTCCAAATGTAGCCGAACCAACGTTCTATACAACTGCAACATCAGACCCCAACTTTTATACTCTATGCCCCGTCCTATAAAGGCAAGCATGCCATATGCCTTATTCACTACCTTCTCCACCTGGGACGTCACCTTCAAGGATCTGTGGACTTGCACAACCAGGTCCCTCTGCATATCTACACCCTTTATGGTTCTGCCATTTATCGTATAGCTCCCCCCTACGTTAGTTCTACCAAAATGCATCACTTCACATTTATCTGGATTGAACTCCATCTGCCATTTCTTTGCCCAAATTTCCAGCCTATCTATATCCTTCTGTAGCCTCTGACAATGTTCCTCACTATCTGCAAGTCCAGCCATTTTCGTGTCGTCCGTAAACTTACTGATCACCCCAGTTACGCCTTCTTCCAGATTGTTTATATAAATCACAAACAGCAGAGGTCCCAATACAGAGCCCTGCGGAACACCACTCGTCACAGGCATCCAGCCACTACCACCCTCTGTCTTCTGTGACCAAGCCAGTTCTCCACCCATCTAACCACCTCCCCCTTTATCCCATGAGATCCAACCTTTTGCACCAACCTACCATGAGGGACTTTGTCAAATGCTTTACTAAAGTCCATATAGACGACTATTGGTCCCTTTGGTCCTTGCTGGTAATTATGCTCCACGTAAGCCCACTCACTTTATCAACTCACTCTATCAACGTATACTTATATCCTTCTGTTCCTTCCTCTCTGATGTGCATATCTATCTTCTCCCCAAATGTGTTTAGACTATTCACCTTAACTGTCCCACATGGTAGCGCATTCTCGCCATTCGCAGAAACCTATTACCATTATTTTGATATGTTGTTGCAAAGTGGAGACTGTACATTGACTGTTAAGACTTCTCCATGTAACAAACACGTCTGCTTCTCTATAGATAAATTTCTGAAGATGTTAAAGGATGAAAAGATGCAAGACATCAAGGCGGCTAAGGAGAAGAAGAAACAGATGATAAGGGACAAAGTGAAGAAATGGTAGCTGTTGGTTTGTGTCGTAACCAGGGAATGTCCACAGCCTATGGGAGCAACCACCAAAGTACAATCAAAAGATATTTCATATCAGAGGCTGATACACACAGCATCAACTCGGTCTGAATTATTCATCGTGTTTTACTTTTCTGATTTGTATCTACATGCCTCACTTCAGTTTGAACTGTCAAATTCTCTTCAAAAAAACCTTTCAGGTGTGGATCTTCTGCCCGATAACTCTGCCAAGCCGTAGAGTGAGATAATTTTCATGTCATCTAATCTGCTGCTATTTTTAACCAAAATGATAATGCGCCTCGGTGTTCGCACAGCGGGAGTCTAATCATTTCTGTTTAACAGCTGTAGCAAATGTTATATCACAGTTGACAATGTGTTAAGGATAAAATATTGGGTGATCTGTCTTGCCATCACCTTGCTCATTGACATCCAGTCAGGGTAGCGTTGCCAACTCTGATGGAAATATTTTTTGTGGTTTCATTTGGTAATTGCTGATCTCCAACCACCTTCCCTCACCTCCAGTATTATTTTTTTTAATAAAGGAAAATGTGTCAAAGAAAATGAAGAGAGGAAAACACAATCCTTTTTTTTAAAAAACACTCCTCGGTTTTTTACTTGCATGGTGTTCAGGAGGCTAATCTTCAATTCCTGAAGACTCTGGGACAACTCTGGAAGAGTTGGCTACCCTATGTCTGGGAATAGTTATCCTGCGCAATGACTTGGTCAGCTATGAAATAAACCTTGGAGACATAGCCAAGCCATGGAAATTCCTCCAACTGCAGCAACCCCACCACTTCCCCATTATGTGTTTTAAATTGCTCATCTCTCTTTCCCTTAAGATAGACTATTTGGTAGCCAATGAAAACCCATACGAAAAGGAAACATTGATAGAAAAATGATAGTGAAATATTTTAATATGCATATTTTTAACAAACAATTATCAGTTGATATTTGATAGTTCTCCATTGACTGATGTTGCAGTGAACCATTCACACTCTTTGATGCATCACATTTTCACCTTGGCTTTTGTTCATCTCAACTGGATAAAGTCTTTAGCTCCATTAACTGCTCGATAATAATTATATAAATTCTGTAATTCAACTTCTGTCAATCAAGAGTGTTGTTATTTAAAAATCAAGCCACATTACCAGTTTGTGCTACATTTTTGCCAATAGCTACATTTATTTTCTGGGTGATGCTTTTCCATAGATTTCACTCGTACTTCCTGCTGGAAGATCCACGCTTCACCTCTCGGGGGAAGCTTTAAAAGTTGAGACACTCCTGAGGTCAAGAGATTTCACAACTGCCTTTTTCTCCAATAGTAAATTAAGCTACTAATCAACCTGAACATCCTTAAAATCAAATCACTGAAATCCTTCACCAGTACCAGCACTACACGCACTCACACAATACACATACCCTCACTCACTCACATACACGCACAACACACACACCCTCACTCATACACACATACCCTCGCTCTCACACAATACACACACCCTCACTCACAGACACACAACACACACACCCTCACACACATACACACACAACACATACACCCTCATTCACACACACACACCTTCGCTCACACACACGCATACACACACACACACCCTCGCTCACACACACAACACACACACCCTCACTGAAAAACACACACCCTTGCTCACACACACACTCTCATTCACACACACGCACAGACACTCATTCACAAACACACACACATCCTCACACACACGCACAGCACACACACCCTTGCTCACTCACACACACCCTCACACACACTCTCATACACACACATACACACACCCTGAGATACAGTATAGCAAAAGTTTGATTCGACAGATGTTTAGCAGTATCAATGTGGGGTCTGCTTGATGGAACATTTCCAAAAATGTTCTGACCATTTCAGTTTGTAATGTGAGCTCTTTGGACAGCAGGTAACATGTGTCAACATCTGCCCAGAGGAGATGACTGCCAGGCACAGCCAACCATGTCTGCACGTTTCTGAATGTTTGGCAGATCGAGTGGATTTTTCCCAAAAGGCACTCAATTATGAGAATTGGACAATTACTCACCTGATGCTATTAATCATCAGGAGCTGGCTTGCTTCCAAAACTACTCTGTTCATGAAAAGTTAATTAATAGATGACTATATGGTGCATTCACAGAGGATGTGCATTGTAAAAAGCATAATAAATGATTTAAGTCTATAATTGACTGTGAATGACCTCGTGACCTTTAGAAGATTCGACATGAAGTTAGAAACGCTGGGTTTGCACTAGAATTACGTTCAAAATCTTTTTTTTTTGGTAACCAGAATTTAATAAAGGACTATGGCAACCCCGTTTGGGCCATAAATCATTCTGGTACTGGGATTTATGGAGAAGAATTATCATCAGTTGATGTTAGTAGTACTGCTGGGAGGAAAGGGGATGTTTAGCAGTGAAGTTATTTGTTAACTTGGGATTGGAATATGCTGCAAAGGAATTAGTTGGTAATTTTTTTTTGTAGAAGAAAGTTAATGGAGTAATAAACATTGAAATTGTATATCATTGGGGTATTTGATGAAAAAGTTAATAATGTACAACAGGGGTCTCCAAACTTTTCAGTACGAGGGTCACATCGTGTATTTTACACATTTTCAGGGGCCAAAGAAAAAAAATTAGTTTTATAAATGAATGAATAAAATTTAAATGAATGAATAAGTTTTATTTGGATCATCTTTGTAATCAGCATGATATGATTCAGAACAAAAGAGAAATGTGACAATTACAAAGAAACAATGCCGTGCTTACACTGAGAAATGATATATGAGTAAAAATGTCAAACATTAGCAAATGCTCTGACAATATAATCAATTACTTAACTGCAGATGAGAAAAGCAGGCTCTTCATTTTTTAATTAATTTTATTTCCTGAAATTTTACAAATGTTTACTTGAAATGAGAATTTGCCCAATTCTGTGGCACACAATAAGAAAAATAAACACGCCCCAAGAAAGAACTTCAGTAAAACAAAGCAAAGAATTTCAAAATAAACTTGAACCATTAATAAAGGTTGAACAAAAATAATTTCAGTCTGCACCTTTCTACACAATTCTGGCAATTGGAGTTTTCAATCGTAACCAATAAATCATGAAGTTTTGCACAAGATTAATGGGAATGATGGAACTGCTTTTTTAAATTCAAAATATTGCTGAACTGAGGTTTCAAGCTTGAGGAGCCAATTATTAGAATGGACTTCAAATGCTCATCAGATAAATTTGCTCGATATTTGGACTTGACATACTTCATTTATGAAACTGTTTGTTCACACAGGTACGTTGTACCAAAAACTGATACAAATCATAAACAAATCGCTTCAAATTTGGAAACTGCTCAGGTTGCAAAGATTTATAAAATTGGATCAGATTTCCTTCTTTATACTTGTCTTTCAGCATGTCATCTGATTGGAGATCAATAATTTCCATTTGAAACTGACTTGGGAGTGTTTCAACATTGCAGCCAAATGGATTTTGAAACAGCTTTATTTCATCTGTGTTTCCATCAAGATCAGAAAATCGTTCCTGAAATTGTTGTTGCAAGTCCTTAATGATTTCTGTTGCAAATGAAGAAGGAAATTCTGCTTCACTTCCTTCATGAAATTTTTCACAACATGGAAAATGAACCAAGTTATGAACTTTCAGCTGTCCTTGAAATAGCATCACTTTTGCCCTGAATGCCTTGGCATGCGCAAATAGATCACAAATCAAATTTGTTTCACCTTGCAACTTCAGATTCAATTGATTCATATGGCCTGTCACGTCTGCAAAAAATGCCAATTTCCAAAGCCAGTCAGTGTTTGATAAAAGTGGTTCGGGTCGATTCTTCTCTGTGAGAAAGGAATCAATTTCCTCTCTGAGCTGAAAGAACCTTTCCACAACTAAGCCATCGAACTGCTGTATAATAAGGCAAGTCACCGAACTCAAAATCAGTTTCTTTCAGAAAATCACGAAACTGGTGATGATTAAGCCCGTGCGATCGAATGAAATTCACTGTTGAAACAACAGGTTTCAGAACGCAAGACATATCCACATATTTTCCGCACAATGCTTGTTGATGGATAATGCAATGCAGAAACATGGGCTTTGACAATCCACCAACCTCACAAGCTTTTGTGATTTGTCCAACCAAACCTTTCTTCACTCCAGATATGTTCTTTCCTCCATCAATTGTCACACATTGCAGTTTATTCCACTCCAGGTTATATTCTAACACAGTTTTTTGCAATTCTTTGAAGATGTCTTCTCCAGTTACTGTGCTGTGCATGCTATACACTGATGCTAATTCTTGTGTCACATTAAATTCACTGTCGATGCCACGGATGAATACAAGGAGTTGTGATGTGTCACACACATCAGTCAATTCATCAAGTGCGAGAGAATACAACTGAAAATGTCTTGCTTTGTCTGCAATTTGTTTGCAATATTGCTTCCTATATCCTCAATTCTACGAGCAACAGTATTTGGCACAAGACTGCTGATTTTGAACAGATTTGCTTTTTCTGGTCATAACTCTTCCACTGCTTCCATTATACACACTTTGATGAGATTTCCATCGGTGAATGGCTTTCCTCTTTTAGCCAACACATGAGCTAGTTTTTAACTGGCCCTGGTTAAAGCTTCATTTTCAGTTATCTTCTGTGTAAAAAAAGCTTGTTGGGAAAGCAACCTGCGTTGCATTGATTCAAATTTTTCCGAATGCTGTGTTCCTGTGAATTGGGAATAACTTGGTTCATGTTTGGTCTCATAGTGCCAACGTACATTGTACTCCTTCAAAACTGCAACAGTTTTGTTGCATATGACACACAAGGCTTTATCACCTGCTTACAAAGAAGTACTTTACACCCCATTCTTCATTAAACAGGCGGCACTCACTGTCCACCTTTCTTTTCTTTTTTTCCTTCCATAACTGAATTGGCCTGAATTGCCGCCATCATTGTCATTATTCTCGCTCATTTCAGACAGATGGAGCTTACGGATTGGATAAAGCAGCTGTCACTCAGTCAATGCAGAGCGGCAATTGGGTAACAGATGTCTCAATTGCTGATTCGTTTAACGAACTATCAGTCACAGGACGGCAACTCTGATTGGACAATAGGCCGGTAAAGAGGGCGGGGATTCCTATGGGTCCATCAGACACCGCGCGGAGCGGCAGCAAATGTCCGGCCTGTGGCTTCCGTCCCCGTGTCCGGATCCTGAGTCATTGGTGGGGTTCCAGACGCGGGAGTGTTTTCAGCAGCGGGAATCCCGTCCCGCCCCACTGGCTGCGGGCCAGATGTAGCCCGCTGCAGGCCGGATGTGGCCCGCGGGTCATAGTTTGGAGATCCCTGATGTACAATATCAATGGTTCTACAATTTGGAATTTTTTTGTAGTTACTTTCTGAATGGCCCATGGATAAAATAGTATGAGCAATGTAAAGTAAATACACTGATAAATAAAAGAATATAAAAAACAGAAGTGTGAAACTATCTGAAGTTTGTTCACTTAATTATTACCAAGGTGATATTGTTGTAAAGGGGAGGTTGATCCCCCTCTCTGAGAGCTAACACCTAACCACTCAAAGAGGAGTACCTCGCTTTATAATCTGTTAAAAGTGTGTGAGAGGTAGTGCTACCTGCTCTTCAGCAACTCTTTGTGGTTAAATCAAAATAACTACCTGAGACTCTCTCTGTAAAATCAACAAATAACACTTTATTTATCTAACTAACAGTAAGCAGGTTAACTAAACTATTAACAGACTGAATAAAACATTATTCTAATGGACTGTTGTTTAAAGAAATACAATTCCCACTTATTAACAAAAAAAATAGAACTTTTAGTCATTCTCAAAATTACAACCAGGTTTTATCTTCCGGAATCTTCTGTCTCCTTCTTTCTTCTGTCTGGGACCTCTGTCTTCTTTTGATACAGTAAGAAGTCTCACAACCCCAGGTTAATGTCCAACAGGTTTATTTGGTATCACGAGCTTTGGGAGCGCTGCTCCTTCATCAGGTGAGTGATACCTTTGCTATTCAGATGAGGCTTTGAGCTAAAAGCTATTAACTGTGGCAGAGAGCAGTTACTGCAATCCAAGTGCCGCATTTAAATTGATTGGCTAAAATTCAAAATAGCCTGTTGTCTCGGCAACACTACTGTTTGGCCTTTGATACAATGTTTCAGTCTGTGTACTGCATATGCCCCTGCATCTCTTTTTTTAAAACTCTAAGTGCAGAAAAACACCAGCTTTTTAACAGATAATTTCACAAATACCAACTTCGCAACAATATATTGATTTGATATCCCATTGGTTCTCACATAGTTTGATTTGATTTATTGTTGTCACATGTATTGGCATCCAGTGAAAAGTATTGTTTCTTGCGTGCTATACAGTCAAAACATACTGTTCATAGAGTACATAAGGGAGAAGGAAAGGAGAGGGTGCAGAATATAGTGTTGCAGTAACAGATAGGGTGAAGATTTTGATTTGATTTGATTTATTGTTGTCACATGTATTGGCATACAGTGAAAAGTATTGTTTCTTGCATGCTACACTGTCAAAACATACTGTTCATAGAGGACATAGGGGAGAAGGAAAGGAGAAGGTGCAAAGATTTTCCTGCTTGCCGTGGTGGGTTCCTCATACTAGACGTGGTGAACTGGCCAAAAGGGCGGAATTTTCCCAACTCACCTGTCACGGGAATCATAGCGGGTGGGTGCGGACCATGCAAACGTCCATTGACCTCGGATGGGAATTTCCGGTATTGGGGATGGGTGGAAAATCCCCCCCAAAGTCCGTTAAATTCAGCGGGACCGGAAAAGGCTGCCGGCAGGAGAGCCAGAGGATTCCGGCTCCTGACTTTGAAAGGCTGTCTTGCACCTGCGAAGCCACATTTCACTTCTCGGAGATACCCGAGTGTGTGAAGGTTCCAAACCTGTGCTGGTGGAGGAGGATGGATCATTCAGGGGTTAATGGCTGGAACATTTTAACATGATTACTTCAGCTGAAAGAGACAATGGCGGGAGATGAACCCCAGACCATGGGTGAACAGGATCCTTCTGGAACTCGCTGTCAGGTTACTGTGAACTGCTGTCCAGAGAGTGGTCATGCAACCCAGCCCTTTACCTTTGCGAGTGTGAATGCTTGATTTGAACCTGAACAGAAACTGGTTACGGCAGGGGTAAATACCTTACCCAACCCCCCCCTCCCCCACCAACCACCCCCCTCCCCCCCCCGCCCCCCGCCGCCCGCAACACTCGCAACTCTGAATCCTCATCAGAAAGTTTTGAGCCTTTTGTGTAGCTTGCAAACTCGTCACAAAAACCTCCTTGCTGCAAATAGAGTATTGTATAAGCAAGACTCCAAACCGGGAGCAGTGATTCCAGGAGAAAGGGATCTACCAGCCAATACAGCAGAATAACTGCTTCAGTAAAGAACCAAAGGCTTGTATTTTCAGGATGGCAAGCTCTCGGTGCCCGCCATCTGGGGAGTCATCAAGGAACATGATCCAACATGTTCCCCACATCCGACAGGCCCACTGCCATTTCATGTCCTAATGAATGTTGATTGGCAGCAGGCAGGACTTCCATCTGCAATTGGAAGGAAGTCTCATCTTGGAGAGCTTTTGGCCAATCAGGTTGGCTCACCAGCCCATCCAGTGGCCGGAGGAGGTACTGCAGTGCGGTGACTGAGCTCACATCCGAGGGACCGCAGGGCTGGTCAGTAACAGGGGTTCGGAGGAGGAGAGGTTAGGGGATGCTCTGGCGGTGCACGAGTGGAGCAATCTCACTATTGTGGGGTAGGACATGCTGGGAGAGATGGCCAGATGTCGCTGATTCATGAAAGGGATGTCCAATGAAGGCCACCACTTCCTGCCTGAGATTGAAGGTGAGAACTGTTCTGTTTCCCACCCTCAGTCAGTGGCCGCACCCTAAAGATTGAGGCAGTGCAAGAAAAGGCCTTCTAATGGCTATTAAGGTGCCACTTAAGGGCTTTAATTAGGTATGGGGGTCTTCCGGTCTGATGGCTATCTGCCTCACTGTAAAATCGTGCCTGGATCAGGACGAACAGGATCTTGGAAGGAATTCCATCCACAAAATTTCATACTCTGCAAATGTGTCAATAGTACATTCCCTTCCCTTGTCCAAGTCGTTAATATACATTGTAAATAATTGTGGCCCCTGCGCTGATCCCTGTAGCACTCCACCAGCTACAGATTGCTATCTTGAAAATGCCTCTCTCATCCCAACTCTCTGTCTTCTACTAGTTAACCGATCCTCTATCCATGTTAATATACTCCCCCAATACCATGGGCTCTTATTTTATTAAGGCACCTTTTGTGTGGTACCTTTTCAAATGTTTTTTGGGAAATCTAAGTATATTACATCTACTGGTTCCCCTTTATCTATCCTAGATATCTACCCTGACCCCAGGATGTTTCAAAGTGCTTTACAGCCAATGAAGTATCTTTTGAGGTGTCGTCACTGTTGGGTTGTAGGGAAGGCAACAGCCAATTTGTGCACAGTAAACTCCCTCAAGCAGCAATGTGCTAAATACCAGATAATCTGTTGTCATGATGCTGGTTGAGGGTTAAGTATTGACGAGAGTGGAGGAGTGTGTCATCTCCCCTGTTTTTTTAAAAAATAGTACTGTGCAATCTTTCATAGTAAGAAGTTTAACAACACCAGGTTAAAGTCCAACAGGTTTATTTGGTAGCAAAAGCCACACAAGCTTTCGAGGCTCTAAGCCCCTTCTTCAGGTGAGTGGGAATTCTGTTCACAAACAGAACTTATAAAGACACAGACTCAATTTACATGAATAATGGTTGGAATGCGAATACTTACAACTAATCCAGTCTTTAAGAAACAAAACAATGGGAGTGGAGAGAGCATCAAGATCAAGAGCATCAATCTTTCATATCCAGACAGGAATGCAGATGGGGCCGCAGTTTAATGACTCATTTGAAAGACAGTGGCCGCAATTTTACTAGCTCGTCCCACCCGTAGGTGGAGCGAACCTGTAAAATTGCGCAAAAGCTGAGAAATCACACCCGAGATCTCAGCTCTCGCGATCTTACTGGCACCAGATTTCCAGCACAGTCAACCTGTCGCCCATATCCAGGTTGATAGGGTTGTTAAGAAGGCGTACGGAGTGTTAGCTTTTATTGGTAGAGGGATTGAGATTCGGAGCCAGGAGGTCATGTTGCAGCTGTGCAAAACTCTGGTGTGGCCGCACTTGGAGTATTGCGTACAGTTCTGGTCGCCGCATTATAGGAAGGATGTGGATGCATTGGAAAGGGTGCAGAGGAGGTTTACTAGGATGTTGCCTGGTATGGTGGGAAGGTCTTATGAAGAAAGGCTGAGGGACTTGAGGTTGTTTTCGTTAGAGAGAAGGAGGTTAAGCGGTGACTTAATAGAGGCATACAAGATGATCAGATGATTAGATAGGGTGGATAGTGAGAGCCTTTTTCCTCGGATGGTGATAGCTAGCACGAGGGGACATAGCTTTAAATTGAGGGGTGATAGATATAGGACAGATGTCAGAGGTAGGTTCTTCACTCAGAGAGTGGTAAGGGCGTGGAATGCCCTGCCTGCAGCAGTAGTGACTCGCCAACATTAAGGGCATTTAAATGGTCATTGGATAAATATATGGATGATATTGGAATAGTGTAGGTTAGATGGGCTTTAGATTGGTTTCACTGGTCGGCGCAACATCGAGGGCCAAAGGGCCTGTACTGCGCTGTTATGTTCTATGTTCTATATATCCGGCGAGAGGCTGAATAATTTATTTAATTGTTATTAAATACTTAGTTGCATCTGTTTATCGAGCCTGGCACTCAATCATCTGGGCTCACTTGTGTCTCCTTGCTGGGAAAGGTTCTCTCGGTGGTGGGATTGAGGGTTGCCTTTCTGCCTGCGATCCGTGGGGAGGGGGTCTGGATGCAGGGTGGGGCTATATTTCCACGTGGTGTGGGACTCATGATCGGCCGCGGGCTCCCACAATTGTGGGCGAGGGGGCGGTGTTGAGGCTGGATGCAGTAGCAGAGAATCATAGATTAGAAATCATAGAAACCCTACAGTGCAGGAAAAGGCCATTCGGCCCATCGAGTCCGCACCGACCACAATCCCACCCAGGCCCTACCCCCACATCCCTACATATTTTACCCGCTGATCCCTCTAACCTACACATCTCAGGACACTAAGGGGCAATTTTAGCATGGCCAATCAACCTAACCTGCACATCTTTGGACTGTGGGAGGAAACCGGAGCACCCGGAGGAAACCCACGCAGACACGAGGAGGATGTGTAAACTCCACACAGAAAGTGACCCGAGCCGGGAATCGAACCCAGGTCCCTGGAGCTGTGAAGTAGCAGTGCTAACCATTGCGCTGCCGTGCCGCCCCACCACTGCACTCAAGAAGGCAGCTCACCACCACCTTCTCAATGGCAACTAGGGATGGGCAATAAAAATGTTGGCTTAGCCAGGATTGTTTAAAGTTTATTTATTAGTGTCACAAATAGGCTTACATTAACACTACAATGAAGTTACTGTGAAAATCCCCTGGTTGCCACACTCCGGCATCTGTTCAGGTACACTGAGGGAGAATTTAACATGGCCAATACACCTAACCAGCACATCTTTCAGATTGTGGGTGGAAACCGGAGCACCCGGGGAAAACCCAGACACAAGGAGAACATGCAGACTTCTCACAGACCGTGACCCAAGCCAGGAATCGAACCTGGGTCTCTGGAGCTGTGATGCAGCACTGCGAACCACTGTGCCCCAGCTCCTGTGAAAATTTTTTTTAAAAGTTGCTCTCTAAATGCTGGTCCTTAACACACCTCTCAGAAGCAATTTTGTTTTAAATTGTCTGGTCCGGTTCCAATTTGTAATCTTCAAACATTTGGAAGCAATCTAACTTCAACACATAAAATTAACTACTTTGAAATGCAGTTTGTATTGTTATGTTGATTATCTTCATAAAACTGGTCAAATATTTGATGGACTCTGATGCATCATGTGTTCTTGGAAACATCATCTTGTGGAAAGTAGATGACATCGCATTAAATAATAGAATTGCATATTTCGATAGCCAGGCATCTTGCCAGAGTAGACAAAATTCTTTAGAACATTCCCGATGGATAAAAGTTAGTTTGGGATACAATTAAGTAGATAGTGTTTGATTAATGTGCCAATTAGCTTCTTCTTATTCAGCATGTTTTACGTTCTAGCATATGGGATACATTGTTCTGACAAAACAGCTTCAATAAATGACATGTATATGTATGCCGTGGAAATTATAGCAAGCAACTCAATCATTTATTTTTCATTTCCATATCAATAAATTATCTCTCAAAGCACCAACAAACTAAAGTGACTTGACTGTAAAGTAATGTAAAATTTTCCTAAATAGAGATCACATTGGGCCATGTGCTAGCCCTCCCAGCTAATACGGTCAACATAAATATTACTGAAAAAAGAGACATCTCAAAGCTTTTTGCCTTGCACTCATCAGGGCACTTCGCAAGAACACCAACAGATCTCTCTCTTTGTCAGGCCCTTGCTGTTAGAATTGCACATGTGTAGCCACAGAGGTCTGCACATGCGCAATAGCTCCCTCTGCTGCCTGATCAAGCTGGCTGGTGAATTAAGCCCCGCCCACTGCCTGTAGTAGCTAGAAACAGTCTAGCCCATTTTTTCAAGCACTAAGTGCATAACATTGGGAGTAAAAACTCACCCAAAAAATGGATCTGCAACTCTCCCATTTTCACACTAGTTGGACACTTAGGCCGTAATTTTACCGTCCCACCTGCCACGGGAATTGGAGCGGGCGAGGGGCGAACCATGGAAAGATCCATTGACCTTGGGCGGGATTTTATGGTTTCGGGACAAGTCAGGCCATAAAATCCCACCCTTTGGATTTTTCTTGTAAAATTCTGCCCGGTACCTTTGACAGTGCAACATTCCCTCAGTATTGCATTGTGTCGTGTTAATCTACAAGATGACCAGACACACACAAATGCACACTGCAATGTTTAGACAACATTATTTATTTGGCTCCTATTTGTTAAACCACAGAAGTAAAATCTTGGAGTAATTGTGTTTTCAATATTAATGGATCAACATTTCATTTCAGAATGCAAAAACTGACGAACAACAGTGCCAACTTATCACAGAGTTTAAAACCAGTCCTCAACGATTCCTCTCATATTCAGTACAGATCAAAAGAGTTATGGCTAGCCTGGTTGTTTGATGCTGGTTTGCGGACAGCCTTAAGTTAAAAGTGTTGTTCACTCAAGAAAGAGATTCTTCTGCATAATATTGAACTCGGTTTACTTTCTGGTTCAAAATGGTTCCCACTTTTGATTGTAGGAATATAAGAACAGGCCATTTGGGAACTTGAACCCAATCTGCCATTTAATCTGATAGGGTTAGAGGGTTAGGAAACTCGTATGGAGCATAAAAACCGACAAAAACTAGATATGTCTATGATTCCATGTAATCACGGATGACCTTTGTCTTCATTCCATCTTTCTGCCTTCATTCCGGACACTTTAATACCCTTGCTAAATAAACATTTTGCTATTTTCAATTGATTCATTGCTTCAACAGGGGGAAAGAATTCCAGATCTCCACCACACTTTGTGAAGAGGTTCAGCCCTAGCCTCATTCACTGTACCGCCTAACTCCAATATCAAGGTCATGTCCTGTTAGTCATAATGAGTAATCGGCTGGAATTTTACTGCCCCGCCCACCATGGGAATCGGAGCGGGCGAGGGCCGGACAATGGGAAGGCCCGTTGGCCTCGGGTGGGATTTCACGGTTTTGGGACGAGCTAGGCCGTAAAATCCCGTCCATAACATTTTCTTGGCTCTCTGAAATCTTTTGCACACTGCTCTGATGAAGTGCAGTTTATTTCATGATGATCTTAAACTGCTGTAAAGAACTGACAATCCTTTTAACATCTGGTGACGCTTGCCGAATTCTGGTAAACTCACCAATAATCAATAAGCAAGCATCTGCAGACAAAATATGTTAAATTATCACCAACACTCATTCAGAATGTTACACCATGATCAGGTCCAAATGGTTAAGCATGCAGCTAGTCTCCAAATCTCTGTGGTACACAAGCTTCCACAATGACCTGATCACCAACACTAGGAGAAAAGGGGAAGTCATATTTATACAGAACCTCTCACAATCAGCGAATGTCCTTCATAACCGATGAAATATTTCTGAAGTATGGGGGGCATCTTACCAAAAAATGGCAGAATCTCATTTCCGGCAAAAACGCTGGCGCGCTTCTCTCCAGATCTTACCACACTACCAAAATAAATCAAGGGGGTGTGCATCACGCCATCATTCATGGGGGCAGGGCATCGACATGACGGCAAAACCCGGCTGCTCAGAGATCGGGGGTCAAAGAGTGCCCCAATCATAAACCTCCCACCCAACCCATAAAGGTGGTCTCAGGGACTCCTCCCACCACTCCTGATCTGAGTCGACACTTTTCTGCCCACACTCCCCCCAAACATCGGCTCCTACTTCCCTGATCATCAGCCCATTCACCCCATCACCGCCACCCCCACTCATCGGCGCCCTCTCCCCCCCACCCCAATCATCAGCCCTCCTTCCCCTCCTCATCCCCTGATCATCAGTCCGTTGTGTCCATCCAAACCCTCCCGATCATTGGCCCCTTCTACCCAACTCCGCTACCCCTGATCATCACATTCATCCACCCTTGCCCCCAGAGTTGGGACCCACCGCCACTCCGTGCCCCCCCACAGGCCATCACAGGCCACCATATCTAAATGAACCTACCCCCACCACCCATGAGGCTCCCACTGGGGCCCACCCCTTAACATAGGTTGGCACTGCCAGGTTTGCACTGCCAGGTTGGCATGGGCGTGGTGCCAACCTGGCAGTGCCAACCTGGCAGTGCCAACCTGTGCCAAGGGGCAGTGTCAGGACAGTGCTTGGCCCTGGCCCTCTGCCCTGGGGGCTATACTTACCTTTACGCCCCGGGCGAGACTCCCACGACAGGTTCACGTCGAGGTGAACCTGTTGTAAACCGCGCCAACATGATGCCACATCAATGCAGTGTCAATTTACAGCAAGGGATTAAAATCTGGCAAGGGGGCGGGTTAATTATATTAAAATCTATTCAAATCCATGTAAAGCAGGTTCCCGTGCATTACGGATGTGAACCAGATGACGTCGTCGGCGAGGGATGGGGTCTTGAGTCCCTGCCGGCATTCACATAGATAGCAAACGCGGGCTCAAGATGGCCCCCACGGTCTCTGTTGTAATTCAGGAAAAATGGCAGTGAATCTGCACACAGCAGCGCCCACTCACAACAATGAGATAATCACCCAATAGTGATGTTGGTGGTGGGATAAATATTAGCCTTGGCACTGGGAGAATTTGTCTGCTTTTCAAAATGATCATGTGGGATCCTTGATGTCAGCCTAATGTGTCTCCTGACGCTAATGAAGTTTCATTAATCTTCAGCATTTTGAGTTCGTCCCCCACTGATTCAGCTTGAGTGGGGATATGACTGTTGGGCCGATCAGATCAGTAAGTAAGGCTTCAACACCGATGGCCGTAAAGGGTGATACCCAGCGCCAACACTCTTCTTGGGGATTTACACTGCTTCCTCAGGGCCCGGGTTCACCATTCATATCAAGAATAGTTTGTATTTGCCTCGCTCATCCAGTATCATTGTAATTGTTCATCATACAAGTTCAATCAAGATGACAAGTTAATTATCATTGAAAAACAGATACTGAAGTTACATAGAACATAGAACATAGAAAGCCACAGCACAAACAGGCCCTTCGGCCCACAAGTTGCGCTGATCATATCCCTACCTCTAGGCCTATCTATAGCCCTCAATCCCATTAAATCCCATGTACTCCTCCAGAAGTCTCTTAAAAGACCCCAACGAGTTTGCCTCCACCACCACCGACGTCAGCCGATTCCACTCACCCACCACCCTCTGAGTGAAAAACTTACCCCTGACATCTCCTCTGTACCTACCCCCCAGCACCTTAAACCTGTGTCCTCTCGTAGCAACCATTTCAGCCCTTGGAAATAGCCTCTGAGAGTCTACCCTATCCAGACCTCTCAACATCTTGTAAACCTCTATCAGGTCACCTCTCATCCTTCGTCTCTCCAGGGAGAAGAGACCAAGCTCCCTCAACCTATCCTCATAAGGCATGCCCCCCAATCCAGGCAACATCCTTATAAATCTCCTCTGCACCCTTTCAATGGCTTCAACATCTTTCCTGTAATGAGGTGACCAGAACTGCGCGCAGTACTCCAAGTGGGGTCTAACCAGGGTCCTATAAAGCTGCAGCATTATCTCCCGACTCCTAAACTCAATCCCTCGATTAATGAAGGCTAGTACGCCGTACGCTTTCTTGACCGCATCCTCCACCTGCGAGGCCGATTTAAGAGTCCTATGGACCCGGACCCCAAGGTCCTTCTGATCCTCTACACTGCTAAGAATGGTACCCTTCATATTATACTGCTGCTTCATCCCATTGGATGTTGCACCATTGGAAGTTAGCACATAAATCCTGATTGCATTTATTAGAAATTCCTTTCTCCTTCTGATTAACAACAGTATTAATTGACCATAAAGGCTTTCACCATATGAAGAAAACGAGTATTTCAGATGAATCGTCAGTGTTTGCTGCGGAGAAGACCATTTGCCCATCATGTCCATGCTGGCTCCTTATGAGAGCAATCAAAGAACTGATCCTGTTGCTTCTAAGTTCCTTCTGGGCTCCAAATGTTCATTCTCTCTTCCCCAAGGTGGGAGGTAAACATGCCAAACTTTTCAGGTGTACTTCCAGATTCCGAGATTGAAACTCATCAGGGAACTCAACAGGGAAACACTGGGCGGAATGTTCCCACGCCAGGAATCGTAGCGAGCGGGACATGGACCATGCAAAGGTCCGTTGACCTTGGGGTGTGATTTTCCGGTCTTAGAATCCCTACAGTGCAGAAGGAGGCTATTCTGCCCATCGAGTCTGCACTGACCACAATCCCATAACCTCTACCTGTTATGCCACATATTTACCCTGCTAATCCGTTGACACTAAGGTGCAATTTGGGATGGCCAATCAAACTAACCCGCACATCTTTGGACTGTAGGAGGAAACCGGAGCACCCGGAGGAAACCCACGCAGGCAGGGGGAAAAAGTGTAAACTTCACACAGACAGTCACCCGAGCCGGGAATCAAACCCGGGTCCCTGGCGCTGTGGCAGCAGTGCTAACCACTGTGCCACTGTGCCGTCCCTGCCTTGAGACAGGGCAGAATTTTCCCGTCCCGCCCGCCATGGGAATTGTGGTGAGCGGGACATAGACCATGCAAAGGTCCGTTAACATCTGGCGGGATTTTCCAGTCTTGGGTGAGCGTGGCCAGAAAATCCCACCCACTGTTTCTTTTTAGGGGAAAAATATGACATCATAAAGTGCACAAAGGATGTAACAAAATCAAATTTTAACTCTCGGGGAATAGAAATCAAAATCAATCATAGCACAGGTGTTCAAAATCGCTGCCTCAAAAAATTGTGGGAAACTTATTTGAAATAATTGACAACCCTTTATTACATAACTCAAGTCTTTTGCTTTGCAAAATGGGGACTGATTCAGTTGTACACAAACATCTTTCACTCGAATCTCCACCCTGTTTGTTTGGTAACCTTGGTCAAAGATGGATTCTCGTTCAATTCGAACAAAGTTTCCTGAATGATAAAACAAATCCTTAAAATTATAACTTCAGAACAAAAAAAAACAATTCAACAGTCGACCTTATACACCAACACTGTCTGATGCATTCCTTGGAGAACCAGCGGAGAATATTAAGAACAAAGAACAATACAGCACAGGAACAGGCCCTTCGGCCTTCCAAGTCCGTGCCGCTCCCTGGTCCAAACTAGACCATTCTTTTGTATCCGTCCATTCCCACTCCGTTCATATGGCTATCTAGATAAGTCTCAAACGTTTCCAGTGTGTCCGCCACCACCACCTTGCCTGGCAGCGCATTCCAGGCCCCCACCACCCTCTGTGTAAAATATGTCCTTCTGATATCTGTGTTAAACCTCCCCCCCTTCACCTTGAACCTATGACCCCTCGTGAACGTCACCACCGACCTGGGGAAAAGCTTCCCACCGTTCACCCTATCTGTGCCTTTCATAATTTTATACACATTATCTTACTAGATGCAGAGACAGCAAAACAGGACAATACTCATGCCCTGGTTACAGGTGAACCCAGTTTCTATTTGCCTGCTGTAGCTAATCCCCCATTATCATTTGCCTCATTGTAACAAATACTCTGATGTCCATTTTTGAGGTTGACTGTCAGGACTAGGAATCAGTAACTTAGATTTTGGGTATTATAATTCTAAAACTAAAACAAATGAAAATTATGTGGGCTCCTCTGTTACATGTATAAATTGAGGCTGGAAGAAGCTTAGAAACATTCTGTTTGTCTCACCTTTGCAATCCGAAGTTTGTGGATTCAAAAGCCTTAATTCCTACATGGGAATCTCACTAGGTTAGAAATGACTGTTGCTGATATAAATCTAACTCGTTTGTTCAAAATTCTTTTTGTCCGTTAGTGGAAGGAGAGAAAATTAAGTGTAGGCCTTTCCAAAATATCTTTCCGAAGCGGCGAATGATATCATTGAAAAGAATGACTGCGCAATCGGTTTCCCATTACAAAAAGAGCACTCTTCACCCAATGCTGCTAATTCATAAACCCCCAAGTTTTACTTTGTGAAGCATTTTTGAGCCTAATGAATGATCGTACACCTTTCCGTTCCATGGCAGAAGCAAACAGAAATAGCAACTGCAGCACATTACATACCAGTAACTGTCAGTCAGTCAAATATTTACCACAAAATGCATATCCACAATTCGCTGGAAAAAGGTTAGTATTTAACATTGCATCAATATGTTTCATTGTGTGTTATTAGTAATTCAAATAACATTTGCATTTTCATGGCACCCTTCATGACCTTGGGGTGACCCAAAGTGCTTTACAACCAATAAGTACTTTTGAAATGTAATCACTGCTGTGATGTCGGAGATGTGGCAGCCAATTTATGCACAGCCTGGTTCCACAACAGCAATGTGATAACAACCAGGTAATCTGCCTTTTGTCATTACATTGGTCGAGGGATAAACATTGGTCAGGACATTAGGGAATACCACCCTATGGCCCGTGGGTGGCACAGTGGTCAGCACTGCTGACTCACAGCTCCAGGGACCCAGGTTTGATTCCTGGCTTGGGCCGCTGTCCGTGTGGAGTTTGCACGTTCTCCCCGTATCTGCGTGGGTTCCCTCCGGGTGCTCCGGTTTCCTCTCACAGTCCAAAGATGTGCGGATTAGGTGCATTGGCCATGTTAAGTTGCCCCTTAGTGCCCCAGGATGCGTAGGTTAGAGGGATTAGTCAGGTAAATATGTGGGGGTGGGGCCTAGGTGGGATTGTTGTCGGTGCAGACTCGATGGGCCGAATGGCCTCCTTCTGAACCGTAGGGATTCTATGATTCTATTCTATGATTCAACATAATGGTGCATTGGAATTTTCTATGTTCACCTGGGTGGGCAGATGGAGTCTTGGTTTAATGTTAACGCCCAATTGATCTTTGACAACACTGCACTCCCTCAGTATTGCACTGGGAGAGTCAGCTTAGATTTCATGCTTATGTCAGCAGAGTGTGGTCGTAAACCCACAACTTCATGACTCAGAAGTGAGAGTTTTACCCACTAAGTCAAATCTGACAGCGGTTTGGTCAAATGGCAAAGAGGTGCCGGTGGTGGGAGAACAGTCACGCAATCTGCTCACTTCTTTACATAGGATTTCCTGTTTTTCAAAAGACTGGCAAGGATTTCAACTGGCACTCGTGGAATTTTGTTTTTCCAATTGGGATTGGAGATGACAAGGTTTCTTGAACCACCTGATGGTGAGAGGGTCGTTCATCAATCTATACTTCAATGCCCAAATGTACATCAAAATGAGGTATTGATTCTAATTGGCATAGCAGCTCAGGTCTCACCTCAAACACAGCCAGATAAATATAGGTCATGCGTGTTGAGATCCAGAGTCACCAATGGCATCATTAGTCACACAGGTCACAGCAGGATTCTGCCCTAAAACAGTATTTAGATTCATCGAGTCAATGGGAACACAGGAGGCCATTCAGCCCATGCCAAGTCCATACTGGCTCCTTGGAGATCAATCCAGTCAGTCCTGCTCCCCACTCGGTTGAACTCAGTGATTATTTCTGCACACGCCACTCTCAGACCATCGCATCAGCTCACACTCTCAGTTCATTCGGATCATAGCATTGTTACAGCACAGGAGACCAATCAGCCCATCGTGTCATTGTCAGCTCGCTGCAAGAGCGACTCAGCAGGTCCCATTCCCCCTGTCCTTTCCTCATGGCCCTGAAATATTCCCTCCGCAGATAAGTACCCAATATTTTGCTGAAAGCCCTGACTGAATCAACCTCCACCACACTCTCAGGCAGGGGATTCAAGACCGCTGAGTCCAAACCATTTTCCACATGTCGTCTGTTTGCTTTGCCAATCAACTTTGACAATCTGGATCTTGACTCTTCCGTCAATGGAAACAGTTTCTCTATTTCTAATCTATCCAGCCCCCTCGTGATTTTGTACACCTCTATCAAAATCTGCACTCGACAGTTCTGAAGAAAAGTCGTATTGGAATTGAAACATTGACCGGAATCTCCGGCTGTTCATGCCCCACCACCACTGCCGGTGAGAACAGGGAATTTGGCGCTCAGCCAAACCTCCATTCACTGCAGCGGGACTGGAGAATCCCAACTGCGGGCAAGGTCAGAGAATCGGCCCCGTTATCTCCGTTTCTCTCTCCACTGATGCTGCCATACCTGTTGAGTATTTCCAGCACTTCCTGCTTTATCTCCTCTCGAGCTTCACACCTCTAAAGAGAACAACCCCAGTGTCACCAATTTATCCCTGTAACTGCAATCCCTCATCCCTGGAAGCATTCTCCACATCCTTCACTGTCGCTGGGTCAAACTCCTGGAGCTGCCCTCCTAACTGCACTGTGGGTGTATCTGCACCACCTGGAGTGCAGGTGTCAAAGAAGGTGACTCCCCACCATCTTCTCGAGGTCCATTAAGGATGGTCAGCAATGCTGACCTTGTCAGTAACAACCACACCCCACTAAATAATTTAAAATATCAACACTGCAAACGATCAGATTATTTAGTCATTATCACATTGCTGTTTGTGGGAATTTGTTTCATGTAAAACTGGCTGTCAGGTTTCCTTCTTCACACCAGCAACCACAACTTCATCGGCCAAGAAGCACTCTGGAATTATCTTTGTGAAATGTGCAATATTTATGCACATCTGTTTTTCAGCCAACCCCACACCCATGCTGTCCCACTATCCCTTTATGCCATAGACGTCAGCGTTGCTGACAGAGCTGCGATGTGGCATGTTGCCAAGCACCTTTTGGAAGACCATGGCCACCACATAACTCTCATCAACCTTGCCTGTTACCACATCGGGAAAGCTCAGTCAAATCATTAAACACAATTTTCCCTCAACAAATCCATGCTGGAGTTCCTTGACTGATCCAAATTTATCCAATTTTGCCCCTGATTATCATTTCTAATAGCTTTCCCATCACTGAGGTTAAAGTGGCGGGGCCTGTCATGGCTGGGATTACCCTTACACCTTTTTAAACAGTGGGGGTAACATTTGCAGTTCTCCTGCCCTCACTACCTAAAGAGGATTATCGGCAGTGGCGCCACAATTTCCACCCTGACTTCCCTCAGTACTCTCGGATGCATCGGATCCTGCGCTGGTGAATTATCAACTCGAAGAAGAGCCAGCCTCTCTAATACCTCATCTTTATCAATTTGTAACCCATCCAGACCCTTATCACAATGGCTTTGACAGCATCTTCTTCCTCAGTGAAAGCAGATGCAAAGTAGTCATTTGGCACCTCAGCCATGCCCTCCAACTCCAAACATGAATTCCTCTTTTGGTCATTTAGCACCTCAATCCAGCCCTCTTAACTACTGTATAACTATTTAGATGCCGAGAGAAGACTTGTGTATTTTCATTTATGGGGGCCATTAGTCTCTTCTCATACCCTTTATTTATTCGTCTTATTTCTTTTTTTTTTACTTCCCCTTTGAACTTTCTAGATTCAGCCTTGACAACACTTGGGTGGCACGGCAACACAGCGGTTCGCACTGCAGCCTCACAGCGCCAGGGATGTGGGTTCGATTCCCGGCTTGGGTCACTGTCTTTGCGGTTCTGCACATTCTCCCCGTGTCTACATGGGTTTCCTCCGGGTGCTCCCGTTTCTTCCCACAGTCCGGAGGAGGTGCTGGTTCCTCTCTATCTCTTTAACCATTCACTGCCTTAATTTGTCCAACCTTACTCCCTCATAGGAACATTCCTGTACGATATCCTCTTTGATGATAGCCACAGAGTAGAATCCTACAGTGCAGACGGAGGCCATTTAGCCCATCGAATCTGCACTGACCACAATCCCACCCAGGCCCTATTCGCGTAACCCAAAATATTTACCCTGCTAATCCCCCTGAAACTAGAGTCAATTTAGCATGGCCAATCAACCTAAACTGTACATCTTTGGACTGTGGGAGGAAATCGGAGCACCCGGAAGAAACCCACGCAGACACAGGGAGAACATGCAGACTCCACACAGTCAGTGACCCGAGGCCAGATTTGAACCCACGTCCCTGGCGCTGTGAGGCAGCAGTGCTAACCACTGTGCTACCGTGCCGCCCATTGTTATATTGCAGTTTTGCCCGCCACTCTTTGATTCCAATTTACCTGGACAGCGCTGCTCCTTCGTCAGATGGAGTGGAAATGTGCTCTCAAACAGTGCAAACAGACACAAAATCAAGTTGCAGAATACTGATTAGAATGCGAATCCTACAGCCAGCCAGGTCTTAAAGGTACAGACAATGTGGGTGGAGGGAACATTAAACACAGGTTAAAGAGATATGTATTGTCCCCAGACAGAACAGCTAGTGAGATTCTGCAAGCCCAGGAGGCAAACTGTGAGGGTTTTGTGACTTGATTTTGTGTCTGTTTGCACTGTTTGAGAGCACATTTCCACTCCATCTGATGAAGGAGCAGTGCTCCAAAAGCTTATGGCATTTGCTACCAAATAAACCTGTTGGACTTTAACCTGGTGTTGTGAGACTTCTTACTGTGTTCACCCCAGTCCAACGCCGGCATCTCCACATCATAATAACTCTGTACATAGAAACATGGAAGATAGGAGCAGGAGGAGTTCATTTGACCCTTCGAGCCTGCTCCGCTATCCATCACGATCATGGCTGATCATCCAATTCAATAACCTAATCCTACTTTCTCCCCATAACCTTTGATCCCATTTGCCCCAAGTGCTATATCCAGCCGTCTCTTGAATACATTCAATGTTCTGGCATCAACTACTTTCTGTGGTAATGAATTCCACAGACTCACCACTCTTTGGGTGAAGAAATGTCTCCTAATCTCCATCCTAAATAGTCTACCCCGAATCCTCAGACTGTAACCTCTGGTTCTGGGCTCCCCCACCATCATGAACATCCTTCCTGCATCTACCCATATAGCTTTTGCACCTCTGCAGTTTATTTGCAAATGTGTTCCTCTGTACCCTTCCCACTGTGGGGGTAGGGCCTGGGTGGGATTGTGGTCGGTGCAGACTCGATGGGCCGAATGGCCTCCTTCTGCACTGTAGGGTTTCTATGATTTCTAGATGGGTGGCCTGTAGATGATACCCAATCATGTCATTGTACCTCTGTTGTCTCTTAGCTCTAACCTAATCAATTCCAGGACATCCTCTATGCCCAGCATTGGAATATTTTCCTTAACCAATATTGCCACCCCTCCTTTCATTCTTTTCCCTTCTTTCCCGAACACCTTGCATCCAGAATGGTTAATACCCGGACCTGTATCGTTTTGTGCCATCATCTTCATAATATCATACACCCATGCAGCGACCTGTGCCTACAGATCATCAGCCTTATTTACCACACTCTGTACATTACACACTTGCAGTGTAAACCTAATTTAGACCTTAATGTATTCCCTCTTACTCTAAACCAATGACTGCTGGCTGTTTATCCTTCTCCTTCAGAGAATGAGAATGAGAATGAGATGCATCCAGGACTACCTGCCTGGTCTTCCTTAACTACATGGCAGTCATGCATCCCCTCTCTGCCTGCAGATCCTTAAACTTTGGAATGGCCACATCCAAAAATGTGCTATCTACACAACTCTTAACCCTGTGGATGCATCACAGTGACACCAGGTGCTGTTCAAGCTCCAAAATCTGGAGCTCAATCTGCTGACGCTGAAGACATTTCCTGCATCTGTGTCCAGATGTTCCCACCTGGAACAGGATGAGCACTCCACAGAAGTGAAATGCCCTGCTATGCCTCCATTTATTAGACATTGAACTGATGTAACATAAATTATAGTAAGAAGTAAATAAATAAGGACCCATTAGCCATTCATCAATCTGCGGTTTCCATCACTTTATTTCACAGAGAATTAATTTAAATATATTACTTAACTCTTAGAACCGTTTCTATTTAATTTTATCTTCATCCCAAGATGTGATTAATTAATTGAACACTAATTGTAATTGTATTAAATTATAAAATTGACTTTAAATTGTATAGTAATTAATTGATCAATTTGTCCTTTACAATCGATTGATTTAAGTTGGGTACACCCAGAATGCTGTGAGGGAGTTCCCAGATGTTGACCCAGTGACAGTGAAGGAACGGCCATATATTTCCAAGTCAGGATGGTGTGTGGCTTGGAAGGGGATGCCCAGGTGGTAGTGTTCCCATGTGTTAGCTGCCCATGCCCTTCTAGACGGTAGTGGTCCTGGATTTGGAATGTGCCGTCTAAGGAACGTTGGTGAGTTCCTGCAGCAGATTTGTTCTTGTTGGAGGTGGTCATTGTCTGACACTGGAGTGGGTGTGCATGTTACTTGCCACTTGTCAGCCCAAGCCTAGATAATGTCTAGGTCTTGCTGCATTTGGACATGAGCTGCTTCATTCTCTGAGGAGCCGCAAATGGTGCTGAACATTGTGCAGTCATCAGTGAACATCCCCACTTCTGACCTTATGATGGAAGGAAGGTCATTGATGAACAACTGAAGATAGTTGGGTCTAGGACACCACCCTGAGGAACTCCTGCAGTGATGTCTTGAAGTTGAGATGATTAACCTCCAATAACCACAACCATCTTCCTTTGTGCCAGGTATGACTCCAACCAGCAGAGTGTTTGCCCCCTGATTTTTATTGACTCCAATTTTGCTAGGGCTCCCTGATGCCACACTAGGTCAAATATTGCCTTGATGTCAAGGGCTGTCAATTCACCTCTGGAGTTCAGCTCTTTCATCCATGTTTGAACCAAGGTTGTATTGAGGTCAGGAGCTGAGTGGCCCTGGTGGAATCCAAACTGAGCATCAATGAGCAGCTTATTGCTGCTCTGACCCTAGGATCCTTTACTCTGCCCTGACCCTGGCCTCCTTTTCGCTGCTCTGCTCCACCCTTGGCCAACTTTATGCGGGAAAGCATTTTCAAGCTGATGGATAAAGGGTAAAATTGAATTATCAGGGCACACTGCAAGATGCCGCCAGCAAGATCCAGCTCAGCGTAATGAACAATAGGTTAGGGAAATGGCCAGGAGATCAGAGTGAACATTCTGCTAAGTCACAGCAATTGCCCACAAATTTTAGTGTTAACAGAGACACAAAAAACTCTGTATGCCCTGTTTGAGAGCAGATTTCCACTCCATCTGACGAAGGAGCAGCGCTCTGAAAGCTAATGGCATTTGCTACCAAACAAACCTGTTGGACTTTAACCTGGTGTTGTTAAAACTCTTACTCCGCATACCAGCCAGGATATACCCGTGGATGAATTTGGTGGGGGAATGCTTACTGCATTGATGTTCCAGTCTTATCCCTGCAATTGTAGTGCTTCAAACCATGGGGTAATGTCTGCTTTACACTATCTTACATTGATTTGATTTATTATTGTCATATGTATTAGTACACAGTGAAAAGTATTGTTATCTTACTGCAAAATGCCAGAGGAATCTGTTACATGTTTTGTTAATATTGCAAGCAGGCATTGCTAGGTTATAGCCAAACACTGCTCACAAGTCAAAGCACTCAATATTTGATTTAATTTGGCACACACTCATCACCAGCATTTCACAACCACAAGATGTCCCAAAGTGCTTTACAACCAATGAAGTACTCTTGAGGCTTGGTCACTGTTGAAAGGTGGGAAACAGGGCAGTCACTTGGCACACAGCAATTTCCCACAAACCGCAATGTGACAATGTCCAGTGAGGGATAAATATTGGCCAGGACACCAGACTCTTCACCAAAATAGTGCCATGGGGTCTTCCACATCCACCCGAGAGAGGCAGACGAGGCCTTGGTTTATTGTCTCCTCTGGAAGATGGCACTTCCAACAGTGCAGCACTCCCTCAGTACTGCACTGATAGTGTCAGGCTGGCTTATGAGATCAAGTTTCTGGAGTGGAAGCTGTACCCACATCCTTTTTACTTAGGCGATAGTGCTATCAACTGATCCATGGTTGACAGCTTTTGTTTATTCATTCGTGGGACATGGGCATCGCTGGCTGGCCAGCATTTATTGCCCATCCTTAAGTTGCCCTTGGAGGGCAGTTGAGGGTCAACCACATTGCCGTGGCTCCGAAGCCACAAGTAGGCCAGACCAGGTAAGGACGGCAGATTTCCTTCCCCAAAAGGACATTAGTGAACCAGATGGGTTTTTCTGACAATGGTTTCATGGTCATCAGTAGATTCTTAACTCCAGATATTTCTATTGAATTCAAATTCCACCATCTGCCATGGCGGGATTCGAACCCGGGTTCCCGGGCCATTCGCTGAGTTTCTGGATTAATAGACTAGCGATAATACCACTTGGCCATCACCTCCCCTGATAACCATTAATAATAGAAGCATTGGCCGTGACACTTTCACTGTTTCAAACATAGGGAGAAATAGAAAGTATGGGACAAACCGGTCCTTCTAGTGACCTGATTTAAAAACCTTATCACTGATCATTCTTTTCGATTATATATATGAAAAAGCCTTAATTCCAACCCCATCAGAAGGACACAGTATTGGCACCACAATGCTTTTTATGAGATGCAATTAATATATTTTCAGTCAATGTAAAACAGAAACAACGCAAAGGGAGTATTTATTTTCCAACTACCCTTCAAAATGATGTCAGGAAGAAGGGGCACATTTCAAGCCCGGGAAGTAATGAAACTAAAGGTGTTGCTTTCTTGAATTTTGTAAAAACAGTCGCTCATCCAAGCAATTCCTGAAGGAGCAAAAAAGACCGACTCCAAAAATACAGAGCTTCCACAATTACCGGAGAATGACAAGAGTTACAGGGTAAGTAGAGAAAGTGGCATTTACTGAACGGCGGAATTGCGTTTGCCCCATGAGGGTAACTGTTTAACTCCTTTGTACTGACTGTTGTACTGACTGGCACATTTACGCAATCACTTCTTGTGCAATTAACACTTGCTGTACAGTTCACATTATTTAAGTCCAAGTTAAAAAATAAAAATACAGAGACAAGTGTACCGGATCGTACTGAGTTCTCACACATAACTTGTATAAGTCAAGCGATGATCTTCAAGACTCAGGACATTGGCCGAGCGAGAGAATATGAAAAGCCAATGATCACCTTTGAATTTTATGTCCTTGGATTATGTCGACGCTGTGCAAACTTCTGTACAAAAGCCCGGGAGAGGAAATTGTTGATAAGTTGCACTGAATGTGTCACTTTACATCAATTTACTGCAATGACCAAACAACTCGATGATATTCATCCAACAGCCCAGTGTGGTTTGAATCATAGAATCCCTACAGTGCAGAAGCAGGCCATTCGGCCCATTGAGTCTGCACCGACCACAATCCCACCCAGGCCCTATTCCCATAACCCCACATATTTAACCTGTCAATCCCCCTGACACTAGGGTCAATTTAGCATCGCCAATCAACCTAACCCGCAAATCTTTTGAGTGTGGGAGGAAACCGGAGCACCCGGAGAAAACCCACGCAGACACGGGGAGAACGTGCAAAGTCCACACAGACAGTGACCCAAGGCCAGAATTGAACTCAGGTTCCTGGCGCTGTGAGGCAGCAGTGCTAACCACTGCGCCACCTGCTGCCCCTTGATGTTACTTGTTTAACATTCTCAACAACAGTGAAGGATGTTGGGGCAACCGTGCACTACTCCCAACATCAATAAGTGGCTCTTTCATATGGAATAGAAAATATCTCAAACTCATTCCGTCCCCCGTCCTCCCACCCCTATTCCAGCCTCACCATGTTTCCATGGCCGGGTGTGGGATTGCAATTTTAACTTAACCCACCCCACAGGAGAGGGCACAATACCATTTTTTAAATCCTGTGCCGTTATACTCTCTACTGTGTGAACTGAGTGAGATTAGCATTACCCGAGGATATCAGAGTCCATTTGCCATAGGAGGGTGGTTGCCAGGTCTGGTTGCCGGGTGTGTTCTGTACCGTCTGCCATAACCCCTGTACAATCTCTGTGGCTGTGGATACATAAATGGTTGGAGCTGCAGCGAGAGACTAACCCGCACCAAGAGCATTGGGCTAGAGGATCTGGAAGCCAGCTTGATGGAGCAGCACAACAATGTGTCCATCTCTCGCATCCAAACAGTAACATAGCAACTCCCCTGCTTTCTGTTCAATTGTTAAAGGTTTACTTAAAGGCAAAGATCTATCCATGGTAAATTCCCATTAATTATTTAACCACAGGGTCTAACGATGAACAGTTCCTGTATGGAGGAGAGAACACACTGCAGGGAATCCAGGTCACGCACTGTCAAAACCAATGTTGCTCTTTCACCTCTTGAGGAGATTAATCAATCTCTAGAAGGGAAACATCGATTTTGGAAAAGGAGAGCATTCAATGTCACTCAATGTTGATCAGAAGAGATCGCAGGGTCATGGCAGGGGGGGGGGGGGGGCACAGGGGGAGCGGAATCTATCCCTCAACCCTCCCACACAGCTCCCCGCTCACAACTCCACCGGGCCTTCCACAGTAGGACCCGTCCCCATGGAAGGAATAGGTCAGGGATCTCCTTTGCCTCTGTGCTCCCTGCAAGTGTGGTTCCTCACTGGGAGCAGAGGCTGGTTAAATTTACCCAGTAGAGTCTTTCCCTATAAAACACATTCAGTACAACTTACCAGGGTGAGGATTTATAGACTTCCCTCCAATCTTTTGAGTTCTATTCCTATAAAATGCTCAACGTTCACTCTTGCAGTTCATACTAGCAGAACCCTCTTGCAATACAGGAACAGGAGGCGACCATCCAGGGATTAATTAGACCACGCATGATCAGTATCGTAACTCTATCTCTTCACATTGTCCCATGAAACTTAATACCCTTACCTAAGTTAAATCTACTTCCTAAGCATTTGATATTCCTCAAGGCCCTTTAACAACACCATGGTGCACCCAGCGATAAGACAGAAGAAATCAGAAATTCCACTCCAGTCGGGAACTGTATGGTTGGCATTTTAGCATTTGCAGAAAAGAAATACCCACAATTTCAGGGATGTGAGTGATGAATCTGTCATTGAAGACAACTGTTTTCCAAAGCTGTATGGGGTTGGTTGTGGGGGGGGGGGGGGGAGGGGGGGGGAGCACACATCCCACAATAAGTAGCATTGATCAATTCATAAGCGCGACTCAGCGTTATATCCTCATATCGAGCCACCGTTAGCAGGAAATATAGATCCCGTTTGAGAATAGGAACAGTCTGAATCCGGAGCTCGTGGATCAATGAGCGGTTCTTCGATGGAGAGTGCATTGAACGTTAGGATGCTCCTTAGTTTGGCTAAAGGGAGGGTTTGTATCCTTATCCCAGTCCGGCAGAGACCATTCTGATCCAAGATTGGAAGCAGCCAGGCTTTCAAGTGGGGTCTCACAATATCACAGGTCACAATAAGTCACCAAGATCCCGTTAACTCAGTGTCAATTCTGCGTTCTTTTTCGCCTGACGTCTGCATTTCTTTGAGGGTGATGGGGGAGGCAGTGGCAGGGCGGGGCTGGATCTGAGTTTCCTCATTTATTGTCGCTTTTCTTTTTGTCAAGTCACTTTTTTTGCACATCTGTTTTCAATATACGTACCGACCACCTCGCGGGAAACACGCAAGGGGTCAAACAAAATCCTCCCATCTTGATGAATGTGGTGGGCTTGTGCTAAACATTACACACCAAGTGACATTACTAGGATGGGACACAATGTATGGTGGCGCATTTTCCGACGTATTCCGTTGGGGAAGCAGCCGAATGATTTTGATGGGTTGGCTTTTCATGGCTTGAAACGATAGTCCGAATCCGCGAAGGAATTATTCTTTTTCGTTTTCATCTCAAGGAGAACAACGTAGGCACTTAGCCCAGCTGCAATCCTCTCCGAAATCCAAATTTGCATCGCTGCTTTGGCTCCTGTGGGAAGGGGTTTCGTGAAAGGCTCTCCGTAGGGAAGCGCTGCAGAGTGCCGCTAAACCTGGAATTCAAACATGCCCGTCTGTTTCTTGGCCAGCTTTGCCACCTCCTCCCTGATGGCCTTGACCAAGGCGGCGGTGGAGATGTTGGTGTAGGAGGTCTCGGAGGGCTCATTCTCGGTCAGGCTCTGCTGAGAGGCTGCGGTGGACGGAGTCTGTGCTTGCTCGATGCACCGAGGCGGATTCGAAGGCTGCGTCTGACTGTACTGCTGATGGGGGCCGCTCTGGGCATACCGAGCGTGTGAAAAGGCCTCAACATAACCGGGGAGAGTCACCTGGAGAGCAATGGAGTTGGTTACTCAAAAGCCAATTCTGGATCAAAAGCAACACAAGTTCATTTCCGAGCAGTTACACAGGAGCAATGGTATAATTATCTTGAGGTGCAGATGCCGGTGTTGGGACTGGGGTGGGGGCGCAGTAAGAAGTCTCACAACACCAGGTTAAAGCCCAACAGGTTTATTTGGAATCACGAGCTTTCAGGCGATGAAGGAACAGCGCTCCGAAAATTTGTGATTCCAAATAAACCTATTGGACTTTAACCTGGTATAATCATCTTGCCTTAAGTGCAGTAAAGGTTCAATAGACTGATTCCTGGGATGGAGGGCTTTCCAATGAGGAGAGATTGCGTGGAAAGGGCCTGTACTCTCTCAGGTTGACTGGCAATAATGACTGACAATTTCATTTCAAACGTATGAAATTCTTAAAAGGGCTTGACAGAGTAAATGCTAAGAAGCTGCTTCCCTTGGCTGGAGTGTTTACAACTAGGGATTGTATTCTCAGCATAAGGAGCCAGCCATTTCAGGACTAAAATGAGAAGGAATTTATTCGCTCATGAGGTTGTGGATCTTTCGTATGTTCTTCCACAGAGAGTTGTGAATGCTCACTCAATGTGCATATTCAAAACTAAGATTGACAAGATCTTTGGTCGCTAACAGAATCTGAGGATACGGGGATAGAATCGGGGAAGGGGAGATAAGGAAGAGGAGCAGCCATGATCTTACTCAATGAAAGAACACGCCTGAGGAGCCAGCTAGCCTACTCGTGCTCCCGCTTATTATTATTCATTTAAAATACAGGAACGAATACCAAATGTCGCACCAATACTAAACCAATGACAGGAGTCTAAACACCTACGCCTGTATTGTGGTGAGGGACAAAAGTCCTGGGATTGGAGGTGTCCAAAATGTAGGTTAGACCATAAGACCATAAGATATCAGAGCAAAATTAGGCCATTCGGCCCATCGAGTCTGCTCCGCCATTCAATCATGGCTGATATGATTCTCATCCCCATTCTCCTGCCTTCTCCCCATAACCCTTGATCCTCTTATTGATTAATAACCTATCTATCTCTGTCTTAAAGACACTCAATGACCTGGCCTCCAGTCCTCTGCGGCAATGAATTCCACAGATTCACCACTCTCTGGCTGAAGAAATTCCTCCTCATCTCAAGGAGTGTCCCTTCACTCTGAGGTTGTGCCCTCGAGTTCTAGTTCTCCCACAAGTGGAAACATCCTCTCCACTCTATCTAGGCCTCGCAGTATTCAGATTGAATCTCTTCTGGGCTTCGCTCCCTTCTATGGCTACATGGTTGCCTGGGGCAGGGAGCGGAGGGAAGGTGGGGAGGGGAGGGGCGGGCAGGGGGGACGGAACGGGGAGGGGTGATTTCAGGTTTGAGGTTATCCCTCGAGATCTCCTGCGGAACCTCAGCGACCAGCAGTCTCACCGTGTACAAGAAGCAGTCATGCCCGTGCTGGGTTGAGCCAGAACTTGGGGGGCCCACTGAACTTAACTCGTACAGTAAGTAATCACCGCAGAGGCTCCATTATTCCTTAAACCTGGGACCTACCCGCCCACAGAGCAGCAGGAGAAAATGACGATTTTACAAAGGTTCAGCATACATACGTTCTCTGCCCACTGGGCCTGTGCTTCTCCATCTCCCACATACGGTGTCCAGGCATGATTGCGGTATGGTGAGGGAGCAGGGATGAAGTAGTTTGGGAATCCAGGTCTGTTGGCTGGTATGGCATAAACTGCTGGGGCTGAGCTACCTGCAGGTAGGTACATTCAACGTGTTAGATATTCAGAATAAGTGTGAACATTCAGTCAGTCAGTGTAAACCTAGACTTGTTCTGATCATTCCTCCTCAGAATTTGCCAACCCTGGCAAGTACCAGAAAATATGGCCCAATCCTCAAAGCCTTGAGAATGTTATGGTGGGACACTGGTTGACACAACGGAGGGCAGAGAGTGTCAATAAAGTAGTGAGAGACTGGAGTCATGTGTAGGTCAGACCTATAGGAGCAGCAGGTTCCCTTCACTGAAAGAAGAGTTAAAGAAAGATGGAGCTTGTATTCTCTATGGAACCTTTCAGGACATCCCAAAGCACCTTACAACCAATGAAGTACTTTTGAAATGTAGTCACTGCTTTAGGAAACATGGGAGCCAATTTGTGCACAGCAAGATTCCACAAACAAAAATAAACTGCTGATACTAACACTGGGTGGGCCTGTACTCACCCACGTTCCATCCTGATCTAACTAATCACAGTAAGAAGTCTCACAACACCAGGTTAAAGTCCAACAGGTTTATTTGGTAGCAAACACCATTAGCTTTCGGAGCGCTGCTCCTTCGTCAGATGGAGTGGAAATGTGCTCTCAAACAGGGCACATAGACACAAAATCAAGTTACAGAATACTGGTTAGAATGCGAATCTCTACAACGAGCCAGGTCTTAAAGACACAGACAATGTGGGTGGAGGGAACATTAAGCACAGGTTAAAGAGATGTGTATTGTCTCCAGACAGGACAGCCTGCAAGTCCAGGAGGCAAGCTGTGGGGGTTACTGATAATGTGACATAAATCCAACATCCCGGTTTAGGCCATCCTCATGTGTGCGGAACTTGGCTATCAGTTTCTGCTCAGTGACTCTGCGCTGTCGTGTGTCGTAAAGGCCACCTTGGAGAACGCTTACCTGAAGATCCGAGGCTGAATGCCCGTAACTAATCACACCCAGAGTAGCCATGATGTGGAGATGCTGGCGTTGAACTGGGGTGAACACAGTAAGAAGTCTCACAACATCAGGTTAAAGTCCAACAGGTTTATTCACCTGATGAAGAGGCAGCACTCCGAAAGCTCGTGATTCCAAATAAACCTGTTGGATTTTAACCCGGTGACGTGAGACTTCTTACTGTGCTTACCCAGAGTATCACTTGTAATAGCTTCTCTTCCTGCTCCCGCCACCATCGCCCCCTCCCCCCGCAACCGAAGATTATGCTTGGCCACCTCCTATTTCTCACCTACATGGTCCCTGCTGTGACACAAAGATGTGGCGGGTTAGGTAAATTCGCCATGGTAATTTGTCCCTTAGTGTCCCAAGACCTTCTCAGGAGGCTAAGGAAATTTTGGTATGTCTGCTACGACTCTCACCAATTTTTACAGATGCACCATTGAAAGCGTCCTTTCTGGATGTATCATTGCTTGGTATGGCTTCTGCTCTGACCAAAACTACAAGAAACTACAAAGGGTTGTGAATGAAGGAGGTGGGGGGGGGGGGGGGGGGGGGGGGGGGGGGGCGGAGAGGAGGGAGGGGGGGCGGAGAGGAGGGAGGGTGCGTGGAGGAAGTGGGTGCGGGGGGAAGCATTTGCAGATTTCCAGCCTGAGGTTAATAGAATTTTTGGTAGGCGAGGGTATGTGAGCTGGAACAGGAGAATTTGAGGCACTAATCAGCCACGATTGACTTGAATGGGGATGCAGTCACTGAGGGGATGAATGGCCTCCAACTGTCCCTATGTTTAATTGCGAACATTATTCTGGAATTAAAGAAAACATGAACACAAAAATCAAAAATACTGATTCCCATACTGAACCCAACCCAAAGCATTTAGGGAAATTTGGTATCTGAGAGAGGTGAGTTTGCTTTGACCACAAGGTCAATACAGAACATTACCTCTGTCCCCCTGGACCTCGTCACTGAACCTACATCCCTCTAACCCAGTTGACTCAGGAATTATCTTTTGTTTAATATGTGGTTGCAGTCTGCACATGTGACACCAGGTGGCAGGCTTGTCCACCAGTTAAATTTCTCGTCAGCATTCTGGCCGACCTTTCCGTGTGGGGAGAGGCAATTCAGTTTCTTTCACACTCAAGGGGCCAATGAGCAATTTGCGAAATGATGTGGTTTGGCGCAACGTTAAGCACGAATTTCAATAAAATGTTGAGGTATGAAGAAAAGAAACAACTTGCTGAACAAAAATGAAGCAATGCATGCACACACTTTCGCTCTCACTCATATCCACCCACACACATTCTCTCATTCACACATGCCCACTCTCTTGCACACACACACATCAGTTTGTCTCCTTACTCCCACACCAGCAGCCAGTCTCTCTCCCCTGTCTAATTGCTGCCTGTTTCCCCCTGCCACTACCCTCCCCCCCACCCCCCTCCGCCCCCACCTCACAATTGGCCTGTGATTGAAAGAACACTTGCTGACATGAGGTCCATGGGCAGGAATAGAGAGGCTTGGTGGGCTGGGTAGAGAGGCCTAGTGGGCTGGGTAGAGAGGCCTGGTGGGCTGGGTAGACAGGCCTGGTGGGCTGGGTAGAGAGGCCTAGTGGGCTGGGTAGAGAGGCCTGGTGGGCTGGGTAGACAGGCCTGGTGGGCTGGGTAGACAGGCCTGGTGAGCTGGGTCATGGTCCATGGGCCATGTGTTGGACAGGCCTGTCCTAAAGTGACGCTTAAACATTTTGAAATTTGCTCCAACTCGTAAATAATCATTCTGACTTTAAGTCAATCAGGATTATATGAATAATCTTGAGACATGACTTAGTGGCAGCCACTGGCCTGATATTTATCCCTCATGAACAACACTAAAAACAGATTCTTGCTGAAAAGTGAGACATGCTACAAAAGATTTTCATCTTGAACTCATCAGGACAAACGCAAGAATGCCAAATTTCAAACACTCACAACAGGTCCTTCCACGCTGACGCTACAGTTAAGAAAGCCCGCCAACTCCACCACGTTCTCAGGAGGCCAAGGAAATTTGGCATGTTCACTACGACTCTCACCAATTTTTACAGATGGACCATAGGAAGCATCCTTTCCGGATGTAACACAGCTTGGTATGGCTCCTGCTCTTCTCCAGACCGGAAGAAACTACAAAGGCTCATAAACGAAGCTCAGTCCATCATGCAAACCAGCCTCACACCCACTGACTCCGTCTACACTTCCCACTGCCTCGGCAAGGCAGCCAGCATAATCAGGGAGCCCAGACATTCTCTCTTCCACCTTCTTCGGTCGGGAGATTCAGAAATCTGAGATCACGTTCCAGCCGACTCAAGCACAGCTTCTTCCCTGCTGCTGTCAGACTTTTAAATGGACTTACCTCGCATTAAGTTGATCTTTCTCTACACCCGAGCGATGACTGTAACACTACATTCTGCACCCTCTCCTTTCCTTCTCCCCTGTGTACTCTATGAACGGTATGCTTTGTCTGTATAGCGCGCAAGAACCAATACTTTTCACTGTATCCCAATACATGTGACAATAATAAATCAAATCAAATACAGAAGAAAGGGTTCCTGACTGGTTGAGATAGCGAGTCTGATTGGTTGAGGCATTGCCATGGAGACAGCAATGGAGAAATCTGTGTTCCTACAGATCTAGGATAATTCAAACAAATTATAACGAGCATAAGTGAGTCACGATACGAAGGCCACTCGTACATTCACCCGTACAATTTGCTTTCTCTCCTCTCTGATTCTCATGACCATTAACATTTCACTGACACTCAGCTTTGAAACAACAGGTTTTATTCAGGGAGATAAGTAATTCCCTGACTGGGCAAACAGCAGGCCCAGTGAATTTCCACAAACAAATGGTTTTATCGAGCTCCGCGTCCACTTTTGCTCGTGCATTTTCCATGAAAGTTCTACAGACATTCGACGGACTGAAATCCCCAGAGTTTTACAACACAGAATGAGGTCCCTTTGCCCAATCGTGTCTGCCAGCCACCGTCCTCATTTATTTTCCAGCACTTGCAAGTAGTGTTACAGTCATAGCGAGGAATCAAATCAAATCAGAACCACATAGTCAAAAACGTTACACCAAAGCAGCCATTTTTATAGCCCATGTCATTTCTTTCTGGTTATGTTAGCGTATAGATATCTTCAACATCTCCCCTTTGCAGCAAAGGCAGTGAAGTGGACTCAATCAGTACTATCAACAACTAAAATGGTTCTTACCATAGAACATAGAACATAGAAGAGTACAGCACAGAACAGGCCCTTCAGCCCACGATGTTGTGCCGAGCTTTGTCTGAAACCCAGATCAAGCTATTTCCTCCCTATCATCCCGAAGTACTCCATGTGCCTATCCAATAGCTTCTTAAATGTTCCTAAAGTTTCTGACTCCACTATCCCTGCAGGCAGTCCATTCCACACCCCAACCACTCCCTGAGTGAAAAACCTACCTCGGACATCCTTCCTATATCTCCCACCATGAGCCCTATAGTTATGCCCCCTAGTTACCGCTCCATTCACTCGAGGAAATAGTCTTTGAACGTTCACTCTATCTATCCCCCTCATCATCTTATAAACCTCTATCAAGTCACCTCTCAACCTCCTCCGCTCCAAAGAGAAAAGCCCAAGTTCCCTCAACCTTTCCTCATAAGTCCTACCCTCCAAACCAGGCAGCATCCTGGTAAATCTCCTTTGCACTCTTTCCAGTGTCTCCACATCCATCTTACAGTGAGGTGACCAGAACTGCACACAATATTCCAAATGTGGTCTCACCAAGGTCCTATACAGTTGCAGCATAACCCCACGGCTCTTAAACTCCAACCCCCTGTTAATGAACGCCAACACACTATAGACCTTCTTCACGGCTCTATCCACTTGAGTGGCAACCTTCAGAGATCTGTGGATATGAACCCCAAGATCTCTCTGTTCCTCCACATTCTTTAGAACCTTACCTTTGACCCTGTAATCCACGTTCAAATTTGTCCTACCAAAATGAATCACCTCGCATTTATCAGGGTTAAACTCCATTTGCCATTTTTCAGCCCAGCTCTGCATCCTATCTATATCTCTTTGCAGCCTACAACAGCCCTCCACCTCATCCACTATTCCTCCAATTTTGGTGTCATCAGCAAATTTACTGATCCATCCTTCAGCCCCCTCCTCCAAGTCATTTATAAAAATTACAAATAGCAGAGGACCAAGCACTGATCCCTGTGGCACTCCGCTGGTAACCGGTTTCCAGTCTGAAAATTTTCCATCCACCACCACCCTCTGTCTTCTGTTAGATAGCCAGTTACCTATCCAATCGGCCAAACTTCCCTCTATCCCACACATCCTTACTTTCTTCATAAGCTGACCATGGGGGACTTTATCAAATGCCTTACTAAAATCCATGTATATGACATCAACTGCACTACCTTTATCAACACACTTAGTTACCTCCTCAAACAATTCTATCAAATTTGTGAGGCAAGACTTGCTCTTCACGAATCCGTGCTGACTATCCCAGATTAAGCTGCATCTTTCTAAATGGTCGTAAATCCTATCCCTAAGGACCTTTTCCATCAACTTACCAACCACCGAAGTAAGACTAACCGGCCTATAATTACCAGGGTCATTTCTATTCCCTTTCTTAAACAGAGGAACAACATTCGCCACTCTCCAGTCCTCTGGCACCACCCCCGTGGACAGTGAGAACCCAAAGATCAAAGCCAAAGGCTCTGCTATCTCATCCCTTGCCTCCCAAAGAATCCTAGGGTATATTTCATCAGGCCCAGGGGACTTATCAACCTTCAGTTTATTCAAAATTGCTGGTACATCTTCCCTCCGAACGTCTACTTCCTCCAGCCTATCAGCCTGTGACACCCTCTCTTCCTCAAAAACATGGCCCCTCTCCTTGGTGAACACCGAAGAAAAGTATTCATTCATCATCTCTTAGAAGGCATGACATGATTGAGCTTCTATTCAACAGCATTCTTCCAAGCCACATCAAACCACACCTCCTCCATGATCATCCTCAACATGGGTGCCCCATAAGGCTGTGTCCTCAGCCCCCTACTCTATTCCTTATACACCTACGACTGTGTGGCCAAGTTTCCTCCAACTTAATTTTCAAGTTTGTTGATGACGCCACCGTAGTGGGGCAGATCTCAAACAATGACGAGACGGAGTACAGGAAAGAGATAGCGAATTTGGTGAACTGGTGCGACAACAATAATCTCTCCTTCAATGGAAGTAAAACGAAGGAGATAGTCATCGACTTCAGGAAGTGTAGTGGAGGTAATGCCCCTGACTACATCAATGGGGACGAAGTAGAAATGGTTGAGAGCTTCAGGTTTTTAGGTGTCCTGATCACCAACAACTGTCCTGGTCCCCCCATGCAGACACTTTAGTTAAGAAAACATACCAATGCGTCTACTTTCTCAGAAGACTAAGGAAATTCAGCATGTCCGCTATGACTCTCATCATGTTTTACAGATGCACCATAAAAAGCAGTTTTTCTGGTTTTATCACAGCTTGGTGTGACTCCTGCTCTGCCCAAGTCCACAAGAAACTACAAAGGGTTGTGAATGAAGCCCAGTCCATCACTCAAACCAGCCGCCCAACCACTGACACTGTCTTCACTTCCTGCTGCCTGGGAGAAGCAGCCACCATAATTAAGGACCCCACGCAGTCCGGATATTCTCCCTTCCATCTTCTTCCATCGGGAAAAAGATAGAAAAGTCTGAGGACACGTAACAACCGACTCAAGAACAGCTTCTTCCCTGCTGCCATCAGGCTTTTGAATGGACCTACCTCGCATTAAGTTGATCTTTCTCTACACCCTAGCTATGACTGCAACGCTACATTCTCCAATCTCTCCTTTCCTTCTCTATGAACAGTATGCTTCGTCTGTATAACGTGCAAGAAACAATACTTTTCACTGTATGTTAATACATGTGACAATAATAAATCAAATCAAATCAAAATGGTCTGTAGCCTTGCATGCCGTGATGTTTCAAGTGCTCACCAACATCCTGGAGGTTACCATCAACTAGAAACTGAACTGGACCAGTCACATGGATACAGTGGCCACAAGAGCCAGCGAGAGGCCGAGAATTGTGTGGTGAGTACCTCACTTCCTGACTCCCAAAAGCTGTCAGGAATGTGATGGGATACTCTCCACTAGCCTGGATAAGTGTAGCTTCAATAACACTCAAGAATCTCAACACCTGCCCCCCCTCAACCAGGACAGTTCAGGCTACTTGAATGGCATCCCACCCGTCACATTAACATTCACTCCTTCCACCACTGGTGCACAGTGGCAGCAGTGAGTACCATCTTGAACTAATTCTAATTGCCCTCCCCCCACCCATTAATTAGACTCACTTCAACTCTTAACGAGCCTGATCGCCTACCCACTACACAAGGAGGGGTAGGGCAGATATAGCTTTGCTTATCCCAATCCTGCCTCCACAAAAATAGCCTGGAAGCGGGATTGAATCGGAAGGGTGGCACGGTGGCACAGTGGCTAGCACTGCTGCCTCACAGCGCCAGGGACCCGGGTTCGATTCCCGGCTTGGGTCACTGTCTGTGTGGAGTTTACACGTTCTCCCCGTGTCTGCGTGGGTTTCCTCCAGGTGCTCCGGTTTCCTCCCACAGTCCAAAGATGTGCGAGTTAGGTGGATTGACCATGATAAATGGTCCATTAAATTGTCCATTAGTGTCAGGGGGATTAGCAGGGTAACTCTATGGGGTTACAGGGATAGGGCCTGGGTGGGATCGTTGTCGGTGCAGACTCGATGGGCTGAATGGCCAAATGGCCTTCTTCTGCACAGTAGGGATTCGATGATTCTAAAACCAGCAGGTTGGCGGGAAAGACTAATTATTAGTCCCGCCGATCCCAGCTCCAGCGTGGGCCGAAAACCCAGGCTCAAATGGCTGCCGTTCCACATCATAATGACAGCGATTCCTTCAGACAACAACTCATGGCTCGAGCTCTCGAGAGCAGCACTCTCTGGAATCATCCAAAGCTCCGAGATGAAACTGGAATTGTTGGAAGTGTAATATTTTGGGCTGAGGCCCCCATCAATCCTCTCAAGCGAATGTAAAAAATCCTGCGCCATCATTTCGTAGAATGACAAGGGAGTTATCCCTGGCAACCCGGCTAATATTTATTTCTCAACCAACGTCCGTAAAGTAGAAGTGTCTGGTCATCGCTGTTTGTGAGACTTGCTGTGCACATAATTGGCTGCTGCGCTTCTGCTATTGCGACAATAACCGTGCTTCGTTGGCCGTGAGGTTCTTTGGGTCGCCCTGTAAAGCCTTACATGAATCCAAGTTAATTCTTTAAATGCACATTGAGAGTTTGCACTCTCTACTTGCCTGGGTGGAGGCAGATCCGACAACACTCAAGAGGCTCGACGCCAATAGCTGACAAGGCAATATCTCAAAGTAGCTTTGAAAGGCCTCACCTGAGTAATTACTGATTGGCTGTTCCGCAGGGATGGTAGATCTGGACACTGGCACGTAGGGAGCTTCATGTTGTGACTGCTCTGCGCTGTGACTGTCAACTGTCCTCGCGTTATTGCTATTTTCTGATGTCCAACTGCATCAGGAAGGGAAAAAGGCAGTCACATTTGCGAAAAAAGTGCTCACGTCTATTTTGAAGGATACATTATTAGTCAAAGCTGGACACTTGCACTTTGCAAAGTAAACAGACCGTTAATAATTACTAAATTGAGCTGATCTCTAACATCACTGAGCAATTGATCCCTGATGCTTATTTTGCATTTATCAGCTCATTTCCTCCTTTCTTTCAATGGAAACGTGGAATCCCTGCAGTGCCAGAAGAACCCATCAACCCAACACTCTGAAAGAGCATCCCACCCAGGCCCTCCCCTCTCCCCACAACCCCAGGGCCAATCCACCTAACCCGCCCATCTTTGGACTGTGGGAGGAAACCAGAGCACCCGGAGGAAACCCACGCAGACACGGGGAGAATGTGCAAACTCCGCACAATCACCCAATGCCGAAATTGAACCCAGGTCCCTGGCTCTGGGAGGCAGCAATGCAGCTCACAGCACTGTGCCACCCTGGAATTTGATCCTCCTCCATTACCCACCTTCTTCTGATTAGATTCCATAGAATAGAATCCATACAGTGCAGAAGGAGGCCATTCGGCCCATGGGGTCTGCACCTACCACAATCCCACCCAGGCCCTATCCCCATGCATTTACTGTAGCTGGTCCCCCTGACACTAAGGGGCAATTTTAGCATGGCCAATCCACCTAACCCGCACATCTTTCAGACTGTGGGAGGAAACGGGAGCACCCGGAGGAAACCCACGCAGACACGGGGAGAACGTGCAAACTCGACACAGACAGTGACCCGAGCCGGGAATCGAACCCGGGTCTCTGGCGCTGTGAGGCAGCAGTGCTCCCTTGCAAATGCGAGGAGTTTTGGTCGAGTAAAATCAGGTTCTCACTGGCTCAGTAACATCGATTTAGCAACCTTTCAAAGGGACTGCATTGAAATGATGGGCTGAGTGGCCACCTTCTGTGCTGTAAGAGTTAATGATTCTCTCTCTCTTCGTTCCCCGAGAAGGAATTTCAACAAAAGCAATTTGAAGAGAGGAAAACATAAACACCTCTACAGCTGTGAATTGAGTCCAGTTTAGATGGTTTGTTTTTACAACATAGTAATATACTGATCTTGCATCAGCTTTCTCACTCTGAGGCTAGGTTAACACAGTGAAAGTCTTCGAGGCGTGATCATGGAAGAATCAAAACACCCAGAGGTGCAATCCAATTTCTGCTGCACTAAAGATAGTTGTTAATTATCTGTAAACAGAGTCACAATTTATCCTATTTCGGTACCGCACCTTGGGTCAAAGGTTGAGCAGATCTTTCTCAACTGCATAGAACTCACTTATCCAATCTGTGGTTTTACCTGCATCAGGGGTGGGGGTTGTACTAGGATGGGAATTAAGAAAATATTGGGCGGCACGGTGGCACAGTGATTAGCACTGCTGTCTCATAGCGCCAAGGTTTCAATTCTGGACTCGGCTCACTCTCTGTGTGGAGTTTGCACGTTCTCCCCATGTCTGCCGTGGGTTTCCTCCGGTTGCCTCCCACACTCCAAAGATTTGTGGGTTAGGTTGATTGGCCATGCTAAATTGCCCTTAGCAGCCAGGGAAACTTGCAGGGTAAATGCGTGGGGTTATGGGGATAGGGCCTGGGTGTTGTCAGTGCAGGTTTGATGGGCCGAATGGCCTCCTTCTGCATTGTAGGGATTCCATGATTCTACGAAGGTGAGCCTCTGGGTGAAACAGTAACGAAAACCCAGCAAATGTCTTGGGAAAAACATGCTTCATGTGACATAAGAAAGTCCAGGCCAATGGAAGGATGGTTGAGAGCATCCTTAGTCACAGACAGATTTTGACAAATGGGATCACTGGATCAATGGCGATTAGGAATGGGAACGTTGGCTGGTGGTCTCCTCCTTAACCATGGGGCCCTCAGTCCCATTGCATCACCCCCCCCTCCCCCCCTCCCCCCCGGCCTCCTTCAACACCCACAAACTGCCCAACCAATCATTCCAGGTGAGGTAAAACCAGGCTACTTTGACTGAATAGCTGAGTTCTCCAACTGTCCTCCAAGGGAAAGTTTGCCGTGTTTTATTTTTAAATGATTACATTTTATATTAAATGCTTGGGGCTTAATTTGACCACAGGCTTTGGGGCCCTGATTAAAAGTGAGACCCGAGCCCGCACTTACCAGCTGTGGGGCCAGCTCACTCTTTTTACCACGGGTGGCTTCCTAATTAGCCACCTGAGGGATCATCGTCCAACTGTGGGGTGGCAACAGTGGTGGGGAGATTAAGTTCAAGTTTATTTATTGGTGTCACAAGTAGGCTTACATTAACATTGCAATGAAGTTACTGTAAAAATCCCCTAGTTGCCACACTCTGGCACCTGTTCGGATATACTGAGGGAGAATTTAGCATGGCCGCTGCACCTAACCAGTCTTTCGGACTGTGGGAGGAAACCAGACCACCTAAACGAAACCCACGCAGACACGGGGAGAATGTGCAAACTCCACACAGACAATGATCCAAGCCGGGAATCGAACCCGGATCACTGGCGTTGTGAGGCAGCAGTGCTAACCACTGCACCACTCTGCTGCCAGTGGTGGCATAGTCATAATGTCACTACACTAGTGGTCCAGACACCCAGGCTCACTCTTTGGGGACATGAGTTCAAATCCCACCATGGCAGCTGGTGGAATTTGTATTCAGTTAATAAATCGGGATCTTTTTTTAAAAAAAAGCTCGTCTCAGCAAGGATGACCGCAAAACTATCTTCAATCATCATAAAAACCCATCTGGTTCACTAGTGTCCTTTAGGGAAGGAAATCTGCTGTCCCTTACCTGGTCTGGCCTACATGTGACTTGAGACTCATAGAACTGTGGTTGACTCGTAACTTCCCTCTCTCAGCCTAAGAAGCCACTCAGTTCAAGGGCATTTGGGTTTGCCCAACAAATGCCGGCCCAGCCAGTGATGCCCACATCCCGTGAAAAAATAAAGCAACGAAAGGATACAGGATGGCAGAGGGGCACCTAATCCTGTCAACCCAGTCAGAGAGCTGATGGCTCCTAATTCTCAGCAGCATCACCTGGGAGATGTGCACATTGCTGAGGCAGGGTGGCGACCTCAGAACATCTCCAGGTAAGTCAGTGACCACAAAATATTGAGGCAACCAACTATCAGCAGGGAAAATCCTCTGGGAGAGGAGTTGTCGGGGCCTTGGGAACTGTCTTTTTTTTAAAGTTTATTTATTCATCACAAGTAGGATTACATTAACATTGCAATGACGTTAATGTGAAAATCCCCTAGTCGCCACACTCTGGCGCCTGTTCGGGTGCACTGAGGGAGAATTTAGCACGGCCAATGCACCTAACCAGCGCGTCTTTCAGGAAACCCGCGGAGACGCAGGGAGAATGTGCAGACTCCACACAGACAGTGACTCAAGCCGGGAATCGAACCCGGGTCCCTGGCACTGTGAGGCAGCAATGTTAACCACTGTGCCACCGTGCTGCCATCCCCACCTCTCAGCCTGCTACCCAGGGACAGGTAAAATCATGCTTGACTTTCCCAACACTCCACTGGCCCGAGTCTCATCTTGCAACATGCAGAAACCCTTGAGATCATTCGAAACTCTGCTGCCCATGTCCTGACTCACATCCAATCCCCTTCACTCCTCCTCGCCCGTGACACTCACTGACCAACATTAGCTCTGACAATGCCGCACATTTAAAATTCTCATCCTTGTTTTTAAATCCCTCCTTGGCTGCTGGCTCTGTAATCTTCTCCAACCCTCCTGTATTTGTTGTCCATCCCCAGTTTTCAGTATTCAACTGTCTAAGTCTTAACCTCTCGAATTTGCTCTCCAACTGCAAGCACCCCACCCTATCACCTAACCTCCCCCACCCCACCAAACCTCTCCGCTTTGCACTCCTCCTTTCAGAAATTCCTTAAAACTGTGACCAAGCTTTTAATCAAATGCTCTAATGTTGCATAATATGGTTCAGGGTCAAATTCTGTCAATAAGCACTCCCACGAAGTACTTTGGGATGTTTTACTATGTTAACAGCGCCTCATTAGTGCAACGTGTTGTATGTTAATTAAGGACTCAAGGTATTACCGTCTAAGGGATGTAACAGCGACTGGAGCATTTCTGGGAGGAACAGGGGGCGGGGATCCGACTGACATTTCCGGAAGCTGAGAATATCTGTAAGCCTAGAAAGAGAATGAAATTGCCAGTAAAGACCATAAGATATAGGATCAGAATTGGGCCATTCAGCCCATTGAGTCTGCTCTGTAACAAACCACAAACATCCAAATAAAGCCTACCAATCACTTCCCTGGTTCCTTTAACTTACATTGACTAAATTCTTATCAATTTCTCATTCTGTTCACATTCGCTTCACCTGGGACATTGGAAAAGCTGGAGGTCATTCAGCCCCTTGAGGCTGTTCCACATTTTTATCAGATCTTGACTAATCTGCATCTAAAGATAATTTACCAGCCTTTGATCTCTATCCTTTGAAGCCCTCGTCCAATAGAAATCTGCAAATCTGAGTCTTGAAAATTTCACTGATGCCCAGCAATCTTTTTGGGAAGAGAATTCCGTCATTTCCTCTAACCTTTGTGTAGAGAAGTGCTTCCAGCTTTTTTTTTACTCATGAACATACTAGACCCAGTTTTAAGAAAGTGTCCCTCACCAGAGGAAATGACTCCTCTGCCTCTTCCCTATTCAATTTATTCACCATATCTTCGATTTGGCCATCATCTAACCTTTGAAAATCATGGGGAATGCAAGCCCAAGTTTAGACAACCGACTAACCTCATAATTAAGGACAAAAGCTTCACACAGCACAGAACAATGTGAAAACATGGTTTGTGTGTGTGTCCCTTAAATGTCCCCCAACCAAGTTGTTTCTTTTTTATTAATTCGTGGGATATAAGTTTTATTTATTAGTGTCCCAAGTAGGCTTACATTAACACTGCAATGAAGTTACTGTGAAAATCCCCTAGTCGCCACACTCCGGCACCTGTTCGGGTACAGTAAGGGAGAATTTAGCATGGCCAATGCACCTAACCAGCACGTCTTTTGGACTGTGGGAGAAAACCAGAGCACTCAGAGGAAACCTATGCAGACACGAGGAGAACATGCAAACTCCACACAGACAGTGACCCAAACCGAGAATGGAATCTGGGTCCCTGGCGCTGTGAGGCAGCAGTGCTAACCACTGTGCCACCATGTTTTTATGGACATCGCTGGCTGGCCAGCATTTATTGCCCATCCTGAGTTGCCCTTGAGAAGGTGGTGGTGAGCTGCCTTCTTGAAACGCTGGTCCATGTGCTGTGGGTTGACCCATAATGCCGTTAGGGAGGGCATGGCCCGATGACAAGGGACTTTTCGCCATTAAAGTATAAAGATAATTCTTGTGCAGATCTTGGATCATTAATGTAATTAGATTTCTGCCCATATTCTAACACCTTTCTAATATATTATTAATTTTACAATATAGTGAAATAACAAAACATATGCTTATTTGGGAAGCTCAGTTGGTTGAAGTTTTGAGGTTTCTCAGAGTTGCTGGGAGGTGCTATAGCCAGGTGGAAGGGCAGGTCAGTGGAAGATTCTTGATTTGTTTGATAGATAGGCATTAATAAATCCAAGGAATAGATTTCAAAAGATATGCAGTTCCAAGCAGAACTTTACAAAGCTTTCCATGTTTTTTTCATTCATTCGTGGGACATGGGCGTCGCTGGCTGGCCAGCGTTTATTGCCCATCCCTAGTTGCCCTTGAGAAGGTGGTGGTGAGCTGCCTTCTTGAATCTCTGCAGTCCATGTGCTGTGGGTTGCCGTTAGGGAGGGAATTCCAGGATTTTGACCCAGCGACTGCGAAGGAACCTCCTAGGTGTCTCTTGAAAATATTGATACATTTTGGGAGTCCTCTATGCTGACTTTTGAGTCATTTATTGAAAGAAAAGCCATGTTGTTATTATTTCAACAAAGATTATTAAATGTAAGTGTCGCAAAAACATGCTTCAACTGCCTCGTCCCTTAGTTCAGGAATTTCCTCTCTCGACCTCTCCACCTCTCGACCTCGCATGGGGTGCAATGCCTTGCCTTGTGTCAGCTTGGAGCTTGTTTGTCTCTTATGGGGACCAATTTGAATTTGTTTTTTGCAGCAAGCAAGGAACGGGTTCAGGCCTGCCCGGGCCACTCTGAGCATTGGCTTAAGAATTGGTTATTTTTAAAAATTCCCCTCAAACCCTGACCAATCTGCCTTGACATTGCCTTATACGGCTCAGTGTCTAATTTTGTTTTATAAATTTGTGACGTGATGGGACATTTTAATATATTAAATGCAATTTGTATATTGTATATAAAATATACACGCAAGTTGCTGCCAGGCAACGATGGATCTGCCGGCTTCATTGGATCCCTTTTGGATCGAAGGATCCCAGTTTAAAAGCCTAAATCCAAAGTGTTTCATTGACACCTGTTAACTCGCAATGTGTGGATCATTGAAAAAAAATAACATTTAATTATTTAACAGTTCCCACGCGAGCAAAATCCATACCGTTTTCCTCCTGCACATTTATGTTGTGGAAATCAATGAAGTTAAGAGTTGGTTTAGTGATTTTCTTCAGCCCTGCATTCAGTGATTGTGATTCCAAACTTAAGATCAAGACCCTTCACAGGAATGAGAGGAGGCCATTCAGCCCCTCGAGCCGATTTCACCATTCAGTTCGATCATGGCTGATCTGTATCATAACTCCATTAATCCACCTTAGTTCTGCAATCCTTAATATCGTTACCTAATAAAGAAGTCATTTTTGAGGGAGAGAGGTCCAGACTTTTGTTCCTCTTTGTTTGATTTGATTTATTATTGTCAAATGTGTTGGGATACAGTGCAGAAAATTGGGGTACACGGAGTTAGGGGTAAGGTGTTGGTGTGGATTGGGGATTGGCTATCTAACAGGAAGCAGAGAGTTGGGATAAATGGGTGCTTTTCTGGTTGGCAGTTGGTGACCAGTGGCGTGCCGCAGGGATCGGTGCTGGGGCCTCAATTGTTTACCATTTACATAGATGATCTGGAGGAGGGGACTGAATGTAGGGTATTCAAGTTTGCTGATGACACGAAGGTGAGTGGGAAAGCGAATTGCGTGGAGGACGCGGAAAGTCTGCAGAGAGATTTGGATAGACTGAGCGAGTGGGCGAGGATCTGGCAGATGGAATATAACGTTAGCAAATGTGAGATTATCCACTTTGGAAGAAATAATAGTAAATTGGAATATTATTTAAATGGAGAAAAATTACATCGTGCGACTGTGCAGAGGGACCTGGGGGTCCTTGTGCACGAATCGCAAAACCTCAGTCTGCAGGTGCAGCAGGTGATCAAGAAGGCGAATGGAATGTTGGCCTTTATCGCGAGGGGGATAGAATATAAAAGCAGGGAGGTCTTGCTGCAACTGTACAAGGCACTGGTGAGGCCGCAACTGGAGTACTGTGTGCAGTTTTGGTCCCCTTATTTGCGAAAGGATATATTGGCCTTGGAGGGAGTGCAGAGAAGGTTCACCAGGTTGATACCGGAGATGAGGGGTGTGGCTTATGAGGAGAGATTAAACAGATTGGGTCTGTACTCGTTGGAGTTTAGAAGGATGAGGGGTGATCTTATAGAGACCTATAAGATAATGAAGGGGCTGGATAGGGTAGAGGTGGAGAGATTCTTTCCACTTAGAAGGGAAACCAGAACTAGAGGGCACAGCCTCAAAATAAGGGGGGGCCGGTTCAGAACAGAATTGAGGGGGAACTTCTTCTCTCAGAGGGTAGTGAATCTCTGGAATTCTCTGCCCATTGAAGTGGTGGAGGCTTCCTCGTTGAATATGTTTAAATCGCGGGTAGATAGTTTTCTGATCGATAAGGGAATTAGGGGTTATGGGGAGCAGGCGGGTAAGTGGAACTGATTCGCTTCAGATCAGCCATGAGCTTGTTGAATGGCGGGGCAGGCTCGAAGGGCCAGATGGCCTACTCCTGCTCCTATTTCTTATGTTATGTTCTTATGTTCTTATGAGTATTGTTTCTTGAGTGCTATACTAACAAAACATACTGTTCATAGAGTATCATAGAATCATACAGTGCAAAAGAGGCCCTTTGGCCCATCAAGTCCGCACCGGCACATTAGAAACACCTGAACTCCCACCTAATCCCATCTGCCAGCACTTGGCCCATAGCCTTGAATGCTATGATGTGCCAAGTGCTCGTCCAGATAGTTTTTAAAGGATGCGAGGCAACCCATCTCCACCACCCTCCCAGGCAGCACATTCCAGACCGTCACCACCCTCTGGGTAAAAATGTTTTTCCTCACATCCCCCCTAAACCTCCTGCCCCTCACCTTGAACCTATGCCCCCTCGTGACTGACCCTTCAACTAAGGGGAACAGTTGCTCCTTATCCACTCTGTCCATGTCTCTCGTACACTGGGGAGAAGGAAAGGAGAGGGTTCAGAATGTAGTGTTACAGTGGTTAGCACTGCTGCCTCACAGTGCCAGGGATCTGGTTTGAGTTCCAGCCTCAAGTGACTATGTGGAGTTTGCATGTTCTCCCCGTATCTGCATGGGTTTCCTCCAGGTGCTCCAGTTTCCTCCCACACTCCAAAGATGTGCGGGTTAGGTGGATTTGCCATGCCCCTTAATGTCGGGGGGATTAGCAGGGTAAATATGTGGGTTTACGGGGATAGGGCCTGGGTGGGATTGTTATTGGTGCCGAATGGCCTCCTTCTGCAGGGATTCTATGATTCTGTGCAGTTACAGATAGGGTGTAGAGAAAGATCAGCTTAACATGTGGTATTGTGTGAAGAATTTGCTCTTGACATCAATCCTGAATGGCTGGACTCTAAGTTTGAGATCATGCCCCTTGGTTTGGATTCTCCAACCCCCAGTGGAAATGGTATCTCTCCATTTACCCTATTGATTCCTTGGCTGTGATTTAACATGGAGGTGGTGGTTCCAGCAACAGCTGACAAGTCTGGTGAGTCCATTTCCACAGGCCCGGAGCCCACAAGCTAACTTTATGGTCATCAGGCAGTGAATAAGGATTGAGGTCATAGCTTCTGCCCCTTAATGAGGTAGGATGCTCCGCCTCCAAGAGCTACTGACCAATCAGAGGGCCGACAGTTCTTCAGTGCCAACAATTCCACTGGAAGTGACAACAAGAGCTGGGACTGCAGATGCTCCCTGACCACAACCAGTGACAGAGGCCAGAGAAGCAGGTAAGTGGGCTGGGGGTTCTTCGGGGGTATTTGGATAGGTCCTGGCAAGGGCTAGGGTTGGTGATCGGGAGGCTGGGATGGACATAATCAATTGGGGCAGGCCCAATACGGGGTGATTCCTCCATGGGGCACGGTGTGTCCGAACAGGAAGCAGCCCCCCCCCCCCCAACTCAAACCCAGGCATTAACTGGTGGTCTTGACCTGTGATGTGGACATCCAGATCCCCCTGCTGCTGGTAAAATAACAGCGACAGCAGGAAGAGGTCTTTAAGTGGGCATTAATTGGCCACTTGAGGGCCTCAACTGACCAAGGGTCCACAGGCTGATGAACATCTACCACCATGCTGGTAGAATACCAGTGGAGGTTGATAGTGATTGGAATGGCGTGCAAGATAGTTTTAAACCCCCTCCTTCACCCCCACCAACTCCCAGAGGGAGTTAAATTCCAGCCCTTTAATCAGCTTGAACACCTCAATTAAATCCTTAACCTTTGATATTCAAAGGTACACAAGCCCAGTCTTTGCAACCCCTCCCTGTAACTTAAGCATTTACGGCTCAATTTGAAGTACAAATGGGAAGGTTAAGGGGCGATTTGATTGAGGGTTTTGAAAGGGATTGGTAGGCCGGATAGGGGACTTTGCCTTAAAATGAGAGTCAGACCATTCAGGAGAGAAGCTGGAAATGAGATGGCCCAGTGGTATTATCGCTAGACTATTAATCCAGAAACTCAGCTAATGTCCCAAGAATGAATTTTAAAAATGCAAAGGCTGGGGAAGTGTGAACTCTCTCCCATAAAAAGCAGTAAATCCAGATCAATTAATGAATTTAAATGTGATATTTATAGGCTAATGCCTGGCAAGGGACCCATGTAATTAAAATGCAGATTGACCTCGATCTCATTGAATGCTGGATCGGGTTTGGGGGCTGAATGGCCTCCTTGCATTCCTTTGTTGCTACGTTCCATAATGCGATGACTGAACAAGAAGATATAGTACTCACGGGTCTGGGCAAACTATATTGACACAAGTCCTGTCCGTATGCAGGAACCCACTGGAGTCCAGCCTTGGATCTGCTCATGGTTCCTGGGGCGCTGGTCACCAGCTCGGTGTAGGGTAACGGCTGACCGGTGGCATAGTGCAGCTGGTGACGGCCATGGGCGACCCGTCCAGCAGATGCCAGGCTGAACGCCTCCTCCAGGAGCTGGTGCATGTGCTGCCTGACTTCGTCAATCGACGGCTGGGAGCTGAGGGTGGAAGATTCCGAGTGTCCCTTGGCCTGTCTCGCTCGGGTGGCGGTCCGAGGCTCCGCAACGCGGTCCACGTTCGTTTCCTCCGTCAATTCCGGCTCCGTCTTTGGAAAGGGAAAGCGACGTGATGGAGAGGAAGGAGAAAAACCTTGGTTAAAGAAAGACTCGCATTTCGAGAGCACCTTTAACGGCCACTGGGTGTCCTCCAGGTGCTTTCCAGCCAGTGATGTACTTTGGTGAAGTGCAGTCACTGTTGTAATGCAGGAAATGGAGCAGCCAATTTGCACACAGCAAGATCCAAAAAACAGCATGGTGATGATAACCAGATAATCTATCTTTGCGGTATTTGTTGTGGAGTAGATTTCGGTCAGGACACTGAGGAGAACTCAGGTGTTCTTCTTTAAAATAGTGGTCAGTCATCTAAGGTGGCAGAGGGGACCTCGGTTTAACAGTGAATCATAGAATCCCTACACTGCAGAAGAGGCCATTCAGCCCATCGAGTCTGCACCGACTCTCTGACAGAACACCCCACCCAGGCCCTCTCCCTAGCTATATCCTGTAACACCACATCTTTCCCATGGCTAGTCCATCTAATCTACAAATCCTGGGACACTAAGGAGAAATTTAGCATGGCCAACTCACTCAACCCGCACGTCTTTGGAGAGTGGGTGGAAGCCGGGGCACCCGGAGGAAACCCACGCAGACACGGGGGAGAATGTGCCAACTCCACACAGTTACCCAAGCCGGGAATCTAACCCGGGTCCCTGGTACTGTGAGGCAGCAATGCTAACCACTGTGCCACCCCATCGCATCCAAACGACAGCGCCTCCAACTCTCAGAGCTGCATTGGAGCATCAGCCTTGATTTCTACGCTTAATTCCTGGAGCCAGACTTGAATCCGGAACCTCGTGACAAGCATACTAGCAGCTGAACCACAGCTGGCATGGTAAGTGTTGTAATGTGGGAAACGCAGCAGCCAGATTTTGCATAGAGATGCTGACCGGGTAATCTTTACGAGTGATGTTGACTGAGGGATAAGGAGGGAAAGAGAAAGAAAGCACGAGTTGTAGTCTGTGGGATGAGATGAGACATTAAACTGGACACCCAGTTCCGGTTTCAGATACGTGTTAAAGACTTGACGGCATTGTTTGAACCACAAATGAGAATTCTCCTGATGCCCTTGCCGACATGACTCCTCCAGTGAATTGCTTAATTGGCCGTTCATCGTGCATTCTGCAGGATCTTGTTCTACACAGAATAGCTGTCAGCTATTGTTGTCAGCGGAGCAATAATCGGTCACCATTCAAAGCACTCCGCTGCATGCTGGGTGCTTGGGAATGTACAAGGGGAAATTTAGTATACGTGCATGTAAAAGAGGTAGGTCTGCCTTACAATGAGAAACTCATACTTTTCACAGGATTGAACCCATCTCAAACCAATTGAGAATCCATCTGCATAGTGTCTGCCTACACAACCTGAATGATTCTGGATAATATTTTAACAATTGGTCACAGAGCTCGTTTATATTTCACACTTGACGAAGCACTGGCTTGCTGTGAATATTATATTAGCCCAATGTCACAGCAACATGCTGCAGTTCTGCATTTGGGATAACAGAAAAGTTTCAGAGTCATTCTTACTCAAGCTGCCTTTCTTATTTCCAGATTTCCTAAAGCCAATTATAAATATCTGTAAGTGCTAAGGTGGCACCTGCTATCTCATTCTCTAGATTATTCATCTGATAACATGCCCACTACACTGTTAGGCCCTCTGAGAGCTGGTCATAGCCAAAAAAGAACAACATGGTAATATTTTTGTCCCAGGTACAGCACAACAATGAGACAGAAAATGCTGGAAAAACTCAGCAGGTCTGACAGCATCTGTGGAGAGAGAATATCCCCAACGTTTCGAGTCTGGATGACCCTTCGTCGGAGTTCTTTGCCTATCCTCTCTCCACAGATGGTGTCAGACGTGCTGAGTTTTTCCAGCATTTTCTGTTTTTGTTTCAGATTGGAAAGCTGTTCCAAGTGGTGCGCCGCAGGGCTTGGTGTTGGGACCCTTGCTCTTTGATTTATATATTAACGATTTGGACTTGAATGTGGGGCACGATTGGGAAATTTGCAAACGACACAAAAATTGGAGGTGTAGTGGATAGTGTAGAGGATAGCTGTAAGCCCCAAAATGATATTGATGGGTTGGTGGAGTGGGCAGGAAAGTAACAGTTGGAGTTCAACTCTGATTAATGTGAGGTAATACATTTGGGGAGCTCAAACAGTAAAAAGGAATACACAATAAAGGGGAATATACTGAGAGGGGTAGATGAACTGAGAGATCTTGGCGTGCAAGTGCACAGATCCCTAAAGGTAAGCACAGGTAGATAAGATTGTAAAGATGGCATAAGGAATACTCTCCTTTTTGGCATAGAATACAAAAGTAAGGATATAATGATGGAACTGTATAAGACAATGATGAGGCCACGACTGGAGTATTATGTGCAGTTCTAGTCACCACATCACAGGAAAGCCATAATTGCTCTGGAGAGGGTGCAGAAAAGATTTACTAGAATGTTGCCGGGGCTGGAGAATTGTAGCTACGAGGAGAGATTGGAGAGGTTGGGGCTGTTTTCCTTGGAGCAGAGAAAGCTGAGGGGTGGCATGATTAAGGTATACAAAATTGTGAGGGGTAGAAAGAGAGTTGATAGGAGAGTTGGCAGAGGGTTCAAAAACCAGGTGTCGTAGATTCAAGCTAAGTGGCAGAAGGATTAGAGGAGGCATGAGGAAAAACTTTTTTACGCAAAGGCTGGTGGATGTCTGGAATTTGCTGCCCAAGTTAGTGGTGGAGGCAGAGACCCTAAACTCTTTTAAAAAGCACCTGGATCTGCAACTTAAGTGCTGTAAACTACAGGGCTCTGGGTTGTGTGCAGGAAGATGGGATTAGAAAGGGCACCTGGGTGTCTTTGGGTCGGCATGGACAAATGGGCCAAATGGCCCCCTTCTGCAATGTATCATTTCTATGGTTCTCAGGTTATCAGGATTAAATTCTGTCATTGCTTTGCTCAACTTACCAGCTGATCAATATCAGTAGCCTAAGACTATCCTCATTATCAACAAGAGTCGCTGAGCAGAAACTGATAGCCAAGTTCCGCACACATGAGGACGGCCTAAACCGGGATGTTGGATTTATGTCACATTATCAGTAACCCCCACAGCTTTCCCCCTGATCTTGCAGAATCTCACTAGCTGTTCTGTCTGGAGACAATACACATCTCTTTAACCTGTGTTGAATGCTCCCTCCACCCACATTGTCTGTACCTTTAAGACCTGGCTGGCTGTAGAGATTTGCATTCTAATTAGTATTCTGTAACTTGATTTCTGTGTCTGTGCGCTGTTGGAGAACAGATATCCACTCCATCTGACGAAGGAGCTGTGCTCCGAAAGCTTATGGTATTTGCTACCAAATAAACCTGTTGGACTTTAACCTGGTGTTGTGAGACTTCTTACTGTCCTGTGGCCAAGCCAGTTTTCTACCCATCTAGCCACCTCTCCTTGTATCCCATGAGCCTTAACCTTCTTAACCAACCTGCCATGAGGGACTTTGTCAAATGCCTTACTGAAATCCATATAGACGACATCCACGGCCCTTCCTTCGTCAACCGTTTTTGTCATTTCCTCAAAAAACTCCACCAAATTTGTAAGGCACGACCTCCCTCTTACAAAACCATGCTGTCTGTCACTAATGAGATTGTTCCGTTCTAAATGCGCATACATCCTGTCTCTAAGAATCCTCTCCAACAACTTCCCTACAACGGACGTCAAGTTCACTGGCCTATAATTACCCGGGTTATCCCTGCTACCCTTCGTAAATAACGGTACCACATTTGCTATCCTCCAATCCTCAGGGACCTCACCTGTGTCCAACGAAGAGACAAAGATTTCCGTCAGAGGCCCAGCAATTACATCTCTAGTCTCCCTGAGCAGTCGAGGATAGATGCCATCAGGCCCTAGGGATTTGACAGTTTTAATGATACCTAAAAAACCTAACACTTCCTCCCTTGTAATGGAGATTCTCTCTAACGGGTCAACACCTCCCTCTGAGACACTCTCAGTCAACAAGTCCCTCTCCTTTGTGAATACCGATGCGAAGTATTCATTTAGGATCTCCCCTATTCCCTTGGGTTCTAAGCATAATTCCCCTCCTTTGTCCCAGAGAGGTCCGACTTTTTCCCTGACAACTCTTTTGTTCCTGACATATGAATAAAATGCCTTAGGATTCTCCTTAATCCTGATTGCCAAGAACATTTCGTGACCTCTTTTTGCCCTTTTAACTCCCCGTTTGAGTTCTTTCCTACTCTCTCTGTATTCTTCCAGAGCTCATCTTTGCTCTCCTAATTTCTTTTTTAAGCAGCCCCCTACACATTCTATATTCCAGAAGAGCCTCTCCCATTTTTATGCTCTTTACCTACACACGCTTCTTTTGTTTTCTTTATCAAACCCTCAATATCCCTTCGCATCCAGGGTCCCCTGGACTTGCCTTCCTTGCCCTTCACTCTTAGAGTAAAATCTAGACCAAAATTGACACCGGGCCACAGAAGGAGATATGAGGACAAGTTGTCTTATGAGGAAAGGTTGGATGGGTTAGGCTCATATCCGCTGGAGTTTTGAAGAGATAGAGGCAGCTTGATTGATCCTAAGGAGAATTTACAAGCTGGATGTGGATAAGATGGCCGTGATTCTCCCAAAATAGTTCTAAGTGTCGAATTCGTGGGAAAACTGGTGTAAATTGCATTGATATTTTCAGTGCGGCTTCATTCAAGAATCTCCCACACTCAGTGCAATGCAGAGGTCACAATCGTGAATATCATTAAAAGCTCAGGGTCGGGGCCTATTTACGCCAGAATCTGGCAGTTCCGGAACTCTGCGCATGCGGAGTGGCTCCAAACTCTCAGCCTGCAGCTTACTGGCAGCTCGATTGCTGGCCAGCCTGGGACACTCGCAGTGCTGCCCCTCAACACCCCCACTGTATGATCGCGGCCCCTCATCCATTCGCAGGCCAGCCCTGACCTCCCTCCCATCCTGGACTGCCCGATCTCCAGCCCCCTCCCCCCCACCGCCCACCCCCAGCAGTGACGATCCCCCCAACTCCCCCCCCCGCCCTCAGCAGAACCACATCCCGGCAGACCTCCCCCCCCCCCCCCCGGGAGGCAGAACCCCCCGGGAGGCAGGCAGATCCCTCCCCGGGCAGACCCCCCTGGCTGACCACCCCACCCTCCCCCCAAACACTGGCCTCCTTCCAGCCCCCATCGATCACAATGGCAGAGTGGCAGCGGGATTCCCCCACCCCCACCGATCGCCCCCCTAGGCCCTGCCTCAGCAGGCCCTGCCCCCAATTGGCCCCACCCCTTTGGCACTGCCCGATGCCCAATGGGCAGTGCCAAGGTGCCCCTTTGGGCAGTGCCAGGGGCTACAGACTGGCACTGCCAGGGTGCCCATGCCCAGGGGGCACCACCCCCCACCACCCGACCTCCCTGGGGTGCCCCGATTGCCCCCCTTCACTCCAGCGGGGTCATCCCATTAGTTCCCCGAAAGTGGGGAGCTGGTCTGAACTCCGCTGGAGTGAGATACCCCTGACGGGGTGGGAGGTGGTAGCAGGCCCGGAGAACCCAATCCAGAGCCTGCTAATCACATTAAAATCAGATTAAATCAGATGTAAAGTACTTACCTGGTGTTCCCGCCGGTTCCCAGTGCAGCTCAGACAGCACCAGATATACACGCGCGGCGGGAACACATGCGCGAATCCTGCGAATCGGCCGACACGCGATTCTCCTGGCCCGCCGCACTAATAAAACTACACCGGCAGGATGGGAGAATCACCCCCAATGTTTCCACTTGTGGAAGAATTTAGAACTGGGGGTGGTCACTGTTTCAAAATAAGGGCGGGAATTTTCAGCCACTTTCGCTGGCGGGATCTTCCGGTGCCCCCAGTGGCAAACTCACGCCATGGGTTTCCCGGCGGTGACGGGAGTATAAAATGGGAAACACTGTTGACAGATCAGATGGGGTATTTCCACCCCGGTCGAGGCACAGAAAATCCTGCCCAAAGGGGTGGAACATTCAGGCAGAGATGAGGAGAAATATTTTCTCCCAGAGGGTCCTGAGTCTTTGGAATTCTCATCCTCAAAAGGCAATGGCAGCAGAGTCTTTGAATATTTTTGAGGCTGAGCTAGACAGATTCTTGATTGACAAGAGGGTGACGGGTTATCAGGGGTAGGTGGGAATGTGGGGTTGAGGTTACAATCAGATCAGCCATAATCTTATTGAATGGTGGAGCAGGTTTGAGGGGCCAAGTGGCCTACTCCTGCTCCTAATTTGGTGTTTGTAAGTGAGAAAAAACTTCATCAGAGAGATATGCATGGTGTGGAGATGCCGGCGTTGGACTGAGGTGGGCACAGTTAGGAGTTTCACAACACCAGGTTAAAGTCCAACAGGTTTATTTGGAATCATGAGCTTTCGGAGCGCTGCTCCTTCATCAGGTGAGCGATGATGAAGGAGCAACGCTCCGAAAGCTCGTGATTCCAAATAAACCTGCTGGACTTTAACCTGGTGTAGTGAGACTTCTTACAGAGAGATATGATTTAAAAAGGGTCTTAAAGGGAGAAAGACGGATGGACATGTTAAGGAAAGGAATTCAAAAGCATGAAAATTAGATGGCTTAAGGGCACAGCCACCACAGATAGGGCAAAGGGAAAGGGAACCCAAAGGAAAACTAGAGTAAAGGGGACTCAAAGGAAAGCTCGAGTTAGGAGAGTGTAATGTTTGAGATGGGGGAGCATAGTCTGTGTAGCTGGAGAAGGTTATAGAGATGGAGAGCAGTGTTTAGAGCATGAAAGCTTTAATCACAAGGCTGTAAATGTTTAATCTGAAGCACTAGGGAACCAAAAGCCAATGTAATTCCAGACACAGCGTGTGATTAATGAACTAACACCCACCTACAGTAAGCTCAATTGACATGCACACTACAACAATATGACAGAAGTGGCTCTCGGTCCTATCTGAATCTGCCCTCAAGACGGAACACAGGAACACCTGGAATGTGGGAATGCTGATTGAACTGCTCTACATGGACAACTTTGATTTTCAAGCAGGATAAGGATGAGTTAATATCGCTGAGTTAAATGCTTAGAGCCAAGAAGGCCAAGATAAAATTGAATTAATGTTTTTAAAATTCTGGAGGGTTTTAATGGAATGACCAGGAATAGGCAATTTCTACCACTGCGGCAATTCCAAATTATCACACAAAGTGAGGTGCAAGGTTGGGAGAAATGCTTTGAAACAAAGGGGGTGGCACGGTGGCACAGTGGTTAAAACTGCTGCCCCACAGCGCCAGGGACCCGGGTTCGATTCCTGGCTTGGATCACTGTCTGTGACCCAGAAGCCTCCCTGTCTCTGAGCCAGGAGCTTGAGTCCCACCCCAGGAGTTGATGGCCGAGGAAGCTCATGTAGCTCTAGAACCAGGTGGCACAGTGGTTAGCACTGCTGCCTCACAGCGCCAGGGACCCGGGTTCAATTCCAGCCTCGGGTCACTGTCTGTGTGGAGTCTGCACATTCTCCCCATGTCTGCGTGGGTTTCCTCCGGGTGCTCCAGTTTCCTCCCACAGTCCAAAGATGTGCGGGTTAGGTTGATTGACCATGCTAAATTGCCCCTTATGACAGGGGGACTAGCAGGGTAAACACGTGGGGTTATGGGAATAGGGCCTGGGTGGGATTGTTGTCGGTACAGACTCGATGGGCCGATTGGCTTCCTTCTGCACTCAACGGATTCTATGATTCTATGATTCCAACCATAGCAATGTGGTGACTCTTAAGTGCTCTCTGAAATGGCCTCGCAAGCAAGTCAGTTGTATCAAACTGCCATGAAGTCTAAAAGGAACCAGATCAACGAGCAGTGACCTGGGCACCGCAAATTACACCTGCAAACCCAGTCCTGTCGACCCTTGGAAATCCTCCTTCTTAACATCAATCGGCCTGTGTCAAAACTGGGAGAGCTAACCCACAGGCTAATCATGCAACAGCCAGACAAAGCCATACTCATGGACCCGCTACGCACGTGGTCAAGCAGTTCCAGCACAGCTACAACACTGGCATCTCCTCAGCAATGTGGAAAATTGCCCAGGTATGTCCTGTACACAGAAAAAATAGAACAAATCCAACCCGACCTCATCAGTCTACTCTCAATCATCAGTAAAGTGTGTCATCAACAGTGTTATCAAGTGGCACTTGCTTAGCAAAAATCTGCTCCCGGTTGCTCAGTTTGGGTTCCGTCAGGGCCACTCAGCTCCTGACTTCATTGCAGCCTGGGTTCAAACTCTGGATCTGAATTCCAGAGGTGAGGTGAGAATGACGGCCTTTTATATCAAGAAACCATTTGACGGAATGCAGAATTAAGGAGCTTGGGCAAAACTGGAGTCAATGGGAATCAAAGGGAAAACTCTTCCCTGAATGGAGTCATACCTAGCACAAAAGAGGATGATTGTGGTTATTGGAGGTCAATCATCTCAGCTCCAGAACATCACTGCAGGAGTTCCTCACGCTAGTGTCCTAGGCCTAACCGTCTTCAGCTGCTTCATCAATGACCATCATAAGGTCAGAAGTGGGGATGTTCACTGCACAATGTTCAGCACTATTTGCTACTCCTCAGATACTGAAGCGGTTCATGTCCAAATGCAGCAAGACCTAGACAATATAAGGCTTGGGCTGACAAGTGGCAAGTAACATTCACCACACAAGTGCCAGGCAATGACCATCTCCAATAAGAGAGAATCAAACCATCAGACTTTACAATCAATGGCATTGCCATCACTGAATCCCCGACTGTCAACATCGTGGGAGTTACCATTGACCAGAAGCTGGACTGGACGAGGTATATAAATACTGAGACTACAAGAGCAGGTCAAAGGCTAGGAATCCTGCTGCAATTAACTCACCTCCTGACTCCCTGAAGCCTGTCAAGTACAAGTAAGGAGTGCGATGGAATACTCTCCATTTGCCCAGATGAGTGCAGCTCCAACAATACTCAGGAATCTAGATACCATCCAGGAGAAAGCAGCCCACTTGTCACCCAATCCACCACCTTCAACATTCACTCCCTCCATCATCAATGCAAGTGGCAGCAGTGTGTAACATATATGAGATGCATTGAGATGCATTTTCCAAACTTGTAACCTCTGCTGCCTAGAAGGACCAGGGCAACCGATATATGGGAACACTACCATCTTCAAGTTCCCCTCCAAGCCACATGCTATTCTGACTTTGAAATATATCACCATTCCTCCACTGTTGCTGGGTCAAAATTCTGGAACTCCCTCCCCCAGCAGCACTGTGGATGCACCTACACCACATGGACTACAGTAGTTCAAGAAGGCAGCACACCACCTTCTCAAGGGCAATGGGGGATGGGCAATAAATGCGAGTCTAGCCAGCGATGCTCATGTCCCGTGAATGAATAAACAAAAGAAAAAAATAATGGCAATTAATTATTCAAGCCCACAGTCCACTTTTGACCCTGTCACAAACAGCTTAATGTTCTTGCACTGGATTAGAAATTCTTTACACAGTGCATTCACTGAAAGGTAAGGCTTTTAAGGACAGAACAAACTAGCTGAAATTGGAGTGCTCAGAAGGCAATGATTGACAGGTTCTAGTCGATGGTTTGCAATCTACGATACTCTTATTAATTAATGTCAGTCCTCACATTTCTCCATGAATGTTGGACTGTTCCACCACTGAGAGTGGATTGCTCCCAGGTTACTCCACAGTGACAATGCGACATTGATAATGGGAGGGATTTTACCATTTTGAGTCTAAGTGCCGGATCTGGGCGTCAAATAGATCTGTGCCTGGAATCTTCTTTCCAACGCGCCCATACGCGTTTTTCCGGCTCTGGTCCAATCCGTGCTGTGGGCGGGGCTTAGCGCGGGCGGACTGATCGGAGCTCTGAACTGCGCATTCGCAGTTCGAAAAAAATCTGACAGTGCGCCCGGGCACGAAAAAAAGAGCAGAAAGTGGAGAGAGTGGCTCTCTGACGTTCATCCTCTGGTCGGGGGGGGGGGGGTTCCACTGCGTGTCTGCGGCCGATCCCTCCTGGCACCATCACTGGTACACTACCAGCCACAGATTACTCTTCCCTGCAGGTGCGAGAGAGCGGGAGAGATGGCTGTGGCTGGTAGTGAACCAGTGATGGTGCCAGGAGGGATCGGCCGCAGACAGGCAGCAGAATCCCCCCAACCAGAGGATGAGACGTCACACCCCCTCCCCTCCCACCACCCTCCCCCACCCCAGGGGATGATACGTCACACCCCCTCTCCTCCCCCCCGACCAGGGGATGATCGGTCACACGCCTTCCCCTCCCACCCACCCCCCCCCCCCCCCCCGGCCCAGGGATGAGACGTCACACCCCCTCTCCTCCTCCCACCCCCCTCCCGCCCCGACCAGAGGATGACCTGGGTCAGAGAGCCATTGCAGTCTCTGACCCCGCTCTTTGGAAGCTGCAGCGGCGACTTCAGACTTTTATTCGGCAGGTCGGTAACAGCGCGGACGCGGATCGGGCCAGAAGACGGTAAAGTGGGATCTGGCGGTAGAGTTGGGCACGCGGTTCATTAAGTCGGGCTGCCCGATTTGGGCGTGTGCTGGACCCGCGCCCGAATCGGGTGTCAGTAAAGCCACGATCTGCTCGGAATTGGGTGCAGATCGCAGTATAGGTCCGATGCCCAACTTTACTGCAATTCCGCACCCGAAGTTTTGGTAAAATCAGGCCCAATGAGTGCACAAACAAACAGAAAACAGTTAATAAAGTCCTGGATATAACTGGCTGCTGCAATTCCCCCACAAACAACAACAAAATATTGCATTTCTATAGCAACTTTAATGCAGGAAAAGCACTTCAAGTTTATCAAACTAAATTTGATACTGCACCAAAGAATGAGATGGGGTTGACTCAAAAGTAGGTCAGAGAGCAAAGAAAGCGGGAGATGAGGCTATGTTTATGAAGGAAATTGCAGAGCTTATGTACTGCTGCCTCACAGCACCTTGGACCTGGGGTTCCTGGCTTGGGTCACTGTCTGTGCAGAGTGTTTCCACCGGGTGCTCTGGTTTCCTCTCACAGTCTGAAAGATGTGCTGGTGCATTGGCCATGTTAAATACTACCTCAGTGTACCCGAACAGGCGCCAGGGTGTGGCGACTAGGGGATTTTCACGGTAACTTTATTGCAGTGTAAATGTAAGTCTACTTGTGACACTAAATAAATAAACTTTTTTAAAAAATTTAAAACTTACTAGGCAGCTCCGTGGTGAGATTTGGAAATAACAATGAGAATTGTAGAACTGCAGCACAGCTGGACCAGAAGTCAATGGAAGTCAGGGAGAATAGGCAAACGGGGCTTGGTGCAAGTAAGGATAGGGGCAGCAGAGCTTTAGATGAGCTGAGGTTATGAAAAACTCAGTTCCTCTCTTAAGATGGAGTAAAACACTTCACCATTCCAACCCAACTACATCTTTTGTTTCCAAACACAGGAATTTTGCAGTAACTGGAATAGTCAAATAAAATGAGTTAATACATCCCAGAAGCATCTCAAAAATAGCTAAAAACAATTTGCCAGAAAAGAAATCACCATCGCAGGCAATAGCTGGACATATCTTGGTATTTGATAAAGTTAATTTTTCAAAAGATACATTTTACAAGTTCATTTATGATAAGTAACTACTTTGAGAAGCATCCACTGTAACTATAATAATGAAAAGCCACCATCGCATCTTCAAACCTCAACAGAAAATGCTGGAAAATCTCAGCAGGTCCGGCAGCATCTGTGGAGAGAGAGTAGAGCCAACATTTCGAGTCTGGATGACCCTTTGTCAGAGTCATCTAGACTCGAAACGTTGGCTCTATTCTCTCCCCACAGATGCTGTCAGACCTGCTGGGGTTTTCCAGCATTTTCTGTTTTTGTTTCAGATTCCAGCATCTGCAGTATTTTGCTTTTATCATCTTCAAAACTTTTTGCCTAAGGTCTGCAACCAATTTACAGTGGGAGCAAGCATCATTTCATTCATTGGCTCTTAAAGGCTTCAGGCCAACCCTGCAATCAATCAGACTGGCTTGAAATTCATCTATTTCTGGGAAGAGAAATGCTGCTTTTTCTAAAGAACTCCAATGCACTGACATAAAGGTTAGTTAATAAAGGTCAGTTAATAGAGTGATGATTGATATTTATGGAAAGGTCAAAGGCTTTGTCCTATTTTTTTCACCCGAAGAGACACTGAGGGTAATTATGGACACTGACAGGAACGTAACATTGGCTGGGATTCTCCGGCCGTTTACGCCGGCAGGATTCTCTGCTGGTTGACAGCGGCAGGACCAGAAAATCCCATCGCCAGCAAACAATGCGCCACCTCCCGTCGGCGGGAAGCATGCGGCTGGGAGGCAGGAGAATCTCACCCATTGCTTCCAGTGAATCAAGAACCTGTTATATATACCCCATTCTGTTTTACCTGCCCACCCATTACATGCTCCCGCCATTATATGTCCCAATTGACATCCCTTTCCGCTGGGCAGTTTTACATCAACTGACCAGTTCCATTAGTTTTCTAGCCTTGCCAAAGTTTAAAATTATCCCCCTTTCCCACTGTTTCAAACCTGCTTTAATAGAAAAATGTTGTCAATATGTAAAAATGCAACTGCAGTTTCACTTCAATCTATTCCAGAACGTACATCTCCTATCATTGCACGAATGTTGCAAATTTTAAATGGTGGTTTCTGTCCTACCTTTTGCCAATTTCATTAATTCTAGAAGGAAAAGAAATGTTGGTTTCATGTTAAACCAAAAGAGAAAATGCTGGAAAATCTCAGCTTTGGTTTTCTCTTTTGGTTTCAGATTCCAGCATCCGCAGTAACTTGCTTTTATCCTGGTTTCATGTTAACATTGCGACCAACTTAAAATTGGAGTCCAGTTCATTACAACAGATAATCCTGGGACTACAAAGATTAAACAATTTTACACACAAAGTGGGGGGGAGGTGGAGGTTTGGAACTCCCTTCTGCAAATGGCAATTGATGCAAGGTCAATTCTAAATTGTTGATCGGAGATTGATAGCCTCTTGTTGACTGTTATCGACAGGAGGGAGAGGCAAAATTGAAATTTATCATTCTTTTGCTGTCTGACCATAAGTTGAAGTGGTTTTTGGTTTAAAATAAGCTGTGGTGCTTATTCCAAAAACCCTTTGTTTCTGTAGGCCAGAAGGGGTGATGGGGGGCTAGGGGTGAAGGGGGGTGGGGAATGATCACAACTACACACACACACACACACATACACACACACTCTGAGAGTCAGGTCATGAGAACCCCTCCCTGCACAATGATTTCATAAAAGGATGTTTATCCGATGTCTGAATCTGGTTTTTGCTTTATTGTTTATAATGACCCAGTCATTAGCCTCTGAAAGAGTCATTATCTATACTGATGACCCTGTTCTAGGTAGCAATTGTCTTAAAGACCGTTAGACTCTACTAGAGGGGGAAGCTTATAAATATGCAAATGACATTTTCCTTTCAATCATTCCTTTTTGAAATGGGCCTTGACAGTCCCAGGTTTGAGGTTCCATGCATGTCAGGGCATGTCTTGAATGCAATCCTTAAAATGTCACAGTGTCACCTTACAATTCCAGAATCAGGTGACTTGTGGCAGCCATCTTTTGGTTCAGCAAACTTCATTTTTAAATAAGCAAAAAAAAAAACAAAGCTTGATTTACATAGTTCATTACATGTCAATAACCAAGGACAAAAAGGGATATGGGACAGAGGCAGGTATATAGGGCAGAATGTTCCCATCCTGCCCACCATGGGAATCGTAGTCGGCGGGCCATGCAAATGTCTGTTAACCTCGGATGGGATTTTCCAGTTTTGGGGCAAGTGCAACCAGAAAATCTGACCCATGGAGTTAGGCTGCACAACAACCAGACTGCAGAGCTAAATGTCCTCCCCCTTTTTCTAATGGAATGCTTGCGTCGATGCCGTGTATTTGCATTTGTTTGTCACGAGCTCGAATCGCTTTTCCATGGGTTCTGGGATTACCTGATAACTCATGGCATGACAATATCAATTTGTAGCCTTCAGGAGAATCTATCTATTGTATCTAATCGGGCTGTGTTGAATGTTGCATATGAATGCAGGCTATTATTGTTGTTGCGAGCTCTTGGTCTCAATGGAAAGGAAATATTGACTTTTCACAATGACTTTGTACAATGCGTCCTACAAAATTAAATACCCATCAGAACACACAAGCTTTGACTATCAAAAATACTTGAAACAGTTGCAGTTTGAAAGCAAATTTAAATCTGTAATTAAGAGTTTAATTTATTCTATGCATTCATAGAAATGACCACAGTGGACTCAGAGACAAGAAAACACCAGATTATTTTGCCCTCTATTACACTCCCGGCAAGACAGGCAAATACATTTTAATTGTGTCCAATAGCATCGAGCTGTTGTTTAGCCCAATGGCTGTGTGATTATCCTTGGAGACTCCGCCATTCTGTTTGACAGAGAGTCCTTGACCCTGTTCCTTCAAATGCCCACATGTCTACATATATTTGTGGGAGGTAGTGGAAGCAGAACTTTTAAGGGGCATCTTGACAAATACGTGAATAGGATGGGAATAGAGGGATATGGTCCTCGGAAGGGTAGAGGGTTTTAGTTCAGTCGGGCAGCATGGTTGGTGCAGGCTTGGAGGGCCGAAGGGCGTGTAATTGTCTTTATTCTTTGTTCTTTATCCAACATGGCACCACTCATGTTGCCTTGACTCCTCTCCTCCTCAGTAAGTCAATGACTGGCTGACAGCTGAAAGTGATGTTTTCACATTGCCTTTGGCTCGGTCTGAGTGACTCAGCTCCCTGAGTCGAAAGGTTGTTGTATCAAGTTCCGCTCCAGGATCTAGTCTAGACTTTTCAGCGTAATACAAAAGGCATTCTGCGTCATTTGGGAAATGCCGGGGGCAATTCTCTGACCTCGCCGCGGCGTTAGTAGATCGCACTGGTCCTGGAGAATAGCATGAGGGACTAAGAATCTACTTCATGCCCGGCGCCAAACAGTTTGTGATTCTCCCAGCCCCTGCCTAATGGCGCGATCTGGATCGCACCTAGAAAGGGCGTGAGTCTGATTAGCAAAATTAAAGTAGCATTTAAATGTGCATAACTCCCAGCGTAAGGGATTCACCAGCCTTCTGACGTGGAACAATAATGGTAACCTGGTGTGATGGTCACATCGGGGGGCTGTCAGGCCAATGAAACCCCCAGGTGGACGGGGACATGGCTGGGTGGTGCCCATCGGGCAGTGCCAACCTGGCGGGGTTCACCTGGCACATTGGCTGTGCCCAACTAGCACATGGGCAATGCCTGGCAGTGGCCACTGGATAGGTCAGTGGTGCCAGTTGGGCACTGCCAGGGGCAGTGCTGAGTTGGTGGGGCCTGAGTGAGGGCTATGTTGGGGAGATAATACGGGGGTATCTGACAGTGGCAGGGCGGGGGAGTATGATCATGTAGGGGTGGATCGTGACGGCAGTCTTGATGGGGGAACATGACAGGGGTCTTGATGACAGGGCATTTAGGGGGTCAGGCAGGGGGACCCTGCAGGAGGGCTCTGATGCTCCGATGCTGGTGATCTATGTCGGGGAGCCGGTGGGGGAATTTGCTACCGATGAGGGGGGAGGGATCCCGATGTCTGTAGGGGGTTAGAGAGGGTCTCCCAGTGCACCCTGAGCTCGGGGCGCTCTTGCAAAATGGCACCCGAGCGTTCAGAAACTGGGATTACTGATGTGTTTAGGCTTCCCCCCCCCGCCCCCCCCCCCCCCCCTCCAGTACCAGTGCAAAACTCCCAACTCTCCAAAATAGTAACTGAGTGTGGGGGGATTGCGATGCGGAGTGTGCCTGAGAGACTGGCGTAGGTCACTCCATTATTCCCGTCATTATGGCACTGCTCACTACCTTTCAGATGAGATTTAAAACTGTGACGGATTTCAAAATAGTCCATGGTACTATTTTGAAGATGTAGAGGAGTTCTGACCAATATTTATCACTCAAACACCAACCGTCAAATCAGATCATCTCATTTTATGCAGGCTTGCACTCTTTTGGGTGAGACAATGAATAAAGACCATATCCACCAACTTTTTTCAAATTCATTTATGGAATGTGGGCGTCACTGACTGAACCAGCATTTATTGCTCATCCCTCAGAGTTTTAAAGAGTCAACCACAAGGGTGTGGATACGGAGTCACATGTAGGCCAGATCAGGTAAGGATGGCAGATTTCCTTCCCTAAAGGACATTAGTGAACCAGATGTGTTTTTCCGACAAACGACAATGGTCACCATTAGACCTTAAATTCCGGTTTTTCATTGAATTCAAATTTCACCCTCTGCCATGGTGGGATACGAACCCGGGTCCCCAGAGCATTACTCTCGGTCTCTGGATTACTAGTCCAGTGACAATACCACTACGCCACTGCCTCCCCATGTTTGGATGTTGGAGTACATGGCGCTATTCGAAGATAGGTAGGAGACTTTCCAGTTTTGTTTCTGTCCTGCACAAACCCAACTCGTACCCACTGAAATAACAAATTAACCGGTCATTCAGCTTCTTTGCTTTTCTGTGCCATCTGTTGTGAACAAATTAAATGTCATATTTGCCAAGAGTGACCAGACAGTCATGTTGTTTCTCAGAGGACACAATGGAAAATTCAATCATATTAAGCAAATTAGAGGCAGCTGCTGAAAGGCTTTTACTAAAAACAATTCAAAACACGAGTCTGGCCACCCATCAGAATGTCATGAAACTTAATTGATTTATGGAAGTGTTAGGTTTGTTAGAGAATTTAAAGACTGACAAATCCCCAGGGCCTGATGGAATCTATCCAAGGCTGCTCAGGGAGACGAGAGATGAAATCGCTGGGCCTCTGACGCAAATCTTTGTCTCGTCACTGGACACAGGTGAGGTCCCAGAGGATTGGAGGATAGCTAATGTGGTCCCGTTATTTAAGAAGGGTAGGAAGGATAACCCGGGTAATTATAGGCCGGTGAGCTTGACGTCCGTGGTGGGGAAGTTGTTGGAGAAGATTCTTAGAGATAGGATGTATGCGCATTTAGAAAGGAATAAACTCATTAACGATAGTCAGCATGGTTTTGTGAGAGGGAGGTCATGCCTCACTAACTTGGTGGAGTTTTTTGAAGAAGTGACCAAAATGGTTGATGAGGGAAGGGCCGTGGATGTCGTCTATATGGACTTTAGTAAAGCGTTTGACAAAGTCCCTCATGGTAGGCTGGTGAAAAAGGTTGGATCTCATGGGATAAAGGGGGAGGTGGCTAGATGGGTGGAGAACTGGCTTGGTCACAGAAGACAGAGGGTGGTAGTGGAAGGGTCTTTTTCCGGCTGGATGCCTGTGACTAGTGGTGTTCCGCAGGGCTCTGTATTGGGACCTCTGCTGTTTGTGATTTATATAAATGATCTGGAAGAAGCTGTAACTGGGGTGATCTGTAAGTTTGCCGACGACACAAAATTGGCAGGACTTGCAGATAGTGAGGAACATTGTCAGAAGCTACAGAAGGATATAGATAGGCTGGAAATTTGGGCAAAGAAATGGCAGATGGAGTTCAATCCTGATGAATGCGAAGTGATGCATTTTGGTAGAAATAATGTAGGGAGGAGCTATACGATAAATGGCAGAACCATAAAGGGTGTAGATACGCAGAGGGACCTGGGTGTGCAAGTCCACAGATCCTTGAAAGTGACGTCACAGGTGGAGAAGGTGGTGAAGAAGGCATATGGCATGCTTGCCTTTATAGGACGGGGCATAGAATATAAAAGTTGGGGTCTGATGTTGCAGATGTATAGAACGTTGGTTCGGCCGCATCTGGAATACTGCGTCCAGTTCTGGTTGCCGCACTACCAGAAGGACGTGGAGGCTTTGGAGAGAGTACAGAGGAGGTTTACCAGGATGTTACCTGGTATGGAGGGGCTTAGTTATGAGGAGAGATTGGGTAAACTGGGGTTGTTTTCCCTGGAAAGACGGAGGATGAGGGGAGACTTAATAGAGGTGTATAAAATTATGAAAGGCATAGATAGGGTGAACGGTGGGAAACTTTTCCCCAGGTCGGTGGTGACGTTCACGAGGGGTCATAGGTTCAAGGTGAAGGGTGGGAGGTTTAACACAGATATCAGACGGACATATTTTACACAGAGGGTGGTGGGGGCCTGGAATGCGCTGCCAGGCAAGGTGGTGGAGGCGGACACATTGGGAACGTTTAAGACTTATCTAGACAGCCATATGAACGGAGTGGGAATGGAGGGATACAAAAGAATGGTCTAGTTTGGACCAGGGAGCGGCGCGGGCTTGGAGGGCCGAAGGGCCTGTTCCTGTGCTGTATTGTTCTTTGTATTAATATCACCATATTTATTAATATAAATCAATTTTGTAAACTAGATTTGATCATGCAACGATGCCACCATACACTTTCAACAATGCTCCTTCCTCAACGTCCTGCTTGCCTCAACCTAAACAACCATAACCATCATCCTTTGTGCTCGGTATGACTCCAACCGGGGCAGAAGTTTCCCCCTTATTTCTATTGATTCCAGTTTTGCTAGGGCTCTTTGATGCCACACTCGGTCAAATGCTGCCTTAATGTCAAGGGCTGTCCCTCTTACCTCACCTCTTTTGTCCATGTTTGATTTACTGATGAGCCAGTTGGCATCCATTATCCCCGAGCCCATCGCAAATTTAGTGGTGACTCAGGGATTTGGAACTAGATGGCTTTCCTGCCCTCCGAAGGCCATCCAGCAAACCTTGTTGGGTGGCGGGGGGTTCCTTGTTACCAGACACTTTGGGCAGAATTTTCCCATCCTGCCCTCCACGGGAAGCGGGTGGGACACGGACCATGCAAAAGTCCATCGACCTCGGGCGGGAATTTCCGGCCTTGAGGTGAGCACGACCACGTAATCCCACCCTCTGTGTCAGATTGAGAGATCCTGTATTCAGAAGCAGAGGGGAGGATGAAAGCCACCCCCTGCCCTTGCCTCAGGCAAACCCCTGCCCCATCGCCCCATGACTTCACACCCCACAAGCCCCAACACTGTGAATCTAATCCCACTCTCACTCATCTTTGGTCTGGGGTCCCACAATGCTCCTAGGCCTCTGGTGATTATATTGCTGTCAGCTGGCTACAAGAGTGGGCCAGAGGCTAGGAATACTGTGGCGCATAATTCACATCCTGATTCCCCAAAGGTGCTAAAATATCCTTTCAGTTCATCTACAAGGCGCAAGTCAGGAATGTGATGGAATACTCCCCACTTGCCTGGATGGGTGCAACTCCAACAACACTCAAGAAGCTTGACACCGTCCAGGACAAAGCAGCCCGCTTGATTGGCACCACATCTACTAACATCCACTCCCTCCACCACTGACGCCCAGTAGCAGCAGTGTATACTATCTACAAGATGCACTGCAGTAATTCACCAAAGATCCTTAGACAGCATCTTTCAAACCCATGATCCTTTCCATCTGGAAGGACAAGGGCAGCAGATACATGGGAACACCACCACCTGCAAGTTCCCCTTCAAGTCACTCACCGTCCTGACTTGGAAATATATCGCTGTTCCTTCGCAGTCACTGGGTTAAAATCCTGGAATTCCCTCCCTAACAGCATTGTGGGTCAACCCTCAGCAAAAGTACTGCAGCAATTCAAGAAGGCAACTCACCACCACTTTCTCAAGGGCAACAAAGGATGGACAATAAATGCTGGCCAGCCAGCAACGCCCATGTCCCACAAATGAATTTTTTAAAAAGCTGCTGCCACTCCCTTTGGCACTGGTGTTGATGGGTGGTTGCCAATCTCTGATTAGCCGGCAGTCTCAGTGGGTTGGACTTCCACCGCCAGGGACATCACTCAAAGGGGAGGTCCATTGGTGGCCACTTAAGTGCCTGAAGGGCACGGGATTCCATCAGGCCTTCCCATGGAACAGACAAAAGTTCCCAGCTGGTTCTCCGATAGGTGGCTGAGACCCTCGTTGACCCCACAAATCCAGTCCTATGTATGTTGCACACACTGAGGTATTTAGCTACATGCATAGTCCTCCTTAAGATGGGTTCCTGCGGGGCTGTGCTATGTTTGGTGCTGTGAAGTAACAAGCTTCCTCAACAGGTAGCACACTCCTGCCTCCAAGTCAGGAGGCCATGGTTCACAACAACTGGAGTAGACAATATAGCCCCTCAATGTTCAGCCATCCATCACGAACATGACATTCCACCTCAGTTCCATTTTCCCTCCCTATTTTCCTATATCCATTGATTAAAGTGAGTGGCTTCAAGTCCAGAGACTCACATACTTTATCCAGCCTGAGAATCCCAATATGGTCTTGAGGGAAAGTGCCATTGTTCAGATTAAATATTAAACTGTCTCTACCCCCTCAGGTGAACTGAAAGGATATTTTAGCACCATTGATGAAGAGCAAGTGACTCGATCAATAGTCATCCCAGAGCCTATAGCTCCAAAGACAGATTGCCTGTTCAATAATCTGTTGCTGCTAGTGGGAGATTGCTGTGTGCAAACTGGCTGCTTTACCCTAATTTACAGCAACAATTTTGTTTCACAAGTATTTCATTAGCTGTGGATTGCTTTGGGATGTCCTGAGGTCTTGAAAGATGCTCTGTAAGCCAAAGTATTTCTTCCTTTGTTGCAAGTTACCTGTTAGCATGAAATTATCTTTATCTGTTCACGGGATGTGAGTATCAAGAAATTGTAAACTGTTTAAATCAAACCTTAATTTCTTCATATTTTAAAAAATTGACTTTTCTGGACCAAAAACATGATTTGTACATTGGCTTAGTTCTGGAAATGTCCAACAGGAGTTACAGGACAAAACTCAACCCTTATTCTTGTGGAATCTCATATCTATCATTGTGTGGACCAATTACAATCAATGAAACACAGGAACATCAGATGGTCTGTCTCCCCAGCCATGGCTTATCACAAAGAGAGAGCCATTGAAACTTGTTATACCTGCAGAGGCACTAATAGCCACCATCTATCTTCTAAGGTGAAAATGGATTTTGACCAGACACACAGCAAATTGTTGCGAACCTGAAACTGACTAATCAATGAGCAATAACACATGGCCTAAGCTCCTCTAGCCTTTGAAAGTTTTAATGTTACATTCCTGGACTCCCACAGACAGTATACTGTTAATATCCAGCCTGAACACACCAAAGCAGGCTATCAGCAAAGCCTGCCTCAAGTCTAAGAGCCTCCTTGAAGCTTTGTTCTCTGGAGCATTCTTGCCATCAGCTGTAGAGTGGACCAAGTCTTTGTCATCTTGTTGCATCATCACCAAATTTGAGCTAGTTAATTTCTGCTCGCTGTACCCGCCTGAACTTTAAGTCTTATGTGTTGTCCTCACCGGATTCTGACATTCCAGATTCCGACATTCATGTGAATTAATATTCCTGCATTTTGTTCCAAGTTATTCTGAGTTGCAAAACTATTTTCTTTCCTATTCCTTTCTTCTGTGTTTGTGTGTATATATGTAGTTGTGCTTAGTGTCAGGGAGATTAACCGGGTGAATACGTTGGGTCATGGGGATAGGACCTGGGTGAGATTGTTGTCAGTACAGGCTCGATGGGCCTAATGGCCTCCTTCTGCACTATAGGGATTCTATTCTATTCTATTCTATGATTACCATTCCCTGGGTTTGAATGTACGAATAAATAATAATTCTGATTTAACCCTAAGGAGGGTTTAAAATTAGCCATTTTAAAATTGACTTCATAAACAGATGGCTTGGTTAAACATGCCACAATCCATTTCAAAAATGTTGACAGACATGCGGTGAGAAAAATAAAGGAGCTCACTTGGCTTCTGTCCCCTATTTGTAACACTATTGTCATCCACAATGTGCCTGTATGACAGAAGAATTTCCCCTTGTGGGGCAGTCTAGAACAAGAGGTCATAGATATAGAGCAAGAAGAGTTAAGTTCAAAACTGAATTGAGAACAAACGACTTCTCTCAGAGGGCTGTGAATCTGTGGATCTCACTGCCCCAGAGTTCAGCGGAGGCAGAATTAATCATCTGATTCAAGAAAGAAGTAGATATGTTTCTGATGAAAGCGGGATAAAAGGAGCAGGCAGGAGAGTGGAGTTGAGACCAGGATAAGATTAGCCATGATCATGTTAAATGGCGGAGCGGGCTCAAAGGGTAAAATTGCCTACTACCGCTCCTAATTCCTATGTTCCCTGGACAATAGGAACGTTAATCCTTTTGCTTCCTAATCCTGATGAAAACCTGTTGGAGAATTGCATTGATGGCATTCTGACAAACAGAAGCAGCCTCACTCCTCAATCCTTTTCTAACAATCAGTTATATCATGGTGATTTGTACTGTAACTCCATTGAAACTGCTTTTACACACATCCCTCAATACCCTTACCCAGATTGTCTACCTTTCTTTATAGCTGTTAGTTTGATTAATTTGTGTTAGATAAGGGTATCAAGGGGTAAGGAAGCAAGGCAGGTGCAAGGTGTTAAGATAAAGATCAACCCTGAACTAACTGAATGGCAGAATAGGTTTGAGGGGTTGAATGTCCTCCTCCAGTTCCCAAGTTAAGCTACATATGATGGCTGAGGAGCCACCGTGGTTGCAAGGGAGACAGAAAGAGGTACCAATACTGCTCTTTACAAACACGGTATGCAAAGGGAAACAGCAAAAAAATAAGGGGCCCTTTGTTCTTCTGTAAATCCACTGAGTATCTCTGATTAACTGAGGTCTGGCTTGATTATAGACACTAATTTTTATCTATCAACAAATTGCAATATGCCCAGCTTCACTGTGAAAGAGCAGAGATTATGGAGCAGCCATTAAAAACAAAAGTCGGTATCGTACTTACATCATATCCACTGTTGCGAATGCCCCGACGTGACCTCTCCCTCCTGACAAGAAGATCCATCTCTGTTCCTCCTGGACCCGGGCTGTTCAAAGATTGTCTGCTCCTATAAACAGCACTCTTCACCTGGGATTGCCTACATGGAGTCAAGATATGTTCAAAGCAGAATTATTAGAATCGTAGCAAACATTGGGTGGAGGATCATTGGCATCTGCAAGGATGGAATCGCTTGGCAATTTGTTTCTGAATTTAGAAAGTTGGGTGAAATCATAGAATCTTTACAGTGCAGAAGGAGGCCATTCAGCTCAACGAGCTACACCAAGGACAATCTCACCCAGGCCCTATCCCCATAACCCCACGTATTAACCCTGCTAATCCCCTGATACTAAAGGGCAATTTACCTTGGCCAATCAACCTAACCCGCACACTTTTGGACTGTGGGAGGAAACCGGAGCATCCGGAGGAAATCCACGCAGACACGGGGAGAACGTGCAGACTCTGCCCAGACAGTGACCCAAGGCTGGAATTTAACCCAGGTCCCAGGCTCTGTGGGGCAGCAGTGCTAACCACTGTGCCACTGTGTCACCCTATGCAGTAAGTCATTTCCACATGAAAGTAAGTTCAAGGGACATGCTAGTCAGAGAATTGGCCCCACATAGTTGAAGCTGTTGTAACCCACTCCTTGCTCTGCATTATCTTTGAGTGTGTTTTTTCATTCATTTGTGGGACATGGGTGTCACTGGCTGGCCAGCATTTTTTGCCCATCCCAAGTTGCCCTGAGGGCAGTTGACAGTCAGCCATATTGCTGGGGCTCTGGAGTCACATGTCGGCCAGGCCAGGCCAGGTAAGGACGGCAGATTTCCTTCTCTAAAGGACATTAGTGAACCAGATGGGTTTTTTCCGACAATTGACAATGGTTTCATGGTCATCACTGGACTTTTAATTCCAGATTTTTATCAAATTCAAATTTCACCATCTGCCGTGGTGTGACTCGAACCCGGGTCCCCAGACATTAGCTGAGTTTTTGGGTTCATAATCTAGTGATAAAACCATTGCCTCCCTACCTTTTGGGAGATTGGAATAACTGAAGTTACTTTAAACTCTTTAGTTGGGTGACAGGAAGATGATGGGGTGGTTTAACTAAGCTGAGGTGTTTAGCATGACCAAATCATTTGATAGGGTGAATAGAGAAAAACCCGGCAGGTTTCCCCTGCAGGCTCTGAACCCCATGGTGGGGGTTAGAAACCTGAGAGGAACAGTCACTCACTGAGCTTTTCCTGGGACAGCCAATTAATAGCCAGAGGGAGGCCTTCATCATCCAATCAAGGATGTCGAGATGGATCTTGGGGGGGGGGGGGGGGGGGGGGGGAGGAGGAGGGAGGCCAGTCAGATGGATCTCTGGTGGGGGGAGAGTGGGGGGTCCACTGCCCCTCTGCGTGCGATCGGTGGAGGGAAGTGAGGCAGGGGGTCATTATCGGTCTGGGTAGTAGGGGAGGGGTGGGTAGAGAAGCGCAGCAGTTATGTTGTGGGGGTGAGGCAATGACTGTGGGGGCTATCTCTCCCAGGCTGCTTTATGCGACCCAGGAGCGATGTGGCAGGAGAGTGTTTTTCGATTTTTGTACTGCGCATGCTTGGAGCTGCAGTGTTTTGGGCGTGGTAAGCCCCACCCACAGGCTTCTGCAGTGCGATTCAGAATCGCTGCTATTTTTTCAGGCAGAGTGCGTACGGGGGCGCTGGAGAACAGGTTTATAAGTCGGATCTGAAACACTCCCAGATTCAGCACTTGGAATCAAAATGCTAAAATCGGGCCCATAGAATCCGTATAGTGCAGAATAGGCCATTTGGCCCATCAAATCTGCAATGACTTGCTGTCAGAGTATCTGACCCAGGCCCTGCTCCCTGCCTTATCCCCATAACTCCAAACATTTTCCATGGCTAATCTATCTAACCTCCACATCTTGGGACTGTAGGAGGAAACCCATGCAGACACGGGGAGAATGTCCAAACTCCACACAGACAGTTACCCAAGGGCGGAACTGAACCCGGGTCGCTGAAGCTGTGAGGCAGCAGTGCTAACCACTGTGCCACCGTGCCACCCATCTTGAGAAGTTGAGAAGTTCAAGTTCCAATCCAGTGACCTGTGCAGAATAATGAAATGTTATGAAATGTTAACTCAAGCCTGTTTTGCTTGATATAAAAGATCGCACAGTACTATTTGAAGAGGAACAGGGGAGTTCTCTCCAGTGACCCTGGCCAATATTCACCCCTCAAACGACAGTGCAAAAAGAGATTATCTGGTGGTTATCACATTGTTGTCTGTGAGAGCTTGCTGTGTGCAAATTAGAAATCATAGAAATCATAGAAACCCTACAGTGCAGAAAGAGGCCATTCGGCCCATCGAGTCTGCACCGACCACAATCCCACCCAGGCCCCACCCCCACATATTTACCCACTAATCTACGCATCACAGGACTCCAAGGGGCAATTTTTTTTTTAACCTGGCCAATCAACCTAACCCACACATCTTTGGACTGTGGGAGGAAACCGGAGCACCCGGAGGAAACCCACGCAGACACGAGGAGAATGTGCAAACTCCACACAGACAGTGACCCGAGCCGGGAATCGAACCCGGGACCCTGGAGCTGTGAAGCAGCAGTGCTAACCACTGTGCTACCGTGCCGCCCCCCACTGTGCTACTGTGCCGCCATGTTTCCTACATTACAACAGCACTTATATGTCTGGAATACTTTATTGGCTGAAAAGCAATTTTGGATATCCTAAGAACATGAAAGTTGTGATAAAAATGCAGATTCTTCCTTTCTCATGTGTAATGCTTTTGCTGATGGGGTTACCTATAAAGAGATTGACATCTTTAAAATTGAACAGAGGAATTTCCTATCAGTGTGTCAAACATATGTAAGAATCACAGAATGATACAGCGCACAGAAGGCCTACTGTGCCTGTGCTGACCTTTTGATAAAGCAACTTAATGAGTCACTCCCTTTCTCCTTCCCCATAACAGTGAATCATTCTCCCCTCACGTTTTATCCAGGTGCCTTTTGAAGGTTATTCTTGAATCTGCTTTCACCACTCTTTCGGACTTAAAAGGGTTAATGGGTTCAGATGATTGGCCGTCTCAATGGGATTCCCCAGCCTCCCGAATGTTTATCAAGTGTCGCATTGGTCTTACCTGTTTCGCGACTCAGTGAACGTGGAGGACACCTGGGTTTCCATTTCCAAAACACGATTGATTTCCATCTGTCCCTTCTCATACATTTTCCTCTGTTTCTCCATCATTGGCTGGTTATTTTCCACTTCAGGGAAGTCGTAATAGCCTTTCCTCTTCGCTTTCAGGCGCAATTTATTTCGATAGTGCTCAATATCGGATTTTTGTTTAAGGGCCTTGTTTACCTGTTGGAGAGAGAAAGAATGAGAGAGGGAGGGACATGTGTGTGTTTAATTGAAGCCATCAAGTTTTCTGCATGTTCCCTGTGCTTATTGACTGCAGTAAAATGCAATCTCTGTGTGTGTTTGTGTGTGTTTGTGTGTTTTTGTGTGTGTGTGTGTGCAGTGTGAGTGTGTGAGTGTGGGGTATAAAGCCTACACGGCGGCACAGTGGCTAGCACTGCTGCCTCACAGCGCCAGGGACCCGGGTTCGATTCCCAGCTTGGGTCACCATCTGTGTGGAGTCTGCATGTTCTCCCCAGCCGGGATTTTACGACCTCGTTCGGGCGAGGCTCGTAAAATCCCACCCAAGGCCAATGGAGAATTCCGTTCTGCGAGCCTTGCCCGCCCCGATTCCAGAGCAGGTAAAATTCCGGCCCCCATGTCCATGTGGGTTTCCTCTAGGTGCTCCGATTTCCTCCCACAATTCTGAAAGACACGCTAGTTAGGTGCATTGGCCATGTTAAATTCTCCCTCAGTGCACCTGAACAGGCGCCGGAGTGTGGCGACTGGGGGATTTTCACAGTAACTTCATTGCTGTGTTAATGTAAGCCTACTTGTGACACTAATAAATACAGGACCAAATCATACTGAGGAAATAACAATGTATTAGTGATGTATGGCATTAATAATGAGTAAATTGACCATCAGTTTCAGAGATTAAGAGATGCAGCGTGAAATGCAAAACTCATTGACTGAGATACACTGTTCTGCTGTTTGCCTCAAACAACCAACCTCCTGCCCTCAGCCTCTCTGCTGTATGCTGAACTTATACATTAATCGTCCATTCGACTCACCGTAGGATGTTAAGCTTCACAGTTACCTTAAGTCCCATTTTACTGATATGATTATTCTCAATGTAATGTCAATCAATCTCTCAGCCCAGAAAGGTAATAATTTAAACTGGAAAGTCTCATTCATATAGATAGTAAATTGTTGTTAGAGAATTTTTAAAAATTAAGTTTAAAAAACTTACATTTTTTTGCTATCGTTTTTCTCTCTCTCAACCCAATCTTTTCTCTCTCTTTTATTTCCTCAAACGTGATTTGACTCTAATTCACGGATTTTGTTTTCTCCCTCACTCTCCTGTTTCTATCTTAATCCAGTCACAGACTGAGGGGAGACCTGATAGAGGTCTACAAAATTATGAGAGGCATAGACAGGGTGGATAGTCAGAGGCTTTTTCCCAGGGTGGAAGTGTCAATTACAAGGGGGCACACGTTCAAGGTGAGAGGAGGAAAAGTTTAAAGGAGATGTGAGGGGTAAGTTTTTGATGCAGAGAGTGGTGGGTGCCTGGAACGCGCTTGCCAGAGGAGGTGGTGGAAGCAGACACATTAGCAACATTTAAGAAGCATCTGGATGGGTACATGAATAGGGACAGAATAGAGGGATACGATCTGAGTAAGGGCAAAAGAGTTTTTTTTGTTTAGTTAGGGCATCATGATCAGCACGGGCTTGGAGGGCTGAAGGGCCTGTTCCTATGCTGCACTTTTCTTTGTTCATTGTTCTTTGTTCTTAAATCTCATTGGTTAAGGTGGTAGAATGTTGGTCTCATTGTTTATTGAGTTCTCAGCTGCCCCAAAAGTTCTTACAGAGCAAATTATATTCCAGTTGAGGGGTGCATGAAAAATTCTAACTACTGAGCACATGGTGAAATTCCTGCAGTGTTTAGCCTTCCTACATACATAGCAACATGTTATAGCAGGAGGCTATAGACTAGAAACCAAACCTCAGTACTGACCAACATTCATGTTAAGTCTTCCAAGAGTTGAATGTTGCTAAGATTGTTCATCATGGACATGGAGAACAAATCAGAGCAGGTTTATTTCTGATCTGTGGCTCAGTGAGTTCAATCGGAAAGTCGCGGGTTCAAGCCACATGATCCAGGATGATGCTACCTCACTGAGTGAAGCAGGTGTCTTGGCAACTTGCAAGTTAAAATTGTAACCAGCCAGATTAGAATGTGTAAAAACACTGACTTTTCCCCCTCAGCCTCCCTCAACCTGCTTATCAGGTGGGTCGATAGAGAGGGAGGAGGAGTTAACCCATGCCTCGCTGGCCTACATTGGCTTCTGTCAATATTTCGATTTAAAAATTCTCACCCTTGTTTTCAATTCTCTCCCATGGCCCCACCCTTGCTTATCTCTGCAATCTCCTCCAGCCTCACAATCCTGTGAGATATCTGCATTCCTCCAATCTTGCCTCCCGAAGCATCCCACATTTTAATCGTTCCATTAGTAGCTGTTCCTTCACCTGTCCAAGCCCTAAGCTTTGGAATTCCTGCCCCATACCCTCCACCTTGTTACCTCACATTCTTCATTTGAGACGCTGCTTAAAACCTATCTCTTTGACCAAGCTTCTGATCGTCGGTCTAATTTTGACTTGTAGGGCAGGATTATACGGCCTCGCTTATCTCAAAACCGTAAAATCCCGCCCGAGGTCAACAGACCTTCCCCTGCTCTGCCCCTCGCCTACTCCGATTCCCGTGGCGGGCAGGGCGGTAAAATTCCGACCATATGGTTTGATATCCAATTATAATTTACAATGCTCCTTTGTAGTGTCTTGGGATGTTCTAACACATTAAAGGTGTTATATAAATGTAAGTTATTGTTGTCATCATGATTATGTAGGCAAACACAATCATTTCCTCAAACAAGGATCCACAAGCAACAAATCAACAAAAGGCCTTCACTCTAGGTGGTCCTGGGCAATGATAAATGCTGGCCAGAGCACTGGGATCAATCCGTCTATCTTCTTCCAAACAACCACTACAAAATCTTCCAAATTCATCTCCATCATCAGAACAGTCAGGCAGGGCTCTTAAGTACTGCACCTCCAACACTGCAACACTGCCACAGGACAGTCCTGGGAGTGTCACGACTCAGATAACGACTTTGTCTGAAGTGGAGGCCTTGAACCCCAGAGAGGAGAGCTGCCAACAGAGCCAAAGCTGGTACTGCAATGTGTGAATGTTTATGCCACAAAACAAGGCAACAGACTAAAAAAAAATGTTCATGGGACGTGAACTTCACTGGCAAGTTTGGCATTTATTATCCATCTCTAGTTTCCCTCGAGAAGGTGGTAGTGAGCCGCCTTCTTGAACTACTGCAGTCCATCATTGAACTTTTGATACAGCTGAGTGGCTTGCTGGGCCATTTCAGGGGCAGTTGAGTTAACCACATTGCTGTGGGTCTAGAATCACATGGAGACAACCTCTGTTACGGACAACAGATTTCCTTCCCTAAAGGACAATACAACAATCTGGTAGTTTCATGGTCACCATTGCTGAGACTAGCTGTATTACTCCAGACTAGCCCATAACATAACCACTTCTATACCCAATCCGCAACTGTTGCAACTTGTGTGTCATGCATTGTTAGAAATACAAAGCATAAAAATTGGACTTCTTTCCCCTTGGAGCTTGAAATTTACATGGAATTGATGGATCTCATGCATCCCGGACATTCTCTCTTCCACCTTCTTCTGTCGGGAAAAGGAAACAAAAATCTGAGAACACGTACCAACCATCTCAAGAACAGCTTCTTCCCTGCTGCCATCAGACTTTTGAATGGACTATATATTAAGCTGACCTTTCTCTACACCCTAGCTGTGACTGTAACACTATATTCTGCATCCTATCCTTTCCTTCTCCCCTATGTACTCTACGAACGGAATGCTTTGTCTGTATAACACAAAGAAACAATACTTTTCATTGTATTCCAATACATGTGACAATAATCAATCAAACCAAATCAAATCTCTGCATTTTACATGACTTGGATTCACACAGTCGCTGGAATTATACCGCACCGCCCGTCACGGAAGCGAAGCGGGCGAGGGGCGGACAACGGAAATGCCTGTTGGCCTTAGGCAGGAATTTCCGGTCTCACTCAAGTGAGGCCATAAAATCCCGCCCAGTGTGTTTTTAAGTATTGACCTTGAAGGAAAAGACTAGGTAAGTAGTTAAGACGCTGTAATCATGCTATAGGCACCAGACTACCTTGGAGCAGTCCCACGGTAGAATAGCCAGCGACAGATGATACATGGACCAGAATGCAGACCGTTAACTGCACTGGATTTGATTAGCTATCACAGAGGGGTCAGTTTGCGCGCTATATGTCTTGTGGAAAGATTTACGATGGCTTAATTAGAAAACTGCTCCACTGCTCACAGGGTGTAACTAAAACCTGTTTCGGTTTTAGCAAGAACAATGCTAAAAAGCTGAAGAACATCTGGCAACCGGTAGTACACAGGTTACTCCAATGACAAGCGCACGAAGATCCCCCGAACAAAATCAGTATTCTGCCAGCACCCAGCGAAGACATAAACAAAAGCAGCTGCCCGAGTAAGATTCTGCTTCTTATTTTTCAAAGAAAGAGAAAGCTGATGATTTAAGCTTCATCTGGAACATGCCTAGTTTAATCACACACTGAACTGGTGCTTCAACTTACACACCCATTCTGCCCGCCCCCAACCCACTTAATAAATAATGAATCCAAGGATATTTTCCACATTTCTTAAAAAAGCTCAGATGAAAAATTCCACAGAAGACATTGCGCGCACTATTGAATGCATTTCTTTTCCTTCACTTAGGGTCTGCTCCGTCTGAAGTGCGGGTAGAAGGTTGCCAGCAATAATTCAAATCAATGTTGATCTTACGCAGGCCGTTGTCTGAATGTTGTAAAATCTATCAAGCATTTTGCCGTATGCAGCAGTCACACACATCAGCAGTGCTGCGCTATATTCTTCCTGCGTGTGAGGTGATTGCTGGATAATATTCACACCAGTGAGAAATCCTGCAAATTTACTGCCGGGACACATGGCTGTTTATGCTTACACTGTCAGTGAGAACGTGCATCTTCAGCACGTCTCATACACAGCAGCTGCGGCGCAGCAGTAACGGTGCGACTGACTTGAGCCACAGGGGTTGGAGGTTCGAGTCCCATGTCGAGAGCAAAATTTAGGCTAACGTTGGGAGGGGTGCTGCTGTGTAAAAGGTGTCGCCCTTTCAATGTGACATCAAACCTAGAATGTGCTGCCCTCTCTGGTAGATACAAACTAATGTCACTAATGTCCTTTGGGGAAGGAAATCTGCCGTCCTTACATGGTCTGGTCTACATGTGACTCCAGAGCCACAGCAATGTGGTTGACTCTTAACTGCCCTCTGAAATGGCTTAGCAAGCCACTCAGTTGTATCAATCGCTACAAAGTCTCAACAAAGAAATGAAACCAGACGTATCATAAGAACATAAGAAATAGGAGCAGGAGTAGGCCATCTGGCCCTTCGAGCCTGCCCCGCCATTCAACAAAATCATGGCTGATCTGAAGCGAATCAGTTCCACTTACCCGCCTGCTCCCCATATCCCCTAATTCCCTTATCGATCAGAAAACTATCTACCCGTGATTTAAACATATTCAACGAGGAAGCCTCCAGCCTATCACCTGGCATTGACCTAGGCACCGGAAAAGACAACGGCAAAACAAACAGCCCTGTTGACCCTGCAAAGTCCTCCTTACTAACATCTGGGGGCTAGTGACAAAATTGGGAGAGCTGTTTCGCCCGACCAGTCAAGCAACAGCCTGACATAGTTATTCTCACAGAATCATACCTTACAGATAACACCCCAGACCCCACCACGACCATCCCTGTCCCACCGGCAGGACGGACCCTGCAGAGGCGGTGGCACGGTAGTATTCAATCAGAAGGGAGTTGCCCTGGGAGTCCTTAACATTGACTCCGGACCCCATGAAGTCTCATGGCTTCAGTTAAACATGGTCATGGGAACATCTTACTGTTACCACGTACCGTTCTCCTTTGGCTAAAGAATCAGTATTCCTCCATGTTGAACAACACTTGGAGGAAGCACTGAGTGTGGCAAGGGCGCAAAATGTACTCTGGGTGGGGGATTTCAATGTCCACCACCTTCCACATCCAGTCGAGAATAGTGGTGGACAATTAAGCAACTCACTGGAGGAGACTCCACAAATATCAATGATGGAGGAGCCCAGCACAGTGCAAAAGATAAGACTGAAGTATTCACAGCAATCTTCAGCCAGAAGTGCCGAGTGGATGATCCATCTCGGCCTCCCCCAGTGGTCCCCAGCATCTCAGATGCCAGTCTCCACCCACTTCGATTCACTCCACGTGATATCAAGAAATGGTTGGTGGCACTGGATACTGCAAAGGCAATGGGCCCTGGTAACATTCCGGCAATAGTACTGAAGACTTGTGATCCAGAACTTGCCGCTCCCCTAGCCAAGCTCTTCCAGTGTAGTTACAACACTGGCATCTACCCAACAATGTGGAAAATTGCCCAGGTATGTCCTGTACACAGAAAGCAGGAAAATCCAACCCGACCAATTACCGCCCAATCAGTCTACTCTCGATCATCAGTAAAGTGATGGAAGGGGTCATCAACAGTGCTATCAAGCAGCACCTGCTCAGCAATAACCTGCTCAGTGATGCCCAGTTTGGGTTTCGCCAGGGTCACTCAGCTCCTGACCTTGTTACAGCCTTGGTTCAAACATGGAAAATAAAGCTGAATTCCAGAGGTGAGGTGAGAGTGACATCCCTTGGTATCAAGGCCGCATTCGACGAGTGTGAGATCAAAGAGCCCTAGCGAAATTGGAATCAATGGGTATTAGGGGGCAAACTCTCCACTTGGAGTCATGCTTGATACATAGGAAGATGATTGTGCTTGTGGAGGACCAGTCATCTCTGCAGGAGTCCCTCAGGATAGTGTCCTCGGCCCAACAATCTTCAGCTGCTTCATCAATGACCTTCCCTCATGCATAAGGTCAGAAGTGGGGATGTTCGCCAATGATTGCACAATGTTCAGCACCATTCACTACTCCTCAGATGCTGAAGCAGTCCATGTTCAAATGCAGCAAGATCTGGACAATATCCAGGCTTGGGCTGACAAGTGGCAGGTAACATTCGTGCCACACAAATGCCAGGCAATGACCATCAACAATAAGAGACGCTCTAACTACCGCCCTTGACATTCAATGGTGTTACCATCACTACTGTCAACATCCTTGCGGTTAACATTGAGCAGAAGCTCAACTGGGCTCACCACATAAACACAGTGGCTATAAGGGCAGGCCAGAGGCTAGGAACACTGCAGAGAGTAACTCACCTCCTGACTCCCCAAACCTATCCACCATCTGCAAGGCACAAGTGAGGAGTGTGATGGAATACTCCCCACTTGCCTGGATGGGTGCAGCTCCAACAACACTCAGAAAGCTTGACACCATCTAGAAAAAGCAGCCCGTTTAATTGGCATCACATCTACAAAGATTCAATCCCTCCACTGACGCTCAGTAGCAGCAGTGTGTACTATCTACAAGATGCACTGTAGCAATTCACCAAAGATCCTTAGACAGCACCTTCCAAACCCACAACCACTTCCATCTTGAAAGACAAGGGCAGCAGATACATGGGAACACCACCACCTGCAAGTTCCCCTCCAAGCCACTCACCATCCTGACTTGAAAATATATTACCATTCCTTAGCACTCGCTGGGTCAAAATCCTGGAATTCCCTTCCTAACAGCATTGTGGGTCAACCCACAGATAATGGACTGCAGCGATTCAAGAAGGCAGCTTACCATCACCTTCTCAAGGGCAACTAGAGATCAGCAATAAATGCTGGGCAGCCAGTGCGCCTGTGTCCCACGAATGAATTTTTTAAAAATCCCAAGCTGCCATCTTGAAGAGAAAGCAGGGGGAAATTCTCCCAGGTGCCTCGGTCAATATCTATCCCTCAATCAACATCACCATGAAACAAATTATCTGACCCTCATCCCACTGCTGTTTGTGGGGCCTTGCTCTGCACAAACTGGCTGCCGTGTTTCCTACAACAGTGACCACACTTCAAAAGTACTTCATTAGCTAAAAGGAATTTTGGGATGTTCCGAGGCCCTGTGCAGGAATGGAAGTTCTTTCTTCATTCTCAGGATGTTGTGAAGTTCCAATAAAGGGAGTTATTGAAACGCAGTCACTGGCCAGAATTTTATCATGGGAATCGGAGCGGGCGAGGGGCAGAGCATGTGAAGGTCCGTGGACCTTGGGTGGGATTTTACAGTTTTGAGACGAGCGAAGCCGTAAAATCCCGCCCATGGTTCCATGTTGGCAGGCAGTTTCCACACCTGCGAATATCAAGACAAGCCCGCTTCGGGTGCAGCCCTGAGTGGTTGGTGCACAACTGGGGGTGCCATCTTTCCAATGAGCGGTAACTCAACTGCAGCAGTTCTTACTCGAAGTCTATGGTTAAAACCCCACTTTAAAGTATATGACCCAGGCTGATACTCCCAGTGCCGTGCTGAGGGAGTGCTGCACTGTGGCAGATGCTGATTGTCGGATGAGGCTGAGGCCCTCTCTCCCCTCTTTGAGGTGGAAGCAAAAGATTTTTCTTTCTTTCTCAATCCAGAACCATGACAGTGAAGTGGCCATTTCAGCACAGAGAAGGTGAGAAACAGGCAGACCGCCCACTGTTCCGCAGCACGGCACGGTGGCACAGTGGTTAGCACTGCTGCCTCACAGTGCCAGGGACCTGGGTTCGATTCCCGACTTGGGTCACTGTCTATGTGGAGTTTGTACGTTCTCTCCACGTCTGCGTGGGTTTCCTCCGGGTGCTCCAGTTTCGTCCCAAAGTCCGAAAGACGTGCTGGTTAAGTGCATTGGCTATGCTAAATTCTCCCTCAGTGTACCCGAACAGGCGCCCGAGTGTGGCAACCAGGGGAATTTCACAGTAACTTCATTACAGTGTGAATGTAAGCCTACTTGTGACTAATAAATAAATTTTACTGTTCTATCCTCCCTCGCAAAGGAGCAATCGATTTGATATTGACTGTTTTTCATTACCACCACTATTGAAAAAGATCCCTGAAGAGTCAAAAGGACAACAGAGATATATTTAATACCAACATCCAATGTTAAATTCCAACACCTTCTCTTCCACTCCCAGTCCTGTCTTTCCCCTTTGCAGTGTCGATGGTAGTCATGATGTGGCGATGCCGGCGTTGGACTGGGGTAAATACAGTTTTAACAACACCAGGTTAAAGTCCAACAGGTTTATTTGGTAGCAAATGCCATTAGTTTTCAGAGCGCTGCTCCTTCGTCAGATGGAGTGGAAATCTGCTCTCAAACAGGGCATACAGAGACACAAAATCAAGTTACAGAATACTGATTAGAATGCGAATCTCTACAGCCAACCAGGTCTTAAAGATACAGACAATGTGAGTGGAGGGAGCATTAAACACAGGTTAAAGAGATGTGTATTGTCTCCAGACAGGACAGCCAGTAACTTCATTGCAGTGTCAATGTAAGCCCATTTGTGACACTAATAAATAAATTTTGAGCACACAAAGGTAGCTTTGACACATGGGGATAGCTTTGAGTGAACGGGGATAGCTTTGAACGCACTATCAAATTTGATATCAAAATCATTCCAAATTAGAACTCCTGATGTCAAATTGTAATTGAGAGCATTGATGTCAAATAACAAAACGCCATCTGGTTCACAGGGATCTCCCAATTTGAGCTGGCAGAGAGATGGTGACTCCATAACCTGCTGCCACAATTAGCAACTGCTCTGTCCGGGTAGGGCCGAAGAATGCCAGAGACAGAGAAAGTTATAATTTCTGCTCAATATTTAACTGACTGTCCAAAATAGCCTTGCACAGCAGCCAAAGAGCCAGTGACTCATTACTCCAATGATGTCTTGGCAACACATGAGGACAACAAAAGAGAACCAGCTCGCTTTGTAACTAACCTTGAAGCAATCGTGACTCATGCATGCCGGAATGGCTCTATCACTCAAGTGAGCGCACAGTTAAAATAATACTTCGGTAAACACTTTGCGATCCATTAATGGAAATCGGATGCATTACTTTTTCTTTGTATTCTACAGATATTGAGAAAGGACACGGGCGGCACGGTGGCACAGTGTTTAGCACTGCTGCCTCACAGCGCCAGGGACCTAGGTTCGATTCCCGGCTTGGGTCACTGTCTATGTGGAGTTTGCACATTCTCCCCGTGTCTGCGTGGGTTTCCTCCGGGTGCTCCGGTTTCCTCGCACAGTCTGAAAGAGATGTGCTGGTTAGGTGCATTGACCCGAACAGGCGCTGGAGTGTGGCGACTAGGGGAATTTCACAGGAACTTCATTGCAGTGTTAATGTAAGCCTGACTTGTGACACTAATAAATAAACTTTAGGAAAAGAGAAAGTAAAGTGAGCGTTAGTCCGCCAGAGAGTGAGAATGGGGAATAAATAATGCAAAGTAAGGAGGTGGTGGATAAATTGAACAGATATTTTGTGTCTGCCTTCACTGCAGAGGATAAAAACAGCATCCCAGATATAACAGCGAATCAAGAAGTGAAAGGAAGGGAGGAACTGAAAACAATTGCAATCACCAGGGAAAGAGTGTGTAGAAAATTATTCAAACTAAAAGCCGATGAATCCCTGGGTCCTGACAAAAGCAAATGACTGCGGATGCTGGAATCTGAAACAAAAACAGAAAATGCTGGAAAATCTCAGCAGGTCTGACAGCACCTGTGGAGAGAGAATAGAGCCAACGTTTCGAGTCTAGATGACCCTTTGTCAGAGCCCTGGGTCCTGATGTTCTTCATCAGAACATGTTAAAAGAAGTGGCTGCTGAGATAATAGATGCATTGGTTTAGATTTTCCAAAGTTTGTTAAGATTCTGGAGAAGTGCCATCAGGTTGGAAAACAGCAATTGTAACTCCTCTTTTCCAGAAAGAAGAAAGACAGCAAGCAGGAAATGACAAGTCAGTTAGCCAAACATTTGTCATAATCTGCGATCTTACAAGAAAAATTATAAGTGCTGAACGGGCAGGAAAACGGGTGAGATTCAGACGTGTTTTTTGGGTGAGTTTGAAAATGCAATCTTATGACACTCTGGGCGAGATCTTCCAGCCACGCTCGCCCCAAGACCAGAAAATCCCACCCGAGGTCAATGGATCTTTGCAATATCCGTGTCCCTCCCGCTATCATTCCCGCAATCATTCTGCCCTCTGTCACTTTCTTGGACAGGAGTGCGATTCTCACAAGTTGGGGGAGGCGGAGCCTAAGCTCGCCAGTGAAGCCGGCTTCAGAGTGCGAGGGGTGCCATTGCGCAGGTGCTCCGATCGCCCCGTGTCCACATAAAACACCCATCCCTCATCATCACAGTGGCAACACAGGTCACCTGCATCGGGAACCTTCCAATGTGTCCCCTGGTATGACTCCCTCCACTGCCGATCCTGCACACCCTCTCTTTGCCAGTCTCCCCGGTCTGCCAATCACCCCCTGTGCCGGACTATCCCCCACACCCCTCCTCCCTGAACACCCCCTGTGCTGGAATCCCCCCCCCCCCCCCCCCGCCTTGCTGTTCACCCCTTGTGCCCTCTGGGGGAAGGGGGGAGGGGAGAGGGGGGGAGGGGAGAGGGGGAGGGGAGAGGGGGAGGGGAGGGGAGAGGGGGAGGGGAGGGGAGAGGGGGAACGGGAGAGGGGGAACGGGAGAGGGGGGAGGGGAGAGGGGGGAGGGGAGGGGGGGTGTGAGGTACTCACCTCAGAATTCGCAGATTCTTAAGTGATACAAAGGTATTTCCTGGGGCTTCGATTGAAATATTTTTTTAAGAATCACATATATCTTTTATGGAAGTCTCATCGATGCTATAGAAATTCCCAAAACACTGCAGTAGATGCTCGGAGCGTCCTTCAGGTGATATTGCTGAACAAATATTGATCTAGCTGCTGCTCGTGGGGTTTCTCTGGTGATGAACAAATTTCTTACATTTGCCAACATAACACTGACCGTGCTCCAAAAGCTATTCATCAGGGTCATTCCAACCTCACCCGCCTGCCTAATTTCACTTTGCAGTGATCAATGGAAATAAAATCAGGCAGATTGTAAATCAGACAGCCCATCCCATCCTGTCAATTGATTAGTTAATCCTTGTCTCTCTCTTGATTTCTTCCCTCTGTGCCTCTGTCTCTCTATCTCACTGTCCATGGCCATCTCCCTATCATGTCTCTCCTCTTTCACATTCAATGGGCACGATCTTATCTGCCCTTCATGCCACACTCTCGCTGTGGCGAGGTCGGAGAATTTGTCGGCCAGACAAATCTCTGTTCACTGCAGCAGGGTGGGAAAATCCCGCCGGCGTGAACGGTAAAAAGATTCCGGCCCCTGGGTGTCAGCTGTGATGTGGAGATACCGGCGTTGGACTGGGGTAAGCACAGTAAGAAGTCTCACAACACCAGGTTAAAGTCCAACAGGTTTATTTGGCAGCCCTAGCTTTCGGAGTCTCAGGCTCCTTCATCAGGTGAGGACACAAGTCCTCACTCACCTGATGAAGGAGCCTGAGACTCCAAAAGCTAGGGCTGCCAAATAAACCTGTTGGACTTTAACCTGATGTTGTGAGACTTCTTACTGTGTCAGCTATGACTCAGTGGGTAGCACACTCGATCTGAGTCAAGAGACTGTGGGTTCAAACCCCATCCTGTTGTTTGTGCATCGGTGTAGCACCTTATTAAATATCAGTCGTGGCTCAGTGGGTAGCATTTTCACCTCTGAAGCAGTAGACCATGTATTGAGGTTTAACCCCACAAACCCGATCGCATAAGCTGACACACCCACTGCAATACTGAGGGAATGTTGTACTGTTGGTGATGCTATCTTTTGACTGAAATAGTAAACCGAGGCCTCCTGCCCAATTATGTTAGCTGTGATAGCTCTGTCTCTGTATTTTGATTCCCTGTCCTTTTCCCATATCTCTGATGACCTCCACAAGTAACTATTGATCTCCTTTTCAAACACCTCCTGTATCCATGGTCTAATGGATAGAATGCTCCCTCTTCCCATTGGCGTGCAGTTTTCTGTAAAGACTTTCAACCAGATTAATTTGAATTCTAAGAGTTCACCCGTTTCTATATTCTACCAGACTGAACGATGTTCCTCAGTTTCCTTATATGAGAGAGGATATTCAAAGACATCTTTAGTGGTGGGAAATCCCATCATGCACCTTTCTTCAAAAGTAAACAAGACATCTTGCTTACCTCTCCATTGACCACCACTGCCTCCGGACTCCTTTCCGAGCCGGGGTAACCGGGATGGGCCGTCAGTGGCTTGATTGAGAGAAGCTGAACAGACCCAGAGGAAGTGTCGAAAGGGTCATCCGATGTCTTGGAGACATGCTCAAACAGCGTGGCACTCTCCTCCTCATCACTGACTGGTGCTGAACCATGTTGCGTCACAAATGTCAGGCCGTAACAAAGCAAGAGACATAAAATAAAAGTTATGAGGGTGAGACAAGATTCCTTAACAAGTTGTTCATTGAATTCCTCCCCTTCTGAAGGAATTAAGCAAAGGTGACACATCTACACATTCTTGCAGGGTGGAAATATATCGCCCTTTCTTCAGGTCAAAATTCTGGAGCTCCTTCCCTAACAGCACTGTGGGTGTACCTACACCACATGGACTGAAGCGATTCAAGAAGACAGCCCGTCTTGAACTTCTCGAGGGCAATTAAGGATGGGCAATAAACGCTGGTCCCACCAGCACTGCTCACCTCCCGTGAATATAATGTTAAAATTAGAGATTTCACCAAATCATTCCAGAAATTGATTCTAGGGTGAGATGAACTAAGATGGCAGGAGGCTCTCATGTGGAGCATAAGCACCTGTGTGTAGCTGATGGGCTGAATGGCCTGTTCATATACTGTAAATTTGAGGTAACATGTCCATTACATAGCTAAATAATGACACAAAAATGAAACCATTTTCTTCAATGCAAATCAATCTCTGAATATATAAGAATATTGATAGGCAGAGGGATCTGGGTGTACAGGTAAACAGGTCACTGAAAGTGGCAATGCAGGTGGAGAAGGTAGTCAAGAAGGCATACGGCATGCTTGCCTTCATTGGCCGAGGAATTGAGTTTAAAAATTGGCAAGACATGTTGCAGCTTTATAGAACCTTAGTTAGGCCGCACTTGGAATATAGTGTTCAATTCTGGTCGCCACACTACCAGAAGAATGTGGAGGCTTTGGAGAGGGTACAGAAAAGATTTACCAGGATGTTGCCTGGTATGGATGGCATTAGCTATGAGGAACGGTTGGAGAAACATGGTTTGTTCTCACTGGAACGACGGAGATTGAGGGGCAAACCTGATAGAAGTCTACAAGATTATGAGGGGCATGGACAGAGTGGAAGAGTCAATTACGAGAGGGAATAGATTTAAGGTGCGAGGAGCAAGGTTTAAAGGAGATGTACGAGGCAAGTTTTTTACACAGAGCGTGGTGGGTGCCTGGAATTCACTGCTGAGGGAGGTAGTGGAAGCAGAGACGATAGTGACTTTTAAGGGGAGTCTACATAAATACATCCCATTACAGGATGGGAATAGAGGGATACGGTCCCCAGAAGGGTAGGGTGTTTTAGTTCAGACGGGCAGCATGGTCGGTGCAGGCTTGGAGGGCCGAAGGGCCTGTTCCTGTGTGGTAATTTTCTTTGTTCTTTATATGGTGAATACATAGTCTGTTATTACTGGCCCTCTGTGATGGAAGTGTATACTGTACCTCAGAAATTGGTGTCAGTGAAGTTAGTACACAACTGTTTTTGCTTCAAGCAAGTATAATAGTGGAGGAAGGAATTTGATATGTCTATATTTGGAGTTCACACAGTAGACCCGGGTTCAGATCCCACCATGGCAGATTGTGAAATTTGAATTCAATAAAAATCTGAAAATAAAGGTCTAATGATAACCATTGTCAATTGTCGTAAAAACCCATCTGGTTCACTAATGTCCTTCAGGGAAGGAAATCTGCTGTCCTTACCTGGTCTGGCCTACATGTTACTCCAGAGCCACAGCAATGTGGTTGACTCTTAAATGCCCTCAGGGATGGGCAATAAATGCTGGTCCAGCCAGCGACACCCACATCCCATGAATGAATTTAAAAAAACATCATTGAGGTTAATGTCTACCATCGACACTTGCTGGGACAAGGGATCATCTGTGTGGAGGATGGTGGCAAGCCAGGAAGTTCATGTTGAAACACTTCGCAGGGACTCAGTGATTAATCTTCGAAGGGTAAGGTAACTGACTGACAGCACGAATTGCTACTTTATGTAAGGATCTCACATTTTGACACGTTGCTGAACTACTTGTCTCATCAACAGCACTGCAAGCCAAAAATAATCAATGGCTCTGCATCTATATTGACTCTCTGTCACGCTCACAAGTCATTGCTCTCCAATCAAATTTCTGAACTACACGAAACAGTTCTGCTTTGAATAATAACCCCATTTGTTCTTCAATTTTCAACAAGAATATTACAGAGTGCGCACCGTCAAAGATTATGAACCCTGACGGAAATTTGCAATGTTGATTTGTGTTGGTTTCCTACTTGTTCTGCCTTCATTTTTCTTAACCATTCATGGGATTGTTGGTGTTGGTATTTATTGCCCATTCCAAATTGCCTTTGAGAAGGTGGTGGTGAGTTGGCCTTTGGGAACTGCTGCTGTCCATTTATTAGATACATTCACAGTGCTGTTAGGAAAGGAATCCCTGTCCCACACTCATCAGTAACCTCATTCCACAAAGCTCAAAGACTATTCAGGCTATCTTAAACCGAATCAGTGAATCATTCTTATTGCTGCTCGTGTAATAGAGTTCAAATTGCTTAACAGAAGCCCCACCATGCCTATCCACTATGTCCCATCTACTGACATTCATCATCTAGCAAGCTCCCTTGTCACATCGCGCAAGCACTTTTACCTCTAAAGTCAGACCGTTGTGTGTTTAAGCCCCAAAATGCTGCAGATAGAATCATAGAATCCCTACAGTGCAGAAGAGGCCATTTGGCCCATCAAGTCTGCACTGATTCTCTCACACAGGATGTGGAGATGCTGGCGTCTCTCACACAGCATCATATCCAGACTCTTCCCCGCCCTATTCCTGTAACCCCACACACATTTCCCATGACTAATCCATCTAATTTACACATCTTTGGCCACTAAGTGGCAATTTAGCATGGCCAATCCACCTAACCTGCACATCTTTGGAGTGTGGGTAGAAACCGGAGCACCCAGAGGAAACCCAGGCAGACACGGGGAGAATGTGCAGACTCCGCACAGTGCCTCACAGCACCACATGCTTGTACTGTCGCATTAATGCAGCAGCTTATCAAGTGTTGGACGTAGCTCAGTGGGTAGCACTCTCTGTGCCAGAAGCTTTGAGCTTCAAGTCATACTTGACAGACTTCAGCCCATAATCTAGGCTGGCACTCCCAGCGCAGTATTGAGGGACCGCACCATCGAATGTGCCATCTTTCAGATGAGACATTGAACTGAGGTCCCCTTCTGCCCACTCGGTTGGATTTGGGCTTGATTGACACCTTGCCCGAGATCTTAGAGATCAACCCCCTCCAGCACCGTTACACAGTGGCAGCCTTCCGTATTATCTACAGGATGCACTGTGGCAACTTGCCAAGACTCCTTTATTAGCATCTCCCAAAACTGCGATCTCTACTTCCTAGAAAGATGAGGGCAGCTGGTGCATGGGATCCCACCATCTGCAACTCCCCTCCAAGTCATGGGGCGGCACGGTGGTACAATGGTTAGCACTGCTGCCTCACAATGCCAGGGGCCCAGGTTCGATTCACAGTTAGGGTCACTGTCACTGTCTGTGCAGAGTCTGCACGTTTCTCCCGTGTCGGCGTGGGTTTTCTCCGGGTGCTCTGGTTTCCTCCTCCAGTCTGAAAGATGTGCTGGTTAGGTGCACTGGCCGTGCTAAATTCTCCTTCAGTGTACCCGAACAGGCGTCGGAGTGTGGCGACTAGAAGATTTTCACAGTAACCTCATTGCAATGTTAATGTAAGTCTACTTGTGACACTAATCATCCTAACCTGGGATGATGTCGCCATTCCTTGACTATCGCTGAGTCACAATTCTGGAAATCCTGCCCTAACAGCACTGTGGGTGGACCTACATCACATGGACTACTGTAGTTCAAGAAAGTGGCTCGCGATCATCTCCCCGAGGGCTAATACAGATGGGTAACAGATTCTGGCCTTTGCAGCTCTTGAATGAACAAATACATTTTTAAAAAATCCCCTCTCACAAACAAGGGAGTATTCTCCGGTTTCCAGGCCAGATTATAAGAATGACCACACTTCAAAATAAAACATAATTGGCTGTAAAATGAGGTATGACATCCTGAGGTTGCAGAATGCAAGTTTTTACTTCCGTTTTGCTGCACAAATCAACGTGAATGTAACATCGAAAGTCAGATGTCTCAATTTCTCTGTCTCAGAAGATGTATTAAAAATATTGCAAACAATAGCAGTTGTAGCTTACCTTAATTTTACACATCACACCTGACAGTATTCACTATTGGATTAAGTCCCCCCACTGCGCAACTTCTTCACAGCAAGTACTCGCAATAAAAGTCATTCGAGAGATTTGGGTTATGTGGTGATTAAAAGGAAATACTGTTGGAAGAGTTTTTCTCTTCGTTCTGCTATCACTCAGGAATCACTCATTGTATCACGGAAGCTGTTCTGCCCCTCCAAATCTCTGACAGTGGTAGGAGCACCAGCACGAGGAACAAGGATAACATTTTCACAAAGAGTTCAGGCCCAGGAAAACATGTCAGCAAAAATATTGAGCAATCACCCAGCCACAATGCATACGAGATTCCAATTTAGGTTAACAGGATATTGGACAGAAGGGAATGGAGATTATCTTGAAATAGGTCATTGCTTTTACCAAATTGGATTGCAGTGGGTTGAATTTTGGTACGTTCCATTTAACTCTTTACTTTGCCTTCGCCAGCCTCATTTAGTGACTCAGGTGCCTTCATCTCCGGGGTGTTCACTTTCCTGGCAAGATTGGCATTTATTACCACTCAACAAGTGGGCCTTAATCTTGCTCCACTATTCCTGGTAGTGGTTTGTCACAAACTGAGGGGCTTCCTGGATCACTCCAACAAGAGACTGTTGATCCACTTCTCCTTGCCATTTAATGGCATTATCATTGCCAAATTCCCACCCCATCAACATTCTGGGGATCACAACTGGCCAGAGGCTGAATTGGACCAGTCACGTTAAGCCTGTCCACCACCCACAGCATAAGGCAGGACTGTGATGGAATTCTCCCCACTACCTGGATGAATACGGCACCCACAACACTCAAGAAGCATGATAGCATCCTGGACAAAGCAGCCCTCTTCATTGACACCCCATCTACCATCTTAAATATTCACCCCCTCCATCATTAGGACATATTGGCAGCAGTGTGTATCATCTACAAGATGCATTGCAACAACTTGCCAAGATTTCAAAGGGGGCGACTCTTCAACCTGCAACATCTGCCACCCAGGAAGACAAGGCCAGAGGATATTTGGGAACACTACCATCTGCAAGTTCCTCTCCAAGTCACAGGCTATCTTGACATGGAAATTATCACTGTTCTTAATAATATATCATTTTGTTTGGTCATATAGAACTTGAATATTACTGAAAAGAGAGACATGATGCTGAAGCTTTTTGTTTGGCACTCATCAGGACAAATGCAAGAATGCAAAATTTCAAATGGTCGCTACAATTTATACTACAGGAGAAAGGGGCACTGATTGGTTGGGAAGTTGATTCTGAGTGATCAAGGTGTTGCTATTGTAAGACATCTTATGTACTTTTAACAGGTAGCACCTGTCTTTACTCTATTGCAGGACACTAAGGGCGGGACTTTCTAGCCATGCTCACCCCAAGGCTGCAAATTCCCGCCCGAGGTCAACATTTGCATGGTCCGCCCCTACCTACTACAATTCCCATGGCGGGTGGGACGGGAGAACTGAACTTTGTCAAAACATTGTAACTATACTACTGCCTAAGTCTAAATGCTGTGTTGCATTGGTTGCAAGTTGAGAACTGATTGTGGCTTGGACTTGCATGCAATGGGGTAAGGGAAGCGAAAGGTGAAATATAAAAGGACAGAAGACTGAAGAGACCATTAAGACTGGGTGTGTGAATAGTTTCAGGGAAACTGTCACATACCTGGTCAAAGAGTGCTGAGGACAATGAAAGGTGCAGGCACTGGAGTCTGGCTTGTGGCTCTGTGAGGGGTATGAGACAGACATGCAGATACTGCCGAGTGGCAAAAATCAATCAACTTTAAAAGAAGAACCCACAGAGACTGTAGTCGGGAAAAGTGAGCTGGTCAGTCACTGCAAGGTGCGGCAGAGAAAATGTCAGCGGGCAGACCACCCGGGGCTAGCTCCAGCAGGAAATTCCCACCCGAGGTCAATGGTCATTTCCATTATCCACCCCTTGCCTGCTCCGATTCCGTGACGGGCGAGGCAGTAGAATTCTGGCGTTTGTTTCTTTAAGTAGAACATGAGTGCATCGTGAAAGAACATAGAAACTAGAAGCAGGGGTAGGCCATTCAGCCCTTCAAGAGTGCTCCGCCATTCATTATGATCATGGCAGGCCATCAAATTCAATATCCTGACCCCGCTTTCCCACCATATCCCTTGATCCCTTTAGCGTCCAAGAGCTATATTTAATTTCTTCTTGAAATCACACAACGTTTTGGCCTCAACTACTTTCTGTGGTCGTGAATTCCATACCTTCACCACTCTCTGGGTGAAGGAAGTTCTCCTCACCTCAGTTCTAAAAGGTTTACCCCTTATCCTCAAACTATGTCCCGTGATGTTCTCTACCTGACCCTCAGTTGCTGCAAAATGAAATCAAGTGTGGATCTTTCTGTTAATCAGGACAGCAGCCTAATCTAAATGTATTGTAAAGGAATGGCTGTGATTGCTTCAGTGGATTTTATTGTAGAGGGACTGTACTGCCCTCTTGAAATACGCAATGAAATAACACTGAAAAGGACAAGTCACACCACCCTGATACTAACAGCACTGCAGATCCTGGAAGTCTATAAAACAGCAACAAGCTCTACTTGCATTTATATAGCACCTTTAGCTTTGTAAAATTCCCAAGCCCCCTCACTGGAGTGTTAACAAACAACATTTGACTGCAAGCCGCACGAGAAGATATAAGAGCACAGGACAAAAAGCTTGGACAAAAATTGTTTGAAGGAGAGTCATATCAAAGTAGAGTTTAAGAGGCAGAGAGGCTTAGGGCGTGCAAAGTAAAATGCGCACCCAACTGTGGTCAGCCTGGTCCCTTTACTTCCTTTGCAATATATTTGCACTATTCTGATATTATCAGAAAAATCACTTGCTTTCACTGCTGCAGCTTTGGAAAGTCAGATCAAGATTATCGTAATTTACGTGTGTTCTACTTTAAGAAAGAAACAGCTTGGATTTTCAGGCCTCTGTAAGTTTGGATGGAGAGGCAGTGCGTGCTTCAAGTGTATGTATATCTCCGGGTTGAGGTGACAGTGACTAAGCATTAGCCTTGGATTCATAACATCACCACTCTAAGAAAATACAAAAGATTGTGAGCGTAGCCCAGTCCATCACGGAAACCAGCCTCCCATCCATTGACTCCATCTATACTTCCCACTGCCTCGGAAAAGCAGCCAGCATAATCAGGGACCCCACACACCCCGGACATACGTTCGTACACAAAAACAGAAAATGTTGGAAAATCTCAGCAGGTCTGACAGCATCTGTGGGGAGAGAATAGAGCCAATGTTTCAAATCTAGATGACCTTTGTCAGGGGCCAATCTTCCAGCCTCTGCCAGGTGGGAATTGCCCAGGAACTTTCAACTTCCAATGGGCAATTCGCCTGCTCCTTGGGACCCTTCGTAAAAGCCTCTAGCTCCCAGAGAGAATTGGGACTTTGGGTGCTTGCCACCTCATTTATTGTTACTCCTTTAAGGGCAACACAGCAGAGTAAGGGTCACCCAGTCTTTGTGATCAATCAGGACCCAGAGTGTGGAATCACCCTATAGTGAGAAAGGCTCCTAGGCAGAGTCATTTTGGGGAGCTAGCCACAGCTATGCAGCTGCTGTACAATTCTTATTAATAAATACCCTTTGTGCTCACTAATGAAGTTTGTGAAAGTGCATCTTTACACTTACCCAGCTGCCACCCTACCCACCTGCCACTTCACCAACCTGCCACTTCACCCACCTGCCATCCTACTCATCTACCACCTCAGCCACCTGCCACCTCACCCATTGTACCCACTTACTTAATCCGCCTACCCACCTTACCACCCTACCCGTTCACACATTCACCAATTCACTACCATTTACACCGGACCGTTAAACATACCATTTGGCAGCTGGTAATGTAAAAAGGGGGCATGTCCTGACTTCCCCCCCAACTCTGCTGTGCTTTGATGCAATTCCCTATTGGACGCTGCACGCCACATTTCTGGTAAACCCGGGCTCAGGAAACCTGGAAAGAAATGCGAAGCAACGTCCAGTCGGGGAGACATTCGAGCGGGGTGGCAATCTGATGATGACTGCCACTCTTCAGAAAATCCAGGCCAATATCTCCTTACGTAGCCCGGTATCATATTTGGGACATTTTGTTAGCAAAAGGCATTATATAAATATAAGCTTCCATTGTTGTCTACCTTATCAAGTCCTTCCGTAATCTAAAGACCCTCTATCACGTCACCCTTCCAGTCTTTTCTGACTGAAGGGAACAAACCCCAGCCTGGTTAGTTTTTCCTAATAATTGAGTATCAATCTTATAAATTTTTGTTGCGTCTTCTCCATTGTTTCTACAACTAGACCTTCAATAACGAGATCCAAACTCAGATCAATGATTGAATCATAGAATCCCACAGTGCAGAAGGAGGCCACTCAGCCCATCGAGTCTGCATCAACCACAATCCCACCCAGGCCCCATCCCCACAACCCCATGCATTTACCCTAGCTAGTCCCCCTGACACCAAGGAGCAATTCAGCATGGCCAATCTACCTAACCCGCACATCTTTGGACTGTGGGAGGAAACCCACGCAGAGATGGGGAGAACGTGCAAACTCCACACAGACAGTGACCCAAGCCGGGAATCGAACCTGGGTCCCTGGTGCTGTGAGGTAGCAGTGCTAACCACTGTGCCGCCCAAGAAAGGGATATTTCGACTTGTGTAATTGCATAGATCACGTGAACGGGACTAAAGTTCTGCTGGGATTTGAACCCAGAATCATAGAATCCCTACAGTGCAGAAGGAGGCCATTCGGCCCATTGAGTCTGCACCGACAACAATTCTACCCAGGCCCAATCCCCGTAACCCCACACATTTACCCGACTACTCCCCATTAACACAAAGGGGCAATTTAGCACGGCCAATTCACCTAAACCACACGTCTTTGGACTGTGGGAGGAAACCAGAGCACCTGGAGGAAACCCACACAGACACGGGTGGCTTGTTTACTAGACAGGCGCTTTGACCAACTAAGCCACAGAAGCTGACCTGATGAAAGGAAGGAAATAGTGGGGAAGAGGGAGCAGTTAAAATATAGTCTGAACCAGATCAATCGGACCCGAACTGGACTTTCCTAGTTTGCAATATAATCCAGAGCTGGGTAAGCGATGGGCAAGGGCGGGGAGGCAGGGGACGGGGGGGACGGGGGGGGGGGGGGGGGGGAGGCGCGGGGAGGGGGCACTGCCAAGTGACTGAAAGACAATCAATTTTATCAAAAGATAATGTGAGTTTTATGTCTCTGCAAAACAGTTTTTGAACAGATCACATCAGCATGTTTGCTCACCAGTCAGTTTCTGAGGTGCAGAAATTTACGTTCAGGTCAAAACCGTGTTGTCTGCCGTGAGAGTTTTTTAAATTTTCTGCGTGTTTGTGATTTATTGCAAAGTTTCTGTCACGGGAGCGGAATAGTAAAACAAAAGAACAAGCTCATCTCACCATTTTTCTTCCTGGTTCCCTCTTTTGAAATTTTCTGCTGTGCTGTTGCCTTCTGTGGAGTGCCCATGTCCGAGTCAAGATTTCCTGATTGCTCACTGATGACAGAATCTTGTTCGCTGTGTAACCTGCTATAAATCACCATGATACAAGAGAATTGTCATATATTCATCTCTCTCTCTCCCTTCCCCTTACATGTTTTCAAGGTTAGCTTGATCAATACTCATTGCGTTTTGTTTTTCCTGATCCTGTCAGTCAATTTCTTAAATATAATTTGAAAGAATCATAGAATCACTACAGTGGAGGCCATTCGGCCCATTGAGTCTGCACTGACCACAATCCCACCAAACCCTATCCCCATAACCCCATACATTTAACCTAGCTAATCCTCCTGACACTAAGGGGCAATTTAGCATGGCCAATCCACCTAGCCCACACAGTTTTGGGTGTGGGGGAAAACCGGAGCACCCGAAGGAAACCCACACTGACATGGTAAGAATGTGCAAACTTTGCACAGACAGTCACCCAAAGCCAGAATCGAACCCAGGTCCCTGACGCTGTGAGGCAGCAGTGCTAACCATTGTGCCACTGTGCTGAAAGGAGTGTGCAAAAAGAAACATTTAACAACGCAGGATGTAGCTTTCCCTTGACACACTTCAGGCTGTAAAACGTCCATCCCTCAATAAGTTCTTTTTTAACCACCCGGTAGTGAAGTTGACATGGAGATGTCCCACTCTATGACAGCCCACCTAGGAGCCAAAGCACGCTGCAGGTACGCCAGGCAGGGACAACGTGGGACTTCCACCTCTCCCTGGGAAAGAAGTCCTGCCCTCGGGAGCGACCAGCCAAACAGACTGGCCGGTATTTCCATCAGACCCAGCAGTAGTGATCACTGCCTGGATGGCAACGAGGAAGATTAAGAAGGCCAAATGGATCCCGGAGACAGTTAATTGAAGGGTCTTGGGCAGAGAGGTTTTGGGTGCATCAGGAAGGGGGGCAGGGATCGGGTGATGTGCTTAATGCAGCAGGTGGGTTGGAAGTAAGGGGGGGATTCAATATGAGGGGGGGAGCATCCCTCAATCCACAAAGGGAAGCCCCTGAAGATAGTGCCCCCTCCTTCCTTCCTGTCCATTGAATTATTATTAAAGTGGGATGCCCCCTCCAGCCTGACCGCCCACACCAACCATTTAACAGTGTGGGCAGCGGATTATCAGGGTCAACTGGCTTGACTAGAATTCCAATTGTCTCTTAATTATTTATTTAAATGTGATGGACAGGCTGCTGATTTCAGTGCCCGCCCTCCCTCATTATCTTGGGGGTGAGCTCAGGGGATGGGCGGGAAAGTGGTGGGTGGGCACCCACTCGGATTTACCAGTACCCCCCTCAAAAAACACACCTGGCAGGGGCACGTAAAATACAACCCACAGTTTTAGCTTTTATTCAAACCATGGTCTTTACTGTTTCATAGTCAAACCTGGACTATAACTTCAGTCTTCTCCAATCAATTTACAAAATTTTCTGCAAACTCCGCTACGATAATACACCATTAATCTAATCATTGCAATATATCACTCTGGCTGGATTTGCAAAATACTTCTCGAAAGCTCTTCCCTCCATCTGTAAACTGCAATCCTTCGAGATCTCTGAGTTCCTCCAATTCTGACTTTTTATGCATTCCCCATTCCCTGCATCCCACCACTGGACTGCCAATCTCTGGAGTTCCCTCTTTTAATATCTGTACCTCTCTCTCTTCCTTTAAGACCCATCTTAAAACCTACCTTATTAACCAAACATTTGTTCACCTATCTCCTTCTTTGGCTTGGCGTTAACTGTTTTGAGTGGTAACGCTCCCATGAAGTGGATTGGGATTTTTCACTAGCTTGATGGTTCTCTACATATGCAAGTGGTTGTTGCTGTTGTTCTTGACCTCGGATGGGATTGCTGTTGTTCTTGTTGTTTACATCAAAAATTAACACACAAAGCCATTTCACGATATTGTCTTAACCTCAACTAGATGGCTTGGCTGCTCTTAGAGACACCAAGGGCAGGATTTTCCAGCTGCGCTCGCCCCAACACTGGAAAGTCCCACCCGAGGTCAATGACTTTTTCATGGTCCGTGTCCCTCCCGCCACGAATCCCGTGATGGGTGGGACGGGGAAATTCCGCCACTTAAGCCAAGAAGCTTTCAGAGTAGTGGACAGACAACTATACCAATTTCTTTAGTCAGCCATGGCTCAATGGGTAGCATTCTTGCCTCTTGAGTTCACAGATTGTGGGTTCCTGAGCATGTAATCTAGGCTGGCCCTTTACAGTGGTCCCAGTGGAGCGTCGCAATGAACAAAGTGCCATTTTTTGGTTGAGATATTAAAGACAGCCTAATTTTCCCCCTCTCAGGTGGATGTAAGAGATCTCCTGGCCAAAATTCTAAGAAAGACAGAGGAGTTCTCCCCAGTGTCCTGGCCAGTACTTATACTTCAACCAAAACTAATAACCTGCTCATTATCTCATTGCTACTTGTGGGACCTTGCTGCCCATAATTTGCAGGTTTATTCCTTGATATTCTACCTTGAGTTCCATGACAGCTATCCCATCTGGTGCTGCCTCACCAGTGCCTCTGTTAAATGGACCTTGCATACCTTATGATCTGGAGTGAACCTTTTTTTCCCCTCAATATCCAATCAAACAATAGTATGACACAGGGATTTGAATCGGGTGCCCTTTCTCCGAACACTAAAAAGTCACATGTGTTATGGTTCAGGCTAGAAACTCCAAAGTGTTTTATGAAGCCCACCTGAATCATAAGTTTTGCATTTTGAATTTGGCGAGGATAAGCATGAGATGCGTCACTTCAGGTATGATTCAAATGACCCACTAGGGAGCTTTTATCAAACAAAGTTTATTTAAGAATATAGTTAACATGTATGGAAAGAAAATTAGCAATAAATTCTAACAATTACAAACTAAAACAAAATACCCACAATAGTGAATATATATATTTAAGCTGCACCAATCAAACCAACCTCCACAAACAACCCTTTAAACAGATTCAACACAGCATGGACTAAGGCTCACGTGATCCTGGAAATTGAGTCCTTTGGCTGAAGTCTGCATTTCTTTGGATTCACTCCAAAAAGTTTGAAGACAGCTTCCCAAAACACCAGAGAGGCTCTGGTCGAGCCCCCAACAACAGCAGATTTTCACCCTTCAGGAAAACAAGTTCTTGTTTTCAGCTAGCGAACAGAAGTTTCAAAACAACAGGGAGAGAGGGAAAACACTTCTTTTTAGCTTGCTGTCCCTTCTAAAACATAAACTCAAACCTGCAGCTCCAAACTGAAAATGAAAAATAACTGTCCAAAAACATATGACCATCCTCCTAACAATGCAGGATCATAAAACTAACCCCACAGTAAACACAAACCACCCCCTTTAAGCCACTTAAGTAGCAATAAAAGGACATTTCATTCAAGCCAGCAACAATGACATCACTTAAGGCTGTGAGCTGAGAAACACTGACTGTGAGAGCTCCTGCAGAGATCATGATTCAAAAAGAAATCTCTTAAAGGTACACTAACGTCACACATGCACATGCACATGAGTTGTCCTGTCTCAGGAGCTGCTAGGCAGCAATGGAAGTATTTGACAGGAAACTCAGCATCAAACCATACCTTGTTTATTTTGCTGGAGGTAGATGAATGAGCATTGTGCAGAATAATCAATTCTCTATGATCCACAATTACGGAAAATAGTAAAGATGATTGCTGCGATTCTCTGCCTCCCTGCGGCATTTTCTCAGCGGTGTGAGACAGCGTGCCATTGGCCAAAGGTGGGATCTTCTAGTCCTACTACTATCAATGAGATTTTCCATTGACTCCACCCCACGCTGCTGAGAAACACGCGGCGAGGGTGGCGCTATCGGCGGGACCAGAAGATCCCACCGGAGTGAAGAGCCAGAAGATTGAACTCACGGGATCAAATCCTACCCTCCTCCACTGGTAGGAGTAGTAGTGGGCAGGGGTGGACAATCCCATGGGAACTGTACAATTGGTATCCGGCCTTCGGGAACGATGGCGGAAACCAACGGCTGGAACTCGCAGTCCTGACCATTGTGGCAGGATAATGGGGGTGGGTCACCATTCCCATCAGAATCCATCGGGAAGCCCCGAGGTTTTCCCCCACCACTGTCCAATCATCCTCCTGAGCCAGTGTGAGTTGATGGCTGCAGAGGTTTGATATCTGGCTTGGACTTTACAGAGGCCTCTTCCCCAGCAGTCTTCTGAGAGTCAGTGAGCTTGAGGGGATCAGGATATTGAACTTGATGATCAGTCATGATCATAATGAATGGCGGAGCAGGCTCAAAGGGCCAAATGGCCTACTCCTGCTTCTAGTGTCTATGTTTCTATTCTATCCACTCTGCCACACAAAGTGTCAGGAAAACCACAGCTGCATAATTCCATCACCAAGCTATATGGAGCAGTTTCCCATCGGATTCGTTTCCTGCTGACCAGAAATTCCCGCCTGAGATCAATAGACCTTTGCATGGTCCACCGGAATTTCTGTCCTGCCCGCTATGATTCCTGTGGCAGGCGGGACGGGAAAATTCCACCCTATGAGCGGTATGCTTTGTCTGTATCGTGCGCAAGAAACAATATTTTTCGCTGTATCCTGATACATGTGACAATAATAAATCAAATCAAACCAAATCAAATGGCTCAGTGAGCCACTCAGTTATAAACTGCTGTGGTGCGCAGCAGAGATTCAAGAAGTTGCTTCACTATCAACTTCCCAAGGGCCGTTAGTGATGGGGGATGAATCTGGCCTCACTAGCGCTGCCCATGTAGTGCGAATAAATGAATTTTTAAAAAACATCTGGTTTCATGAATGCCACAAGGTTGTTTCGAACAGTCTGCGAATTAATGCGACAAATCACCGTAGCAACCAAACAGTTTTCAGATCGCTGACTTGTGAGAAAAATGTGCTGATCTCAACATTACAGAAATACCGTAAGTTTGAGAAATAAATTCAACCCAGGCAAAATCCACATTCTCTATTTATAAAACCTTCCTTTCCCGAGGGTTATCAACCTGCTCTTCCGCTTCGAAAGATTTATGCATTATGAATCGATGATTCAGAATAAGAACAGATTTCAAGTGTGGTACAAATGGTGAGATTCACATCAGCCTCGGTGATTGAAATCCCTACTCGCCTCATGTCCTGTTCAACACGCCAATGCTTGCCTCACATTCATCATGGTTGTATAGCCTTCTTCTAGTGAGAATGTCAAAAATTGCACACAGTATCCCAGATGCAGCCTGATCAATGTTTTATACATAATCATCCTGCTTTCTTCACCCCATATCCTCATTTGTATCAAGTCTTATAGAACCTCTACCACCGTGCTCGCTTACCTCCCAGACCGGCAACACCTCAGTTTTAAAATTTACATCCTTCTTTTCAAGTCTCTCCATGGCCTTGGCGCTCCGTATCTCTGCAATCTCCTTCAGACCTAGAGCAAGGGCGGCACAATGGCACAGTGGTTCACACTGCTGCTTCACAGTGCCAGGGACCTGGGTTCGATTCCCAGCTTGGGTCACTGTCTGTGCGGAGTCTGCACGTTCTCCCCATGTCTGTGTGGGTTTCCTCCGGGTGCTCCGGTTTCCTCCCACAATCCAAAAGACGTGTTGGTTAGCATTGGGCACGCTAAATTCTCCCTCAGTGTACCTGAATAGGTGCCGGAGTGTGACGAGTGTGACGACTAGAAGGTTTTCACAGTAGCTTCACTGCAGTGTTAATGTAAACCTACTTCGGACACTAATAAATAAACTTAAACTTTAAAAACCCTCCAAGATATCTGCACTCTTCAACAATGGCCTCTTAAGTATCCCTGATTTTAACTGCTCCATCATTGACGGCCATACGGCAGTTGCCTAGGCCCGGGAATTCCTTCCTGAAATCTCTCTGCCTTTCTACCCCTCCTCTTTCAATTCATTCCTTAAAAACAAACTCTTTGACCAAGCTTTTTGCTCATCTGTCCTAATGTTTCTTTATGTGGTCAGTATTAAAACTTGCCTGATGCCTCTTCTGCCTTGGGACCTTTTACAATGTTACAGGCACTATGTTATTGTTTCTCTTCCCTTACCTAATGGTGCATGTGGTAACCCCTAGGACTTGCATGGGGAAATCACTGATTGACCTCCCTGTAGGACTCGTCGAATACGAGCTCCCTGGGGATTGGTAATTAACTCACCAGGTGAAGCTCGTATACCGAGCTCTGTATAAAGCAGACCCCTGAGTGGGTCCATTATTCCATTGTCCTGGTTGGGACCTGTTCTGTTCATCACAGACTTGTGGTTTTGCTTTGCTTTATTTTGTGCAGTAAAGCACTGTTCCTTTACAGCCGATTCCTGGAGTTTTTATAGTGTACAAAGCAGACTTTCCTCTGCTTCGATGGCAGCCTTTACCTGGAACAAGTGGCTAGTCTGTCACCAGGGGCTTTTAGCTTGAAGGGCGCCACTCCACACCAAGCATGGCTGACCAAGCCTCTCTCCCACTTATACTGTCTGTCATTGGCATGTTGGAGGATTTTTCAGGTTGATATTCAACCAGTTGGCCATGGCTATCAAGTCCTGGGGAGGGACTCAAACCTGCAGCTTCTGGCCCAGAAGTAGAGACGCTACACACTGCGTCTCAATACCTCAAAGGTACTATTTAGAGATGAACAATTCAGAACAATTCATGGAGTATGATTTTCTTTTAAATTGGTTTTAAATATCACATTTCATTATATCGCTATGTTTGCTTTCCTTACTTGAGAACAACTCAGCATTGGTTGAAGATGCAAAACCAATGTTTCAATACTCATAAGTGACATTCTCTGAAACACAGAGGCTAAAAAAATCATGTTAATGGCATTGACTCAGAAATCAATATCATCTAATGTCCTAGATGTACATCAGGCAGCAGATACTCACCAAGGCTCGACAGCACTTACCCACAACCACTACAGTCTAGGACAAGGACAACAGGCACATAAGAACACCACCATCTGGATGTTCCACTCCAAACCATTCACCATCCTGACTTGGAAATACATCGCCGTTCCTTCACTGTTGCTGGGTCAAAATACTGGAACTCCCTCCCTAAAAGCACTGTGGGGGTACCTACATCGCATGGACTGCAGCGTTTCAAAAAGATACCACCACCTTCTCAAAGGTTATTAGAGATAGACAGTACATTTGGATTTGAAAAAGACATCCACAGGGAAAATAAATTTAAAAACCTTTGTTGCAACCAACATAGGAGGTTGAATAGAAGGGAGCCTGTTCACTCCTCCTCACCTGGTCCTAACAGTTAGAGTCATAGAGTCATAGAGGTTTACAGCATGGAAACAAGCACTTCGGTCCAACTTGTCCATGCCGCCCTTTTTTTTTAACCCCAAGGCTAGTCCCAATTGTCCGTGTTTGGCCCATATCCTTCTATACCCATCTTACCCATGTAACTGCCTATATGCTTTTTAAAAGACAAAATTGTACGCGCCTCTACTACAACCTCTGGCAGCTTGTTCCAGATACTTAGCACCCTCTGTGAAAAAATTGCCCTTTTGTATCTCTCCCCTCTCATAAACCTATGCCCTCTAGTTTTACAGACCCCTATCTTTGGGAAAAGATATTGAGTACCTAGCTGATCTATGCCCCTCATTATTTTATAGACCTCTATAAGATCACCCCTAAGCCTCCTACGCTCCAGAGAAAGAAGCCCCAGTCTATCCAGCCTCTCCTTATAACTCAAACCATCAAGTCCCGGTAGCATCCTCGTAAATCTTTTCTGCACTCTTTCTAGTTTAATAATATCCTTTCTATAATAGGGTGACCAGAAGTGTACACAGTATTCCAAGTGTGGCCTTACCAATGTCTTGTACAACTTCAACAAGACGTCCCAACTCCTGTATTCAATGTTCTGACCAATGAAACCAAGCATGCCAAATACTTTCTTCACCACTCTGTCCACCTGTGCTTCCATTTTCAAGGACTATGAACCTGTACCCCTAGATCTCTTTGTTCTGTAACTCTCCCCAATGCCCTACCATTAACTGAGTAAGTCCTGCCCTGGTTTGATCGACCAAAATGCACCACCTCGCATTTATCTAAATTAAACTCCATCTGCCATTCATCAGCCCACTGGCCCAATTGATCAAGATCCCGTTGCAATCCTAGATAACCTTCTTCACTGTCCACTATGCCACCAATCTTGGTGTCATCTGCAAACTTACTAACCATGCCTTCTAAATTCTCATCCAAATGATTAATATAAATGACAAATAATAGTGGACCCAGCACCAATCCCTGAGGCACACCACTGGTCACTGGCCTCCAGTTTGTTAAACAACCCTCTACAACCACTCTCTGTCTTTGTTAGTATAGAGATATACACATAAGTTTAAAGTTTATTTATTAGTGTCACAAGTAGACTTACATCAACACTGTAATGAAGTTACTGTGAAAATCCCCTAGTCGCCACACTCCGGCGCCTGTTTGGGTACACTGAGGGAGAATTTAGCATGACCAATGCACCTAATCAGCACGTCTTTCGAACTGTGGGAGGAAACTGGAGCACCCAGAGGAAACTCACGCAGACACGGGGAGAACATGCAGACTCCACACAGACAGTGACCCAAGCCGGGGATTGAATGCGGGTCCCTGGTGCTGTGAGGCAGCAGTGCTTACCATTGTGCTACCATGTCACCCATATCTACTCTAAAAATACTTTAGTGGCTTCAAGTTGTGAAAGGCGCTGGAGAAATGCAAGTCCTTCTTTGTTTTCCTAATGGCTGAAGGTTTGGTAACCAGAGGGGACAGATTTAAGGTGATTATCTAAAGAACCAATGGCCACACAAGGTTTTCTCCATAATGAGTGGTTAAGGTTTGGAATGTACTGCTTGCTGGGGTGGTGGATGCAGATTCAGTAGTTGCCATCAAAAGGGAATTTGATAAATACTTGAAGGAGAGAAATTGTACAGAGGTGGCGAAAGAGGAGAGAACTGAGACTAACTGGATTGCTCTTCGAAAGGGCCGGCACAATTCAAAGGGCTGAATGGCCTCTTTCTGTGTTGACCTATACTACAATATAAATGCAAGTCTTTCTTTCTCTTTCTGCTCTGATTTTCCCTGGGACTTGGCTGTTCGAAGCAGAAGCACTGCCTCACCAAACCAAGGATGCAAGGCTGGCTTCCTGGAGAAACAAGGGAAATTATCGCCTCACATTTATCTGCAACAGCTAAAAATATTCACAGCAAACACAACAGAGGGAAAAGAGAAGACGTGACTGAGACTTTAACAAGGGGCAAGACATTTACTATTCCTAATCAATCTCTGTGGAACATCACCTGCTATTTCTACTTTGATTAATTAGAAGGAACGGAAACTGTGAAATCTAGTTACAACAGCAATGATTTACATTTATGTAGCACCTTTGACATTTTCAAATATCCCAAGGCACTTCACATAGAAAAGAAGCAGGAGTAGGTCATTCGGCCCTTCGATCCTGTTCCGCCATTCATTTTGATCATGGCCGATCATCAAATTCAATGTCCTGATTCCCCCTTCCCCTCATATCCCTTGGTCACTTTAGCCCAAAGAGCTATACCTAATTTCTTCTTGAAATCAGACAACCTTTTGGCTTCAACTACTTACTGTGGTAGTGAATTCCACACATTCACCACCCTCTGGGTGAAGACATTTCTCCTCACCTCAGTTCTAAAAGGTTTACCCCTTATCCTCAAACTATGACCCCTAGTTCTGGACTCCCCCCACCATCGGGAACATTCTTTCTGAATCTACCCTGTCTAACCCTAACATGAGTGAATGTCAAACAAAACCTGACACCTATGAAATATAACCAAGAGCTGGCCATTGAAGTTGGCTTTAAGGAGTTTCTTAAAGAAGGATGGAGCCCAAAAGGGCAAAAAGGTTTAGGGAAGGAATTCTAGAGCTTACGCAGCTGAAGGCAAGGCTGCCTAATAGTAGAGCAATGAATATGAAACCGGTTAGAATTAAAGGAGCATGGTAGATCTCAGAGGGGTAGCTGGAGGAGGTTGCAGAGAACTGAAAACAAGAACAAAGAATAGTACAGCACAGGAACAGGCCCTTCGGCCCTCCAAGCCTGCGCCAATCATGATGCTTGACTAAACTAAAACTGTATGCACTTACAGAATTCATATCACTTCCATTCCCATCCTATTCATGTATTCATCGAGATGTCTCTTAAATGCCACTATCGTACCTGCTCCCACTACCTCCCCGGGCAGCGCATTTCAGACATTCACCACCATTTGTGTAAAAAATGTACCTCGCACATCTCCTCTAAACTCTTCCCCATGCACCTTAAGCCAGTGTCCCCTAGAACTTGGCTTTTCTACCCCAGGGAAGAGCATCTGACTATCCACTCTGTCCATGCCACTCATAATTTTGTAAACCTCTATCTCTACAAGTTTGGGAATACTAATATAAAAACAATGCTGGAAAAACTCAGCAAGTCTAGCAGCATCTATGGAAAGAGAAATGGAATTAACATCTCAAATCCAATTTGACTCTTCTTTGGAACTGAGGGCAAATAGAAATGAGATAGGTTTTGTGTTGTAGAAGGTGCAGGGAGGTCAAATAAAAGTGAAGGTCTGGGATAGTTTTAAAGTTTATTAATGTCATAATTAGACTTACATTAACACTGCAATGAAGTTACTGTGAAAATCCCAAGTCGCCACACCCCGGTGCCTGTTCAGGTACACTGAGGGAGAATTCAGCATGGCCAATGCACCAACCACAGTCTTTCGGACTGTGGGAGGAAACCGGAGCTCTCAGAGGAAACCCACGCAGACAGGGTGAGAACGTGCAGAATCTGCACAGGCAGTGATCCAAGCTGGGAATCGAACCCGGGTCCCGGGCACTCTGAGGCCGCAGTGCTAACCACTGTGCCACCGTGCCATCTCTCGGTTAACATTTTGCACTGTCTTCCTGACCCAACAAAAAGGTTCAATGAAATAAGGACTCGAGTGTGAGACTGTACCTTCGAAAGCAAAACTGGGAGGAAATAAAATGAGGAGAAAAGCCTGCAAAAGAATGTTAAAATTGAGGTATTGCTGGACCAGCAGCCAATGTAGGTCAGTGAGCAGCAAGGTGATCGCTGAACAAGATTTGATGCGAATGATAGGGACAATAGAATTTGCTTAGGTTTATGGAGAATGGAAGATGGGTGGTTGCCCAGGAGAACATTGGAATAATTGAGCCTGGAAGTTACAAAGGGAAGTGAGATTCAGCACCAGGTAGGTGGTAGCCATTTAATTAAAAATGTTTGGAATTAAGAATCTACTGATGATCATGAAACCATTGTCGATTGTCGGAAAAACCCATTTGGTTCACTAATGTCCTTCAGGGAAGGAAATCTGCCGTCTTTGCTTGATCTGGCCTACATGTGACTCCAGATCCACATCAATGTGTTTGACACTCAACTATCCTCTGAAATGGCCGAGCAAGTCACACAGTTCAAGGGCAACTAGGGATGGGCAATAAATGCTGGCCAGCCAGCGACATCTATGTCCCACGAATGAATAAAAAAAAAGCAGGGACAGAGACAGAGACAGGAGACGATACAGAGATGGAAAGAAGCAGCCGTGATGATGGAGAAGCTAGCTGTCTGATCATGAGGCTTCCCTGCATTTTCTGTTTTCATTTCAGACTTTGCATATGCGCGGTTCTTTGCTTCCATAGCTGTGGAATCTCATCTGCTTTATCCACGTTGATTAATTAGAGCAAATGCAAGCTGTGATACTCTCAATATTTTATCTTTTACAACCAACATGTTAAATAGCCACGGCAATAAAGAACAAAGCATCCTGTGCAGGGTGTAATGGAAGCCCATTTAAAAATGTTTAACCAACCATGTTTTCCTATCTACTTTCAAGTTATAATGGCATCAGATTTTCTCCCATAAAACACTGGAATTGCATTCACATGACAACTTCGATTTCAGTAATAAATGATCTTCCTCTCCTTCAAGTTACACAGCCGTGAAAAGTCACCGGCTGTAGCTATCGGCTATTTACATTGTATATACAGCCGTTATGACCAAACAGGTCCCTGCCAGTGTTCAATATCCACACGGGCCTCCTATAATCCTTTCATCCCATTCTGTCAACACATCCTTCTATTTCTTTCTCCATCATGTGTTTATCTTAAACGTATTTATGTTATTCATCTCACTGCGCCCCATGATTTTGATTTGATTTATTATTGTCACATGTATTGGTATACAGTGAAAAGTATTGTTTCTTGCACGCTGTACAGACAAAGCATACCGTTCACAGAGAAGGAAAGGAGAGAGTGCAGAATGTAGTGCTACAGATATAGCTAGGGTGTCGAGAAAGATCAATTTAATATGAGGTAGGTCCATTCAAAGTCTGATGGCAGCAGAAGCTGTTCTTGAGGTACGTGACCTCAGACTTTCGTATCTTTTTCAAGGGGGAAGAAGGGGGAAGAGAGTATGCCCGGGATGCGTAGGGTCCTTGATTATGCTGGCTGTTTTTCCAAGGCAGCGGAAAGTGTAGACAGTGTCAATGGATGGGAGGTTGGTTTGCATGATGGATTGGGCTTCATTCACAACCCTTTGTAGTTTCTTATGGATTTGGACAGACCAGGAGCCATACCAAGCTGTGATACAACTAGAAAGAATGCTTTCTATGGTGTATCTGTAAAAGTTGGTGAGAGTCATACTGGACATGCCACATTTCCTTAGCCTCCTGAGAAATTAAAGGATTTGTTGCCTTTCTTAACCATAGCATCGGCATGGAGTGACTAGGACAGGTTGTTGGTGATCTGGACTCCTAGAAACTTGAATCTCTTGACCATTTCCACTTCATCCCCATTGACATAGACAAGGGCATGTCCTCCACTATGCTTCCTGAAGTCTATGATAGTGAGCTCGACATTCTCATCACTCTTTGGGTAAAGAAGTTCCTCCTAATTTCCCGTCTGGATTTGTTAGCCACTGTTAAATTTATTGTCTCTAGTTTAGGATTCCCCTGCACGTAACAACAGATTCTCTTTGTCTATTCCAGATACATCTCAAAGACCATCCATGGTAACCCCTTGGCCTTCTCTTTTCTGGAGGATTCAGGTGTCTGCCAGTCCAATCTTTCCTGATGTTTTCTTTATCGGCACACTCGAAACGATCAAACCCAGTTCAAGTCAGGACATTGAGATTAAACAATGGTTTAGCCATCACACTTCTGCTATCGTCCATAGGTATAGAATCATAGAAACCCTACAGTGCAGAAGGAGGCCATTCGGCCCATCGAGTCTGCACCGACCACAATCCCACCCAGGCCCTACCCTCACATATTTACCTGCTAATCCCTCTAACCTACGCATCTCAGGACTCTAAGGGGCAATTTTTAACCTGGCCAATCAACCTAACCCGCACATCTTTGGACTGTGGGAGGAAACCGGAGCACCTGGAGGAAACCCACGCAGACACGAGGAGAATGTGCAAACTCCACACAGACAGTGACCCGAGCTGGGAATCGAACCTGGGACCCTGGAGCTGTGAAGCAGCAGTGCTAACCACTGTGCTACCGTGCTGGCACCTGAAAGGTACTGGCAATTGTTTCAATCTGAGCCTGCAGAATGGGGAGATCCCAAGACTGCTCTGTGCTGAGTCTGGGAAACCTGACCAAGATTTGACAAATGGAGCAGAGAGGTCTGATTTAATTGATCTCAGCGTTCCATGTTTAGGGAGGTGCAGGAATTATGCTATTGATCTTCACCATATGTGCATTTGCACTTATAAACCTTTCTGTGTTTGTGTCTCTCAGCATTTATATGCCTGCATTTGCATGAGCCTGTGTTTGTTTGCGCCTGTGTTTGTGTTTTCCTGTATTTGTGTGTGCCTGTATTTGTATGAGCCTGTGTTTGTGTTTTCCTGTTTTTGTATGAGCCTGTGTTGTGCATTCCTGCATTTGTGATTCCCTCCTGCTGCACTGAGGGATTCTATGATACAATGAATGTGGACCACGCCGGAAATATGTGGGCACAGTGTGGACAGAGCTTTGGAACCAATACAGCATCTGTAGTGGCGAGATTATGGGAATTTAAGTTTGAAGTCATAGAATCTTGCATCATGGCCATTCCTCCCATCATGCCTGTACTGACCCTTTGAAAGAACTATCCAATTCCCTTTTGAAAATTAACATTGGTTTCCACCAAGATAAAGGCAAAATACTGCGGATGCTGGAATCTGAAACAAAAACAGAAAATGCTGGAAAATCTCAGCAAATCTGACTGCATCTGTGGAGAGAGAAGAGAGCCAATGTTTCGAGTCCGGATGGCCCTTTGTCAGAGCTGAGAACAAAGAAAATCAGCAGAAACTTATACTATGAGAGTTGGGGGAAATGAGACAAAGGGAATGTAAAGGAGGATACAGACGGCTGAGAAGGTGCGAGAAGTGTCCAATAAGTGATCAGAATGTGAGAATGGTGGAACAGAGGTACAGATTGTTAAAGGACTGCCTGAGGAATGTGGCAATTGCCCTGAAGTGTGTGTGTGTGTATGTATGTGTGTGTGTGTGGGTGGGGATGGGGGGAGGAGGCAAGAAGGAGAGCTGGAATGGAGAAGTGGAAAAATGGAAGTGAGAGAAAAGGATGATAAGATGGTAAGATGGATGAATGAGATGAAGTGAAATGAAATAAAATAAATGGAAATGGGGTGAAGGTGGAGGAGAGAGTTCATGCCCTGAAGTTGTTGAACTCAATGTTCAATCCAGGAGGCTGTAAAGTGCCCAATCGGAAGATGACGTACTGTCCTGCAGTTTGCGTTGGGGCTCGCTGGAACATTGCAAAAGGCCCAGGACGGACATGTGGCCAGGAGAGCCAGGTGGTGTGTTGAAGTGGCAAGTGACAGGCAGGTCTGGATCCTGCTTGCAGATGGGCCGAAGGTATTCCGCAAAGCGATCACCTCGTCTGCGTTTGGTCTCTCCAATATAGAGTAGACCACATTGGGATTGAAGGAGGTGCTGGCGAAGCACTGCTTCACCTGAAAGGGGTGTTTAGGACCGAGGACAATGAGCAGGGAGGAGGTAAAGGGGCAGGTGTTGCACCTTCTGATCTTCTGCAATTGCATGGGAAAGTGCAGCGGATGGGGATGAGATGTTGGGTGTGATGAAAGAGTGGACCAGGGTGTCCCGGAGAGAACGGTCCCTGCAGAATGCTAACAAGGGTGGGTGAGGGGAAGATGTGTTGAGTAACGGCATCATGCCACAATTGGTGGAAATGGCGGAGGATGATCCTATGAATGCGGAAACTGTTGGGGTGAAAAGTGAGGACAAGGGCGACTCTATCCTGGTTCTGGAAGGGAGGGGAGGGGGTGAGAGCAGTGGTCTAGGGGATGATTTGGATGTGGTTGGGAGCCCTGTCAACCACAGTGGGTGGTTGCCTTTATGCTTGCCTTCATTGGTCGGGGCATTGAGTATAAAAGTTTGCAGGTCATGCTGCAGTTCTACAGAACCTTAGTTGGGCCTCATTTGGAATACTGTATACAATTCTGGTCGCAACACTACCAGAAGGATGTGGGTGCTTTGGAGAGGGTACAGAAGAGGTTTACCAGGATGTTGCCTGGTATGGAGGGTATTAGATGTGAGGAGAGGTTGGAGATGGGGAGGCGATGGCCTAGTGGTATTATCACTAGGCTATTAATCCAGAAACTCAGCTAATGTTCTGGGGACCCGGGTTTGAATCACATCACAGGTGGAATTTGAATTCAATAACAAAAATATCTGGAATTTAGAATCTATTGATGACCATGAAACCATTGTCGATTGTCGGAAAAACTCATCTGGTTCACTCATGTCCTTTAGGGAAGAAAATATGCTGTCCTTACCTTGTCTGGCCTACATGTGACTCCAGAGCCACAGCAATGTGGTTGACTCTCAACTGCCCTTGGAGATGGGCAATAAATGCTGATGTGGAGATGCCGGCGTTGGACTGGGGTAAACACAGTAAGAAGTCTAACAACACCAGGTTAAAGTCCAACAAGTTTATTTGGTAGCAAAAGCCACTAGCTTTGGGAACAGGCTGTCCCTTTGTCAGGTGGGTGGGAGTTGAACTCCCACCCACCTGACGAAGGGACAGCCTGTTCCCAAAGCTAGTGGCTTTTGCTACCAAATAAACCTGTTGGACTTTAACCTGGTGTTGTTAGACTAATAAATGCTGGCCAGCCAGCGATGCCCACGTCCCAGGAATGAACAAAAAAAAGGAGGTTGGATAACTTGGTTTGTTCTCACTGGACACTTTTAGCACCTTCTCAGCCTTCTGTATCGTCATTCACATTCCCTTGTCCCACGCCAACGCCCCCCCCCCCCCCACCCCCACACCCCCCCACCACCCCCCCACCTCCCCGTGCCACTTCATAGTATAAATCTCTGCTGATTCTCTTTGCTCTCAGCTCTGACGAAAGGTCATCCGGACTCGAAACGTTGGCTCCATTCTCTCCCCACAAATGCTGTCAGACCTGCTGAGATTTTCCAGCAGTTTCTGTTTTTGTATTGGTTTCCACCAACCTTTCAGACAGCGCATTCCAGACAGTAATTAATTCCTCTATATTTCCCAAATCACTGAAATGTTTTCAATTGTTGCGGCATTCCTGATCATCATCCTATTATTCAGCAGTCTTCGTTCCAAGAGTCTTGGCAGAAAGTGTGGGAAAAGGGAGAAAATTAACCGCCCGGGACTGGCGAAAGTCACAGCTGCTGCTGGTTCATACAAACGAATTTCTGGTGTTTCAAGAAATTGATTTCAGAAATTCTTTTTGTCCACTGGGGGAAAGTAATCCAAAATAGACATCAGCCCCCATGTTAATGATATCCAGATAGAAGATTATTTTTCTGTGAAAGTAGTGAGGCTAATGGTACTTGCTATTACTTTTGGTTGGCTGTCCGCCAAGTTCAGATTGAAGGAGGGGCGGTGTTGTTGAATAAACACGGACATTCAAAGTTGCCAACCAAGTTCTCTCACTCTGTCATGTAAATGACTATCTCGCTGCTGGCCTCGGCATTGAAATGAATTGAAGGCCGTGGATTTGCTTACTTGTGCGTTGGACACAAATCAAACTCACCTTGGGGCCTCCCAAGCTCATGGGGCACTGGATGCTGCAGTCACTAGATTTTGCAAAGTCCGTGAAATGTTGCCAACAGGGCGCCCACTGACAGGCCGATTCCTCAATTAAAATAAGGTCTACTCCTCCCTGAGTGTGTCACTGGTCTGGAACCATGGGAAGAACTGCTTTCCTGGAAGCTGCCATCACCTCTCATTCTTCAGCAGGCAAACCATCTGCAGTTCCTCCAACTCCCTATCCACCACTTCCCTCTATCCCTCAGGTTTGTGGATGGATTCCAGGAGACAAGGAAAAACCTCTGAGGAGATGGGTTCCTCACCCCTCTAGAAGTGCCATGAACAGAGCCACAGAGGTGTTGCAAAGACTGCCATCTGCTCACAAGATGTCTCATCGAACAGTTCATCGTCCTGCTGAAAATGTGCTTTCACTGTCAAGGGCAGCACGGTGGCATAGTGGTTAGCACTGCTGCCTCAGATCGCCAGGGACCCGGGTTCGATTCCCGGCTTGAGTCACTATCTGTGTGGAGTTTGCACATTCTCCCCATGTCTGCATGGGTTTCCTCCGGGTGCTCCGGTTTCCTCCCACAATCCAAAGATGTGCGGGTTAGGTGGATTGGCCATACAATATAGCCCCTTAGTGTCAGGGGGACTAGCTCGGGTAAATGCATGGGGTTACGGGGATAGGGCCTGGGTGGGATTGTGGTCTGTGCAGACTCGATGGGCCAAATGGCCTCCTTCTGCGCTGTAGGATTCTATGATTCTATGATTCTACTGTCTGGACAACTCAGGTGGGATCTTGTGATACAAACCCGCCAAGATATCTCACATGGTCGCGTGTCTGCTGCAGGCTTCATAACATGGACACAGTGTAGGGACCTTTGGAGAGGACAACACAGAGGAAGGTGTGATGTCTTCCGAGGAGGAAGCCGAAAAGGAATTGGGAGAGGATAGAATAGGGGAAACGTAGGGGGAATCTTCTGCTGCGCAAGATGGCCCAGGTCACCATGGAGATGGTCAGGCCCAAAGTGTCACAATGTGGTATTTTCTGGAGGCCATGATATTGGGGCACCGTCTGATCCAGGAAAGGTTCAGCTGATGATCTCCGAGGCCAGAGGGACTAACCACATGTGGTGAATGCAGCAGCAATGTGCTGGCACGGGAAAGACAACCATGCATCCAGTCTATGTAATCTCACCATCATAGAGAGATGAACGACCACTGGAAGCCCCCACTGTCACTGGTGAGAAGCTCATGTTTTATTTATACCATGAGACAGCACAAAGTTTCAGAAATCATGCCTGCCATGACACTGAACAGTGATTGTATTTACAATGTGAGGCCTGCTTCCTAATAATGTGAAACATTGACCTAATGCCAAAATGAGCCACTTGGTGCTCGGACAGTGCCCTTCTAGGACACTCCTTTGTCATTCTCACCGTGTTGCCTCAGAGGGTGTGGAGACGGACAGCTCACATTGCTGCCCTCACAGTTGTGATGACCGGTGGTCATCTTGTTTTGGAGGGACCCATTGAGGCCTCTCCTATCTCAGCATCAGTGCAGCGGCAGCCCTCACCACTGCCCCTGCTCCACAGATGCTCCTCTGTCAGATGTGCCAAGGAAGCCAGGGATGATGAGGGCATCCTAATCCTCCTCAGGAACTGCCTCAAGCCTTGGTTGATGTTAAGGGAGGTTGCCAGTGAGGTGCAGCTGGCATCCCCTCCCAACTACCTCTGAGCCACCTGTGTGACTTGACCTGTTCAGGTTGCAACTCATTTTGTGTATTCCACGGACATCAGTTCTCAGGTGCTGAACTGACTGGACCAGACCACATAAAGTATCATGAATTTGGGGTGCTGTTCCGGTATGCACTCCAGGTGCTGACACATATGACAGTCCGTGAGGATCGCAACCCTCTCATGGGAGGAGCTCATATGGTCGCAGCCCACAGACATGGTCAAGCCCCTCTGCTGTGCTCAGAGTTCTTGAGGCTGAATAGTCACAGGGAACTCCGACTGATGGGAACTTGTCAGTTCCTGCTTTCCCAGATATTGACCTTCAATCTGTGACTCCTGAGGGCTTTCCTCAATGCCAAGTGGAGTATCACTATGTGCAGGCTATCAGAATTACTTCCTACTCTATGTCAAAGGTTATTAAGTGGTAGACCCCTCTAAGCTCCTCACTCACATAGGATGAAGTCAGGAGTGCCTAAGGTGTTGCTCATTCGGTGGCCTAACTTCTTTAGGATAACTGTGTTGAGCCCTTGGTAGAGGCTCTTTTATTCTGCCTAATATGTGGAGAGAGGTCTTGCAAAGTGTTTAATTGCAGCATCTTGCTGGTACTTTCAACTAGCTGTACATTATTGTCAGCACACACAGGCTGGAGGGAACAGAGAATGTGTTCTCTATGGGCCATAAACTGACTGTATTTGTAAAGCCGTTCGGTGCCAGCAAGGTCAAGGCTTATAGCATTGGCCTCTTCCAAAGTAACCACTAGGCAAGAGTGATCATAACATGCTGGAATTTCAATGCAGCTAACCAGCACGTCTTTCGGAATGTGGGAGGAAACTGGAGCACCCAGAGGAAACGCACACAGACACAGGGAGAACATGCAGACTCCGCACAGACAGTGGTCCAAGCCAGGAATTGAACCGGGTCCCTGGTGCTGTGAGGCAGCAGTGCTAATCACTGTGCCACTATGCCACCCATGTTGGTAGAAGTGACCTCTGCACAGTCCTTGGAGGGACAAAGTCCCATATTCACATTGAGGATGCCCTCCATCATGTTGTGTGGTACTACTACCATACTAAATGGGATAGACTTCGAACAGACCTAGCAACTTAAGACTGGGCATCCATGAGGCACTGTGGGCCATCAGCAGCAGCAGAATTGTATTCAACCACAATCTGTAACCTCATGGCCCGGCAGATCCCCCACTCTACCAATACCACCAAGCCAGAGGATCAGCCCTGGTTCAATGAATAGTGCAGGAGGGCATATCAGGAGCAACACTAGGCATACCTAAAAATGACCTGTCAACCTGGAGAAGTTAGAACATTTTTGTGCCAAACAACATGAGCTGCAAGTAATAGAGAGAGCTAAGCAATTCCACAATCAGCGGATGAGTTCTAACCTCAGCAGTCTTGCCACATCCAGCCCTGAATGCTAGTGGACAATTAAAGAACTCACTGCCAGAAGAGGCTCCACAAATATCCCCATCTTCAATAAACAAAGATGTGCGGGTTAGGTTGATTGGCCATTCTAATTTGCCCCTTAGTGTCAGGGGGATTAGTAGGGTAAATATTTGGGGTTACAGGGATAGGGCCTGGGTGGTATTGTTGTTGGTGCAGGCTTGATGGGCCAAGTGGCCTCCTTCTGCGCTGTAGGGATTCTATTATTTTACGATTCTAATGGGGGAGCCCAGCACACCAGTGCAAAAGATGTGGCTAAAACGTCCGCAACAATCGTCAGCAGCAAGTGCTGAGTTGATGGTCCATCTCGGCCTCCTCCGGAGGTCCCCAGCATCACAGATGTCAGTCTGCAGTCAATTTGATTCACTCTCCGTGATATCAAAAAAGGATACTGCAAAGGCTATGGGCACTGACAATATTCTGCCAATGGTACTGAAGACTTGTGCTCTAGAACTTGGCACTCCGCTGAAACTCCAAGGTTCTTCATAAACACCTTCCAAACCCATGACCTCTACCATCAAGAAGGACGGCAGCAGATATATGGGAATACCACCACCTGGAGGCTGCCCTCCAACCCCTCACCATTCTGACTTGGAAAAATATATTTTTAAAATTTTATTAATGTCGCAAGTGGGTTTACATGAACACTGCAATGAAGTTACGGTGAAAATCCCCTAGTCGCCACACTCCGGCGCCTGTTCGAGTACACTGAATTTTGCATGGCCAATGCACCTAACCAGCACGCCTTTCAGACTGTGAGAGGAAACTGGAGCACCCGGAGGAAACCCGCGCAGACACGGGGAGAATGTGCAGGCTTCACTGAGACAGTGACCCAAGCAGGGAATCGAACCCTGGCGCTGTGAGGCAGCAGTGCTAACCACTGTGCCACTGTGCTGCCAATATACTTTAAAGCAAACTGAAGGACTGACCATGGACACATTATATGTAATTTAAGTGCTTGTCTTGTGGTAATGAAGGTTGTTTACACAGTTGAGACACAGAAACAAAGACTAAATGGATAGAGTAGGAGGAAAGTGGATTAACTGAGCAGAACGTTTTACATGTGGACTTTGTTGCAACAGATTGGACCAGAAAAATAATCAATTGTAAGGATGAAAATATGAGCTTTACAAGATGTAAACATTTTAGGCCAAGCCCATTTTATTCACTCCAGCACTTCACTCACATAGAACCATAGAACCATAGAAAATTACAGCTCAGAAACAGGCCTTTTGGCCCTTCTTGTCTGTGCCGAACCATTTTATGCCTAGTCCCACTGACCTGCACTTGGACCATATCTCTCCACACCCCTCTCATCCATGAACCCGTCCAAGTTTTTCTTAAATGTTAAAAGTGACCCCGCATTTACCACTTTATCCGGCAGCTCATTCCACACTCCCACCACTCTCTGCGTGAAGAAGCCCCCCCTAATATTCCCTTTAAACTTTTCTCCTTTCACCCTTAACCCATGCCCTCTGGTTTTTTTCTCCCCTAGCCTCAGCGGAAAAAGCCTGCTCGCATTCACTCTATCTATACCCATCAAAATCTTATACACCTCTATCAAATCTCCCCTCAATCTTCTACGCTCCAGGGAATATAGTCCCAACCTATTCAATCTCTCTCTGTAACTCAGCTTCTCAAGTCCCGGCAACATCCTTGTGAACCTTCTCTGCACTCTTTCAATCTTATTTACATCCTTCCTGTAACTAGGTGACCAAAACTGTACCTAGTGCCTTCCTGTCTCCTTTCTGCACCCCCCTCCTTCCCTCTTCACTAAACCAACTCTGTCTCTGCAAGGTTCCAGACCGCCCTCAGGTGGAGCATTTGGGAGAGTTGGTGAGCGCTGGGCTCCGGGGCTGAGGACTCTTCTCCATGGAAAAGGTTCCAGAAGCAGATTAAAGGTGACCTGAGGAGAAACCCTGCCCCCCCGGGAGGGGCTCGCACAGAGCTGAGAGGCTCAGTGGCCTCCTGGATTAAACCAATCTCAAAATGGGAAAAAAGAATGGAGTTCAGGATTAAAGAGCATGGGTCAGCTCTGTAAAATGCATAGGCTTGTACTCAAACACATAGCCGTGAGTTGAAAGGATGCAACATTGTTATTTTAGGAGTGGGTATTGCAGGCTCTTACATGTAGCTACAGGAACCAAGATCAGAGAGTCACAGAATCCACTCAACAACAGGCAGCCATTTGGCCCATCAAGCCTGAACCAGCACTTTCGAAGAGTAACCCAGCAATCCCACCAACCCCCTCTCACCTTCATTTCTCATTTCCCTGCAACCTTTTCTCCCTCAGATCTTTATCCAATTTTCACTTTGTGTGCGGGTGCATGGGGCCTTTGTCTTCAGCGTCAATCTCCATTGCGCATGGACCTGACCAACGTAAAATTCTAAACCGCGCACATGCGGATCTTTCCCGGCTGCACATGCGTGAGAGGCCTGAGGTTCATTGGGTCATAGAAATGCCAACCACAGAGCTGCAGATGAGGGCTCGTTTTAATTTAGTTGCATGAATCTTCAAACGTTTTGAATCTTTTTTTCGCGCACACTTGGGAGGTACTTAAGACATGCCAGCGTGTCAGAGTGCACTGCTTGGGAAGCACTGCTCTAGATTACTAACCCAGTAATACTGTCACAATGCCACCAAAACTCCCAAAGTTTTATGTTATCCAATTGTCACCAACGTTCACAGTAAAACAATTACAGTTCGACTCTCACCACAGGAATGGACACTGCTGTGTAGACAAGAGATTGCTGGGGAACATCAAGATGGAGGCGCCCTCTGAAACTGTAGGAAGCTATAAAATCTTTAGTGGCCAGCCAAACCATCGCTGTGGAGGGTAGTCTCCCCTCTACTGAACTGTCTGTGCGGCACGCGAGGCTTTGCTGGTCCCAGGCCTACTGCCAGGAGTTCACCTCCAAGGACTTACTTAGCCTTGGCCCCAGCATGCGGCCCATCTGCTGCTCGTAATTTCCTGACCGTGTCCTCAATCTGACCCCAACAAGCCAAATCATTTCTCCAGACAAGCTGCTGGTTGTGTAGCCGCATCCATTGCACACCCATCTCCAGCAAGATCATACGGGGAGGCCCAGAAGAAACAAACAGTTCAGACCACTATTCTCATCTCCATTTTATTTGTGCTCTATTATAAGGTATATTAGACCAGTTCAGACCAGTATTCTTATTTCCCCATTTATACTGTTTTCCCCTTTGGGTGTGAAGATTTCGGCCTACCAACCTGACCTTTTGGATTTCCCTCCCAGTCCCATCTCTGGGGTCTCGTATTAATATTCTGCCATTTCTGTCTGAAATTTCCATTGTCACATTACATACAAAATGAACGACCAGCTCCTAAATTTTGACGTTATGTAAATGTTGATTCCGCCCACGTTCCATAAAGACACAAGGAATGAGCTGCGTTCAAAGTTGCGATCAGAAAGCTCCTGCCTCACAAAGTAAATACTTAGGTGATCTCAAAAGCAAGTTCTAAAGATAAGCCTACATTCGCATCATATGTTCCAACCCATTATTCTGGTCTATGAGCCACGATGCACCATCTGTACTAACGAATGTGCTTACCTTCTTCGGATGTCGATAGTTTTCGGTGGTTTGGTGTTAACTCCGTCCTGGCAGCTGTCTCTTTCTTGAGGTATGAGTGCATCTCTGCCAGGCAGTGGCAGGACCACAGTCTCCTGAGTAACGGTCACTTCATCCTCTCCGCCCTGTTGGCCAATGTGCTGCTTGGCATAATCAAACCCTTGGACTGGCTAGACAACAAAATCAATTCAAAACAACAACAACAATGAAACAGAGTTAATACTCAGACCAGGAGAATAACCTTCTCTTAGGACATCTGTTTTCTGATATGAGGAAGGGAATCAAGTCATTGGACAGGCAAGTAAAGTTGAGGTCAAAGATCAGCCATGATCATGTTAAATGGCGGAGCAGGCTAGTTGGGTCATTCCCCAACTTATAAAGGCACCTTAAACTGTTCAAGAACTTATGGCATCTTTCGCCAGTTGGATCATGTATTTTTCAGAGGTTTTATCTCCTCTCGAGATTGCAAATTAACATAGAAACTAGAAGCTGGAGTAGGCCATTTGGTCCTTCGAGCCTGCTCCGCCATTCATTTTGATCATGGCTGATCATCGAATTCAATATCCTGATCCCCCCTTCCCACCATATCGCTTGAGCCCCGAGAGCTAGATCTAATTTCTTCAAACAACGTTTTGGCCTCAACTACATTCTGTGGTAGTGAATTCCACACATTCACCACCCTCTGGGTGAAGAAATTTCTCCTCACCTCAGCCCACCATTGGGAACATTCTTTCTGAATCTACCCTGTCTTATCCTGTTAGAATTGTATAAATTTCAATGAGAGTCAATTCTCCTTTCCCTCATCTAGATTGTCTTCACGTGGACGTGGGGCCCTTGCCTCTTTCCGTGCAGGTTTTAGCTGGCTGGAGGCATGAGTTATACTAAGTCTTTGCGACTAAACTTAGACTGAAATCTTCACAAGGAGGAGAAAAGCACTTTTTTGCCAACTGTTTTCGAACTGGGAGAAATAGGATGAAGATAAACAATCCATCCCACCCTCCCCTAGTCCCAACCTAATCCCAAGGTCAGTACAATTTTCCATATTTAATTCATGGGATGTGAGCACAGCTGGCAAGATCAGCATTCACTGCTGACCTTTAAATGTCCTTGAGAAAATAGTGGTCGAAAAAGGCTGCTCTGTGTGGAGAACTGAGTGACTGGAGAGACCATTTGGAGAGCAGTTAAAAGCCACACAGAGTGCACGTGGGAGTCACATATGGGCCAGACTGGCTAATAATAGCAGATTTCCTTCCCTAAAGTACATCAGTGAACCAGATAGTTTCATAGTCGCCATTGTTAATGTCTATTCCACGTTTATCAATGAATTTAAATTCCACCAGCCACCACAGCTGGATTTGAACTCACATCTCTGGAGCACTATCCCTCTGGATTATTTATCCACGAATGTTACCATTACCCTACCAACCCTGCTTCGGGGGTCTCATGGGTTGTGCACATCTCACAGGCGACACTGGCTCCCAAATAAGAGCGAATACAAACATTGCCAGGCTCAAGGATGTGGCTCCTGCTTCGACAGGAGCACATCTGGTTGGGAATAGAGGCTTGATTCCTCCCGAGAGACTCCTGCACATCGAAACCATCACAGATCTCGAGAAAAAATGACTAGCCGTCCAGTAACAGTCAGGATTACACCAACTTTTCTACTTTTTAAAATTCTACATGTATTTCTGAGGGAAATTATTTTTATGTTCATACAGAGCAGGGTACTCATTGTTGGGGAATTAAACTTTTACCACATTTTGCTCCCAACACAGCAGCGTCAGGTACTTTATGGCAACAGTAGGATAAAGTATAAAACCCCATCAGGCAAGCAAGGCTCTCCGTTACAAATCTCAGGAAAGCTTGCTGTTGGCAACCATGATCACATATTGTGGGTGGAAACAAAATGATTTGCATTTGGTAGCAGAAGTCTCTGGAAGTGCCAGTGATCTTTACATCTAATGAAGAACTTCAGAATCATAGAATCCCTACAGTGCAGAAGGAGGCCATCAAATCTGCACCAATTCTCCAACAGAGCATCTTATCCAGGCCCTATCCCTGTAACCCCACATATTTATCCCTCTAATTCCCCTAAACTACACATCTTGGGACAACAAGGTTCAATTTAACATGGCCAATTCACCTAAACTGCACATCTTTTGACTGTGGGAGGGAACAGGAGCACCCACAGGAAACTCATATAGACATGGGGAGAATGTGCAGACTCCACACAGACAGTGACCCAAGGCCAGAATTGAACCCGGGTCCCTGGTGCTGTGAGGTAGCAGTGCTAACCACTGTGCCACCATGCCACCCTTTGAAATGTAGCCATTGTTGTAAAGAAAGCATCGTTCCAGCCAATTTACAGAAAGCAAGATCCCACAAGCTGCAATGTGACAAATTACCAGGTAATCTTATTTTTTAGTGATGTCGATCAAGGGGTAATCACTCATGATGCAAGAGGCGAACCTCTCTCCTCTTCTTCAAAATAATGATATGGGATCTCTCACATCCACCCAAGAGACCAGGCTATCTAAAAGATGGTACACCAGGCAAGGCAGCACTCCCTCGGCACTGCACTGGAGTTCAAACTTGGACTTTGTGTGTGCAAGTCTCTGGAGTAAAACTCAAAGTGGGGAGAGTTTTCCCAGGTTCTGGGAGGCGGTTTGAAGGAAGAGGATGGGAATAAAATCAGTGAAAAATGCATCGTACTGGCTCCCCAACATCTTCCTGCCTCCTTTCATTTTCCTTGGAGGTGGTTGCTGATGGCAACTGGCCCAGATGTGGTAGAAAGTTAATTAAGCTTGTTAAATGGTCAATTAGCAGCAATTTTCCAAAGACAATCCAATTTGATGAAAGAGCACACACAGTCCCCACACAGTGTCAGAACCACGGACAGTCAGAGGAGTCAGTTGCATGGGAGGTTGGAGCGACATGTGAAAACGGTGCAGTTTGAGCGTTTCACGGTGCAGCTAGCGAGTCTGCGGGTATCTGTTGCAGGGAATTACCATTGGAAGGCGGTTCCTGGAGGCTGCACTCTCTGACCAGGCTGGTTCCGTCAGCCTTTCCTCACAGCAGCCTCCCCTGAGGCTTTGGCCTCTGCTGCACACTCTTGACACTCCAGCCACTGTGAAGACTGCCAGCCACTGACTGGCCAGCCACTGACTGGCTTTGCCTTTTCCTGAATCCACGCATTTTCCCTAATTGGACGGCAAAACCAGAAGCAGCTTGCTAATTGGTCACTTTCCAGAAAACGGAACCAGAAGAGATGCTACCCTGTTTGCCAGGTTACAGAGCCGCAAGTCATAAAATCGTGGAATCCCTACAGTGCAGAAGGAGGCCCACTGAGCCTGCACCGACAACAATCCCACGCAAGTCCCTTAACCACACAGACACGATTCAAGATGGCAGCGGAGCGAGGTGACTTCTTCCGCGTTGTCCCCAGCATACCCTCCATTTCTATATTTTATTCCTGATCTGTGTTCTTAAAACTTAACTCAAACTCTCTTAAACTCTCCAATAATGCTACGACTGTAACATTATATTCTGCAACCGCTCCTTTCCTTATCCCGCACGTACACAATGAACGGCATGTTTTTATCTGTATAGCATGCAAAAAACAATACTTTTCACCGTATCACAATACATGTGACAATAATAAATCCAATCAAATATTTACCCTGCTCGCCCCCCTGACACTAAGGGGCAATTTAGCATGACAATAAATCTAACCCGCACATCTTTAGAGTGTGGCAGGAAACCCACACAGACATGGGAAGAATGTGCAAACTCCACACAGCCACCCAAGGCTAGGATCAACCCCAGGTCCCTGGAGCTGTGAGGCAGCAGTGCTAACCACTGTGCCGCCACAGCTCCAACAGTGCAAAACATTCTATACCTATCCCAATGCATGAACAGTTATGTCTTGTAGAAATTTTAATGTCCCAATCTATTTACAGTAAGAAGTCTCACAACAGTAGGTTACAGTCCAACAGGTTTGTTTGCAATCACGACAAATGATTCCAAATAAACCTGTTGGACTTTAACCTGGTGTTGTGAGACTTCTTATTGTGCCCACCCCAGTCCAACGCCGGCATCTCCATCCAATCTATTTATATTGGAGAGAACATATTTTCAGCTTATTACCCTCTCCAATCTCAAAGCCACATGAGTATCCCAACCTCCTATATTAACCGATTACTAACATATGCTGATAGGATTATGGAAGCTTTAAGAAACAAGTTACTGACGAGTGGTGAGGTAACTTTGTCATTATATTCTTCTCAATTCTTTTGCTAAAGAATTAGTGTAGCTATCGAAAATAAAAACAGAATCTGATGGATAAATTCAGCACATCTGCCAGCATCTGTGGAGAGAGAAACAGAGTTAAGGTTATGAGTCCTTATGATTCTTCTACCCAACAAGGATAGAAATGTAATGAATTATATAGTCAGAGAGCCGAGGTGGAACAGAATAAAAGGTCAGGGATAGGTCAGAGCTAAGGAGAGATTGACCAAGGTGTCATGGATCCAAGACAAATGGGGCGCTAATGGTACCATGAAGGAATAAGAAAGGTGCTAATAGTGGCAAAGGTGAAATAGCAGAATGTGTTAATAGGAGACCAAAGGTCTGTGCTCAGTGAGAGCAAAACTGAAAATCAAGGGACAGATGGTTGTGTGAGGGAGGGGTGGGTTTTATTGGTGCAAGCTAAGGGAACCAAAAAGTAAATGGGGAGGTCAAGATGGAGGGGACATTTCACAGTCTAAATTTGCTGAACTTAGTGTTGAGTCCAGAAGGCTGTAACGTGCCTAACTGGAAGATAAGATACTGTCATTCCACTTTGCGTTGGGCTTCACTGGAGCATTGCAGCAGGCCAAGGACAGACATGTGGACGTGAGAGCAAGGTGGTGAGCTAAAATGGCAAGTGACAGGAAGCTCGGAGTTACGCTTGCAGATTGAGTGAAGGTGTCCTGCAAAACGGTCAGCCAGTCTGCGTGGCCTCCTTCAGCACTGTAGGGATTCGAAGTTGTCCAAAAGTATGGTGGAAGGCAATTCCATTGTAACTTTCAAAAGACAATTGACATGCACTTGAAGGGGTCTAATGTGCAGGGATATGAGGAAAAAGCCAGAGTAAATTGGAGAGTTCTTTCAAAATGTCAGCAGAGCAGCTTGGGCTGAATGGCCTTCATCTATGCTGTAAGGTTCTAAGATATCAAAACCTTCCAATAATATATGTTAACTCAGTCAGCAAAACTGAACAGTGTATCCCTTTCAAAATGATTGCTGGGGACCTGCCAGCTGATGGAAATGATACCTCATGTCCTCTTATCCTTGCATCTTATCTTGTTGTCTTGCTCAAAGTCAGTGGTTTATTTTCTGAGTCAGAAATGAATATCCTGATACCAATCGGAGAGGCTACCGCAGGAAATCTTTGGTATAATCAAATAACAGACATGATAGTTCCTTAAGGTAGCCTTAACATGAAATCAAGATGAAGGAGATAAGAAACGTCATTAATAGATGAGCAGAAAACTCACATAAAGACACATAAACAATCCAGAACTATGGGTTCGTAAGTAAAAGATAGTCACTAATGAATCCAATAACCAATTCAGGAGAAACCTCTTCACCCAGAGAGTGGTCAGAATGTGCCACATGAGACAAAGATGAGATTTATAAAAAATATAAGGTTCATAATACAATAGAGAATCATGCTCATTATGGGGGCTCGGGTGGCTGGGGTAGAGGGGGGCAGGAATTTGTTTATGTAGCCATGGTAAATGTTGCTATGCCAATATTGGTGAATATGATGTGGAGATGCCAGCGTTAGACTGGGGTAAGCACAGTAAGAAGTCCCATAACACCAGGTTAAAGTCCAATGTTGGACTTTAACCTGGTGTTGTGAGACTTCTTACTAATATTGGTGAATCCAGGGGATAGACCGGACCTTGGGTCATTAGCCCCACTGGTTTCCTCGTTAATATAGTTGAGGAACGATGCACAGATCGGGCAGGTAGCAGCCTCCAGAGTAGTTGCATTGTCTGCAAAACACCAGTTGAACCGGCACCACACAAAACAATGTTTCTCCACGAAAGTACGGAGGTGATCTGCGAAACAGAATAAGAGGAGCGAGGAGAGAGTATGAGAATAGGTTAGTGACATAAAATCTCCTATGAACACATAAATCATCAAAGGTTGGTCAAAGGAAAGGTATTATGGATCAGGAACCAAAAAAGGCGGATAAAAGCAAAATACCGCGGATGCTGGAATCTAAAACAAAAACAGAAAATGCTGGAAAATCTCAGCAGGTCTGACAGCATCTGTGGGGTGAGAATAGAGCCAACGTTTCGAGTCTAGATGACCCTTCGTCAGAGCTGAACCAAAAAGGCAGAGTTGATTGTGGTACTATAACTCAATACTTTGTATCGATCTTCACTAGAAAAGGGAATGCTGCCAATGTAGGAGTAATGAGGTGGAGATGCCCGCGTTGGACTGGGGTGGGCACAGCAAGAAGTCTCACAACACCAGGTTAAAGTCCAACAGGTTTATTTGGAATCATGAGCTTTCGGAGCACTGCTCCTTCCTCACTCACCTGAGGAAAAGTAAGGTAAAGTTTATTTACTAATCACAAGTAGGCTTACATTAACACTGCAATGAAGTTACTGTGAAAATCCCCTAGTTGCCACACTCCAGCGCCTGTTCGGGTCACTGCACCTAATCAGCACGTCTTTCAGACTGTGGGAGGAAACCGGAACACCCGGAGGAAACCCACGCAGACACGGGGAGAACATGCAAACTCCACACAGACAGTGACCCAAGCCAGGAATCGAATCTGGGTCCTGGCACTGTGAGGCAGCGGTGCTAACCACTGTGTCATGCTCCGAAAGCTCGTGATTCCAAATAGCCTGTAGAACTTTAACCTGGTGTTGTGAGATTTCTTAATGAAGCAGTAAAGGAGGATGCAGTAGTGACATTGGATAGGATAAAACAGATAAAGAGGTACTGAAAAGGTGGGCAGACCTCACCTCGCCTTAATGGGCCACATCCAAGATGACTGAGGGAAGGATAGAAATTGTAGATGCTCTAGTCACCATTCTTGCTGATCGTCCTCGGAGAAGGCTGATAGTGGGGATCTCATAGAGACTTATAAAATTCCAACAAGACTAGACAGGGTAGATGCAGGAAGGATGTTCCCGATTGTGGGGGAGTCCAGAACCAGGGGTCATAGTCTGAGGATTTGGGGTAGACCATTGAGGACGGAGCTGAGGAGACATTTCTTCACTCAAAAAGTGATGAGCCTGTGGAATTCATTATCACAGGAAGTAGTTGATGCTAAAACATTGAATGTATTCAAGAGGCGGCTAGATATCGCACTTGGAGTGAATGGGATCAAAGGTTATGGGGAGAAAGCAGGATTAAGCTATTGAGTTGGACGATCAGCCATGATCGTAATGAAAGGCGGAGCAGGCTCGAAGGGCCAAATGGCCTCCTCCAGCTCCTACCTTCTATGTTTCTATGAGGGTGGGGCCAGAGAAGTCGCGCCCCTGTTAATGAAAGGGTAGAGGGATAAAGCTGGTAACTGCACAGTAATCAGCCTATCATCAGGGGCGGGGAGACTATATGGCTGGGATTTCCTGACTCTGCCGTGATGGGACCTGTCACGGGGGATGATTTTTGGCAAGACCGGACGATGCCGGCAGTGGGCAGGGCCAGAAAACACCACCCTTGGAGACAATAACCAGGACAAAATGAATCGGCACTTGGAAACCTATGGGCTAATGAATGGAAGTCTGTATGGATTTGTTAAAGGCAAATTATGATAGAGCTCTTTGGCAAAGTAATAGGAAGGATGTACAGAAGGTAGCACTGTTGATGTTGCCTATATAAAGGTGCTTGATTAATTACCACATGGTAATTACCACATGGTTAACAAAATTAAAATCCATCGGATTAATGAATCAGTGGTGGCGCAGATACAAAAATGGTTAAGGCATGTTAGGAATGGTTAACTGCAACATTCCACTTTAGACCTAATTTGTATGTTAATTATTTAATAGTACTCACCAGGATATATAAAGGGGTTACAGGTAGCACTGAGTGTTGGGTGTGTATGTGGAGTTGTAAAGAGAATAAAATGAGTTTATGAAGAAGCTGGACTTGCATCATCTTTTATTACTGAACTGCAACTGAGAGGCTTAACAAGGCACAGAAAGCGAGGAGTTGTGAATGGTTGCTCTTCGGGCAGTGTTGTTCCCTAGTGGGTCAACAATAGGACCAACTCTTGATATTTATTAATGATCTTGACTTGGCTATCAAGTTTGCAGCTGGTCAGAAACGTTGGCCGGAATCTTCTGCCTGTCGGGCGCGCGCCCTCAGCAGGCCCGGGAACAGCGCAAAACATGCTTCCAAGCATGATTGGCCCCAGAGCGCAATTTCATGCTGGCTACCCAATTAATGGCATCCAGTGTGAAATGAGTGATTGGAAAGGCAGGAAGATGGCGGGCATTGAGGAAAAGGGAGGTGCGGACTGGTGCTTCCAATGTGCACCCTCAGGGGGACAACAGCTGCGGAGCTGTTTGAGGGAGCTGCACACTTGTAAAAAAAATAAGTTGCAATGGAAAAACACTGCAAAGTGTCTAGGCAGCACAAGCAAACACAAACTTCAGTCCCCAGCCACCTTCTTCAATGTCATTTCAGCCCTGACATTTCATCCCACTCTGGATCGAGGTTACAGCTAAAACATAAAGGCCGCCTGACCAACCAGTCCACCCGCCAACAATAACAGCAGACAGGTCACATAAAATTGCACTCAATTGGCCCCCTAATGGGCTAAATTGCCTGTTGATTGTCAGTGGGTACGCTTCCAACTGTCATGGCCGCCCACTGACCGAAATGTTGCCCAATGACAGCGGGACGCACGCCTGATGTTGACTCATGTGATTTCACATGCTTCCAAGTTGTGCACACGCCTGCCCGAGCAAAGTAAAATTCTGCCCATAGTAAACAGTGAGGTGAATAGCATCAGAAGAATACAGACTGGTGAAATGGCAGAGCCTTGACAAATGAAGGTGTTAAGCAATAATTATGAAATTGATAAACTGTTAAATCTCAGTTACATCTCATTTGACAATCTGTAACTTTGTCACGGTTTCTTACAACGGGATTAACAGCCAGTGGAAGTTCTTATTAATTCAAGAATGCAGGGGTTGGGGGGATGGGTGTGGGGATGGGGGTAATTAATTGTAGTAAAAGGACGTAAACATGTTCTTGTGACATTCTACCCTCTGACCATTCACAAATTTATTTAACAGGCTAATACTCCCGTGAACATTTTGTTGGGATGTACATAGGAATGTCGACTCAACATGTGCATCAGTTACTCACTAATCTCTTGGCTGTATATGCCTGTATAATTGGGTAGTGTAGCTTTAAGGCACCATTAGTTAATATTGACTCACTATATTACTCTACCTGAATCAACATCAGGCAAGTGTAGAATGGATTATTGAATCAGAAATGATCTCCCTCTGATAACACCACAACTCCATAATTACTAAAGCCCCTCTGGACAAACCTTGGTTGCTTTGTGACTGTGTAGTTGTGTTTTCTCATCCTTAAGTAGGTCACTGAGGTGACATATGTGGGTTACAATGATTGATAAAACCTGAGCAAGCAATATTCGATTTTTAAGTCTGTTAGTGAGACATAGTTCATTTTATTGATTTTTATTTTTCATTCATGGGGTTTGGGAGTCATTTGCAAGGCCAGCGTTTATTGCCAATCCCTCATTGCCCTTGAGACGATGGTCATGAGCCGTCTTCTTGAACTGCTGCAGTCCATGTGGCATAACGGTGCCATTAGCGATGAAGTTCCAGGGTTTTGACACAACAACAATATACTTCCAAGTCAGGATAGTATGTGGCTTGGAAGGTAATTTGCAGGTGCTGTGGTTCCCATGTGTCTGCAACCTCTGTCCACCTAAGTGGTAAATGTTACAACTTTGGAAGGCGCTGCCAAAGAAGCCTTGGTGAGCAGCAGCAATGCATCTTGGATATGGTACACACTGCTGCCACTGTGTGCCGGTGATGGAGGGAATAAATGTTTGAGGCGATGGATAGGGTTCTGATCAAATGCTTTGTCTTGAATGATGTTGAACATCTTGAGTGTTGTTGGAGCTGCACTCTTCCAGACCAGTGGAAAGTATTCCATCACACTCCTGAACTTGTGCCTTGTAGATTGTGGATGGGCTTTGGAGAGACAGAGGGTGAGTTTTAGTCACCGCAGATTTCTCAGCATCTGACCTGCTCATATTGTCACAGTGTTTGTGTGGCTGGTCCAGTTAAATTTCTGGTCAATGGTAACTCCCAAGATGTTGAGGGTGGGGGATTTAGGTTTGGCCAAGGAAAAGGACAAGGAACAATCAAGAGCAGGAATAATTAATTGAGGGAAAGCTAACTCTGATGGAATGAGAAGGCATCTGAGTCGGGCGAGTTGGGCATACAAACATACAGATATCTGAACAAGGTGCAGGAATAGATCGTTCAGCCCTCCCCATGCCTGCTCCAGGATAATAACCTCAAATCTGACCCTTGCTTTCCTGATATATATTAATGACTAAGACTGTGGCGTTCAGGGCATGATTTCAACATTAGCAGATGTTACAAGGATTGGAAGCATTGCCAACTGTGATTAGGATAATCTTGAAATTCAAATGGACATATGCACGTTGGTGGATTGGGAAGACAAGTGGCAGATGAAGTTGAATGCACAGAAGTGTGTGGTGATTCATTTTGACAGGAAGAATATGAAGAGACAGGATAAAATAAAGGGAGAAACTCTAAGGAGGTGTAGGAACAAAGCAACCTTGGTGTATTTTACATTAGTCATTGAAAAAGGCAGTGCATGTGGAAAGAGCAGTTCATAACAGGACAGTGGCACAGTGGTTAGCACTGCTGCCTCACAGTGCCAGGGACCCGGGTTCAATTCCCGGCTTGGATCACTGTCAGTGCGGAGTCTTCAAGTTCTCCCAGTGTCTGTGTGGGTTCCCTCCGGGTGCTCTGATTTCCTCCCACAGTCCTAAAGTTGTGCTGGTTAGGTGCATCAGCCATGCTAAATCCTCCCTCAGTGTACCCAAACAGGTGCCGGAGCGTGGCGACTGGGGGATTTTCACAGTACATTCATTGCACTGTTAATGGAAGCCTATCTGAGACACTAATAAAGCAAATGGGGTCCTATGTTTTAACAACAGGGGCACTGAGTCAAATAGTAAGGAGATCATGTTGAACTTGTATGAGGCACTAGTTAGGCCTCATCAGGAGTGCTGTATCCAGTTCTGGGTGCCATACTTGAGATGGATCTGAAGGCACTGGAGAGGGAACAGAGGAAATTCACAAGAATGATTCCAGGGATAAACAACTGTAGTTATGAGGATAGATTGGAGAGGTTGGGTCTGTTTTCCTTGGAGAAAGGAATGCTGAGAGGAGACTTGACAGAGATATTCAAAATCCTGAGGGGTATGGACAACTTAAATAATCATCCAGGCTGTTCTATGCTTATTTGCCCTCAAAGAACTTCAATAAATGTGTTAAACATGATTTCCCTTTCACAAAACCATGTTGACTCTGCCTGATTGCCTTGAACTTTTTCAAAGGTCCCGCTATCATGCCTCTAATAATAGCTTCTAACATTATCCCTATGACAGATGTGAAGCCAACTGGTTTGTTGTTTCCTGTTTTCTGTCTCCCTCCCTTTTTGAAAAATGAATCCCATTCACCATTTTCCAATCTGATGGAGCCTTCCCTGAACCTGGGGAATTTCAAAAAATTAAAACCAACGCATCAACTATCTCCCTAGTCACTTATTTTAAAACCCGAGGATGAACTCCATCAGGCTCAGTGGACTTAGAATCATAGAATTCCTCCAATACAGAAGGAGGCCATTTGGCCATCGAGCCACTACCGACCACAATCACACCCAGGCCCGAGTCCCGTAACCCCACACATGAGGGGCGGCATGGTAGCACAGTGGGGCGGCACGGTAGCACAGTGGTTAGCACTGCTGCCTCACAGCTCCAGGGACCTGGGTTCGATTCCCGGCTCGGGTCACTGTCTGTGTGAAGTTTGCACATCCTCCCCGTGTCTGCATGGGTTTCCTCCGGGTGCTCCGGTTTCCTCCCACAGTCCAAAGATGTGCGAGTTAGGTTGATTGGCCATGCTAAAATTGCCCCTTAGTGTCCTGAGATGCATAGGTTAGAGGGATTAGCGGGTAAATGTATGGGGGTAGGGCCTGGGTGGGATTGTGGTCGGTGCAGACTCGATGGGCCAAATGGCCTCTTTCTGCACTGTAGGGTTTCTATGATTCTACCCTGCTAATCCCCCTGGCACAAGGGTCAATTTATCAAGGCCAAGCAACCTAACCTGCACATCATTGGACTGTGGGAGGAAACCAGAGCACCCGGAGGAAACCCACGCAGACATGGAGAGAACATGTAAACTCCAGACAGACAGTGACCCAAGGCTGGAATTGAACCTGGGGCCCTGGTGCTGTGAGGCAGCAGTGCTAACCACTGTGCCACCATGCCAACCACAGCTCAGTACCACTTTCCTGGTGATTGGAATTTTCTAGAGTTCCTTCCCTTCCACTTCCTGGTTTACAGCTATTTCTGGGATTTACTGGGATAGTATTTATTGAGTAGATACTATTTTCTATAGGACTGATGCAAACTGCCTCTTCAGTTTATCTGCCATCTCCTTATTTCCCACTATTAGTTCCCCAGACTCACCTTCTATCAGATGAATGCTCACTTTGTTATCTCTTATTTTTAAAAGGTATCTATTGAAACTCTTTCTTTCTTTATATTTCTGGCTATGCTTTCTCTCATACTCTAATATTTCCTTCCTGATGGCAATCTGATGGCTTTTTAATTATGGAGAACCTCAGGGCGATTCTCCCAAAAAAATTCCAAGTGTCGAATTTGTGTAAAAACTGGAGTAAATCACACTGGCTTTTTCAGCAGGAATTTCAAAATGAATCCCCCACACTCTGTGCACTGCAGAGTGCACTAGCATGAATCAGTCCAGGAATCAGTGGGCGGGACCTATTCCCGCTGGAGAGGCCAGCAGCAGAACACTGAATGGGCCACTGCGCATGCGCCGATCGGTCAGCACTGAGATCAGCGCATGCGCAGTGGCCCGTCTGCCGGCCTCCCGATTGCTGGCCAGCTTGATCACTGGCCAGCCCCGTGACTCCCACATCCCCAGCCATGCAACCCACCCACAACCCAATCACTGGCCTCCCACCCTCTGTCACTGAGCCCAAATGCAGAGTGGCAGCGGGACCTGTCCACCCCCACCAATCACCCTCTGGAGGCCCCACCCCTCATCAGGCCCTGCTCCTATTAGGCCCGGGTCCCGTGGCACTGCCCCATGCCCAGTGGACAGTGCCAAGATGCTCTGGGGCATTGCCACTTTGCCTCTTGGGCAATGACAGGGAAGCCAGGCTGGCACTGCCAAGGTGGCAATGCCCTGGGGGCACGCCCCTGGTGCCCAATCCTCTGGGGAGCCTCAATTGCCCCCCCCCCCTTCACTCCAACAGTGTGGGGCTGCCAGCTCCCTGCAAGTGGGGAGCTACTGTAAACCCCGTTGGATTGAACCACTCCTGGCAGGGGGAGGAGAGGCTAGCGGGCCTGGAGACTTCAGACGCGGGCCTGCTAATGAGATTTAAATTGTATTAAAATGAGCTGTTGAATACATAAGGCAACCCCGCACCGATTTCTGATATCGGAAATCCGACACTGGGAGATGCGTGGAGGCCATGGTGCCCAGCGGGGAGCCCACGAAATGACCTCTGCTCGAGTCTCCCGGCCTGCTGTGCTACAAAAGCATCGAGATGGGTAAATCACCCCCCCCTCATATTTTCGTTGCATTAAATCTCAGGTTAAATAACAGAACTGCTCCCAATCAATAGAATCAAATATCTCTCTGCTAGCCAGTGACGAAGTAACTGACTTCAGAACCTCCATCAACATAATGTATCTTGCAATTACTGAGATACCACTGAATAATGCATTTTTAATATAAAAATTGGAAAGTAAAACACATTCCGTGTAATTACAAAGGAAAATATTTTTCATGCCATGGCAGTGATTTGTAGCATTTCTGTTTAATGGTTTTCATATTTCGTGTTAACCTACTTTTTCCCTTAATTTATTGAGTAGATACTTGCAAGCTGAAATGCCTATTGTAATGCTGAATCACATGGTGCACAAGCATTTTCCATGCAATAATCAGTAATCTTGCCGTAGTTGGAAGAAAAAAAGAACTTGCATTTCTGTAGCACCTTTCACAAACTCAGATCATCCCTAAGTGATTTACGGTTATTGAAGTTATTTTGAAGTGTAATGTTAAATGTGCTTTAATTTGATTTGATTTATTATTGTCACATGTATAGGTATACAGTGAAAAGTATTGTTTCCTGCGTGCTGTACAGACAAAGCATGCTCTTCATAGAGTACATGGGGAGAAGGAAAGGGGAGGGTGTTACAGTCATAGCTCAGATGAGGAGAAAGATCAGTTTAATATAAGGTAGGCCCATTCAAAAGTCTGACAGCAGCAGGGAAGAAGCTGTTCTTGAGTCGGTTGATACGTGATCTCAGACTTTTGTATCTTTTTCCAGACGGAACAACGTGGAAGAGAGTATGTCCGGGGTGCGTGGGGTCCTTGATCACGCTGGCTGCTTTTCCAAGGCAGTGTAGACAGTCAATGAATGGGATGCTGGTTTGCGTGATGGACTGGGTTATATTCACGACTCTTTGTAGTTTCCAGCTTGAATAAAGCAGGAGCCATACCAAGCTGTGATGCATCCGGAACGGATGCTTTCTAAGATGCATGTGTAAAAATTGGTGAGAGTCGTAGTGGACATGCCAAATTTCCTTGGCCTCCTGAGAAAGCAGAGGTGTAGGTGGGCTTTCTTAACTATAGCATCAGCATGGAGGGACCAGGATAGGTTGTTGGTGATCTGAACACCTTCACTGCCTTCCCTAGATTGCACCAATTCCTGTTCACCTATCTCTCTCACGCTTACTGATCTTCATTGGTTCCCGCTCTGGCAATGCCTCAAATTTAAAAGTCATATCTGCTTTGTGAGTTATATTGTGACCTGATCTATACAGGGAAGGTTTACCTCAACTCATAGTGACTCAGATAGGGCACTTCAAAACTATATTATTTCCACTATATACATAGAAACCTCCTGGGTAAGTACATCTTACTTGTGTACAAACAATTCCATCTGCCCTACAGAGTCCCTAGCACGTAACTGTTGATGTCACTGTCATTATGATACACATCACCATCTCATTATCATAACTATTAACCCAGTACAGCACAATATCTTCCTTTTCAAATCTCTCTATGGCCTCACCTGCTCCCCATCTCTATAACCTCCTCCAGCTCCACAACCATCTCAGACTTCTGTGTTCCTCCAATTCTGGCCTCGTGGATATCTCGGTTTTACATCACTTTACCATTGGCAGGCATGTCTTCAGCTGCCTTGAGCCTTGGCATTCCTTCCCTAAACATCTCTGCATCTCTCCACTTTTGAGATGCTCCTTAAAATCTACTTCCATGACCAATCCTTTGGTCACCTTATTTCTTATTTATTTGTATCACGAGTAAGCTTACATTAATACTGTAATGAAATGTGAAAATCGCCTATTCACCACACTCCGACGCCTGCTCAGGTATACTGAGGGGGAACTTAGCATGGCCAATGCACCTAAACAGCATGTCTTTTGGACTGTGGGAGGAAACTGGAGCACCCGGAGGAAACCCACGCAGACACGGGGGTTTACATAGGGACAGCATGCAGACTCTGCACAGTGTCCCAAGCTGAGAATCGAACCTGGGTCCTTCGTGCTGTGAGGCAACAATGCTAACCACTGTGCCACCGTGCTGCCCTGTCCCATCTGTTCAAATATCTCCTTACGTGAGCTTGATGCCAAGTTTTGTCATTAATATTTATTAAGTGAATAATATGTTAAAGGAGCTATATAAATGCAAGTTATTGTCATAATAAAACAAGTTGATGCCAACACTAAACTTGCACTAACTATGATTTAGTGACAAAATCAATTCAGTCACTCATTCCGATCCTGGGCTCCCAAACTGCACATAGCTTAAAAATAATTTCTATTGTCAAGTCTATGAATGTTTTTGTCAAATGAATGATTATTCATTGTTGGGGAATTTAAAAAGATAGAATTCATGCAGGGGTGAGCTGCCATGGTTACATTTTCTTTTCCTATATTAAAATATCAAAATTCTGAGCTTAGTCACTGACCTCTATTAATCACTAACTGTCTCGGCAAAATTAATAGACTGCAACTCCCACAAGTTGACCCTGAGGGCGCTTTCCACGGTCTGGAAAGATCTAAGCTCCAGTTTCATCAAGACTGAACCCACAGTGCTTTCAAAAGAAAGATACTCTTTTTGAGAAAATAAAAATCAATAAATCAAAAATGAGATGGAGAAAAACTGCAGAAAGCTTCAACGCAAAGAGAATTGGAGGTACTTGTGCATGAAACACAGAAAGCTCACACACAAGTGCAGCAGGTAACTGAGAAGGCTAATGGAATGATGACCCTTATTTCAAGGTGATCAGAATCATAGAATTCTACACTGCAGAGGGAGGCCATTCAGCCCATCGAGTCTGCACCGACCATAATCCCACTCAGGCCCTATTCCTATATCCCCATTTACCCTAGTTAGTCGCCCTGACACTAAGGGGCAATTTAACACGGCCAATCCACCAAACACGCACATCTTTGGGCTGAGAGAGGAAACCAGAGCACCCGGAGGAAACCTACGCAGACCCGGGGAAAATGTACAAACTCCACACAGACAGGGACTGGGAAAGCCAGGGATTGAACCCGGGTCCCTTACACTGTGAGGCAGTAGTGCTAATCACTGTGCCACCGAACTTAGTCACTGACCTCTATTAATCACTAGTTGTCTCGGCAAAATTAATAGACTGCAACTCCCACAATAGTGGGAGTATAAGAAGAATTGGAGTATAAGAGTAGGGATGTCTTGCTGCAACTATACAAGGTACTGGTAAGACCACATCTGAAGCACTGTGAGCAGTTTTGGTCCCCTCTTTTAAGGTAAGATATTATTTCATTGGAGGCAGTTCAGAGAGGGTTCACTAGAATGATCTCCGGTATGGAGGGATTGTCTTATGAGGAAAACAGGTTGGGACTCTACCCATTGGAATTTAGAAGAATGTGAGGTGATCTCATTGAAAATACAGAATTCTTAAGCGCTTGATGGGTAAATGCTGAGAGATGTTTCCCCCCATCGGAGAGTCCAGGTCAGAGGGCATAGTCTCAGTGTAAAGGGGTACTAATTTAAGACAGATGAGGAAGAATTTCTTCTCTCAGAGGGTTGTGAGTCTTTGGAACTCCTTGTCACAGAGCGCTGTGGGAGTACATTCCTTATGTATATTCAAGGCTGAGATACATAGACTTTCTGATCAGCAAGGGAATCAAGGGTTACAGGGAAAGGACAGGAAAGTTGATGTGTGGAATGTCGGATAAGCCATGATCCTACTGAATGGTGGAGCAGACTCTAGGGGCCAAACAACTGACTCCTGTTCCTATTTCTTATGGTCTTTATGTAAAGCTCCAGGTCAAATGTTGAAATTTCTGTTTTAGGTGATGACTTTTCTAATCTTTGACCCCACAGAACACCCACCTCCCAAGAGTAAAGGTCAGGAGAAACAGCGGAATGTCATGATTTCCAGGCTTTTCCTGGAATGGAGG